>NC_052048.2:12767781-13367781 GCF_903992535.2 Arvicola amphibius
GAGAAAGAAAGAAGAAGAAGAAGAAGAAGAAGAAGAAGAAGAAGAAGAAGAAGAAGAAGAAGAAGAAGAAGAAGAAGAAGAAGAAGAAAAGACCCCTACCAGCGTGTGAAGACTCTGAGACTCAGAAGTTCATTCCCAAGTCTGATAACCTGAGTTCAGGTCCTGGGACCCCACATGACGAAAAGAGAGAACCAACTTCTGAAAGTTGTGGTTTGACCTTCATAAGAACACCGTAGCATGTGTGTTCTTACACATATACTCACACATGTACACAAAAAGAAGGAAGAAAAATGTATACAAATTCTAAAATAACAGTGTTCATTGCATACTCTTACCACTACATCATGAGCTTTGATAAATAAAGATTTTTAAACTTTAATTTTTTTAGACTGGGTTTAAAGCACTCACCATGCAAGCATAACAGTTAGAATTTAGATTTCCAGAACCCATTAAGTACTGAACAGGCAGTGTGGGCCTCCTGTAATTCCAACTTGAGAAGATGGCAAAGCATGTGGATGCCCAAAGCAATCTGACTAGTGAGCCTAGCCTATCAGCGATCCCTGGGTTTGATTGAGAGACCCTGTCTCAATGAATAAAATAGAGAACAAGCAAGGATGATTCTTCCCTCGACTTTGAGCTACTACATGTGAGCACACACCTGCACACACACACATGCACACATACAAGCAAAACAGACACACATACACATATGCATACATAGGAAAATAGAAAAGTAAACACTTTAAACTCATCTTTCTTTATGACTCAACATTCTTTACAACCTCTCACTTGCCTGTCAGTTTTACACTATTTAATTCACCTCTGGCTTAAGAGGTAGCTCGTTGTCTTAGTCCATTTGTTCAGTGCTCTAATTAAAACGTGGTTTGTCCGCCAAGGCTTCATAGATTGAAGCCTTGATCTCCAATGGGTTAGTGCTGAAGTGGCGGAACCCTCGAGAGATAAAACCTCCTGAGAGGTGGTGAGATCATAGGGACATCAACTCAGGAAGGATTAACGCTTGTATCAAGAAGTTCATTCTACCCAGTTCTCCGTAGGACACATCTTAAACTGTGGTTGCAAACTGGGGTTCACTGGCAGCAGTGAAAGGATTTTGAACCAAAGTCAAACATGTAACAACTCTGTGGACTTACTTCCCGACAGGGCTCACACATGTGTCATGGGATTCACTGAAGCTTTGGTTCTAGCCATGCAACACGCACACTCTGGCCATGCATGCTGTCATACTACCATCACACACACACCAACAAATGCTGCCTGACACACTGCCGTTCAGCCTCAAGAGGTACATTTTTATTGTACATAGAAAGTTTTCTGCTTTTTATGAAGACATAATGATTTAATTACAGAAAACAAAGACTTCTGGTCTTTCCCTACTGTCATTCTTCAGCATGTAAGCATCAAATTAGCATATCTTTAGATTGTATTGTGCTGGCACATTTGATTTCAGAAATTGCTGTTTGAGTTGCTGCCTCAAGCCTCATCAAAACTTATAAAATAGGGGTTGGGGGGGCTGAAGAGATGACTCAGCAGTTAAGAGCACTTGCTATTCCTGTAGTTGACCCAAATTCAGTTCCCAGTATCACATGGTGGCTTACAACAAATAAATAAATTTGTTTATAATTTATTATCAGTAAACCCATGTTTTACATTCCTATTTATGTGCCTGGTGTTGTATAAGAATTATTTGAGAAAGGAAAAAGTTTAAGAATTCATAGTCTATGACTCCAAGGCCATTGCTGTTGCAAGTCAAGGCCAGCCTGCATGCTTGGCCCTTCTGCACAAACTTTTTTTGGCTCTTCTACCATTTTATATACAGTAACTAGGAGGCCTGGACCATAAGTCAGTTAGATAGAGCCACCTGATTTTGAATAGCCAGTGTCTTTCTTTGTAAGCAACTCAATGTCTGGTACTGTGCCATAGCATCAGAAAAGGGACTAAGATAAGCTGCCATAGCAATATGCCAGAAACTGGGTAATTTCTAAACAGTGGAAATGTATCTTTCACAGTTCTGGAGGGCTGGGAAGTCTGTAAGACACTGGTGGTTTCTGTGCCTGGGTAGGGGGCTGATTCTCTCAGCTTCTAAACCAGCGCCCTGCCACTACAAACCCAAATAATAGACAGTAGGAAGGCTCTGAGGCAAACAATTCCCTCGCGCCTCTTTCATCAGGTCATTCATTGACTCATGAGGGTAGGTGCTCCCTGAAGCCAGGGCTCTTTGTACCGTCACACTGTTTATTAAATTTAAATGTGTGTTCTAGAAAATGTCTTCAGGCCTTAGCACCCACAAAAGAAAAAACTCGCACCTTGGTCTTCCCACTCTTGAGAAGATGGACCTGGGTAAGTCACTTCCTACCTCCCCAGCATCAATTACCTCTCCAGCTGTAGCTATTAATCTTGATCATCAACTTGATTGGACTGAGGAATGTAATTAATTGTTTTACTCTTTTTATTCTTTGCCTCCTTGGGGGCCCACCACCCAGCTCCCAAATAAATCACACATGCAGGTGTTGACTGAGATTTCTGTCCCACCTGGTCCCACAGCTGTTCAGTCACAAAGAAACACACAGAGGACAACATTAATTATAAACTGGTTGGCCTATTAGCCCAGACTTCTTAACTAACTCTTACATCTTAAATTAACCCATAATTTTTGTCTGTGTTAGCCATATGGCTTGGTGCCTTATATCACTTAGGCATTTTAATCTTGCTTCCTCTGCATCTGAGTGATGACTGAAGACTGAGTCCTTCTGCTTCCCAGAATTCTCCTAGTCTTGTCACCCTGCCTATACTTCCTGCATTTCCTGCCTGGCTACTGGCCAATCAGCACTTTGTTAAACTAATACAAGTGACAAATCTTTACAGGGCACAAGACCATTGTCCCACAGCACTTCCCCCTTTTTTTCTTTTCAAAACAAGAACTCTGAATCTAATCTACTTTGTTTAGCTTTTTTTCCTGATCATTATCCATAGCAACTTATAACCAACACTCTAAACAAAGACAAACATCCATAATCCATTTTTTTTGGAAATGTGGGATAGTTTTCTAGGCTACTTCCCACTAATTGGGGGTGTTGATAATCTTATGGGGACTTTAAGAAAACTCAGGATTATGGTCATGTCCTGACTGGAATATTCTGTGAAGCTTGATCAACTCAGCCAGCAGTCTTGAGGCTGTTCTAGATGTAGAACTCAGGGAAACTCCAACAGAGGTCCTCTGAAATGTTGGATCATCTGGGATACCCACTATTATCAAAAATGTTTCAGAGAGTCTTCCTTGATCAAGCCTGATTTTTCTTAACCCAGAATGAATTCACAGTCTCTAATTTCCTGTGGAAGCAAAAGCAAAACCTCATCTCCAAAGTAACATATCTTTTGACATAAATTTTGAAGTCAAGGCATTTTCAAAATATATAGATTGGATTAATCCAGCAGCATTTATAATCAAATGTCTTTTAGGAGCTGTTGAGCCTTCCTCTGCCATCACACAATTCAAAGACAACACAATAACATATAATAGCTAGAGTCTATGTGTACTTGTCACCTTTATGTGGCTTTATTTTAAACTCTATTTCTTTTATTTTTTGTAATTTTTGGCTTTTTGAGACAAATTTCTCTGTGTATCTTTGGCTGCCCTGGAACTCATTCTGTAGACCAAGATGCCCTTGAACTCACAGAGATCCACCTGCCTCTGCCTCCCAAGTGCTTGGATTAAAAGTGTGTGCCACCACGCCCAGCTACTATCTTTCTTTCTTTCTTTCTTTCTTTCTTTCTTTCTTCTTTCTTTTTTTTTTTTAGGACATTATCCTTTTTTTCTCTCCCAAGCCTACATCTATTTTTAAATACACTGTAAACCATTTAGAGGTGGGTTTTTTTTTTTTTTTTTTTTGGTCTGAATTTATCTTTACTGTATATCTCTCCTTATCTGACTACATAAGTCTTTAATTTGATAAGTGATATGGCTAGAATTAAAGCCATGGCTTTGATGGCTGGATCCATGACATTCCTTAGCTTTCTGAGAGTCTAGCTTCATGGCTGAGGTACTAGTAGGAGCCATGTTTATTGCTATAACTCTATGGAGGGAGTTTCAAGGTCCTTGCCACCACCAAGAAGCATGCTGTTGGCTATACATAAATGCCATTTAAGTGTTTGGTGGCAGGTCCTCTTAAAAGAACTACAAGGTTTCACAGCTAAAGCTGAGTTAGGAAGCCTCTCTTAAATGAAATGTGTTTGCTTCAAACAAATAGAGCCTACCTGAGAAAATGCTGCTGCCAAGAAGCCATGCTTAACTCTGTTCTTTTGTGTCTAGAATTACTTCCCAAGCTCTCTCAGGTTTTATGTGGATGTAGTTGCCCATGTTTGTGCCATTTGTTGACTGAGGTTTCCATCCCACCTGGTTCGACAGTTGTTTAGTCCAAAAGAAGCACACAGAGGTCTACATTAATTATAAACTGGTTGGTCCATTAGCTCAGGCTTCTTACTAACTAATTCTTACATCTTAAATTAACCCATAATTCTTGTCTGTGTCAGTCACGTGGTTTAGTACCTTATATCAGTGAGATATTTTCATCCTGCTTCCTCTGTGTCTGGGTAATTACTGTAGACTGAGCCCTTCTGCTCCCCAAAATTCTCCTGGTCTGGTTGCCCTACCTATACTTCCTGCCTGGCTACTGGCAAATGGTTTATTAAACCAATTCAAGTGACAAATCTTTAGAGTATAAGACCATTTTCACACAGCATGCAAGCTTATTATTACTTACAAATGCCCAGCCTTAGCTTAGCTGGTTGCTAGCCAGCTTTACTTAAATTATTCCATCTACCTTTTGACTCTGGGCTTCTTCTTTTTCTTACTTCTGTAGATCTTACTTTCATGCTTACTCTGTGGATGGCTGTGTGACTGTGTGGTTGGTCCCTTCTTTTCTCTTGCTTCTCAATCCTCTCTTCCCAGATTTCTTTTTATTTTATTTTTTATTTTATTTTATTTTTTATTTTATTCCTTTTTATTTTGACTGCCAGCCCTGCCTATTCTTTCTCCTACCTTGTCCTTGGCCATTCAGTTCTTTAATAGACCAATCAGGTGTTTTAAACAGGCCAAGTGACACAGCTTCACAGAGTTAAACAAATGCAACATCAAAGAACGTAACACACCTTTACATCATTAAACAACATTTCACAGGACAAACAAATGTAACACATCTCAAAATAATACTCTACAACAGAGGAGTCTTGTAGAACACACTTCTAGGTTTGTCTAAGGGATTTCTAGAGGTGTGAGGAAGATCTGCTCTGATTGTGGGCAGTACCATCATACATGCTGGACTCAAATAGAATAGAAGAGAGGCTAGCAAGGCACTTGTTCTCTCTCTCTCTCTCTCTCTCTCTCTCTCTCTCTCTCTCTCTCTCTCTCTCTCTCTCTCTCTCTCTCTCTCTCTCTCTCTCTCTCTCCCTCTCCCCCATACCTTCTTCCCTCTATCCACACTCTCTGTATGTCTATCTCCTTATTCCCATTTCTGGTTGCCATGAGGTGAGTGGTCTCATAGCCTGCTCTTGCCACCATGATGGACTGCCTCATACAGGACCCAGATGCAGTGGTACCAAGAACTACTGACTGAGAACTGTACCAGGATTTTTCCTTTAGGCCACTCACCAGCTCCCAAATCATGACACAGATACTTATTAGTTATGAAAGTTTGGCCGTAGCTGGTGCTCATTTCTTGCTAGCTTTTTTTCTCTTTTACTTAGATTAACCTGTTTCTCTTCATCTACATTTTGCCTTGGGACTTTTTGCCTTTTCTTTCTGTATAGCCTCCTCTTGTGCCTGCTGTCTGGTGGCTGCCTGGCTGTCCCCAAGCATCTCCCTCTCTTTTTTCCTCTTTCTCTCCTCTCCTTCTTCTCTCATTCTTTTTTTCCCTCTCCTCCTATTTATTCTCTCTGCCTGCCAGCCCAGCCTATCCCCCTCCTGCCTAGCTATTGGCTGTTCAGCTTTTTATTGGACCAATCAGGTGCAGTAAGCAGACAACGTGAAAGAGCAACACATCTTTTCATAATTAAACAAATGCAGAATAAACATCCTTACACAATTAAAGTAATATTCCACAGCATAAACAAATTAAACACATCTTTACATAGTTAAATAGTTCACAATAGAGAACTCTTAAACTTTGAATCAAAATATTCCCTTCCTCCTTCAGATTGTTTTACTCCTAACCTTTGCCACAATGATGAAAGTTTGACCACCACACTTACAAGGTGAGTGATGCCAAAGGTCCTAAGGTGGAGAAAATCAGCAAATGAAATGATGTTTTGGGAAAGAAGATACTTAGAAAAATACCAGTGCAATACAATGAAAGGTCCTTTAGCCAAGTTCTACATGGGAGAACAACTATAGGAGAGAAATGTGACTTCCTATAACCAGCAGATACCTACCTTTCTTCTGTTATTTTATACATGACTATTTTGCCCACATGTATGTATATGCATTTCATCTGTGTCTGGTGCCTGAATGCAGAGGTGAGAAATAGACATTCAACCCCCTAGGACTAGAGTTACAGACAGTTAGGAGCCACTATGTGGGTGCTGGAAATCCCTGGATCCTCCTTGAAAGTACCCCTGCTCTGGAGCCCTGAGCTATCTCTCCAGCTCCTGATAGTTAATTTTCGGTGACTGAAATAACCAACTATAGATGGCTGAATGACTGATTTTTCACTACTCTGAACAGCAAGGACTCTAAATTCTGAGCTCAGAAAAATAGACCAGGGGTCAGATCCATACACCTTTAATTCCCATTTATTTCAGCTCAGTTTGCTTTGTCTGACCCGCATTGGTGTCCCCTGTAAAAACCTGAAGAATGAGAGACCAACTCCCACGTGGCCAGAGGGTCTCACATTTGACTGCCTCCTCTGCACCTGTTGGCTTTACATTTTTCTTTAAACTTGCATTTTGTGCGAGAGTTGGTTTTTCATTACCATGGAAAAATGTCTGAATGAACAATGTAAGGGAAAAATAATTTATTTTTGGCTCAGCACAAGCTCCGGCTACTCCTTGGTGCTGAGGCAAGAAAGAGCAAATTTGTCTCCCTTCAGGATGTCAGGATAGTGCATACACCTTCTGGCTTTCTTCCTCCCTTCCCCTTTGGCTTCACATGGGCCTCTGGCAGACCTATTGGGTCGGGTCCTCCTCCTCAGTTAACCTTCTCTGAGCTGCCTCACAGAACAGCCAGAGTATGTGCTACTATTCTGGCTGCCTCTCAATTTAATAATTCAGTCAAGTTGACCACCTAATAGAGCCTCCATTGAGTACAGGAGCTACACAGTGTGTGTGTGTGTGTGTGTGTGTGCGTGCGCACACGCACCTCAGCTCAACAGCTCAACAATCCTTTAACAGAGCATAGGAGTTCCCTATTAGCATCTCGTTCTGGTGGGAGTCAGTTAAATGTAAAGCAAGAACTTGGAAAGTATGTCATATTTGTGACGGGTAAGTGGGTGCTTTCAGTTACTTCCCAATTTCAGGGACTAAATACCTGGCAAGAAGCAACTTAAAGTGGAAAGGGCTTATTTCGGCTTCCATTTTGTAGGTAACACCCATCACAGTGGTATGAAAATGAAGCAGCTGACCCCTTTGTGTCTGCAGTCTGAAAGCAGGGTACACAGGAAGAAGGGTGGGGCTAAACTGTCTCAGGGGTCACCATCAGTGACACACTTCCTGTAGTGAAAGAAGTGTGCCAATGTTCTGAAACCTCCCAAGCATACCATTAGCTGGAGACCAAGTGTTTAGACACACGAGCCCATGGGAGGCCTTTCACACTTGGGCTTCTCCTCTTCATCCTTCCTTAGCCATCGGGAATCTGAAGGCAGAAAATCTAAGTAAAACATGAAGTTAAATTTTAAAAAAAAAAAAATGTCCAAGGTAGTTTTATGCAGCATTTGGGAAATTAGCTATCATCAATATGTCATTAAGAGTGTGAGAAAGACTAGACAGAAGACTCAGTGGGTAAAGAAGCTGATGACCTGAATTTGATCCCCCAAACCCACCCTGTACAGTGAAAGAAATGAGCCCTGCAAATTGTCTGCTGACCTCAACACAAGTATGGTTGCATGTGTGCATGTAAACACACGTACATACTTTTGAGAGTTATTAAAGTTATTAAAAGTTATTAAAATCATTTTTGCAGAAACAGGAAATCTGTGTTCTTGGGTCAAATTGCATGTGTCTAAATCCTCTCAGAGCATTCACTTAAAAATTTCTGTAGGTGAGACATATACCCAGGTCCTCTGCAAGAACAGCACGTGTCCTTACCTGCTGAGCCATTCCCTGTTACCACTGACTTTTAAATTCTTTGCTCTCCTCACATGTCCTGTGGGGGTGTTGACTTTTCACTAGTGACAATATAATCAGGACACTCCTTCCAGCGATTTGGTAATTCTCTAAACTAAGTGTCTCAGAGCATTGTAACACAGGCATGCTAGGACTTTTGTAGTCAGGGAGCTCCTGTTCCATGTCAATGTCACTGGACAATGGTTCCCAACCTTCCTAATGCTGTGATCCTTTCATACAGTTCTCCAAGCTGTCGTGACCCCCAAACATAAATTTCATTGCTACTTCATAACTGTAATTTTGCTACTGTTATGAATCGTAATATAAGTATCTGTTATGTGATCCCAAAGTGGTCACGACCCACAGGTTGAGAACTGCTGCCCTAATAGATAGTTGCCAAATTTTTGCAACTCTTAATTCTGTTGTTTCTGTTGTGTTGTTGGTAATCTTTGTCAGGACCAAGTATCTTAGGTGTGTGACCAAGAACTGAAGAACCACACACAGAAAGCAGAGTAGCAAGAGATTTTATTCAGAAACCAAGCAAAAGCACAGAGTAGATACTGCAAGTCAGCCATGGGTTCTGAGTGAGATGTACTCAAGAACACCTAGGCCATGTTTAGGGCTTCCCTTGTGAATTTGAGAGCTAAAAGAGCTAATTACTGAGGAACATGGTAAGGTTGGTTTTCTATTTTGGTAAACAGGCTTGGGTTACATCAGCTTCTGTTCATTACACACGTCTTTCCCACGATGCATTTGATTTTGGTCATACACAAGCCCAATTAGGCATAAGCATAAAATGGTAAATAGTTTCTCTTTTCCTTAAAATCTTGTTTTAAGAATATAGTTCAGCTCACTGGGCATGCACTCAAAACCAGTTTCAGCTGGAAAAGCCCATGGCCAAGATATTTTTATATTTAACCACAGAAGGGCAATCACTAGAGGATGCTATAGGTCAGAGCAACCATCAGCCTTTGTTTAAAGGGAAGTGTACACATGGTTCAGTGTAGATGGGTGTCCACATTGCTAAGTGATTTGGGGGAAGGGTATGTGTGTGGGCATAGCTGAAGTCAAGCAGAGTGCTGGCTGGCTAAATGTTCCTTCCTCTTGCCTGCTTCTATTGGAATACAGAGGAAATGGCCACAAATGCCAACTTGGAGATATAAAGGAAATAAATTAACACTTGATCAGTTCCTTCAGAGTTTCACACTCATAAGTTAGTGTAGGGGGAGGAGGGGCCACTTGTTTGTTCCAGCTGCCCAGAACCAAAATAACCCACAGAAACTATATTAATTAAAACACTCCTTGGCCCCTTAGCTCTAGCTTCTTATTGACTAACTCTTACATATTAATTTAACCCATTTTTATCTGTGTATTGCCACATGGCAGTTGCTTACCAGCAAAGTTTCAGCATGTCTGACTCTGACGGCAGCTCCATGGCTTCTCCTCAACTCCGCCTTTCTTTTATCCAGCATACAACCTAGCTTTTCCCACCTAGTTCTGTTCTGCCCTTGCCATAGGCTCAAAGCAGTTCTTTATTCATTAACCAATAAAAGCAACACATAGACAAAAGGACCTCCCACATCAAGTTAGTGACTATGAAATGCTGGATACCCAGCTGACTTAAAAAGGCTTACACCATTTATTGACTTGATGGCCAAGTCATAGTCCCCATAGCCATCTCCCAGCTTTCAAATAATGTTTGTAAAACTATTTAGGTTAGCATGTTTTGTCTTTATGTGCTAATTTACATTGTCATGAAGACCATCAGAAGGAAAAAAACACTCTTTAAGAACATAAGAGTTGACAAAAGCAATCCAAGATCCCTTCACTGCTGCATGAGAGAAGCTTTCAGGAGAACCACACTGCTGCTTATGTACAGGTGTAGTCAGGAGTCAGTCAGTCCATCTGATGTGGGAGAGTCTTCTGTTTGAGTTGATTTCATTGGCTAATAAAGAAACTGCCTGGCCCATTTGATAGACCGCCCCTTAGGTGGGTGGAGTAGACAGAACAGGAAGAGGAAGTGAGGTAGAAGGATCAGTAAGATGCCACACCTCTCCTAAGTTAGGCAGACTGCCGTGCCTCTCCTCAGAGAGAAGCCAGACGCGATGAAGCTCCAGCCCAAGATGGACGTACGCTAGAATCTACCTGGTAAGGCACCACTTTGTGGTGCTACACAGATTATTAGATATGGGTTAATCAAGATGTGAGTAAGAGGCAGAAAATAATGGGCCAGGCAGTGTTTAAAAGAATACAATTTGTGTGTTGTTATTTCGGGTTTTAAGCTAGCCAGTGGCCGGGAGCTGGGCAGGATGAAAAGCAAGCCGGCCCGCAGCTCCACACTACAGAATGGTGCCCAACGTGGATAACTGAATCCACAGAAAGCTTGAGAAAGCTTGGGAAAGAATAGAGTAAAACATGGCTTCTTGGTAGCAGCAATTCCTCGGGTCTGAATGTGTGTTTTTCGGTTTTCAGCCATAGCCAGAAAAAAAAAGCTATGCTGTTTAAAAATGCCGGCTTTCTGGGCTGTCCTGCCAGTGCAAACTCTGACTCTTTGAGGCAGGAGGGCCGCCTACAGAGAGAGGACTTGAGTGTTGTCTGTGGACATACTTTTGCAGCTTGCTTGCTGGCAGGGACCATGAAACGCCATAGAGTTGTGGCCATAAACATGGCTACAGCCGGTACCTCTGCCATGAGGCTGGAAAGCTAAGGAATGGGCTGGATCTAGCTGTCAAAGCCACGGCTTCAGTCTTACCGATATTGTTTGGTAAATTAAAGACTCATGTGGTCACAAAAAGAGAGATATACAGTAAAAGAAAGATTCAAAGTCGAAGAAAACATCAAAATGGTTTACAATGTGTTGAAAATATATGCAGGCTAAAGGTGACAGTTCTTAAAATTAAAAAAAAAAGGAAGTAGTTTGTTGTGGTGGTACACACCTTTAATCCCAACACTTGGGAGACAGAGATTGACCTCTGTGACTTCAAGGTGTGGTAGCACACACCTTTAATCCGAATGCCTGGGAGGCAAAGACAGACATATCTCTGTGAGTTCAAGGTGTTGTAACACACACCTTTAATCCCAGCACTTGGGAAGCAGAGACAGTGGATCTCTGAGAGTTCAAGGACAGCCTGGTCCAAAGAGTTATTCCAGGACAAAGATATACAGAGAACCTGTCTCAAAAAATAAAAGTAAAAATAAAAGAAATAGAGGTTAAAATAAAGTCGTATAAGATGGAAAATACACAGAGAATCTTGATACTGTATGCTATTATGCTCTCTTTGAATTGTTTGAATGCTGAGGAAGAAGCAACAGCTGCTAAAAGATATTTGTTTGTAAATGCTGCTGAACTAATACAACATAGGTATTTTGAAAATACCTTGACTTCAGAATTTGGATCTAAGGATATAATACTTTGGAAAAGAGATTCTTCTTTTGTTTTTACAGAAAATAAGACCCTATGGATTGCATCTATCCCAATATGGTATGATAGACCACGCCCTCCTGAAAGGTTGCAGTGAACACCTTCAGAAAATTACTTCACCCAACTGATGACTGAGATGAACCTGGCACACGTTACACCATGAAGATCTGATTAACAGCGCCCCCATTCAGCAGGAAGCAGTTTGGAGAGAAATAACTGCGCCCATGTTCCCAAATATTGTTTATAAATGTTTTTTTTTACATTTAAAAGGGGATATGATATGGAGATGAATAATTTGCATTGATATGGATTTTGCTTTAGTGATTTAAATTTAAGGTAAATTTTGTTATATGTATGTGTATTTCTGATACTGATTAATGTATTGTGATTGTGTAGTTCATTTAAAAATGTAATGTATATAGGTTGTTAATGGGTAGTTACCAATAATATTAAAACCTGTAGTTATGTTAGTTAGATTTTCTAGCTATATAGAGATATTTTAAGTTACATAGGCATTCTTCATATCTTTCAAAGACTACAGAATATCGCATTTTAGATGTTTTAATAACTTAGGACTGTTCATGACAATGAGACATGTCTGCTCCTGGCAGCACCAATCTACTTCAAGAAGATGATGGGCATCGAAGAGGATCCTTATTGAGTTTGATAGCCATTTGGGCAAGAAACTGCTCTTGCCTGGACTATTGCATAAACTGGACATAGAGAACCCTCAGAGAGAGGACTGCTGAACTTGCCTAAAAGTGAGATGATCTTTTGGGATTCCTGATTCATAAAAGAGTCTGCAAGACATTCTGCAGGACACAGCAGAAAGTGACTGAACTGTCTTTGAAATTTCTTGCTTTATGGAAATGTCTGCTGGAAACTATGGGCCTGAAAGCCGAAGATGGATGCCCCAACGGTACAGAGGAACTTTGGGTGACTGTCCAGGCAGCGAGATGTCTCTGTCATTTCTAGAGTTTTGTAAGTTGCTTACTTCTTATTTACTTAGGTAATATTATATCCTTCTGGAGTCTTTGATGGAGTTGAAGAATGGATAGATAGTTAAAGTTTTCCTTTGTTATGATAAAGATAAAATGGATATAAGTATTGTAACTAATTCTTACTTGATAACTATTTTGTTATATGTAATTTTACTATGTTAAAGTTAAAGCCTTTCTTTTATTGTTTAAACAGAAAAAGGGGAAATGATGTGGGAGAGTCTTCTGTTTGAGTTGATTTCATTGGCTAATAAAGAAACTGCCTGGCCCATTTGATAGACCGCCCCTTAGGTGGGTGGAGTAGACAGAACAGGAAGAGGAAGTGAGGTAGAAGGATCAGTAAGATGCCACACCTCTCCTAAGTTAGGCAGACTGCCGTGCCTCTCCTCAGAGAGAAGCCAGACGCGATGAAGCTCCAGCCCAAGATGGACGTACGCTAGAATCTACCTGGTAAGGCACCACTTTGTGGTGCTACACAGATTATTAGATATGGGTTAATCAAGATGTGAGTAAGAGGCAGAAAATAATGGGCCAGGCAGTGTTTAAAAGAATACAATTTGTGTGTTGTTATTTCGGGTTTTAAGCTAGCCAGTGGCCGGGAGCTGGGCAGGATGAAAAGCAGGCCTGCCCACAGCTCCTTACTACATCCATCCTTGCAGCTCTTGTCTCTTCAGATGCCCACATTGACCCATAGACAGACAGACAGACAGACAGACAGACAGACAGACAGACAGACAGATAGATAGATAGATAAAAATGGGAAGGCTAAGAAATGTTGTGTCAGCATAAAGATAGGAAAGAGGTGATGTGTCAGGCAAATAAAAGGATTCACAAAAGTTTCTGGAATCATAAATCTTTCTTGTGGATTTTAAGATTGGCTTCCTTTGTAGGATTTACAAGATGGAGGCTTTTCTGTCTTCTCCCTCTGTGTGGCATTCTGAGCTCAGTGCACGGAGGGAAGAAAAAGTACAATGTAATTTCCCTCTTTACTTTCTCCCCTCCCACTGCATGGTTATGTTCAGGCTGTAGCATAATTAATGAAATCCCAAAGACAGAAATTGGGGTTCAACTTTAAGGTCAAAAAAGTGAAACAGTCAGCCACTAACTCTTACCTCTACTTCAGTCTAAAATGGTGATCCTGCCTCCAAGAATCTCAGAATGAGACTGTGACTGAGAGCTGTCTCCTCCCGTCTTATATTCCTCTCTAGTGCTGGGATTAAAGGCGTGCACCACTAACGCCCGGTTTCTATGACAAACTAGTGTGGCTACTGGGTTAAAGGTGTGTGGCACCACTGCCTGGACTGTAAGGCTGGGCAGTACAGCTGTTTTACTCTCTGAACGTCAGGTAAAGTTTATTTATTAAAATACAAATGAAATATTACACTGGGCCTCACTGATGGAGAGAAAGGCAGAGGCTCCTGGACCTCCAGACGCCTCCCATCAGGGTTGACCCGCCCTCTCCATCCATCCCAATCATTGCTGTCTTCCCAACAGCCTGTGGGAAGCTATCAGACTCTCTTAGGTCCCTGTAAATCCTGGCACTGACCCCAAGCAGTTCCATTAAAGTAGGTGGGGTTTCTTTCTGCCTTTAGGTTAAACATCAGCCCTTTCTGGGGAATCTGGCCTGAGAAACCTTGAAAAGGATGCGCTGTGGTTTGGCATGCACCACCAACCTGTGAACACTGCGAAGGCTCAACAGGTAGGACATCTTTGACTGACAGTCATGACGCTCTGCTCTTCTGCTCTTACTGCAATAACCCCTTTTCCTATGCTTGGGAAAACAATTTTCTATTTTAATTCAAGTAAATAGCAACTAGGAAAACACATTGCTAAGTGCCAATATTTCTGTTACCCATGATAATACACAATTGTTTTTAGTTATCAAACATTACTTGTTCTTTCATGGTGTAAATACTTTAAAGTTGTTGGAGATACATCAAGCATAAATGCCCTTCTTCTACTAAAGATTTAAAACAGAAATTTAGCTACATAATTATTATTAGTGCTGGTGGTGCTTTTGATATTTTTGAAACAGAATATTGCATAGTCCAGGCTGCCCCCTGGACTATATGCAGCTAAGGATAGCCTCGAACTGCGAATCCTCCTGCCTCCCACTCCCAAGTGCTGGGACTAGAGGTGTTCCTCACCACACCTGGTCAACTCGTGTGTGTGTGTGTGTGTGTGTGTGTGTGTGTGTGTGCGTGTGTGAGTGTGTGTGTGTGCACATGCATGGGCACCTGGGGGCAGGCATGCACGTGAACATCACATGCCTTTCTCAATTGTTCTCTACCTTAGTTTTGAGACAAGGTCTCTCACTGAACCTGGGGCTCACCAGTTCAGCTAGCATGGCTGAGAGCAAGCCTCAGGATTCTGCTCTCTCTGTCTCCAGCCTCAGCATTTGGGGTTACAGGCACAAGCTACTGTGACTAGCTTTTTGCGTGGGTTTCAGGGACCTAAACTCAGAACCTGTGCTTTGTAAGGCAAACACTTTACCTAAACATTACGCCATCTCCCAACCCCTAGTTAGCTCCATTTTTAAAAAAGTGCAAATGCTCACGCTCTGCACGGAAGGGTAACTTTAGCTGACAATTTCTTACGTGCTTTATAAAGAACTAAGAGAAGATTGAAGATTCTGACAGCAGATGACAAATAGTCAGGGGTGGGAATTCAAGCTCCCATACTTGGCCATTATACAGTTACCACAAATTAGATCATCACCTCCATAAATATGCACAAGGACTATGGATCAGTGAAAAAATAAACACTGGAGGGGAGACTGGGGAGACGGCTCCACCGAGCACCTTGCCGTCCTTCCATCTGTTCCGCGTTGGGTTCCCAGCACCCGCGTCCAGCAGTCCACAACTACTTGTAACTTCAGGTTCTGGGGATGGGAGGATGTGGCCCCATGGCCTCTTCTGGCCTCCTTGGACACCTACACATACACGGCAGACTGACACATGGACATATGGATAAAAGCAAAAAATAAATAAATAAATCCTTTTGAAAGAGCCCAGAGGATCTGAAGGGAGCAGAACCCGGATGTAAGAAGCGACTGGATCTATGAAGCCCGAGACCAAAGCAATAAGAGGTTAAAAATAAATAAATAAATAAATAAATAAACAAACAAACAAACAATTGAGGTGATATTTTCCATGGATGGGCAGAATCATAAAGACAGTGTGTTCCTAAAGCTATGACATCCAAAATAGTGCCCCCCTCATGCCCAAAACACTTATATTGGTGACAGAGTGACATTGAAGTAGATGCACCACATCCCAGGATGCTTTCTTTGAGGAAGGAAAGCACTTAGTTGGGTGTGTGGATTCTGACACATTTGCTCAACGTCAGATGTACGACTTTAAATATGCAGGGTGTTCAGATGCAGAGAGCCAGCCTGGAACACTGGTGCTGTCTTTCTTTGTTGCAAAGGGTCTTACTTCTCCCCGTGTTGCTTTTTCCCAAAACCCAGGGTTTGCTTATTTGAAAATATGTATGGGTGCCTGAGAGGATAGATTTTACGCATTGTCCTTTGAAATTTGCTCTTCTTACATTACTGAATTCTCACACATCCTTTTCTGGGGGCAGGACGGTTCTGTTTTTCTTTACAACCATCAGTGCACACACCCACAGGGATTTTCCACAGCTGGGCTCCCAATCGCTTTCCCATTCTGAAAGATAGGGTGGGGATCTATATTAACTTTAGATCAGCCGATGAAGCAGCCTGACTTTATTTGAAGCCTTTATCACCCCGTGAGAGGTAAAGTCGCTTTGCTCAGTTACAGATGGTCTGGGGCCATGGCTGTGATTCAAGTGACAGTATGAATTTCGATGATCTACTTTGAGATTTGGGATAAATCTTTGTGCTTTCTGGATTTCAGTTTCTTCTCCCACGGCTTCCTACCCACTTCACAAAGATGTTGCGAATGCTAACTTCAAAGGCACTAAGCACTTCTGAAGAAAGGCATACTCTAAAGACAAGGCATTAAGCAATCCGAAAGGCTCTACTTTGTATTATCATATAAATTATCAGGAGGATTTTTATCAGTGCTAACTCCAACTAAACAATAGAAGCAAATAAATGCACAGAAGAGAGAGAAACTAGTATAGCATCCTGTGGTAAAGGTCTGTCCGTAATTGTGCCTCCAAAGGGATGGGCATAAAGAACTCACTATGTGAACTGTCTGAAGCGGGTATGTTACAATGTTGATGCGCTTGGTTGTAAGTGGTAGCATCTCCATTTGACTGTGGGCATGCAGGTAAGTGAGTAAGGCAAGCTGCACAATAGCATTAGTAAGAAACAGAAAAGAACGGAGGGAGGGGAGAAAGAAGGAGGGAGGGAGGAAAGAAGGAAACACTAATTTGGCTGCAATGAGATAACTATACACAATCAAATAGATAAAATTAAAAAGACTGACATCACCAAAGGTTGCCAATGATGAGAGCAACCAGAACACAGATCTTGTTGGCAGGAGTGTGAAAAGCTCCAACTATTTATTTGGTAATCAGTATGGGAGTTCTTCCTAAGTGAAATGTAACCCACACAAGAATCCCATGATGCCATTTAAAAATGTCTATGCAAAAAAGAGACAATAAATATTAAATATAGACTTTTAGGGCCAGGGACATGGGTTAGCAGGCACTTGTCAACAAACATGGTGACTTGGATTCAATCCCCAGGATCCGCATGGTGGAAGGACAGAATTGAACCTTCAAGTTGTCCTCTGACCCCCACAGGCATGTGTACATGCACACACATGTGCAATTACACACATGAATGGAATCATTTTTAAAAGGCATATACAGTAGGATTCCTATTTTTTATTCACTAAGCCTCATTGCTGGAAATAATTAAAATTTCCAATGAATGGATGAAGGATCTTTTATTATATGATACAATTTAACAACAAAAAGAGTGAACTTTTGAATGGCAGCATCATGGATACATCTCACAGACATAATCTTGGGTGAAATAAATCTTGAATAATATGTAGGAAATGGGAAGATTTTAAATATTTGTGATCACTCGGCCTAAAAGTAATGGCTGCAGCCTCTGTCATGGTGGAAAAAGGTCTTCCAGAGGTCCCGCTACTTTTGACTACAGAGGTAGAAGCATTTCTGCTAAAAAGGCTGAGGCTCAGAATGGCACGCCTACATTGTTCTTCCAAGGAACTATATCCTCACTCCCTTGTTGAGGTTTGTGGCATCAAGCAATTCATCATATGGAGACAGTTATTTTCCAGACCATGTAAATTTCTTTGAATGATGACTGAAAGTCTTGGGGAAGTATCTGAGAAAAGTCAGTGGTTGAGATGTTACGCAATCACTAGGATGGTGTGTTCATACAGACAACAGACCATTGGTGTGATAAGACTTTCCCTCAGGAATTTGAATTTGGAACCAGAGTGATGGCTGATAGGTGAGAGTATTTTAGGTGCAAGTCTGAGGACTGGAGCCCATGTAAAAATCTGAGTGTGGTCACATAGGTATCTGCAACCTCAATATTGTAGGAGGTAGAGATAAGATCACCTGGGTTTGTAGGGCACCAACCTAGCTGAGGTGCCATAATAGACACTCAAGGGAAGAAGGGGGAGAGTAAATAAAGCAGGCCACTCAACACCCTCCATAGGACTGTGGGCATACAGTTAAGTGAGTGAGGCAAGTTGCATAACAGGATTAGCAAGAAACGGAAAAGAAAAAAGGGAGGAATGGAGGGAGGAAGGAAACAAAAGAAGCCTTCCATGTGCATGCACACCTACACATATAATACAACACACACACACACACACACACACATTTTGAATTAGAAAAACAAAAAGAATAATGCAGGACAAAAATCAACTACTGAAAAATGCGTGGGTAAAGGTGACTACAGATGATGCAGAGGAATAGAAAATAGGAAGCAAAGGTTGGGGACAGAGAAAACAGCCTTTGGAAGGTGACACACCAGGAAATATCAGGAAATAGAAGGCCATGAGAGAATGGTCTGGTACCACCACTGCGCTGGGATCCTGGCTCAGATGCCAAGAAGCTGACTGCGTGGCTATAAGTCCTCTGCTTATCTCAAGGTGTAGAAGCAGTAAAGCCTCCAAATTTGACATGAGTCTAATTTCTGTTCTCAGGAACCAGGAAGCCCGATGTGATCAACACATTGACTAGAGTCATTATAGCAGCACACTCATCTTCTTACATTTTAGTTTGAACCACAAGTTAGTATTTTTGATATTTGGCCCTTATTTGTTGAAACTACTAGGGGAAGTGCATTTCTGAAAACATTTGGAAGTAGAGCCCAACTTGAGGAGTTGATCACAATGGAGAGATACAAGCTAGAGAAGCCCTAGAATATTATAACTTTGGTGTACACTTCTTGTGGGTGTTTGGAAGACCAAATGTTGACAGAGACATGGCAACTTCTGATGGGAATAGAATCTCTATTGAAAATGGGACTAGAGTCTTATTAGAGTCTAGCCAAAATTCTGCCTACATTCTGCCCATGTCTTAAAAATTTGAGTCAAGCTCAGAGTAGTGGAGTAGGCTAGAGACGTGGCTCGGTGGTTGAGAGCACTTGCTGCTGTTCTTACACAGGACTTGGGCTTTATTACCCAGCACCCACAAGGTGGTTCACAACTCCAGTTCCAGGGAATTAAATGCCATCTTCTGGCCTCTACAGGCATGACACACACAAGGTGCACACAAATCCATGCAGGCAAAAACTCATGCACATAAAATAAAAATAAACGAATCTTTTAAAGCAATGGACTAATTTGGTAGAGGCCATTTCAAGGCAATACAGCAGTTAGGCTGTGCATCTATTCATGTTCATACTGAAAATACAGAACATCTGGACTTTTTAAGACTTTTTAAGATCCCAAGAATGAAATCTAATTCTTAGGCATAGCATACAAACGTTTGGTGAAAGACAATCCTGCATATGACATGCCTCGGCTGTCCTGAGCTATTCCTTCTTAAAGCCATGCAGAATCCCACTCCTACTCAAATACATAAAAATTTCACTTCCAAATGCTTTCCGGGTACTATTTTCTCTTCCAACAATGCCTGTCCCCACATACTCTACTGGGATTTGAAGGGTAATCCACTAAAATACAAACCTCTCAAAACTCTGAATAAAACTAAAACAAAGTGAATTTGGGGAAGGAAGGGGGGAGAAGATGATAATGAAGAGGAGGAGGAGGAAGAGGAGAAAGCCAAATATCACCTACCACCTTCCTTATTAACAGCAATGGTTTTTGAATCACGGCTTCCTCTGGGACACAATGGGCTTTCCAATATCCTATTCATAGGAAATCTACAGACCCATCACCTGGGTCCTGGCAGTACTACATAAGCCTCTCTGAATGAGTCCACCACCTCCCTACTAAACTTTGGTAGTGCTGTACAGTCCACCCAATTCTAAAGAGGAAGAGCAATTACACCGGTGCCCAACATTTTATCCTTCTTGTCTCATAGCCCAAAACAAGGTAAACCACTGTGTCTTTCCCGAGGGTAAGGGGAAGACAAAAGGAATCTAGCAGGGGTACTGTACTGGCTTCCCTTCATACAAAGAGGCACAGTGTAGTGAAGTGCTGTGGGCAGGCCTGCTTTTCATCCCGCCCAGCTCCTGCATGACTGGCTAGCTTGTGTCCCAAAATAACAACACACAAACTGTATTTATTTAAACACTGCCTGGCCCATTAGTTCCAGCCTCTTATTGTCTAATTCTCACATCTTGATTAACCCATTTCTAATAATCTGTGTAGCACCACGAAGTGGTGTCTTACTAGGAAAGATTCAGCATGTCTGACCTGGTGGCTGGCTTCATGGCGACTGTCTCAGAGAGGAGAGGCAGGGCAATTGCCCGAGGCATCTGCCTCATTCCCATCATCCTGTTCTGTCTACTCCACCCACCTATGTTCTAACCTATCAGGCCAAGCAGTTTATTAATTAACCAATGAAACAGCAGATAGATAGAAACACTCCTACATCAGCACAGGAATGGCACTGCACTTTTTCTACCCAAAGACCCAAGCACATGTTCCATGCCCGAGGAATTATTCAGTATCCTTCTCCTGTCTTATGGCACCTTTTACATCAAATGCATTCAAGTGCTATTAAGGCCATCTCTCATGACATTAAGCATGTAAACACAAGTGACACACTTTTTCTGCCTTCAGAAGGTTTCTGTGATGGATCTATGACTTTGCTTTCCAACTTCTCCCTCAGCAAATTTAGAAGCACAAGGAACACAAATATTTTCATTTCACTGGAAAAATTCATGCACATCCTTCTACCCCTGAAATCTGGACATCTGTGACCTTCACAAATCTCCCAGCATTCATTTTTGGCCCTGAAACTTTTCTAAACAACTCTTGTTTCCTGTCAGGATCCAGTCAGACCAATGCCACCAAGGATCACTGGTGAGATTTCATTTGTATTTTAATACAGAAAGCTTGCCTGAAGTTCAGAGAGTAAACAGCTGCTCTGGTCAGCCTTACAAACCAGGCAGTGGTAGCACACACCTTTAATCCCAGTAGCCACACTAGTTTGCCATAAAAATCAGGTATTAGTGGTGCACACTTTAATCCCAGCACTGGAGGGGAATATAAAACAGGAAGAGACAGAATTCAGGTTCAGTCTCATTCTGAGATTCCTAAAAGCAGGATTGCCATTTAAGACTAAGGTAGAGGAGGCAACCCTTTTTGTCAAGATGGCGCCGAAAGCGAAGAAGGAAGCTCTTACCCCTCCCAAAGCAGGAGCTAAAGCGAAGGCCTTGAAAGCCAAGAAGGCAGTGCTGAAAGGCGTCCACAGCCACAAAAGAAGAAGATTCGCACATCGCCCACCTTTCGGCGGCCCAAGACCCTGCGGCTACAAAGGCAGCCTAAATACCCCCGGAAGAGCGCACCCAGGAGGAACAAGCTTGACCACTATGCCATCATCAAATTCCCCCTGACCACCGAGTCAGCCATGAAGAAGATAGAAGACAACAACACACTTGTGTTCATTGTGGACGTCAAGGCCAACAAGCACCAGATCAAACAGGCTGTGAAGAAACTCTACGACATCGATGTGGCCAAAGTCAACACCCTCATAAGGCCTGACGGAGAGAAGAAGGCGTATGTCCGGTTGGCTCCTGATTATGATGCTCTGGATGTTGCCAACAAAATTGGAATCATCTAAACTGAGTCCTGCCGGCTAATTCTAAATATACACTTTTTCAACATAAAAAAAAAAAAAGACTAAGGTAGAGGTAAAAGCCAGTGGCTGGCAGCTTTGCTTTTCTGGTCTTCAGCTTGAACCCCAATATCTGTCTCTGGGATTTATTGATCATGCTACAGATCCTCAACCCTGGTGATTCCATTCCATCCTCTTAGTTATTTTACTATCAGATACACGCTTCGTGTGTTTGTGTTGTACATCTCTAACTTAACGGCAGAAGCCTGCAGTATCACAGCTCATTGTATAAGGATTTGGAGATAACGTGGGCCAAAGTCTAGGTCCTAAGAGCAGTGGTAGAATAAACTCTCATGTGATGTTTAACCCAAGGGGGGCCACTGTTTTGTCCCTCCGTGGCTCATTACAGACCTCCCAGGCACTATTTCTCCCATCTCCACGCCAGGCCATGGATTAGAGTGACTGACTTGGGGATGTGGCTCTTGCCCCCTGGAAGTCTTGGAACTATGACACAGTGCCCACTTGCCGCAGTGAAGGACACACAGTCTATGACAAGAGGCGAAAGCACATATATGTCCCTCACTGCCACTGGCCTCAAATCCCAGCTCTGCCTGTGGCCTGGGGAAACTTTACCTTCTCCAAGCCTCCGTCCATCAAGTCAGCGGTGAGGTGAGGGTCATAATCCATGGACTTCACAGGTTTGCTGTAGTACCGAATAGCTCACACAGACAGACCCCAGCCAACAGCACTCACGAGACACTACATGGACAGTAAATTATCATTTGCTACTGAGCAAATACAGGCCCCAGTAAACTGGAAACACACATCTAAAAGGTGGTCAGAATGAGCTAAATGCTGCTGCTGGGCATGAATTTTACGGACCATAGGCAAACCTGTTAAACACTGTTTCATCTAAACAAAAAGGTTTTCAAACTGGAAAGGTACCCTCCCCATTTTTGAGACAAGCAGGCCAAGTTGGCCTCAAATTTGCAATCCCCCTGCCTCAGCTTCCTAAACTCTAGGATTAAGAGCAGGAGTCACCATGCTCAATTGGAAAGGCATTTTTATAAAACACAATTTGTAATAGGAATACCAATCATATATGCCTTGAATTTGCCAGCTGAAATTTCATTATAAGACCAAGGTTGTATGATTTCTATGTATTATATCTCCCAAATACTCAACCAATTTCTAAAGCTGGAATAAAACATTTACACAACTGTAATATCTTGTCTTTGCAAAACCTTGCTACAGGTGTGTCAAATGCTCTAATCAGTCCACCAGATAGATGCTGACTGCAGTTTAAAAGACAGAATCTAATAATGTATTTTGGAGTTCCATAAAGCTTGGGAAGTGAAACTGACTCGCAGCCATGGAACGGAGTGAATTTTGCACTTTTGCTCTTAATTCATTCCAAAAGCATTAAAACATATTTCAAAGATTTCAAACATACAATTACTTTTGCTGTCACTCAAAGTGTAGAATCAACATCAAGAGAAAGAGGAAGAGAGAGGGAGAGGGGAGGGACAGGGAGAGAGAGAGAGGCTTTTATTGGTTTATCTGAATAAATAACTTTAATGAATAAAATTGTTTTTCAAAACAATTTTTCTATACATGTACAATTCACCCAGCAAGATCAGCAAATTAGGAAAAAGAGGCATTGGTAAAGTGGACCGTTTCTCCCATCTTCCCTTCAGAATGCAAATACGACAGACTCCAGAGTCCCACACTGAATGGGCAATAAAGCCCACAAACAGAAGAGCAGCTGCTTAGAGCCGGCCCTTCACAGGCCTGGATTGAAAGTGCTGTCCCCATGACGATAGAATGCACAAAGCACCCCCACCATTGGCTTGCCTCATCCTGCTTCCCTTGCTTGCTTGCTACTGGCTCCGATTTTCTTATTCTGTGACTGCCCCATTTCAAGCCTGAACTCCTATGTAGCTATATCCACCCTAGGCACGCGCCTAAGCATGCACATGCTGAGAGTGTCCTTGCTGTCAGGACTGCAGAATCCCAGATTTGCAAGCTTCCAGCTTAGAGATCCGTCCATCAGGCTGAGGAAGACTACCCCTTGATCCAGATATTGCCCCACCCTGCCTCCAGTGGCATTATAACCTGCCCACTAAAAAACAGAATCAGGAAGACATAAGCCAATGATGTTATCATAAGAATGATAAGAAGAACCATAGAAGCAAGTTGTTCCAGTGTCAGACATGAGAAATGTCTTTGATTTTGAACCTTCCTTTCTGATATTGCTTAGCTGACATGAGCTTAAAGGAGGCCCAACAGGTGGAACCTGAGGAGAAGGAGCCCATGCACAATACAAAGAAACTGGATTTGTATGCTTGTAAACTGCTGTTGTGCAAGCATGAAGTCATGAGTTCGATCCCCAGAAGGCCTGCTCTTTTTGTTTTGTTTTTTGTTGTTGTGGTTGTTGTTGTTTAAAAAAAAAGCCAAGCATAGCAGTGCCCTAAACCTGTAATCCAAGCACTGGCTGAGCCTGGGGTGAGAAGATCCCAGGGATTTAGGACCAGTCAAATCAAATCACTGAGCTCCAGGGTTAGTGTAAAGAGCAGGACTCTAAATAAATAAGTAAATAAGGTAGAGAATGATTGAGGAAGACACTCAAAGTCAAACTCAGGCCTTCACCTGCATATATCCACCTGTGTACACACACACACACACACACACATCTGTGTACACAATACACACATACACACTCCAGCACACATACACCTGTGTAAATACACATACACTTGCTCACACATATACCTGTGTACACAATACACACACACACACACACACACACACACACACACACAAGAGAGAGACAGAGAGAGAAATTAGGTCCATAGGCCCGCAAAGTGCCAGGGATTTGCTGGACAAACCAGATAGTTTGTGTTTGATCCCTGGGACCCACAGTGGAAGAAGAGTATCAATCCCCTAAAGCAGTCACTCCGGCACTTCCATATGTTCTCTCTCTCCCTCTCCCTCTCCCTCTCCCTATCCCTATCCCTCTCCCTCTTTCTCCCCCCCCTCTCTCTCACACAGACAAGCACACACAAGCACACACATACACACACAAGCTCAAAATCTATTTTGATAAAAGACATTTTTATTGCTAAAGCCTGTGCTTTTTGTGGCATTATGGTGGTCAGGAGAAATTTGTCAAACCGTTCCTACATACCATGTACTTGCTAGGATCCATTTTATTTATTATTCCCCCCACATTTCAGTGGGAAAGATAAGCTTTATCTGATGGTGAGATATTGAATAAACAGATGCCGCAGGCTTGCAGCTTCCGCCCCATTTCTTAGCAGCCTTGGCTTCAGAGCTGCTGTTGCTTCCCCTGTTCCAGAGTGAACTGGAATCTTATTAATTGCACATATAGCCCCTCTCCCTATCCAGTGTAGCACACAATTTCTAACTCCTTGGCCCGAAAGGCAGCACATCAAAGTATGTGACATACACTGTGACAATGAGCCAGCTCTGCTTTGAATAGGCCTATGAGGGCTGGCAGCCGAGAGTTTTCCTGTATCTGACCAGTACCCTAGGAGACAGGGGACGCTACAAGGAAAGTCATCTAGCAAGCTGTGCATGCAGGAGACAGCCAGTCATGAGGATGGATTGGTAAGTGGTCAGGAGCTGCTCTCTGGCAGCTGGGGACAGTTAAGTCATTGAGGATGGGTTGGTACGTGGTCATGAGCTGGTCTCTGGCCACTGGGACCAGATAAGGTATAAGGAATGCACAAAACCACATCATGGTGTGTCAGAAGGAGAGTGTCTGAACACAAGAATTCCCACTAGGATGAGATGCATCCCATACAAAAACTTCTAGACTGCGGCTGGAAAGAAATGTCAAAAATGGACATCTGTGCAATGGCACTACAAGTAAATTAAATAAGAAACAAAAAGAAGGTGAGAAGAATAGTCATCAGAAAAGGCATCTCCATAGAGAAGATAAAATTATAAATCAAACATATTGACATGACCTCACAAACAAAAACCCAAATCAAGCTACCTTACCTAAAAAAGCAAGAGCTCATAGCAAGTATACAAGGGTCAAAGAAAGCTACGGTGGAGCATCGGGAAATGAAATACAATTTGGTAGAAACCAGGGAACAAGCATTAAACCAGCAACAGACAGGCCGTGATAAACACAGGGAACAAGAATGACAGGAATGAAAAGAGCAGAATACCCCCCAATGCCCAATCATCCAAAAGAACTGGGGTGAATAGTAAAGGGGAGAGATTAGAAACATTTGAATGGGCTGAGAGATGGCTCGGTAGCCTGTACTGATCCTACAGAAAAACCAAATCCAGTTCCCAGCAACCACATCAGGTGACTCTCAATCATCAGTAATTCTAGTCCTAGGGGATCTGATTGATGGTCTCTTCTGGCCTTCATAGGTACCAGAACATCTCATACACACACACACACACACACACACACACACACACACACACACACACACACACGCCCGTGCGTTTCTTTTAAAAGACTTAAATATCCACCACACTTAGCATCCCTAAGAGGTTAAAAAGAATAAAACAGGAAAGTTAAATATGTACTTCAAAGTGATTTTCAGAATGCAAGTCACTGAATCTCAACCAAAATGACACAAAACATCCAACCCTGAATCAGGTTTTACTGAGAACAAAGAGGAAAACTTGTTGCTAGCCAAGGTACCAAGCCTAGGTCTGAGCATTCTCTCTGTAGCAGTTCTGAACATTAGAAGGCATCGGAGGCATGGCATGAAGTCGTCATGGAAACTATCAAGCACTGGACAACACGGAATGGCCACTTGAGTACAGAGGCAGACAGTGAGGACATGTGACTGAGCCCTTCTTGAGGAACCCTTGAAAAGCAGAGTGCAATGCAATACAGAGTTGAATATCAGGGACTCTATTGAACTTTAGGACATAGTATAAGCAATTATGGGAATTATGATCACAGAACAGAATGTAAACATTAAAAACTATAATGAGGGGTCAGCAAGATGGCTCAGCAGGTGAAAATGCGTGCAATAAAAGCCTGATGACCTGAGTTCTCATGGTGGAGGACACATACTCTTTCTCTTTTTTTTTTCTTTTTCTCGACCCCACAGAGATTCACCTGCCTCAGCATCCCAAGTGCTGGGAATAAAGGCGTGCGTCTCTGCCGCCCGACTGAGAGTCTACCCTTAAAAGCTGTACTCTAGCCTCCAAATGTGCACCATGGTACTCCTGAACACTCGCGCACACACATTCTCACATCATCATCATCGCAGTAGTGATAAACCATCTTTAAAAGGCATACTAATAATACAGAAATATGATAGCAAAGGTTTGGAGGGAAAGAAGACAGGGCAATGGCTAGATGTGCTGACTCAAACATCACCCAGCGGGGCAGGTGATGCCATCATCACTAATATGAAGAAGTCATAAAGTTTAGCTGAAGCTCACTTCCAAGACTAATGAACTTAACATAAAACCTACAGAACAACCGACAGTCTGGTGAGTTTAAGAGAAACATGGGGAAGGGGAATTGCAGAAAAACTGTTACCCTTGGTCAGAAGGCCAACAGATAGTTGTGTAAAGAAACGAAAATGTAAACATCACTGATAAAAGTCCCCTTAAAAAGTATTCCACTGACTTCTCAGAACTTACTGCGTGGAGCCGAGATGAGCAGCAGGCAGTTTTAAGAGCGCCACTTCAGCAAACAGCCATGCAATTGTGTGACACTTAGCTCTTGACTACTAAAAGCACGAGCCTCTGCCCAGCACCACTGTCGATCAACATCAGAAATAGAATGTGTGTCATCCTCAGAACGGCAGCCAACATGCACCTCCCCACCCTCCTGGGTTGCCAGGATACAGGCAGGTGATTCAATCCCTAACCATTGGACTGATTACCCAGAAACTTGGTACCGAATAGAACAATATGAGAAAGCCACCTTTGGTAACCATGGCAGAAGTTCTAGGGTCAAGTGCTCAAGGCAGCCGCTGCAGTTAGGAGTGGTTTGAGCACTGTTTTTAGCTGCCTGCCTACATGCCAGCATTCTTTACAATGCTCAGCAAACGTGAAGTTCCCTTTCCGCATGTGCACTAGGGTAGAATTCTGCTGTTCAGAATTGGGAACCATTCACAGCTGTGCACAGGACTGACAGAACGCATGCTTAAAGAGCAAGAGACAAATGAGAAACTCTCAACTGATGAGCACGCTAAGCACCTAATATCTCCATAAGCTCTAAGGGGTTCCCTACCCAGAACCTTTGAACAAAGAGCCAACTGTCTGTGAAGCGTGCTGCCCCAAGAGTGTGTTAGCTATCCCAAATGTAAGTTAAAGAATGGTGTCTGTTAGAACAAAGCTCAGCTTTAAGCACTTGACTACACTTGACTCATCAAAAGCGAAAGCAGTCCAAATTGGGAGAATGAAGCAGCTGAATCTCACTATGCCGGCATGCTGGAATTCCTTGGAGATTTCAAGGACAATGATTCGAAACGTGTCTAAAGTGTTTATTCTAGGCTCCAGTGCTTGCTTTCAAAGCCCAAAGTGGAACCAAGTTCATTGCCTACTGGGAATGGATTAAGGGATGATGTCATTACCATTGTTCCTTCTCCTAGTCTTAGCTAGGAAGAACAGGGAAATATACACAGTACTGCTGGAGTTGGGAGATAAAGCCCACAGCCAGTGGGTATGACTGGTTCAAGGATGCATTCACTACTTTGGGATCTTAGAGTTAAGGGCAAGCTCTCTTGGCCAGTGGTTCTCAGTGTGGTTCCAGGATCACTGTCTGCTTCTCTTGGCAAGTTCTCAGTTTCTGGTCATGAACTGCAAACTCTTTAGGTGGAGCTCCCAGCCCTGTTTTGTGAAAGAGCAGTATTTCCGATACTAGCATTTGACAATCACTCTCTTTGCAGCATAAGACACCCCAATAAATGGGCAGTCTACTGGGGAGACAGGAACAAGGAAAATCTTCATGATGACACATTTCAGACTTATCTAACTTCATTCCCCTTGCTCAAAATGAATACAGCTGTCTCCTGGGATCGTCAGATATGAAGGAAACCAGAATCTTAGGAAAAAATCTCCCAGGTTTGTCTTTGTTCTGAGACAGTGTCTCATGTAATACAGACTAGCATCAAACTCCATGTATAGCCAAAAATGGCCTTCTGATGGAGGAGGGTCATCTATCTATGTGTTACTTTTATTGGTAAATAAAGAAATTGCCTTGGCCCTTTAATAGGACAGAAAATTAAGTAGGCGTAGTAGACAGAACAAAATTGTGGGAGAAAGAAAGCAGAGTCAGGCAGATGCCTCAGGCAGACACCATGCCTCTCTTCTCTGAGACAGACACAGGTTAAGATCTCACCTGGTAAGCCACCCCTCGTGGTGCTACACAGATTACTAAATATGGGTTAAAGCAAGATGTGAAAATTAGCCAATAAGAGGCTAAAACTAATGGGCCAGGAAGTGTTTAAACAAATACAGTTTCCATGTAATTATTTTGGGTAAAGCTAGCCAAGTGGCGGGAAGCAGCCTGCCACTCCAATTTCAACAGCCTTCAATTTCTGAGCCTCTTGCCTCTTCTTCCCAAGTACTAGCTGCATGCCACCATTCCCTGTTGACAGAAGTTTCTGTCCCACCCAGTCCTGCAGCCGTTCAGTCCCAAAGAAACGCACAGAGGCCTGCATTAATTATAGACTGGTTGGCCTATTAGCTCAGACTTCTTATTAACTCTTATTAACTTACATTAACCCATAATTCTTGTCTTGTTAGCTTTGTACCTCTTTTCAGTGAGGCAGGCACATCTTGCTTCCTCTGCATCTGGGTGACAACTGTAGATTGTGCCTTTCCTCTTCCCAAAATCCTCCTGTTCTCATTGCCCTGCCTCTACTTCCTGCTTGGTCGTCCTGACTATACTTCCTGCCTGGTTACTGGCCAATCAGTGTTTTATTAAACAAGTACAAGAGACAAATCTTTACAGAGTACAAGACCACTGTCCCACAGCACTTCCTGGTGTATGAGGTGCTGGGAACCGAATCAAGGGTTTTATACTTGCTAGGCAAACATGATGCTAACTTGTTTACACACTCAACTCCTTTACCTAGGGTCAGTTTTTCAAGCTCTTTCTCATTCCTGTCAATCACAGGAGGAATGTATAACATTATTTTATTACAGCATCATATTCTTGCTCTAATGAATTGAAAGCATTTCCCCACAAAACTAATGTTTTTGGCTTGTTTGTACTAAATTTCATCTGTAAGGATGTTTTGCTTAATGTATATTGAAGGAGCAGAACAAACTCCATTTTGAGAGAGAACTCCATTTTAGGCAGGATCTAACTAGGGGGTGAATGCAGCCCAGCAAAGTCATAAACATTCCCAAGAAACTATGCCAGCCCTGGTCACAGTGAGCCACCATGGTGTCCAAAAACATCTGCTTGCTTCGAACGTCATTGTGGGTACCTGATTAACCACTGTGTTGGCTGTTTTGAAATTCCCCTATATCCCATCCAATGAATTCAAAAGTTGTATACTTTTATCCTGTCCTTACACACCAGGACCTGTGCCACCCTGCCATGTGGTTTTCCCTTTAAAATCTCCTTACCCTGAAGCCTCTAGGCCCATCTCCCACACTTGTTGCGGGATTATGGCCCATGTTAGCTAACTTGTAATCAATAAACCCACGTGGGTTTTGCATTGGATACTGACTCTGTGGTGGTCTTTGTGGGTCCCTGTAACAATGAGGGGGTCTGCTTGTTGGAGTTTCTGTCCCTCCCAGTACCCCACAGTTGGCAAGCCCCAAAGAAAATCACACAGAGATCTCTATAAGTTATAAAGCTGATTGGCCCATTAGGTCAGGCTACTTATTGGCTCTTCTATCTTATATTAACCCATTGTTCTTATCTATGCTAACCACATGGTTCGGTACCTTTCTCAGCAGGGTAGCTCACATTTTGCTTCTTCAGAGTCTGGGCAGGAGTGGGAGGAATCAACTTCCTCCTTCCCAGAATTCTCCTGTTCTCATTGCATCATTTCTACTTCCTGTCTGGTTTTCCCGCCTATACTTCATGCCTGACCAATCAGCATTTATTTAAAACATGATTGACAGAATACAGACAATTCTCCTGCACCAGGTCCCCTGACACAAGCACAACAATATCTGTGCACAAGTGCAGCTGGTGCCCATGGTGGCCAGAAGATGACATTGGGTTCCATGAAACTGGAGTTACAAATGGTTGTGAGTCACTATGTGGATGCTGGGAATCAAAATCCTGGGTTCTCTGCAAGAACAGCAAGTGTTCTTAACTGTCAAGCCATCTTTCCAGCCCCAAGACTTATTTTTTTTTTCAAATTAAATTTTAGGTTTGTCTTTCCTACAGATTGCTCCTTGCTCTTACTGCTTTTGTTTTAAAAAGTTTTAGTTCATTGAAAGGTCACCATATTTCACATATATTGCATCAAGCATTTGATCCTCATTTGTCCTATTAAATAAGAACAGACCAGATGGATATTGCTCTACTCTCTCTCCTGAGCAGGTTTGAGGCAATTAAAAATGATTATTTTTACTACGTATTTTATGTGTCAGCCAGATGTTATCTGTGGTCATTTCTGGAAAGGATCACTCTGTGGAGGTTACAAAACACATATTTTCCTTTGGGAGACTGGACTTCTGAGTGTGATCAAGAAAACACATGCAACTAATTTACTCTTGTATGCTTGTTCCCAGGACAGAACTGGCCTAACATCTCACCACCTATGCAGGCAAAGATCTATTCAAATTTTCCTTCTTTGCATCTCTGCATTCTGGCCCTGTTTGTGTTGTGTCAGAAACAGAAAACAAACAAAACCCATCTGGTTGATGGAAGAGAAATGAATATCAGCTTCCCACTGTACTTCTTCCAAAGGACTGATTTGCCTTTTGTATGCTGTCTACACATGCCATAGTAAAGATTTGGCCCACTCAAGACCTTGGGTGCAACTACTTATCACACAGACATGCTTCTGGAGATCACAACAGTTTTCTACAACTCTCTCTATTTTTCATGGAAGCTAATTGATCTGCATTTCTCAATAGTGTTGAAATGATTCACAATGGGGCAAAGAATTCACAATTATTAAACTGCTGTGGTTACACAAGTCATTTTCTTCCCATGCATACACAAATTAGAATATGCATAATTTTCTTAAAATAACATATAATCTCTTTTAAAATGTAGATCTATAGGTCATTCAAGATTATGACATTATGATCAACAGAAAACTTCAACCACACTAGCACATAATCGAATGGCGAGGTAGAGGTGGCCTCTAAAACACTAAATCACAGACTCCCTTTAGTTCACAATTTTGACTGGTACAGCCAATCAACAGGCAAGACTATTTCAGTTTCAAAAACTTGACCCTGTCCTGTCAAATACTATAAGATGTGGCAATGTGGATTCTGGCTTCAGTTGTGACTTTGTCTTTGAGCCAGCATCTCACTGTAGCCAGACTGGCCTGGAACTCTCTGTGTAAGTTTCCTGGTAGACCAGAATGGCCTTGAAGTTACTGGGACCCACCTTAAAGGTGTGCAACCTCCCACCCCCAACACACACAGCTTCAGCTCTGGCTGGAATGTAACCTCAAGAAAGAGACTTTTCTGCTCCCCTGTACAAAATGACAGGGTTGAACTAGACTATCCTCTGAAGTCCCTTCAGGTCCCTATTTCATAGGATGATTTTAAGAGTCAGGTTTGAGCCTACCATGCTTTATTGCCACACTGTAACCATGTGGGGGGAAGAAGGTCTCCCCTGTTAACTGAATCTTCTTACACAGAACCTGGCCATTCATTTCCTGCTGTGTAAAACATCTGTCCCTAATGCTATGAAGTACTCAGATCTCCTTAGAGTAAAACACGGTCACCTCAGAAATGACTGCTTCCATCAGACAGGATGTGGCCATTAGAGTCATCTGTGTGGCATGTAGCTAAAGGCTCAGGAAAGAAGGGCCAGGAACGCGTCATGAAGAACCCCAAAGTCCTTGGGACAAATTGTCCCTCAAAATAAAACGTTATTTACCTTCGGATCAGGCCACACTCACCAGCTCCTAATGGGTTTGAGAGACTCACCAGTCTTAATCTCCTGCATGCATCTGTAACTGTCCATGGAGGTCCATTTCAGGGGATGCCTCATATCAATTAAAACTGAACATAATGATGCCTGCTCACTTGATCAACTAAAATGACCAGCTGGGTTTAATGGGAGGAAAGCAGAAACCCCACTGAAATTAGAAAGGCTTTGAAGGTGACAGGGTGTCATTGTTCCCCAGTAATGTTTCTTCTCCAAAGGTGACTGGCCACTGTGCTCGTGAGCACCAGGGCCAACACGTTATGAAGCTGGGTACGGCACTCAGAGCTCAGGCACAAGGCAGGAGTCAGCATTTTGCTATGGCACCAGGGAAAGCAGGGTTTCTTTTCTGTTCTTATTTTAGTTGTTTCCTTTACAGTTAGCAAAGGGCTTTGCGGGAATTGCTTAATTGACTCCCGAGAGGCAAATTCTAATTTAGATCGGTACAAAGTGTTTTCTCTTTCCAGCCATAAAACGTTTTCTTGGATTTGTTCTAATTATCCTTGGGGTGATGTGATCTTGGGTCTGAAAGCACTGTTACGTCACCTGCCCTCAGCCCTTCATTTCACAGAGGCCAACACAGAGGTCGAAGGATGCACAGAGACTGGACCAAAGTCCCAAGGTGAGACAGAGGCAGAGGCTGGGCTAGACGTCTGCAGACGAGACGATGCTCAGGACCCAGTCAGGCTGGCAATTTTGCTCCCGATTAACAGGGGAGTATTCAGAGGAGGGAAGGAGGGAGGGAGAGAAGAAAGAGAAGAACTGGTTGATTCTTGATGAAAAGGCACCATTTTGAAAAGCTCAGGTTTTAGAAGCTCTCGTGGTAGAGGTGTCAGCAAGCAAAGGAACTGGTGGGAGGGAGGAGCCACATAGCAAAGGAGCACACACAGAGTGAAGGCAGTCACAGTTACAGCCCTGTTTGTGTGTCCCTAGCTGCCTGAAGGTGACCCACAGAAGTGACTGCAGGCTCAGCAGGCAGCCTCCCACCCGGCTTACTGATTATTTCTTTATTTGTGTAGTCCAGGTATGAAGTCCAAGGCCTCTCTCACAAGCTACACAAGCACGCCATCCCTATACCATGGCTACTTCTCCAACTTGGATTCATCTGTGTATGTGCACACGCACACGTGTGTGCAGGTCAGTGCATGGGCACGTGCGGAAAGCAGACACCGGCCTATGTGTGGTTCCTCAGATGCAGTCAGCCTGGGTTTTGGACACGAGCCCGTAACTCACTGCACAGTAAGACGCATGCTCAGTGCTGGAGTTACAAGCAGATGCTGCCAGTTCTTCTTCTCTTTTCTTTTTAATAATTTAAGGAGACTAAAAAAAACAATGATCGCCAAGTCAGGCAGGGTGGCATCCCCAGCATTTTCAAAGCTCCAGTCCAGAAACCCTATCCCCCCCCCAAAGTAAACAAAATAAATATACAAGCAGAGACTTTTGTGTTTAAAAATTCAGTGGTATTCACATTTTCTTATAACAACATCAGGATCTCATTAGAAAACAATCAATGAAAGAGTTCCATCCAACGCTGACATCCAGGTGGACATCCAGGAGGGGCCCCGTCCCCAGGCAGCAGAGGGAGGCTGAGTGACACATTTTCATTTTTATTGCATTTGACTTATTTACTATGTGTCAGTGGTAGGGGGCACGGCATATGTGGACATCAGAAGACAACTTCCGGAAGCCTGCCCTCTCCTCCCCCCAAGCAGTTACTCAGAACTGAACCGGTGGTCAGGTTTGGTAGCAAGCACCTTTTGTGCCAAGCCCTCTTGCCTGTCCTAGAATCTCAAGTCAAGGGAAATTTAACTTCATTTTCTCCTCAGAAATTGCTGCAATATAGGCTATTAGGAACACTTTATTCAGAGTTTTTTTAGAGAAAACCTTCATAAAATTAATACATGTGGACCTCCTAATAAGAGCATTCAGTCTTACTTGATCTGAGTTCCACATATAGATTCAATTGATTTGTTTCTCTTATTTTTGAGTTAATTTCAGGGAAGATTTTAATGGGGAAAAGTCAGTTACATATTCTTAAATTACATAACCTTGGCAATTATGCAAAAGACATTTTTTTTAACTTGTTGTGAGATGCTTTTCTGGGCTGGCTGCTGGCCTAAGACATCGGAAGATCATAATAAGCTGGATATTGTCCAGTCACGTGGTAGTATATCTGTGAAGAAAACCAGTATTATAAATTAATAATTAAGCAACCATACACATAAGCTAGTAATTACCCCACCGCAGTGCAATAATCTCACTTGGCGCTGACCAGCAAGTCTTTCAGCAGATCTTGCAGCTGATCTACAGCAGGTGCAGGTTTGCTTGAAGGAGGTAGAGACATGGCTCGGATGTGCTCAGTCTCCACTCCCCCCCAAGGCCAAGGTCTTCCCACTCACCTGCTTCTCAATGTCTAAGAGCAGAGAACTGGCCCCTATCCGGAAGAGGTCAGGGGTTAGCCACTCGTCCCCCAGCTCTTCCTTTACAAGAGAGAGCCAGGCTAGGGACTCCTTCGCAGTGCGGATGCCTCCTGCAGGTTTAAAGCCTACCTAAGAAGAGGAGAGAAGGGTAGCCATGTTAGCAGGCTGATTTCAAAAGTGACACTGTGAATGACCAGTCTTGAGTCACACGTCCCTCCCTAGTCTGCATCACTTCAGCAAAGGTACCAGTTTCAGTAGAGCCTTACTTGACTATACTCCAAGACAACATTTCCACCATAAATGGGGACTGGGCGGTCGCTTCTAAAGGGACAAGAATGAGGGCACATCTCACTGAGTAAACCTCCACCATCTAGACTAAATCTGTAAGGAAAGTGTCAACAAACAAGAAAATACACCACAGTGTCCATCCCGTCTACACTGCTTCAAATGAGCCCTCATCTTGAGGTGCAAGGCACTGGTGTAATAAAGAGTGGATCAGTGTGGCCACGAGGTCAACCTAATCAAGCTGGCAGCTGTCCAACAAGGAGAGCTGACCCTGGCTTCAATCAACTTAATTGCAGGCTTATTCTCTGAGGCGGTAGGCACACAGAGTTCTACAAAGCAGGCAGATTGTTAATGTAAGCATAGGAGAAAAATGTCATACTGCTTTCAAAAGTTTATAGGGAGGGTGAGAAACGAGCCAATTCGTGACTGAGGGGCTGCGAGCCACCTTGAACCCATGCTTTCCCAGAGGACTGGAGTTCCGTTCCCAGCACTCATGTTGAGGGGCTCTAACTCCAGGGATTCTGGTGCCCTTTTCTGGCTTCTACAGAAACTCACACACACACACACACATAGGCATGCATGCATGCACTCACAAATAAATCCTAAAAAAAAAAAAAAAAGACACAATCCAAATCAGCCAATATATGCTGTTTCTACACAATGTCTGATATCCATTAGGAAAAGCACAGGTTCCATGTGCAGAAGCTCCTGGTCCCCTGGATTCACTAGTCTTAAGAATGGAACTATCCGGAGGAGTAGACAAGTCTATACACACAAGCTGCCACACCACACGGTTTGTAGCCCAAGAGCTCAGAACTCTTTTCAGATAGATCACACTAGCAGGAGGCACTGTGAGCAGAATAGAGAAATGGATGAAAGGTCCTATTAGCAAGCGGGAAGCCCCACTGTGAGCCCGGCCACTGCCCTCGTGTGGCTACTTGTCGGCCTTCTTAGCCATTGCAGCCATCGCACGGTCTTGCTCCTGCGAAACCTACCTCCTGACTCCAGGATATCCCACAACAACCCTCTCTGCCCTCAGTCCTCTCACGGAGCAGTGCATGAACAGTCTCCTAAGAGGGTTCCCTGCCTTAATCATAGACGAGATAGCTCGCACAGGAAGAGCATGACACTACTAGCCACTGTTGAGGAACGGCAAATAAATAACTAAAGTGACGGCAGTGAGCTGACAGGAGGCATGCATGTCAGTCAGTTCATCAAGATTTCCTACAAATACAATTCAGTGTCAGCAACTCCATTCCAAAAAGAAGTTCTTGTGTAAGCTAACACATTTTTTTAAATATTTATTTATTTATTTACTTATTATGTATACAATATTCCATCTACGTGTATGCCTGCAGGTCAGAAGAGGGCACCAGTCCTCATTTCAGATGATTGTGAGCCACCATATGGTTGCTGGGAATTGAACTCAGGACCTTTGGAAGAGCAGGCAATGCTCTTAACCGCTGAGCCATCTCTCCAGCCCAAGCTAATACATTTTTAAGGGAGAGAATATGGAAAACAAATCTGTAGTGGAATCAGTTATGATATATTAAACTGCGGCTTCTCAGGGGTGGTACCAAGCGTGGCCTGGAAAGGGGGGCTTTTGCACCATATAGCATGGCTTACAGCGGTGAAGGAAGAACCACAGTCTACGGCCTCCTGGGCTTGCTGTCAGCAACTTACAGGCCATGCCTGGCTTGCAGGTACACACACAAATATACACAGGTTCTCTTTGCTGAAAATAAAATGTGATAAATTAAACAGGGTGTGCCTTGCACTCAACTTTTGCTTAACACTAAGTGGGGCATCTGCTGTTAAGTGGGAGAAAGAACAACCATAAAAAAAGGGAACAAAGACAAGCAGAACTCCAGCCTGTACCGCTGAGCATGGATCTTCTTTGAGATCTGTTTCTTGCTGTCCAAGAGTTGTCTTAGGAAGGGGCATGTTCATGTCTACACCCAAGAACAACACAGGCTAGTGCGGCCCATGATCATCCACCCGAAAACTATTATTTCTTTGGTCCCCTACAGCATGCTTTACCCCTAACAGTGGAGCTCATGAAACACAGATGCCAAGGGAATCTCCCACATGCATGGCAAGTTGAGTATCTGATCTTGATGATCTCAGTCCAATGCCTTACCAATAACCTTCTGGGACCCAGCACAGTCGGTTTGGTAAATGACTTTAGGCATGAATCCCATGGCCTAACTAGTGGTGACAGCTACAACTGAAAGAACAAGATGAGTTTCTCCTTATACGACTTTTCTTTGATAACACGTGTTTTTAAATTGTCAGACTTGTATCCATGCAAAAAGACCATCAAGCAGGAGACATTCATGGTGGATCAGCATCATTTGAAGGCAACAATGTATATTCTTCCTATCTGTACTCAACACTGTGAACTTATTCAGAGAAATACTGGGAGATTATTTCCTCTCACAAGAAGCACGTTCCAGGTAAGTCTCTGATCCCAAAATAAATCTAAGCTACAGTCACTCATAAAGACATTCCACCCTCCAGGCAAAGCATCAATGGTCTTTATGAGGAAGGTTCCAAAGGGCAGAAATCAAGACACTGGTTTTAAAAGATGCCCCTCAGGAAGAGAAAGAAGTCTCATTATATTGAACACACTCACACATTCTCTCTCTCTCTCTCTCTCTCTCTCTCTCTCTCTCTCTCTCTCTCTCTCTCTCATAGAGAGAGAATGTGTGAGTGTGTTCAATATAATGAGCTCTCTCTCTTTGTCTCATACACACACTCACACATACACACTCTCTCACACACACTCGCACCCACACCCACATGCACACACACCTACACATATACACACACTCACACAACACTCACACATACACATACACTCTCTCACACACACACCCACACACACTCACACATACTAACACACACACTCTCTCAGACACACATCACACACATTCTCACATGCACATACTTACACTCTCACATGCACACTCACACACACACACATACTCACACACACTCTCTCACACTCTCTCTCACACACACACACTCTCTCACACACACACACTCTCTCACACACACACCTTTCCAACTATGCAAAACAAAAAATCCTTCTTAGGTAATTTGTGGTTAGACAAGCAACTTGAAGTGGAAAATCCAAATCCAGTTTTTAAGAAACACTTTATATGCATTTTTCCTTTTAACTTTGTGTGTTTCTAAGAATTCTATGCTATTCTTCGAAAAGCTGACAAAAGTTAGCATATACCCTCCTCAGCTAAACACTCTCCCAAACAGCACATCCAACTGCCATAAAACGCAAAAAAAAAAGAAAAAGAAAAAGAAAAATGGATATTTAATTCAAGAGCTATAGGACCGAAAGCTACCACTTCCCTGCTGTTTCGTGGTATTTCATTATTCTGTTTAATAAGTTCATCTCCTCGAGAATTTTCTCTTCACCTCATATTATTAAAAGTAATAAGTTTTTCTGGACCGGGGGTTTCCCAACAGAAAAACCAATTTATGTGTGTCCTTCAATAATGACAGGAAAAGATTATTTTCCATTATGCTGCCTACTTTTCATATCGCCAGCACAGCTCATCATTCAATAAATGTTACTCCGCGATTCTCTGCCCTTCCGCAAGGAAGTTAAATTTCTACATTAACCTGTTTTCAACGGCCAACGCCTTGCCAGAAAAACCTCTGTGTCGCAGCACAATTAGTTTCTTAAAGAACCCATTTAGGAATCTCTTGTCAGTGATCAAATTGTCTTCGGTTAATAAAAGGACACAGAGAGTTTACATCTTGATCACACACACGCTCCACACTCACGCTAGCTCTGCTAACCGCATACGTTTCCCCAGCGAGGCGTTCTTCTGTAATGAAAGTAAATTAAACATTTATCTTAATAAAGGCGACTCATTCACACCTTCTGCATAGGGAGACGTTATCGTGCGTTCGGGCAGCGAGGAGAGTTATAAATAGTCTCCTCTTCACTTTGAGGGAAGATTTGCTGGCAGTAACGTACCTTCTTTCCAGTCTTCCAGAAGAAATCTCTAATGGCCCGTAACATTACGATGGCTACCGGGAAGGTGGCATTTACCGTTTCTTTTCCAGTAGAAGTCTTAATAAAATCTGACCCTAAAACAGAAGCAAAGAAAAATCCCAGGTTAATTAAAAACTTACTTTTATACTTAAGTCATTGAAAGAAGTGAATTGCGTGCAATGCTGCCTGCCCCCTCCCACCGCATCTCCCCAGGGACGACTCGACTTTACTTTTTGGTAATTATGTGAAAAAACTCAAATGAAAATCTACCATTAAAAGATTTCTGTTCCTAAATAAGAACCAGAAGAAAGGGAGAAGTGTTGCAAATTGCCGTCTTCTGGGCACAGCCACTGCAATCATGTCCCACAGCAGCAGAGGGTGTCACTACCGGGCCTGTACAAGACTGAGCCGGCCACTCATCAGTCACGGATGGGGCTCTGCCCTCCCTGCTGAACTTCTTGCTGCTGGTGGGTTCTGGGGAGGAACAGTCATTGTGTTTGGTTGAATACCCATGGCGGAACCCACCAGGCTCTAAGGGACGGTTCCGAACCCATAGCTGCGTGGCCCTGATTAAAATCTACGGGTGACTAAAAGAAACACAAAGGCACAAATGTATGAAAGGGGCTCTTAAGGAGGCACAGATGGCTGGTAGGGGTGCGAAGAAGCCGGAGTGGAAGGGAGGGTGGTCTATAAAGAAGGGTGGGGGAGGGTAATCAGAACACATCACACACGTATAAAAGAAAAAAGAAAAAAAATCGGTTAAGAATTTTATCTTTCTTCACCATCAGATAAATTAAATTAGCCACTCGATGGAGTCTCATAGACTCTGGTACTCTTGTCTCTATATTTCACAGCCAATTAAAATCAAGTTGGTTTGTTTAATGCATAACTGAGATGAATAAAAACAATTTTATGCCTTGTGCTCACTACCATGAATCTTGACACTTTCCACAGAGGTGTGGAGTGCCTACTCCTCGCCCCGCCCCTCCCCCAACCCCCTCGCCCCGCCCCCTCGCCCCGCCCCTCCCCCCACCCTGACGCAGTGGAAAGCCCGTTGCACAGCTGTGCTGACCCCAGCACGGTCACATGCTGATTTCTGTTGCCTTGATGAAGTAGGAGGCCACCCAACCAGATGAGGCTCATGACAGATATTGTGCCCTTTCACACTCTGCGGATATTTTCAACAGCTTCCTGCTTTTGCATCTAAGTCTGTTTATGTGGATTATTAGAACGGCGGTAGGGAGGGACTCGATCCTAGGTGCTACAGGGGTGTCAGCACAGTTGATCTTTACTGCTGGTACCAAGTGCTGACTATCCTCAAAGAGGACACTTAGGCACAGAAAAGTTATGTAGCTTTCATGAAGTCACATGACACAGTGTCCCCCCCCCCCTTCCCCATCCCTGTCCGTGTGATTTCAGCTAAGGCATCCTACCTTAGCTTGCCTTTTAGAAAAAAGCCCCACTTATCTGGGGTCACACACCATCAGCCAAAACAGAGAAGCCTTCCTTCAGGTGGTACCTAGCCCAGCAGTCCAGCAGTGCTCGAAACCCCCCCCCCCCCCCCCCGCATCCATGCACAGTATCGGACCACAGACACTGCTAAAGAAGAAACTTCTGGAGTCTAGTTTTAAGGGAGGTGGAACCGATCACGACGCTGCATGCCACATCACATACCCGTGGCTTTAAAATGGAGTATGAGCCCTGAATGCTTTCCCCACGAAGACATGACAAAGGACTGAAAACTGATATTCACAGAGGTCTGGATATTACCCAAGAAATAGATCTACTGAAACATCCCATGTTCACCCTATCAATATGTTCCAATTTTATTTATCGGTTTGAAGGAATTGCATTTTGGATGAAAAAAGTCCATGTAACCCACAACAGGCTAACTGACTCAGACTTAATAAACATACACAAGGTTCTCAGGTGCATTAGGGACAAGTTCACAGCTGCCATCAAGAAGTCTGTGGAGTAATTCTTAAAATTAATTTGAGTCTCTCAGAGTCTATCACAAAAATGTAGGACCGAACATGAAGACAGAAACCACCTAAATTTTCCCTTATAGTGTCAGTTTGAAAAGATACTTCCACGACTATTCTGTGCACCGAAAGGCTCAGGTAGATACACCTTTATTTCATACGCCGTGAAGACACAGCAAATGCACGCCCTTTCCTTTGAAGTCATGGTGACCCTAGAGGAACAACGTCAAGCCGTGGCAATAGGCCTGGTATCCAGTTCCAGCTCCCATGGTAGCCACGCGAATTCACTCTTCCACCTTTTTAGAAAGCGTCTTAAAAACCCTAGGTGCTTCACAGAATCAAAAGGGAAAATCTGTGTGAAAACAACTAAATCCCTCAAGGATTATACCAAATTATATGAAGCAGAGGCCTCAGGTAGGGCCTCTATGGAAGAGTTTGGGGCTGGACCTTAGAAGCCGCGCAGTACTGCAAGCAGCAGCAGAGATCATTCTGAAGGCAACTCAGAAAACCAGAATGCTGAGAGAAAGGCACAGGAAAGCATGCTCATGAGGGTTCCCAGGATCACAAAGGCTTTCGGGAATTGTGTCCTGAAAGTCCAAGGAAGGCTGAATTCCAAAATAATTGCCTGATGTTTTGGGTGGAGGAAATTTTGAGACAGTCTAACATGCGGAGCGTGGCACGGCTGACGTTCACTGGGTTCACTCAGATTTACAGTGAGACCACGAAGTACGGCGGAAATAAAAGGTTTGGCAAGAAAGAGCATGGGTCTGTTTAAAACTGAGGACAGTGGCAAACAAGGTGGCAGCAATTAAAACTCTCTGTTAAGGAGATTTACCCTGAGACAATCAGGAGATGGGCCATGAGCCTATGGAACCAGGAGCAGAATTGTGAGTGCTTGGCCTAGGTTGGGGCACTGCCTTGGAAGATTGCAGGGTTTTATAAGGAGACAGGGCTGGGCTGGGCTTCACTGGGGGAAGATGGTCACTGCGAGCAAAACTTGGGGTCACTGCTTCCTGTCTTGTCTCTGCTTTCTGTTCACCAAAATGTGAGGTGTGAGGAGTACCAGCCAGAACTGAGGAGATTCCTGTCATGCCTTGCCCAGCAAAGGCATTGACCTTCAAACCATGAGTTGAAAGAAATCCTTTCTTTCTTAGTTGTTTTGTTGACATTTGGTGACAGCAAAGAGAAAAGTAGCACGTGCTCCTATATCGGGCATTAATACCGCAGAAATGACACATCCAAGGAAATCACCAGGCGTCTTCTCTTCTGAGTCTACAAACCAGCTGGAAGTGTGTGTGTGTGTGTGTGTGTGTGTGTGTGTGTGTGCCTGCCATATGCCAGGGTTCACATATGGCAGTCAGAGGATAACTTGTTGGAAGTGGTTCTCTCTTTCACCATGCAGGTTCTTGGGATTGGCTTGACTCAACCCCTATTCCCTGAGCCTCATCCTAAGTACAGATTTATTAAGAACTCTCATGCCTTGTTGAAGTAATAGTCTATTTGCTGTATATAATGCCTTTTCTTTAAGCCTTCACGATGCTCCTGAAGTCTGTTTTGTGTGGAATTAATATAGCGACTCCTATGAGTTAGCATGGGGTCTTTCTCTCCAACCCTTTACTTTTAACCTTTGTGTAGCATAATTAATAAAATCCCAGAGACAGAAACTGGGATTCAGCCTGAAGGTCAGAAAAGCAAAACAGCCAGCCACTAGCTCTTACCTCTACCTCAGTCCAAAATGGCGATTCTGCCTCCAGGAATTCTCAGGATGAGACTGAGAGCTGTCTCCTCCCGTTTTATAATCCTCTCTAGGGCTGGGATTAAAGACATGCACCACTACTGCCTGGTTTCTATGGCAAACTAGTATGGCTACTGAAATTAAAGGTGTGTGCTACCACTGCCTAGTCTGTAAGGCTGTTTTACTCTCTGATCTTCAGGCAGGCTTTATTTATTAAAATACAAATGAGTATCACTATACCTTTGAGTGGATTTCTTATAAACATTCAGTAGGGGTTTGGTGGGTTCTATAAGACTCTTCTTTTAATTGGTATATTTAGACCATTAAAATTGGAAGAGATTATTGATTCTGCGGGACTGGTATCCACCACGCTTACTCCTCTCCCACCTGCTGCATCTGTTGCTCATTTTCACAGCCCTGGGGTCTTCTTGGACTTATCTGAGACTCCTGCATGTTTCCAGTTCATCTCCTCTGAGTACAGCAATTACACTCTCTCACACACTATCACACACGTCCCTGGAGTTTTTAATACATATTTTTTTTCAATTCATCTCAGTCCATCTTAAAATAACACTACACTATTATGTGGGTGCTGCCAGGGCCTTAATCTTTTTAAGGAAGGCTCCTAGATTGTTTCTTCTGCCTGTCAAAGACCTGCTGTCCCTCATTCAGAGCTTGCAGTCTCTCCCCCTAGAGGCCTTCTTTAAACATTTCCCCTGGGGCAGGATCCCTAACACTGCCTCCATCAGCTTTGGTTGTGGAGAAGGACGAGCTCACGCCACAGAGCGCTGCTGCTGCTGCAATCTCTCCCTCGTTCACTGCTGACCTGCTTTCTCAGGGGCGGTTGACAGCGTCATTTCCCTTGTTTGTCCTAGGGCAGTCATGTGTTTTCTTTTTCTGGCTTTATTTTTTTTTTCAGGATTTCCTGTTTGTCTTTGGCTTTCTCCTATTTGCAGATGCTACGACTAGAAACAATTGTCTTTTCAGTCTTCCTTGGCATTCCCGACTTTCCTGAATCCATGGCTTGCCCTGGATTAGGATTAAGTGTGGCCATTGTACTCCCTTTGTACAGTTTCTCTCTTTCTCTATTCTCTCTCTCTCTCTGGTATTGAAATTATACAAGTATTATAACGAGAAATTCTCCTCAAGTTTTTGGAGGTTCTGTCTTTCCTAACCACTCTTCCTCTTTACGCTTCAGTCTGGGAAGTGTCCACCAACCTATTGTCATGCTCAAATGGCAAAGAAAGACCTCAAAGTATTACGCATCAAGGCAAGCTTCCTAGAAATCAGATATTAACTGAAATCAGAATATACATTGTAACTGGAAGTTTCTCTCCTACCGGCCATTCCTGAATAACCACCCTGAGGCTCAATAGTACTTACAAACTGTTTGGCTTATTAGCTCAGGTTTATTATTAACTGGCTCTTACAACTTAAATTAAACCATTTCTATTATTCTATATTTTACCACAAGGCTTATGGCTTATTCCCTCACATCTTGCTTTTCCAGCGGTTGGCTGGTATCTCCATGACCCCACCTAATTTTTCCCTTCATTTTTGGTTGGATTTCCTGCCTGGCTCTATTCTGCCTGGCCAATGGCCAAATCAGCTTCTTTATTAACCAATGGTAATAAAATATATTCAGCATATAGAGGAGCATCCCACATCAATACCTAATGGTATATGTAAAGAAATATTGTGGATGTATTCCCAATAAATATGATGACAAGAAAGAACTGCAGAGTTCAAACTGATCCACTGAACTAGATGAATATGGGGGAATGCATAAGTGCAATTTGTTACAGACCCCAAAAGACAGATAAAATCAAAAGATGAGAAGGTACATGGGAGAACCTGGTCATCAGACGGAAACATCAACTGCCCAAAGGATAAGGCATAACCTCTACTTAAGTAAGTCATTAGGGGCCACAGTGATTATGTAAACATCTACTTCAGGGGATGCTGCTGTTGGTCTGGAGATGACTCAGGGCTGGAGTCCTTGCCTAGCATATGGAATGCCCTGGGTTCCATCAAAGCTACTGTTAACATTTCTTACATTAAAAACTATGGAGAGTTTTGGACCCATAAACATCTGGCTTCTGTCCTTGGAGCCCCATGAGGTCTGACCACATGACTCCAGTTTGTAGATGTTACGTTTGTAGTCTGTTTTGGGTATCAGGAAGAACAACTGAGAATCATATAGTTCAGGCATTTAAGATACTGACTTTCACTAAATTTAAAAAAAAAATAAGATTTGATATCACAGAATAGTTTAGGAAATGTATCACATCTGTGCTTTACTACTTCTGGAAAACCCAGGACTCTCTGGTGGGACTAGGGAGCCACACTTTTATCTTATTTCTCATTTTAATATTTCTTTTCCTGCCCTTTACTAAAACAAAATTTACCTCAGAAATATATGCTGCTTTCAGAATCACCAAAAGCACAGAACACTGCCGCCTCTCTTCAAGCTCTTATGAACCCAGCCACAGAAAACCCTACCTCAGAGAGTGTGTGAACCTGGTCACAGCCAACCCTACCTTAATACGTGTGAACCCATCCACAGTCAACCCTACCTCTGCATGTGTGTACCCGCATGTTGGCCATAGCCAACCCTACCTCAACACATGTGAATCTGGCCACAGTCAACCCTACCTTAACACATGTGAACTCATTGGGCACAGCCAATCCCACCTTTAACACCATGTGAACCTAACCACAGCCAACCCTACCTTCACACACATGAACCCAGCCACAGCCAACCCTACCTTCACACACATGAACCCAGCCACAGCCAACCCTACCTTCACACAAATGAACCAGGCCACAGCCAACCCTACCTTAACACATGTAAACCCAGCTGTAGCCAACCCTACCTTGGTGTGCTCAGCTTAGGGGATAAAACCTTAATGAGAAAATAGTTCACCATCAGCATAAGCAAGCCGTACAACCGGTCCACACATTTGATGGAATGAGCTAATGACTAAATTAGGTGAGGAAAGGCCTGAGAAAGTCAGAAGGACCACAATAAACAGACTAGCACTAACTGTGAGTAGTTGGAATTAAAATTAATAATAAATGTGCTGCTTTACATAAAACTGTAGTTCTTATTTTCCTAATTTGGCACCTTTAGCACAATTCTTTTTTTGTGGTCTAAGGCTACTCAAAGCTTCTCTGTGGCCTGTAATTACAAGTCTCCATGGTACAGTTTCATTAAAAACTTTCATTAAACAACAGCTGCCCTTGTATATGGTCTTCTAATCAATTTGGTCAAACAGAATGACTTCTAATCAGCTGTTGATAAAAATAGAAGATGAAATTTTAATTCTAATAGATTAACCACAAACTCAAGACAGTCTTCAAAATCCATCTAACTCTATTCTCCAGTGGGTTTAATGACTACTCAGCAACTCATTACTAAATAGAACAAGACGAACATTTTCTAGTTCATTAAAGAAATGTACTATGTATTTTTGCATTGTCCTCATGATTCGTTACAGGGAGTCTTAATTACAAGATAATGGATAATGGTTATTAAATGCAGACTGCAGTAATGAAGCCCTATTCATTTGCGAGCCTCAGAGACTGCAAAGAGAGGAAAATAAAATTACTAGCTTCAAAAGATTAACGGATCAAATTATTATTCAATTTTCAAAATCTCATTCAGACTTCATAGAAACAAGAAGAGATTAAAAACTAGTATTAAGACCAAAGTAGTACATTTACAAAAATAATATCTTAGGGCTATTGCTGCATAATAAGCTTCAGATGTGATTATATTTTAAAGTATAACTAACAATGGAAAAACATACATTTTTATTTCCTGAACAAATCTTATTTATGATACAGGCAGTTTCTAGTAAGATCTGAAAGCCTTGGTGACTGTGGAAAATGTGTTCCAATGCACAAAAGGACAGCACAATGGAAGCTGTTATTAACATTGTATGCTTTACTAATGAAAAATAGAATTTAAACTCGGCTGCTGCCGGAGAAAGCTTGTCCCTAAGTGGAAGTCGCATGGACCCTAGAATAAAAGCTCCCAAGCACATTGTTCATTAGCCCCGTGTTTTCTATTACTCTCTGAGAAATTACCCATTAGAGGTAGTGGGAAAGTTTTGTATGGTGATTCTAACACTAATGCACGCTTACAATCTGCAATGAGATACTTTTTCAAAATAAACAGAATGTATAAAAATATGAGGCACCAGATTAAAACCTATTAGACTCATTTGTTCCATATGAGCTTAAAAATAATTTGGGGCGAGATATGAAGATCCAGTTTCATGGTAGAAGAACGTCTAAAGAAGGAAGCTGGAAGCAACGATGGGATGCTCGTCTTCATCTAAGAACAGCTGCTCCACAAAGATATGGGTAAATGATTCATATATCTTCTCATGAGAGAAAAGGAGATGTTTTAAAAGAGAGAGAGTGAAACAGAGAAAGATATGGAGAGAAAGGGACAGGGATAAAAAGAAAAGGAGATAGAGGAGAAGGAGAAGAGAGAAGGGGGAGGAAGGAGAAGACAGGGAGGAGGAGGAGGAAGGAGAGGACAAGGAGGAGGGTGGAGAAAGGGGAGAAAAACGGGGGGAGAAAGGGTAGAAGGAGGAGAATCTTTTCTCTCTAGTTCATTCTTTCTCCCTGAATACACAGCAGTGGTAATGCTTCTCACTGTGCCTAGTCCATCACAGGAATGAGGCAACACAGTAAGTAGTAAGGAATATTCAAACAGAATGGCAATCGGAAAGCAACCACTACATCACGGTTTTAAAAAATGCCTCTAATACACCAAGGGTATGCCCATAGTACCCACACTCCTTGCAGTTGGTTTACACTGAATAAAAATAAAGGCGTGGCCACTTAGAATAAAGCAAGGAAATGTGATTCAAGATGGGCAGTGGGATGGAGACCCTGACTACTCATCCTTGATAACAGGAGGAATGTTGTAGAAGGTCATCTGAACAGCAACACTAACCATTCAAAGAATATTGATATCAACAACAGTCTGGCTGGCTGGGGGTGTGGCTCAATTGGTAGGGTGACTGCCTAGCATGGTTTGGTCCCCAGCACCACATAAAGCCGGAAATGGTGGCACACACCAACAGCCCATCATTCAGGAGTCAGAGGCAGCAACATCCAGAGGAGAAGGCCTTCTCTGATGTCATAGCCATTTTGGCTAACTTGAAATCTTGATATCCGGCCCCACTTAAGGGGTTGGGGGTGGGGGCTTTAAATAATAGCTTTATAAGCCAGAAGTGTCTTTTAATTTAAAATAGTTGCTTTGTTCAAAATAAATTTCAGGACTGTAACAACATTGAAAATGAGTAAGTAACCAAAACAAGTAACTCCTAAGAATGGTTTCATCTGCGTAATTATGCAAACAGCACTGAGTTTTGTTGTTGTTTTACAAATTCTAAAGAAGGAAAGCTTTACTCAACTCAGCATTTTGAACCAAGACTTGCGATGGCAAACACCAGCTGTCCCTCAGACTTTGCCTTTGCTGCACACAGTCTCTTGTATTGTTAGCTGTCCAGAAAGTATGTTAAAGATCTATAACGAGTTTCCAAATGCAAATGTTGGAGTTCCAGACAAACGTTGCCATTCTAGGGTCTCACTGTCTTTGTCCCCTTCTGAATAAGGCTGCTGAAGAAGGAGAAAGTCTGTGACAAAAAACAGACCCCTCAAAACGCAGCAAGTCTCCCTGTTTCTGGACATTCCCCCTATGTGGACTATTTAAAGTTTTTAAAATACAAATTTAAAAATGGAGGAAAAGGTGAGTTCATGGGGAGAAATGAGAAGACAAAGAAAGACAGAACGGTGGTCAAAGACCTTCTCAAGGCCAGCTCATGGCTGCCACTTCCTGGCCCTTCCCTGTGAGGACCGCCTTGTCTCGGACAATGGGACGACTCACCATCTAGGGCTACTGAGCATTTAAAATGAGTTCATCCACACTGAATGTGACAACTGAGTACCAAAAATATACTAAAAAAAGTCTCAATAGGGTTAAAACTGATCACATACTAAAATAAGATGGTGAATTAGCTCAGAGGCTTCCCTTTGCTTACATTTTGGTGGTTTAAATACATTTCAGAACTGTAACAATACTGGAAAATAGTCTCGTAATGACTGTGGTGGCTTGAACAGGAAAGGCCTCCATAGACTCACGTGTTTGAATGCCTGGCCCACAGTGAGGGGCACTATTAGGTGTGGCCTTATTGGAAGACGTGTGTCACTGTGGTGTGCCCGCAGTGTGTGACCAAACTCAAGTGCGGTCAGTGTGACAGTCTCCTTCTGCTGCCTGCATATCGAGAGAAAGCACTCAGCTCCTGCTCCAGCACCGTGTCTGCCTGCACGCTGCTGTGCTCCCTGCCATGATGATAATGGACTAAACCTTTAGAAGAGTTGCTGTGGTCACGGTGTCTCCACAGCAGTAGAAACCCTAACAGTATCTAGTTCACCATTCTTCTCATTTGATTAGTGAGTGTTATAAAAAAAAAACTGTTACAATTGTTGTGTCCATTAAACAGTACCAGTCTCAGACCTCAGTGAGTTGCCTAAGCATGGACTCTCTCTAAAGGGTACAGCTGTGCTGCTCTATTAGGCCAATATCCTGTAAACATTGTTTAAAATTGTTCAGAGTTGTGGAGAGAAGGACGGGTGGTTACGGTGTTTGCTGCACAGTTGGAGTTTGGATCCCAAGCATCCTGTCATGTGGTTGGTATGCTCAGTCTACCTGTTATCCTAGCACCAAAGGATAACAGAGAAAGGGGATCTCCAGAGCAGACTAGCGAGCTACATTAGCCATCCACTGGGGCTCTGGATTTGACTGAGAGACCCTGCCTCAATGCATAAGATGGAAGAGTGATGGGGGATGATTCGACACATCAAGCCGTGGCCTTCACATGCAAGTGCTCACCTATGCATGCCTACCCACCACATACAAAAACATGTACACACACAAATGTAATTGGGAAAAGAAAACAAATGTAAGAGAACACGGGAGTCAATAAAAATTTGTGGTGATAGGAGATTTCTGAATGTTCTATAAGCAAAAGTTAGTTGCAATAAAATGTGTAATTTATCTCCAGTATTTCTGGCAGCATGCAGCCATGCTGTATCATGTGACTTCACTGAAACCTCAGGTCTGAATACACAATACATGCACTTCACCCTGTGCATGCTGTTGTGCTACAGAACACCCACAAACATTGCCAGGAAGACCTCAGCTCAGATTGGAGATGACTGATGTTATCAGCTACAGTGTTTTTACTACAAACATCCAATTTTCCACCCTTAGAGATACATCATGGCTTAATAACAGAAAACAAAGAATTTATATATTTTTCTGCCCTCATTCCTAGCATAAAATTGTCAACCTAACATATCTTTACATTACATTGTGCTAGAATATTTTATTTTAAAAGTTGTTTTAGTTGATGATTGGGGTTCATTTTTTAAAAATTAAGTGAATTTAATTTAATTTAAAAACTGGATTTAGTGATGTGGGATTCCCATCTGTATTCTGTAATTACATTAATGACAAAAGAAACTGCTTTGGACCTATAGCAGGGCAGAACTTAGTCAGGCAGGGAAAACTAAACTGAATGCTGAGAGGAAGAAAGTGGAGTCAGAGAGAGGCCATGGAGCTGCCGCTGGAGAAAGACACACTGAAACTTTGCTGGTAGGCCACAACCTTCTGGGGATGCACAGATAAATGGAGATGGGCTAAATTAAGATGTAAGAGTTAGCCAATAAGAAGCTAGAGCTAATGGGCCAAGCAGTGATCTAATTAGTACAGTTTATGTGTGATTATTTTGGGTCTGAGTTGCTGAGCATCCAGGAAACAAACAAGCAGCTTATCTTACAACAAATTGGTGCCAATGTGGTTGATAAATCCATGTAAAGCCTAAGAAAACTTGGAAAAAAATTCTAGATACTAAAAAACAAAATTTAGCCACATTTTCCCCCAAATAGGCTTTTTTTGTTGGCAGCTGCAGCTCCTTTAAGTGAGGCTTTCCTGATTCAGCAGTAGTTTTTTAGAAAAAAAAGCTGCACTGTTTTGAACAGTAGTTTCCTGGTTTGCCAGTACAAATGGCTCTGGCTCTTTTGAGAGGTCCAGCTATGGAGCATTTAAATGAGGTTTGTGAAGAGAGTGCTACAAGTTGCTTAAGGACAACACAGACTGGCTGTGTGCCTAAAAATGGGACTGTGAGCATTGCTCTCCAAGGCAGCAAACAGCTGTGTCATGCTGGACTGGGCGGGGCAAGCAGGCAGTGCCATATTTCCCCTAGCAATGGTGCCACTTAAGTTCATAAGAAGCACTTAGCATTTTAAGAAGTGCTTCTGGACAGAATTGCAGATGCACAATAAGACAGATTCAGACATAAAAGACCTCTAAATAAGATACCATGTTTTAAAAACGTACACAGGCTTGGGGGTGAGAAGAAAAAGAATATAGAGAGTTATAAAAAGAAGTAAATGGTTTATTAAAAAATGAAACAAAGTCTTTAAAGAGGCAGAGTACAGAAAGTCATAGACTAAAGGAGTAAAAATAATAAATATTAAAAAGTAGTAGACTTAAAACAAATAAGCCATGTAAAGATGAAGGATACGCAGAGAGTCTGAATTATGTATATTATTGTGTTTTATTTTGGGGCTGTGAAGGAGCTAAGTAACCAATATATATACTTTAAAGGTATTTTGTCTTCAAAATATGAGAATAAGAACATGTTGCTTTGGAAAAAAAGGTTCTACTTTTGTTTCCACAGAGGATGAGAACCTGTGGATTCATTCCAGGCTAATGTGGTTTGAGGCACCAAGATCCCCTGAAAGGTCACTGTGAATACCCCAAAAAATTACTTTGCTCAACAAAAAGTAGGAAGCAGTATGGAAAGAACTATGCCCATATTCTCAAATATTGTTTTTAAATGTTTGTTTACATTTAAAGGGGGATATGCTATAGAGATTTGCATTGGTATGGATCTTGGTTTATTGATACAAATTTAAGGCCAATTTTATTATATTTATATATATATATTTCTGCTCTTGATTATGGTATTGTGATTATGCAGCTCATTTAAAAATTTAATATATAATTAAGAAATATAAGTTAATAATCATCTATAATAGTCAAGCTTCTAGTCATGTTAATTAGGTTTTCTAGATATGTAGAGATATATTTCAATTAGGTAGGTATTCTTCAAACCTTCCAAAGACCTACAGAATATGGCATTTAAATGTTTTAAGAAGTTAGGACTTTTCATGACAGTGAGACACATTTGATCCTGGCAGCACCAATTACTTCAAAAGGAAGATGGGCATCAAAGGGGCTCCTCATGGAGTTTGTTAGCCATTTGGGCAAGAAACTGCTCTTCCCTGGACTGCTTGATGTTATGCTATGTGAACTAAATATGCAGGACCCACAGAAAAATGACTGCTGAACTTGCCTAAAGGTGAAACCATCCTTCAGGGTTCCTGTTTCATGAAACAGTCTGCCAGACATTCTGCAGGACACAGAAGAAAGTGACTGACAAAGTGCCAATATAGGTGGAACTGTCTTTGAAATTTCCTGGAAAAGTCTGCTGGATACTATAGGCCTGTAGGCTGAAGATGGATGCCCCAATGGTACAGAAGAACTTTGGGTGATTGTCCAGGCAACAAGATGTCCCTGTCAATTCTAGAGTTTTGGAAGTTGCTTACAATGTACCTTCTGATTACTTAGGTAATAGTACATCCTTCTGGAGTCTTTGATGGAGTTGAAGAACATATAGTTGAAGGGGAAGCCCAGCCAATCACGTTGTTTGTAAGGTGTGTCCCCCTTAGGCTAAAATTATAAAATCTTGTGTGCTTGCAGCCCGCCTTCTCTTTGTTTTCCTGCGCTCCTCGATGGAACCTTGGCTTTTGTAAGTTCCCTTTTCTTTCCTTTATTAAAGCTGAATATTATATATTAAAGCTAGTCTGGCTAATCATAACTGCCGATAAACCATGCCCCTTCATATAGTTATAGTTTTCCTTAGTTATAATAAAAGATACAGTAGATATAAATATTATAACTATAACTCTGTCTTGATACCTATTTTGTTATAAGCAATTTTACTATGTTAAAGTTAAAACCTTCCTTTTTATTTAAACAGAAAAAGGGAGGTGATGTGGGATTCCCTTTTTTGCTGTGATTACCATTAATGAATAAAGAAACTGCTTTGGACCTACAATAGGGCAGAACTTAGCTAGGCAGGGAAAACTAAACTGAATGCTGGGAGGAAGAAAGTGGAGTCAGAGAGAAGCTATGGAGCCTCCACCATAGACAGACACGCTGAAACTTTGCTGGTAGGCCACAATCTCATGGTGATGCACAGATTAATGGAGATGGATTAAATTAAGATGTAAGAGTTAGCCAATAAGAAGTGAGAGCTAATGGGCCAAGCAGTGATTTAAATAATATAGCTTCTGTGTGATTATTTCGGGGCTGAGCAGATGGAACCCAACAAATGGCCTCCTTACAACAGTTTAGGACAGAATTTCCAACCATTTCTGAAATGGTTCTAAAAAGTCTTGTACAATTTTATGCTATAAAATCCAAACATGGATCAAGTCTGAAGAAACATTAGAATACTGTGTCTTGCAGCATCAACTAATTCACCTAAGAACTGATTCTTTAAAATGAGAAAAGCACATCTAAATAGTTAATATACAAATGTGATTTTTGTATTAAACACTTATAAAACACGTATACTACAAGTTGTCTTAAAGACAAATTTCAATTTTTTAAAAATTAAATTAGTAAATGTTTGATTTTATTTATCTATTTTATAGACCTAGATATTTGGAGCTATGTAATTTTTTTCCAGGTAAAAAGGAGTTGGAAGTTGAAAAGGTTTAGATATAGGAGAATAAGTCCCCTTGACAGTATCTAACTGTCCTGACCAAGACCCCTTGATGGTATCTAACTGTCCTTTCTGTCTAAGACCCCCCTGACAGTATCTAGCTGCCTCTCTAAGACCTCTTGACACTATCTAACTACCCTCTCCGTCCAAGAATTGGGTTCTACTTCAAATCATAGAGGCCTGGAAACTGATGGAAACAGTCAAGACCAAAAACATGTTTTTAATTTGTTTATATTTTTTATTATGGTGTGTGGAGGATTCATATACATGACTGTAGGTGCCCATAGAGGTCAGAGGGATCGAATTCTCCTGGAGCTAGAGCTACAGGCGGTTTTGAGCTATCCAACATGGGTGCTGGGAATTAAACTCAGGTCCTCTGCAAGTATAGGGGATGCTCTTAACTGCTGAGCCATCTCTCCAGGACCTCTTCTTTCTTAAAAACTATTTGGGGAGGGGGAGGGATAGGTGTGGTGTGTATATAGGTGTGCATTTGCCAGAACAAGTGTGGAGGATGGTGGATAACTCTGAAAGTTGCTTCTCTCCTTTCTCTCCTTCCACCATGAGTTTTCAGACAAAATTTGGGTACGAGAGGCAAGGCTTATCCCACTGAGCCATCTCACAAACCCCACAAGATGTTTCTTTATAGGACCCTACTCCATTAGCAGGGGTCCTGACTCAAGCAGCATAAATTATGCTTTCCCTTGGACTAACCACACAGGTTGGAAAGAACCTTTCTCTGTGTCCACCATGTTACCACTGTTTGTTTGTTTGCAGAGAGCTCATGGCAAGGCAGAGCAGTACCCCATGATTATAAGAAAAAGCCCAAATACCCACAGCTTTATTATACAGGTGCGAGAGCTTGGCTGAAACATTAAAGTGTTGGGGGCTGGAGAGATGCAACGGCTCATCCAAAGGACCTGAGTTTTGATCTCGGTACCCATGTCGATCACCCACAGTTTGCCCGCTAAAGCCGATTCCAGGGGAGCCGGCGCCCACTTCTGGCTTTGAGGGTACCTACACACATGTGCACATACCCCCACACAGACACATGATTAACAACAAAAAAATAATTCTTTAAAAACAATAAAATGTTTTAAACCATCACAGAATAAAAACACTGATCTATACACACCAAATTATAAATACCGAATATATCCAAATCAAAGTGCTTTGTCCCTGGCCAACCCTCTCGGGCTGACCTACCCAGTTGTAAGACCTGACTTGGGCAGATGATGTCCCCAGTGATAAGGTGATTTTGAAGACAACTTAAAATGACAAGACCATACATCTCTAGTGCACCCTTTCTTCCCCCCTCACATCTGTGGCAAGGGAAGAGGAAAAAGGAACCTCCATACGAGGTGAAAAATAGCTGGGTTATCACTATACTTTGGCAAAGAAGAGTAAATGAAGGCGCATTTTAACAAAATAACAGGTAGGGTATGCTTTAAACAACTGAATCTCATTTTGATTGTGCTTTCTATTGTCATGAGCAAGTTTGGAATGTATAGTATATATTAACATTAAAAGTCAGGTATGCTTGTGTGGAATCTATTAACTCGAGAGAAAATTACTCAAATTGAAGAAATAGCTGCTTAAAATGGATTTAGAAATACATTTTACTGAACAAAGCAAGCTGGAAAATTAGGCTACTTTATCAGGATTAGAAAGTGCTATGAATTTTAAACACAAAGCTTTTAAAAAACAATGCAGTACATATTTGAGATTATCATACCTCAATGTCATCATAAATCTTTTTTCCCCAACAATTGATGATGAGTCTGGAGAGTTACTCTGCACAGTGGCCTGCCTTTCACAAAGGACGCAGTGTTAATTTTGCTGTGGGGAGCTTTATCTCCAGGCGATGATTCTGAGGCACCTACAGAACTCATAGGCCTCCCAGATCTGGAGATGGGGGAGCCCTGCAAGGGCTCTCGGTACAAAGTCTTTACTGTAGAGAGCTCCCCAGTGGACATCTGCTTGGGTCCCATTCACCAGCCATTTACAAAGACAATGCTGATCCCAACTTATTTTCAAGTCAAAATGGTGTCTCTATTTCCCAACTAGTCACACTTTCTCTTTTATCTGTATTCCTTTGCACTTAGCTATGACCAGACTGTGGTCCTCCCAGAAAAGAGAAGGAGAAGGGCCCTGAAAATCTTTTCTAATGGATTGGTACAATCGGAAAAGGTCACCAGAAACTTGTAACATTTGCCCAGTCCATTCAAAATCGTTCAAAACTTCCTGAAGATGGAGCTGGAGAGCTAGCTTAGTGGGTAAGAGTACATACTGCCCTTGCAGAGGACCCAGGAGCAGTTACCAGCACCCAGGCTCACAACCTGTAACTCCAGCTCCAGAGGATTAAGTCCCTACTTGAACTTTTTGATATGTATTTAGTATTTTGAATACCACCTGTGGGACTGCTGCTGAGTACAGCCACTATTTCTTCCTCTAGGGCACATGCCAGAGCCCCTGTACTCAGAGCCATAAGTCCCATGTATCTCAGTGGTTTATTCGATGTCAAGACCCAAACAGTATCCATGGATAACTTAAAAATATAAAATCCATTGAAGAGAAAACATCTCAACTGCTAAGCATCTTAATGAAGATGGGGAGCAAGATTTGCAGCAATAACCTGTAGAGGAAAAGGGCACTTGGAATGACAGACAAGCAGGACTGCCCCACATCTGGAAACCCACTGATTTTCCTCTGCTCACAAAATGTCTTGAGAAGGTTTTCTGTGTTTCTCTGGTCCAGAGACTTTCTTTATATATCTACCATCTAGAAACTAATGACTATAAACTTCTATAAACATGAAGATCTAGAGAGCACCATAAGATGACAGATGGAGTGGTTCAGCGGTGACCTTTGCACTGTAAAACCCTCAGCTGTGTGGGTAGGAAGGCGGCACAGAGTGATGTGCTCATGTGCAAGTATGACGATGCTAGTTCCACCCCTGAACATCCACACTAAAATTACCTGAGTGTTGGCCTGCACCTGTGATTCAGTGCTGAGCAGGCAGAGGCAGGTAGATGGATCCCTGAGGCCCGCTGGACACTCAGCCTAGCTGAACTGGGGATATACAGGTAAAAAGAATGAGAGACTCTGACTCAAAAAAACATGGTAGAAAATGACTGAGTAAGATGCTCGTGATCTATTTCTGCCCTTCACACACATGCACACCCTCACACCCTCACAGATGTATACACACACACACACACACACACACACACACACCTGGGATCTCCACACTCTGAGACATGAATTTTACCTGACAGTCTACTGTTCTGATCTGCCTCTCACTACAGCATCACAAACCCCAGGGAGCTATGACAATGCAACAGGAAGGGTTGAACACGCAGGAGCTTCCTGAAAACTACTCCAGAGCCAGGCGTCCCCTCTGCATGCTCCACACCTACTCCAGAGCCAGGCGTCCCCTCTGCATGCTCCACACCTACCCCAGAGTCAGGCGACCCCTACAGTTGTTCCACACCTACCCCAGAGCCAGGCGTCCCCTCTGCATGCTCCACACCTATTCCAGAGCCAGGCATCCCCTACGCTTGTTCCACAACTACTCCAGAGCCAGGCATCGCCTATGCATGCTCCACACCTACCCCAGAGCCAGGCATCGCCTATGCATGCTGCACACCTACTCCAAAGCCAGGTGTCCCCTACGCTTGATCCAAACCTACCCCAGAGTCAGGCGTCCTACCTGTGCCTCACACCTACTCTTCACTAAATCTTTGAGGTGCCTCAGCAGCCATCACCAATGAAGATGCCAGTACCCAGAGCCACTGGAGCTGAGCAAGAGGGAAATAAAGGAAGAAAGTAGGTTCACATCTGCAGAATCCAAATGAGAAGATGCTAGACCTGAAGAGCTGAAACTGTGCCACCTAACTCTTGAAAGCTGTAATTCCTCCCCATCCTGCTGTGAAGCACAGGGAGCCCAGAGGACAGGGTGGCCTTAGCAAACACTGGCAGGGAGAGTCTAAAGGGACTCATACTGGGACAGCTTCCATCATTATGCTGAGCCAAGTGAGTCAGACATGGAAGGAAGTACACAGGATCTAGACTTGAATTTATATACCCGTGTTTATGTGTTCAGGACCTGAATGTAGCCTGGAGCTTAAATGAAAAGGCAGTCTGGGGGGACAATGGAAAAGAAGCAATGTGAAAGCAAAGGGGGGGGGGGACTTGGGGAGAGGAACTAGGAAGCAAGGAAGACAGGACAGCAAAAATGGGGAGAAAAAGGCCGGGCGGTGGTGGCGCACGCCTTTAATCCCAGCACTCGGGAGGCAGAGGCAGGCGGATCTCTGAGTTCGAGACCAGCCTGGTCTACAAGAGCTAGTTCCAGGACAGGCTCTAGAAACTACAGGGAAACCCTGTCTCGAAAAAAACCAAAAAAAAAAAACAAAAAACAAAAAATGGGAGGAAATAAGAACAAAGTATAGTGAAGATGCCACGGTGAAATGCTGTACATGGTACCAGCTTTAAAAAAAAAAGAATGGGCATTATGGATATACTTCCTGAACCACTCTGTAGGTACTGCTGTATGCTTACATGTAAAAATGAGTTTTTCATTACTTTCTTTATTAAACACTTAGCCCTCATGAGGCAGCGAGCACTGTCTGAGAAGCTTTCTAAGTGGCCTGGCACACCTGCAAACAACAGCAAATGCAGTCCCGTGACACACGGGACACAACAGCAAAAGCAGTCCTGCCACACACAGGGACACACAGCAAAAGCAGTCCTCGATATGGGCAGTCCTTCTGTCTGTGTAGCTTTTATTGGTTAATGAATAAATCTGTTTCAGTCAACGGCTTAACAGAACAGGGAAAGGCAGGAGTTCCAAGGAGATAGAGGAGGAGAGAGTAGGCGGAGTCAGGAGAAGTCGAGGAGCTGCCAGAGGTGAAAGATGTAAGCCGCCAGCCAGAGCCTTGCTAGTAGGCCACAAGCCTTGTGGTAAAATATAAAATAATAGAATGGGTTAACCAAAGATATAAGAGGTAGCTAGCAATACACTTAAGTGATTGGCCAAGCAGTGATTTAAATATTATAGTTTCTGTGTGATTGTTTCGAGTCAGGGTGGCCAGGAATGAATGAGCAGCCTCCCACAACAGATTGGCGTCCTTCAACAAGTCCTGTGACACACTGGGACGCTACTAAGATTATCATCCTAAAAAAAGTCTGCAAGCACCCCAAGGAGAGGTCATATTTTAAGGCTAAAGTGGCCAAGAAGGAATTTCTAGAAATCTTGGATGTCAGTAGAAGGTGACAATCCCCAGCTTTGGGGACATTTCATGTCCTACTAGCCAGTGTGAACTGTGATACATTTTGAATTGTGTACTCAGTTATGATCAACAGGCCTCTGGCCCTGGCTGGAGGCTGTTCTGGGAGAGGAGCGAGGGATGCAGGGCCACACAGTGAAGAGCTGGAAAGGGGAAGTCAGGAGACACGAGCAGGGTACCATGATGAGTTCCCGACCCACCAGGGCCAGCAGGAGCTCCTGAGGAAGGCTGGCATGGCTCCACACACAACCACCCGGACATTTCTCACTCTGATCTGACCCTCAGCACAGTTTCAGTCCACAGAGCTGAACAAATCTGGGAAAATCTCTGCTCCTCTTCCCTGATGCTACCAGACTATCTCAAGTGTCAGCTGTGCTCAGACCAAAGAGAAATGTTCTCTTCCTCTTGTTCTCGGTAGATGAATGTTGCAACCTACCCTCACGGGTGAAGAAGGGGCAGGGAGAAGAAGGAAGGGTCATAACCTTGGGTCTCCACTTAACAGATGTTTGTCTTATAAGACCGGTCTCACCAGGTATCAATGGTTGGCCTGGAGCTAATTACTGTAGCTCAGACTGGCCTCAAACTTATGACAATCCTCTTGCATCAGTCTTCCAAATCCTAGCAAGACAAGTTGAGTCACCATCCTTGCCCAGCTTGGAGTTTTTAAAAAATTATTAGCAAAATATTTTTGAGTTTCGCAGAGCTACTGCTGCACACTAGCCGAGTATGCCGCCTCCCCCATCAGTTATTACCTAGCGGGCTTCGACTGGGAGGCTCTGACACACAGAACTTCAGACACCAGTCACGGGAATAGGGAACAACATTCAAAGTTACTACAGGGGAGATTTTCTCAAATTGCCCCACTTATATCTACATTACACTCTTAAGAGTTATGAGCTCATTGTAATCGTGTCTGCTCAAACGTTTATCCTCCCACGGAGCACAATTTTCTGTCTATAGGGCCTGACAGAATCTAGAGTTTTTACTCTACTCGTGGGTCTGGTATTAATAATGAGGATGATAGAAACTTTGTCAGTCTACAGTAAGTTGGAATGATGGGCTTAAAGAGAAGGCCACGGATTTATATTTCTATAAAGCATGTTCACTCTTCAAAGTCTCATTACATTTACTTGTTTGTTTGTTTGTTTATTGTGCATATGGAGATCAGAGGACAACTTGCAAGAATTGGTTGCTTCCTTCCAACCCGTGGGTTCTGGGGATTGAACTCCGGTCATCAGCCTTGGCATCAAGCACCGTTACCCACTGAGCCCTCTCACCGGTCCCATTAAAGCACACTCTTTCACAGAAGCGAGTGCATCCTGGCTGGCAGGGGCATATGGTACTCAGTATCCCTCCCAAAGTTCTTGACCTTGACAACCTTTATTGGAAAGGATGGTTGCTGGAACACTGCTTAACCGAACACAACGCCGCAATCAGATTTCAGCTGGAGGGGCCTCAAACACACAGCTTCCCTTCTTCCCTTGATCGTGCAGCATTAATCCTCAGGAGAATCTCTCCTGTTCTGCCTGTGCTTTCCCGGGAGCAACCCCAGGCCATCCCAGACACTAGTGGTTGGCTTTACTATGTCACATTTACGTAAATCCATTCTTAAGTAGTCGGAAGGGAAGGAAAGAAAACTTGGTATTTTCAACTTTGGATCTGTCTTTAGCCAAATTTAATTTGAGCTCCACAGAGGAGGAAACCAAATTTTCAGCTCTCCTGTTTCTTCTTTAACGAACTATCCCCAGGCACTAATTCTTAAAACAACTTCGTGCATCTCATTACACTATCAAAAGTCCCCTCGCCCCTGCACTGAGACACATGCACAAATTATCTTTATGAATCAATGGTTCAAATCTAGATTCCACAAACTCCAGAGGCAGCTCGCTCTCCGTTTACAGTAGGATTCTCTCTAATTCTGAATTTCTGAAGCAGGACTTTTATGAAGGAAGGCCCCTTCTTTGTTGTCATTATAAGAACAATGTATTTCCAGACATCCTCTTGTTTTAAAGGAAAACAGGCATGATTGCCAAAGTCGAAATGACTGCCAATAAACCCCAAGGAGGGCTGACATTCCTTCACTTTCTTAGCACAGAGGACACGGCGGGGTCTCTCTTACTTTCACTGGCTTCTAGGTTCCCTTTTAAATGTATTAACAAAAACTGAGAAGCAGAGTTACCTGTAATCTTCTAATAATGGTTCCAGGAAGGAGGAGACTTCCGGGTTTATAAAGAAAGGGAGGAAATGAGGTTTGGTAGGAACTAGGATGTCACACAGCGAGCGGTAAAGAGTTTTGTGCTTTTATTTGATTTGGTTTGGTTTTCTGCAGCGATACCCTTCATCGTATGTGAGGTCTCTGGGGGAATCATGCGAGCTGTTTTATCTTCTCTCTATTTGTATCTTTGAATATTTGGTGTTAGACTCAGATCCATGTTATCTGCACACATTAAACTGCTGGTTGACAGCACAGATGAACCAACTGCATTTTTCTATCTTTAATTATTAAGTTGAACAGTTTAATAATGCAGTTCTCCAACCGAAAAATGGATTGTGTTCCAAAGTTCATAAATGCATGGTTGGCTGAAATCAAAATGTATTTCTCCAGTTTGCGGACAACAACAAATGTCAGGCAAGCCTAGAATCCCAGCTTTACTCCCACAGAATCCAATGCTCGGGCCTCCAAGCACCCATAAGCTTTCAGCAAAAAGGAGTTTCCTCAAGACACAGGAATGTCAGTGGAGTCCCTCTCTGCATCTCATCAAAACACTGTCCCCTACAAAGCTGGGGAAGAGACATTCTGAGCTTCATAATTCCAGCATCTGAGAGACCAAGGAGAGGTCAAGGCCAGTCCACGTTAAATCACACCTCTCCTGCAGTATGCAAGCCATTTCTGGCTCTGGAGAACAGGAAACAGGAGATGTCATCTTTAAGATCCTCTCCACACTGCCCTGCCCTCCTCAGCCAGTTCCTCCTTGAGAGGCCACCAACCTTTCTCACCCTCCCCCTTCCCACCCTTCCCCTTTCTCACCCACCCCTTCTCACTCTTCCCCTTCCCACCCTCCCTTTCTCACCCACCTCCTTTGTCACTCTCCCCCTTCCCACCCTCCCCCTTCCCCACCCTCCCCTTTCCCACCCTCTATTCTCACTGGCCACACATATGAACAGCTCCTTCAGAAACTGCTGGGAACCGCTGAGGCCTACATGCCTTGAGCTCCTAAAACAGGGTACGAGCACCTTCAAGAGGATCAGACTATAGGCTACAACACATATTTTTGTCTCACTCTGTGTCGGTAAGCACAAATTCTTTTCTGGCTTCTATATGGGCCATTCTTTTTCTCTGAGCCATTTGTCTTAAATTAAATAAACAAATTAATAATAATAATAATAATAAAACAAAAAAACAATGAAAAATCATCGTACTTTTTCACTCTAGCCTTGAAGGACCAAACAAAGATTAATGGTAAAGCATATTTGATTATAGGAAGAAACTCGATCACATCCTGGGAGTCTGGAGTTTAAAATCAAGGCAGGAATAGGATAAGCAATAACCACGTCTGGATGTGTGGTGTTGGCAAGAACACGAAATGAGAAATGAACTTCAAAAATAACTTCAGCAGAAAAATATACTTAATAACCTTTCAATTTAGGAAATGCCAACTGTACTGGAAATACCCGAAAGCAGTTTTAAAAGATTTTTTTATGGCTTGAAAAGGCATTATAATACTGAATACTGCAGAAGAAGAATGCAGACCGTTTTCCAGCCACCAGCTGTCCAGGCTGAGGAAAAGCCTCGGCACGTGAGGGATGTAATGGCAGGGATCGCTGCACAAACTAAGGTAACTTCTGCGCTTTCCATTTTTATTAAAAAAATAAACAGGTGTTGGAACCAATTGGAGTCCTGGTCTTCAGCTGCTCTTCCCTCTCTAGAGTATCTTAATTGGAGTTACTAAAAGTTGTGCCTACCTAGAGGATCAGAGGATGGGATTTTCACCTGCTGGCCATTGACTGCTGGGTATTTAAGCCTCCATGGTGCTATTAAAGAGGGGCTTTGTACCAGTGATTGGATGTCCATGTGTCTGTTTGTCTCTGTGTGTGTTTCCTCAACCTCCAGCCCCTGCCCGAAGCTCTAGAACTGGATTCTAGCGCAGAGTGCAGATGGGGGCGGGTGGTGTCGGTGCGCGGCAAACTGGCGTATTTTAATTATTCACTAGGATGCTAATATCAGACCAGTGTGATGACACTGGAGGCTCTACCACAGTTTTCTGCTACTTCAGTGTGACACCATCTACAGTCCCTCCTGTCCCACTGATGATTTGGAGCCTCTGCCATTATCCCTGCCCAATTTAGCAGCTTCGAAGCACAGGAAACTTACTTTCTGATGTCCCAGCTGGTGATAAATTGTACACACAAAGCCAACGGGTACACTACTTACTGTCAGGACAACAGTGAGAAAACATCATCCTGAGCACTGAAGTGAAAGCAAGCTCTGTCTTCCCCTCTAGAACACTGGTACCAGGTCCTCATCTGGATTTACATGCTAGGCCTGGCTCATGGGTTCCAACTAGAAAAATGGCTTTCTAGTTACCCTCATGGCTTTTGGTAGATTTTTAAAAAGCTGTTATTGTTTTCTCCTGTTACATGAACAGAAAAGTAAAAGGATGGCTAGTCTATGCCATGTTCTGTAATGAACCCAACCAGAGTGGGCAGTGAAGGTCTCACACAGGGAAGGAAGGAGGGGTCCCGGTTCTTGGGTTGCAAACACATTCCATGTCCCAACAAAACCACAGTCTGTGTTGTGGTGCCTCCCATTCCTCCACCCAGCATGTGGCTGTTCTCAACCACTATCGCTTTCGTTTCTAACACATCTGTGGGGTTAGTTTTCAACTGTCAACCTGACATTCTTTTCCCCACCTGGGAAAAGAATCTTAAGTGAGGAGTTGTCTAAGTCAGGTTGGCTTGTGGTCATGTCCTGGGGTTGGAGGGGGCTGTCATGAGTGTTCAATAATGTGAGAAGACCCAGCCCCCAGTGGGCAGCACCATTCCTAGGCAGGTGATTACACGAGACTACATACATTTATTTGACACTACTCTTTACTGTGACGGATTACAACCTGGGATTGTAAACTGGATAAAGCTACTCTCCTCAGTTGTTTATGGTAAGGGTTCTTTATCACAACAGAAATGGAACAGGACAATGGCCCACAGTCACCCCTGCTCTGCAGGGCCTTTCTGGTGCCATCTCCTGGCCAGTCACACCCCAAATCTTTCCCATACAACTGGAGCAACTCCGGCTCTGGGACACACAGCCTCTGTACATGGCTACAACACAGATCCTGTGACTTTCCACCTGAAAGGCCTTCCTTCACATCCGTCCCATGTCACATCTGTCCCCTAGGGCCCTCACAGGTGCCGCCAGCCCTGTGAGCTCTTTTCACTCCCTCCAATGGGCTAGCTAGAAGAGGTGCAAGGAAACAGCGTCCCTGGGGCCCCTTCGCTCCCACAGAGCAGATCAAGCACGCTGCTTCTAACTTCTACACCAAACTAGGAGATGGGCTATCTTGCCAATTGCCTAGTTGCTCATTTTTTCACCCCCATTCTCTCTTATGTGCCTTCTCTCAGTCCCAGAGTAGCATCTAGAAAACATGGTACCTTCGTTAGATGCTTTCTGGAGAAGCCTGTGGAAGGAAGAGCATCCCTGGGTGCTGAGGTGGCAGAAGGGTGCTGTCTTAGGGTTTCTGTTGCTGTGAAGAGACACCATGAGCATGGAAAGTCTTATAAAGGTACACATTTAATTGTGGTGGCTTACAGCTTCAGAGGTTCAGTCCATTATCATCATAGTGGACACAGCAGCATGCAGGAAGATGTGGTGCTGGAGAAGAATCTGAGAATCCTACATCCTGTAGGCAACAGTAGACTATCCCACTGCGTATGACTTGAGCATATATGAAACCTGCCCCCACAGTGACACACTTCCTTCAACAAGACCACACCTCCTCATAGTGCCACTCCTTTCGGGGGTCATTTTCTTTCAAACCACCATAGGTGTCCGTCCACCCTTGACTAACTGCGTTCCTTCCTCCTCAGTCTCCACTCTGCCCCTTACAGGAACAACCCCTCTCTTTCCTCCACTCCTCAGCACAGCTCAGAACTCGGCAAGACCCCACACAAACTCCACATTTAACAGGTAGAAGATGGGAAGAAAGGGGCTGGAGAGATGACCAGAGAGAGTTAAGAGCACTGGCTGCTCTTCCAGAGGTCCCGGGTTCAATTCCCAGCACCCACATGGCAGCTCACAACTGTCAATGACTACAGTTCGAGGGGATATGACACCCTCACACAGAATATATACAGGCAAAATACCAGTGCACATTAAATTAATAAATAAATCTTTAACAAAAAGAAGATGGGAGGAGAAACATTGCTCTGTCTTTACTGCAATGAAGGCCAACAAATGATTTTGAAAAACTAGAAATACAAAATCGTGTCCTTAACAACCAACAATAAGAAAACAAAAATCAGTATTGTCTGTGTTGTTTAGGGTCTACACTGCACTACAGAATGGCTGATGTGGGCCCAGCCTTTGGATTGTACACTGCACTACAGAATGGCTGATGCGGGCCTAGTCCTTGGATTGGTCTAAAGAACAGTGGGCCCACAAGATCTCAAGGAACACAGGTTTAGTCTGCCAAGCAAACAACTTACAGAAATAGACTGTTTTATGCTAACTACCAAGGGCCCTGTCCAAGTCTGAGACCCTCTCTAAACAGCTGCTGAGCTGCAGGGCTGGGAAGAAAGACTCCTGTCCTGTCTTCTTTGGCTTCTAGGTCAGAGGTTCAAGGTCCTGCCTGCCCAACAGCTGCACCCAGGCCATTTTATAAATACTTAGTCATCGCGAGTTTGGCCATGTGCATTTCAGGTTTTCTCACCACACAACGAAGGGCTGATGAACTCTTTTAAAATCAAACAAAAACATAATCTTGGTGAATATTTTTCCATTTTAAGGATTTATTTTTATTTTACGCACATGAATAGATATATGTCTATGAACTATGTGCCGACTTTGGAGGTCAAAAAACAGCATCAGATCCCCGGATCAGCAGTTACGGATGGTGTAAACTACCATGCTGATGCTGGGAACAGAACAAGCATCCTCTGCAAGAGCAACAAGTGCTCCTAACAGCTGAGCCATCCCTCCCGCCCTATTTTTCTTATACACCGTTGAGGATCCTAACAGTTTTCTAAGCATTTCAACCTAAATTCTCTAGCTACTTCTTTAATTTTGGCTAGGGCTTGAACCCACTCAGAGCCTTGCATATGACAGGCACTCCAACCAGGGAGCTATATCCCCAGACCCCACAGTTAACACATTCATGTCGTCAATTTGACTGGCAAACCACAGGGAAACCGGCAAAGAAAGAAAGACAAATTCAGTGACTTACACACAAAAATGTTGTAGGCTCAATTCCAACTTGAAGACCACATTTCCCATTTTCCCAACTAGCTGCTCGGAAGATAGAAATTACATATGAGATCACTGACATTTATGGACTTTTTGAAAGCCATGTTAAAATTTAAAAAGAGGAGTTCCGTGCTGTAGTTCAGCCCCACACCCCCATTCCTATCTGCAGCTTCAGCAATAGAACAATGACTTTTTGTGCATGCTCCCATTAGGGCCAGAGCCACAGAAATAAGCTGGTGATTTCCAGAATGTCCTCCTCACTACCTAAGTCTTTGCTGAGCAATTTAACAAGGTGGGCCCTTCTTTTCTTTCTTCTAGAAAAGGCAATATAACCTTTGGCTTGTGCCAGCCAGTTTTTCCTTCATTAACATAATTTTCCACATTTAAAAACACATCTTTTTTCATTTATTTGTTATGAAGTAAACCTAGAAATCTTCAGGCTTTTTTTTTTTAAAGTCAAATAAAGAAATATTCATCCACTCAGAAGAAGAGAGAACACAGGGAATCTGGCTCCGCTTTATAACATCACGGTCCGTGGTGCAGTCCGTGTCAGTATTTATTTCCAATCATTTAGTTTATGATCGAGAATAACTTTTGATTACTGACGCTCGTAGCATTTCTCACTCTGTCTTGGACTCTTTGAGGGTCTGTATTTTTATTACAAAGTCCAATAAAAAATAAAGTGCAAAACCCACAGGTCCCAAAACTGATTCCTGGCTTGGGCTGTCACTCCTTTCCAATCTGCAAGGTATTTCCTCCGCCCGGAATTCTCTGTCGCTTGCTCGTAAGCAAATTTATCTCCTAATGCCTCATTCTTTATTTTATCCATTAATCTCCCATTTCTCTTACCAAGTGCTTTTTGCAGATAAAAATATTTAATGTTTACTAGATTTCTCCATTCCACATAACATATATTGCTAAAAGGGGAGGGAAATCAATCTTTTGTCCCTGAATTCAAGTTTGCCAGTTTGATTCGACATGTCTTCCTCGGAAGCAAGAAATCCTACTTCTTTTGCTGTGGATTGAATTATGTCCAAACAAAGAATGTCAAAACTAAAACCCTAGATTTGTTAGAAAGTGAGCTTACTTGGAAATGGGGCGACTGCATCTATAATCTGTTAGGATGAAATCACCCTGAGGAAGGTGTACATCGCCTGACTGCAGTCCGCGGAAGAGACTCAGGCACACAGAGAAGACACCATGTGATGGCAGAGGCCGAGGTTGGCACGGTGTGCCCACCAGCCAAGGGAAGCCAGAAGCTGCCGTCTTTGTTTCCTGGAGCGTGTATTCCACACTCAGCAAAGGACAGCACGGCAGTATGAATGACAGTATGCAGTATCCTGAAATATCTCTCGTGGGGTGGATAGTGGGTGGGGTAAACATTCTGAAGTGTCTGTTTGGGGGCCTGCACTTAAGCTTCCTCCCCGGATGGGATAGCGAATCAGTTTTCACCCTGTAAGTGGTCTAACTTCGGGCCTGCTTTAAGGAACTATAAAGGCTCACTGACTACGCAGGCCCCTCAGTGCTTCCGCGCCTCTCTGGAATTTCCTCTGGGCCAGGCAGCAGCTCCCTTTTGTTTTGAAAAAAAAAAAAAAAAAAAAAAAAAAAAAAAAAAAAAAAAAAAAACCACAGCGCTCTGGCTCCCTTCTAGGTCCACCTGTGAGTTCTTACACACATCCATGCCACACCACTGCCTCGCAACGCCTCAGGCCTGCACTGGAACACAAGCTCTGGGTCACGATTACAGGATGAGAGGCAGGGCCACGCCACTTCAACAGAACTGTGACCACTGCCAATAATTTAGGACCCAGAACTAAAGCAGCAATTTTCTAGATTCTTGTTGGTCCCGGCCCCATGGTTGATTCAGATGCAGTGGGTACTAAGGGTTGTGACCTACATAGAACCTTTACTGTTCCTCTAAACCCGGTAAGATGGCAGTCCCAATGCTTGCCACGTGGTCCTGAACTTCCCTGCGAGCCCCTGCAATGCTGCTGCAGGTCTGCCCACAGCCATGTAACTTTTCTAACAAATCTCTTGCCCCAAAGGGCAATTTACCTCAGTGTCCCCCTTGAGCCCCAAACCAGAGACTTCCACAAATGATCTTCTAACCCAACACACCTCCACATTCTTATGCTTTCTCCAGTGCTGGACTGCATTAATAGCTCATCTTTTCATAAGTTAAACACTTTTGCTTATAAAAAACAAGATCTTATTTTAAAAAAAAAAAAAAAACAGCCTGGCACACCACAGGGATCAGAATGCACCATCTGGATCAATACTCCTTGAGCAAGGAAGACTTGCAGCGGGTGACAAGGGACTCAGTATGACTTGTGACAATCTTCTGGTGTCGTTTATTATTTGAATCATATTAATCATATTTAAGCTTTAGGTATTAATTTACTGTTAATCACTGCATAGCTTCAATGTTCTGCTTCTTGTGGTCCATGTGGGTTTCCCATGGCTCACCCCTTCTCTCGTCATTTAATGTCCACACTTACAGTCTCCTCTTTTTCTGCATCACTCGCTGTCCCTGCGTTACTAATCTTACTAGGCTGAATTTCGAATCATCCATTCCTTGGTTCCAGCTTTTACTTTTCTTTTTTCCTTTTCACTTTTATTTCCTCTACCTTGCAAAATTCTGGCCAAGCTCGAACTCATTTTGCATTCCTTCAGGGCGCACCCTTCCTGGTCCCATATTTTTGCAAATGCTTTCTGCACTGATCCGCATCAGCAGTTCAAACCCGATGACATTACGATTGCATCTTCCGTGCCTCGCCACTCCAAACTTATTTATCACCCCTGTATTATTCCTGAAGATAAGGTCCAGAGTAACCTGGAGAGCTTGTTAGCTGTTGCCTGTGTGCGTGCGGACAGCCCTACATTCCCAAAGATAAAGGCAGCGCTACACCTCCGCATTCTCCAAGTGCGCAGCCCCTGGGCTCTCGCAGTAAGGACACAAGCCTACTTTGTGCTTCTCTTCTTCGGTAAGCGGACCTCGCTTGTTATCACGTCATCGTTGTGGAGCCTGATGAACACAAATGCAGCTCTTCCCCCACCCCCAGTCTCTTCCCCTCCAATTGCCTACCCCTCCCCAGCTCTTCTTTTGTTTGTTTTCGCAACAGATTTCCACCAATCAGAGGCCCATAGGAACCACCCCTCCAGAAGGACCTCTGAATTCTCACCCTTCAGGCCCTGCACCCGGAATGCGGAGGAATCTCCACAGCAGCTGGAAATCACCTGCTCTTTTTACCTGCCTTTTAAAAGTTTATTCGCACTTCTCTAGCAGGTGCCTGGCGATCGATGGAGAGCTGTGTGATAATTTCATTTGGCCGCTTGTTGGAAGACTCGTATGTCTACTAGGGCTTTCAGAATACAGGAGTTAAGAGAGCCGACAGGTACACAGGCCAGGAACTGCATCAGAAAGATAACTAACAGATCACAACTAATGGTGACTCTTAACCGGATTCCTGTAGCTCTCTTTTCTAATGAGTCCATATCCAAAATTAATTTGAACAACCCTCTAAATGCAAGCTCTGGGACGGGTACAGAAAAGCGCAACTGAAAATCATGTATGCTCCAGAGGCACAGTCAGCGCCTTTTGAAAAGCGATACTCTGAATGCCTGTAACAGCCTGGTAGAAAGATCAGTTGGGCCTCCTTTCTTACTAACAGGACAGTATAGAAGCCGTGCTGAGATGTCAATCACTTGCAAGGTTATTGACTTATAGTTTACAATGTATTCTCATGCCTTAATTCGATTGTTTGATTATCACATTAACCGCAGAAGGTCAAGTAGAGCAGGGAAAGAACAAGAGCCCAGATCTTCCTGACTGTGCTCCTTCACCGGAAATATTAGTTGATTCTCCTTCTGCTTTCTGAGGCTGTCACGGGATATTGCATACAGCACTTATCAGATACAAGTGAACTTGGCTCACAGGTCTGGAGGCTGGGCGTCCGGGAACACAGCATTGGTGAGGGCCTCTGTGCTGCTCCACAAGGCAGAAAGGCACAACAGCACACGGGAGACAGAGAGGGAAACACAAGGGGGTGAACAAACACCACACTAGCTCACACCTGTGGGAATGGCATTAACTACACATAGGGGCAGATGTGAAAACTTCTCAGAGGCCCCACCACTTAATACTAGTATCTAGGAGACTCTACTTTAGCCCAAATTTTGGAGAAGACCTTTGGATCATAGTGCTGACCCAGCATGCAAAAGTCGTGGTTAGCTAAGTTTGTGCTTACAGTGGCCAACAGTACCACACTAACACACTTAGGCTTTTCCAGTCATTCTTTCTCCAGAAGAACTGCTTTTGCAATAATCAGTTATCAAAACCATAAAATTATGGTGACTGTAAATCACAGACTTGTAACAATTTAATTTTAAAGTAAGGGGCAAAGATTCCAGATGTATCAGAACACTGGTGGACTGCTTACTGGTTATTAATAACTAGAAAGTGGCATGAAATGTGTTCAGGCTTTGGAAAACTGGGAGCTGAAAACACAGACCTGAAATCACTCAGAAACTCAAGTTAACAGATAGGAGCTTTAAATCAGTTGTTGTGAATATGTTCAAAGACATGCAGGAAAACATAGCTTACAGACTCAGTAGCAGAGTACAATGTTATAATTAAATGACAATCTCAAATAAACAAACCAAAATTCCATACCCAAATGTGTACCGTGGCATAAATTTTACTGAGTGGGTTTAAAAGCAAACTTGAGATACAAAATAAAGAATAAGGGACCTAAATAAATATCCATGTTAATAGCATCTTAATTCCTAATTTCCTGTTTGAAGAACATCATTACTAAGACCACTGAGGAGAGGGAGTGAGGAGGGTGAGGATGATAACTAAGGAGAAAGAACTTAAGCAGCCTATGGGACAGGATCAAGCAGTCTTACACTTACACTTCTAGGGTCCTAGAAGGAAAGACAGAGAGGATGGGGCAGAAAATGTATCTGACAAAATAGCTGTGGGGGCTGGAGACACGGCGCAGTGGTTAAGAACATACATTGCTCTTACAGAAGACCCAAATGCAGGTACTAGAAAAGCACTAAACATTTAGACACTAAAGCGCTCAATCTAACTGGCACTTTAACACTCTAAGAGACAAGCAAACTTACAAAGGAAAGTAGAAAATGCTTTAACAATGAACAGAAAGAAAACAGGGTCAAAAGTTAGGTTTTTGAACAGACTAATTAATAAAATTGGCAAAACCCCTGCATGACTCCGTCCGGAGAGAAGCACGACATGGGAAAAGAACAGACGTCGTCAGGCTGAAGAATGAGCTGTAACTACAGACTGCACAGCATCAGACGGAGACGAGCTCATACACAGCTTTACAACCAGAATTCCAGCAGCTCAACAGATTTATGTGGCAATGGAACACCTGCATGAAAACTTACAGTCTTGCGGTTATTATTCTGGGGAGCAGCACGTAAGAGGGCACCTATGATGTGAACTACGCGATGCTCTAAACTGACAAAGCCGATGGATGTTGATAAACTCAGATTAATGCTTCTGTTGTTGAGGAAGCCGGTGGAAAGCAGGGAACTGACTCTGAGGGGTCTGCGGTGGTTTGAAGGGGAATGGTCCAGCTAGTAAGTAGCCTTTTAGATTTGAGTGTTCGACGCCAGCTACTGTTCAGGAATGAGTAGGAGGTGTGGCTTTGTCAGAGGAGGTGTGGCCTTGTCGGAAGAGGTGTGGTTTGTCAGAGGGGGTGTGGCTTGTCAGAGGAGGTGAGTCACTGGGGTAGGCTTTGAGGTTTCAAAAGCCCTTGCCAAGCCCAGTCCTTTGCGCTCCCTCTCTGCCTCGAACTCTCGGCTACTGCTCCAGCTCCATGCCTGCCTGGTGCCACTATGCTCCCAACCAGGATGAACCTGTGTCTCTTCACAGCCATAGAACAGACACTAAGACAGTCACTCAGAATCCACCTGGGTGATGGTGAAGTTTTGCTTCTGGACTGTGTAGGTAGCTTCAGGCAATCGCATACTGTCAAAACTTCTCTCGCTGTACACTTAACACCCAAATTTCAATTACTATAAATTTACCTCAGTGAGGTTAACTTTTTAGGTTAAAAAAAAAAAGATAACTTATTTTTATTTGGGATTATTTTGTGCATTATGTAATAAAACTAAAGCAAAAATACAAAAGAACACTAAATTTTTAAAATGTTTGAAAAACAGTTAATTTATATACAATGACAGGAAAAATACAGGTTAGGAAATAGGCTAGAAGCTGGCAAATGTTATACCACTGAAAGCCGTGTCCTTCATGAGAGCGAGCACAGAGTCTTAGGAAACAGCTGCCCTGCAAGTGAGAAGTCCGTAAATGGGAGCTCACGACTGACCACAGGTGTGTGTGAGCTTTGCAATCTCAGGAAAATCAGTGAATTCCAGGTTTCTCCATGGAGCCCAGAGATGATGTGAAGACAAGGGTATTAAACTGGTGTGTCAACAATGGGGCTAGAACTCAATGGAAAAGCACCTGTCTAGAATGTGCGAAGTTTGAACCCAGTTTCAAGTCCCAGGAATACACACACACAGACAGACACACACACAAACAAACACACACACACACACAAAACAGAAAACCTAGTGTGGTCTCCCCATGGAAACCAGGAAGGAGGTTCTCAGGAAACTGAAAACAGAACTACTGTTCAAGGCAGCTGTATCACTCCTGGGTACACACCCAAAGAAATCAAAGTCGCACAAACAGATACATCAGCACGTTCATGTTTACTCATGACGGCCAAAGAACGGAGCCAGACTAGGTGGGAAAAAGCAGTATATATGCACAATGGGACTTTACTCAGCCACACGTTCCCTCTCCTATGGGAGGGACTCATGCCCTTCTCCTATAAAAGCCAAAGAGCAACTATTAACACATGGGAGGCGGAAAGGTCTAAAGGACGAGAATAAGAAGAGACAGCAATTCTCAGGTATAGAATGTGTGTGTGTATGCGTGTGTGTGTGCGTGAGTGTGTATGTTAAATAAGGCAGAGGGGAATGAACTGTAAGAAGGAAGGAAAGGGGCAGGCGGGGAGGGAGAACAAGAGAGTAATGGAGAAAACCAGTAGGAACAGACACCAACAACAATGTCTGTCTGAAAATTCCATCCTGAATTCCATTACGTTCTACACCAGCTAAAGGACATTCTTCTTCTTATGGTCCGAACATAAGAATAAACCGGAGATGAGCCTGTGGATGGAACCCACAGCTATGTCCTCAACAGACTAGGTAAACATTGGAATGAGACAGACAGACAACAGCGGACAACTAAACAAGGGGAAAGTGGCAAAGGCGGCTTTCTAGGCAGTCTTCCCTGGGTGGAGTGGATGGAGCTGGCCTAATGCCACCTTCCCTCTGTGAGCGGCAGGTGCAGAGAGGACATTGGCTGACCTTTTAGAACTCACATACTTTCTCTGTGATGGTGTCACAGTTGGGGTAAGAGACACCTCAAGGGTAGCTCAGCTGTGACCCCATTAAGTGTTTGTGCCTCGTACCTGTGCTGACACCGCAGCACCCTCAAGAGGCGTACCACGAGTGTCTGCTGGCCTATCTGACTGCAGTTCCCAGCAGGTGGCCTCGACTTGTACTCTGTTGTCAGGTCTAACAGTCTCTTGCTTTGTCAAAGAATACAGAAGGCAGCCGCATGCCCAGCTCACACACTGAGGCCTTCACACAGTCCCTCTGAGTTACAGCGAGCCTTTTGCTGCTGTGGACCTTTGAACACCAGCATCCCAGTGAGCCACTGCACAGTCTATTCCTGCTTAGCCTTGGAATGTTAGAGATTCCGTGCTTAAAGACACAAATAGCATCCGACTTCAACAGCATCCAGAAGCAGTGACCAGGCCCTAGCAGCACCCTTGATGCCTCCAGGCAGATTGTCAGTGAGTTCCAGGGGGCCATCCACTAGGCCCGACAGGGCATCGAAAGGCACATGGAGTATAGACACATACAGGGTGACCACAACGGATGGCCTGATCCAGAGAAACCTGGCGTCTTCATCCCAGTGCAGGGCCCTTCAAAATTCAGTCCGCACCCCAGCATAGTAAGACATGCTGCCTAATGGAGACTTAACCAAAAGGATATGGGGCTCAGGGGATGAACTATGTGGAGAATTTGCTGGACACTGGTGTGGCTTTACTGACGCCAAACATGCTGAGGGCAGTTATGCTGGCCGACAGCTATGTTCAAGGCAGGGGGCCCAAAATAAAGATGAAATGGAGCCGAATGTCAGCACTCTGAGGAAGCTCCAAGTCACCCTACACGGTGGATTCTAAGGGGTGAAGGGAAAACGAGACAGCAGAAGGCTCAGACAAGTAAGCAGCCAGGAAAGTTCCACTCCATCGGGAACACGAAGGGAACTGACAGCAAGAATTTAACAAAGCAAGGCCATAATCAAATCATCACTTTGAAAAGATCATTTAACAGCAAAAAGGCGGGAAGACTGAAAGGGACCAAAAGTAGGGACAGAGAACTGAGCTGAGGTGATCCAGTAGGGAGCGTCTGCCCAGGACAGAGGCATCTCTGCAGATACAGGGGAAACATTAGGCATGGCAACGGGGGAGACGGCAGAATCGCGGGTGCTGTGGAAGTGAGAAAGTACAGCCCAGCTCCAACTAGAAGGCCCACAGGTGGCTACATCAGGTATGCGTGCAAAGCAACAGGTCTACATCTATGTGGAAGCAGGAAAACCAACACCACAGTAATTCTTCTTTATATGTGCAGGGACAAAAGCAGAGGCTGCTTCAGAAAGCACAGAGGCAGATCTAGGAGAAAAACTCATCTCTTAAGTCACAGAGAACTCCTGCCCAGCCTGTGCTGATGAAGGAATAATCAAATCACACAAAAGGCAAATCGCTAACAAGAGCGCCATCTACTGCTACATAAGGATAGTGCAGCAAAGAAATGCCAAACAAATAAGAAACAAAAAACAGAAAGGTGGAGAAAAGCCCAGAAGTCTCTGCCCACTTCACTCTGTGTATGCATTCACAAAACGTCTCATCCCTCCCACACACACACAAAAGTTGGCCCCCAAGGGGTTAGCACTTTCAATAACACGCAAGTGCTTTCATTTGCTCCTTTCTCCTGAAACCATCAATCCAGTCGGAACCCCATCTGAATCCATAAAACTCACCTGCCATCATTGCTACCAGGCTGGCTTTGTAGATGTTAGTGAGAGAGCCGAGCTCTCCTGTGGCTAGGATGGTTTTGAGATGAGCCTCCCCGCAGGCCTTTCGAAACTGGCTGATCTCGTCGTAGAGGGCTGGAGAAGAAAATCATTGAGGTGGTTAGAAAGCAGGCAAGAGCCTGGCAAGCCTTCAGAGCCAGAGGAACCCACTTCAGATTGAGGAGACGTAAAACGCTTGTCCCTTCCTAACCACCACCCCAATTTAATATCACCTACAGCATTCTGCTACGGTTCACACCCTGAGACAAGGAATGCCCAGTTTGCCACCGTGAACCTGTTTCTAAGTGCTGGCCTAGGGGTCTAGAGTCATAAAGCTTCTTAAACATCATTATAAGGACATGCAAATTATAAATAATCTCTACCTTTTCCATATGATTATGACCTGAGGGAGAAAAAACCAAATTTATCTCATATAAATGCTACTCATATGGTTACTATAGCAGTTTGCAAGCTAGAGAAAAGAACCCTGGGGTTCCTACTAATGCCACTTAGAGGAGACAGAGGCTCCTGCTAGGATATACAGCTGATCCTTCTAGAGAAATTATCAATGACGCAGAAAGAACAGGCTGCCCACTACTGAGGAAAGTTCACATGCATATTCCAGACCAAGAGGTGAAGCGCCCGGCAGGGTAAAACTACATGCATATGAAGAAAGCTATTGGCAGAGGTGTGCTCTGATGTGGCCTTCAATTGACCCTAACCCTAGATCCCTTCAGGACTTCTAGAGCTCCAAACAGTACCTGAAAGCAGTCTGCTAAGTAGATTAGACGGACAGACAGATAGACAAAGACGTGTACATAGACACATGACAAAATAAAATTGAGGGAAGCAGTTCAAGGTGACAGAAACCAATGAGCAAACAAAATACAATCAGATAAATATAAATACAAAATATAAATATAAAAATATATAAAACCCAAAATAAAAAAACAAAAATGCTGATAGACAAAACCAATATAGGTATCAAACTTTTCAGAAAAACTATGTAACAGTCTTCTGAGGATGGCAGTGGGGATTTTAGCTGTAACTCCCTATCATATGGCCCACCTGACTCGCAAAACTCAGGAAATGGAAAATCTTACCACAAGGGCCAAGGTGGTGCGTCTTAGGGGAGGGTGTTTTACACACAGGGACGTGGTAAGACAGAAGGCTTGTTACCTCCAGATTGTCCCCACAGAAGGTCTGAGGTGACACCACCATGGAGCTCCAGCCCCCTGCCCACTTCGCCTGACTTGCGGGAAAGCCGTCCGCCCTAAGAGCCCACCATGACACCTGTATAGGAATGTCTTCAATCATAACCCCACACCAGGCAGTAACAAATGACATCCTTACAACTCAGGAAAGTGACTGTGGGATGTTTCGTGACACTGAATCTAAAGAGAGAACATTGCTTTTGAGGAGCAACAAGTAAAATGACTTATAGCCTAAAAAAATCCAAAAACGCCAACCCAAAGTTAACGTTCGAGTTAAAATTCTACAGTAAGCTACTACCCGGGAAGCAGGCTTCACAGCAGATAGCTGTGCTGAAAAGCAGCTGCGTCACTTCCGGTCGGACCTCAGGCAACATTTCTCTCCATCATAGTTCTGTCTTCAGCGTGTAAATCATACCTTACAGGGTTATTATGAGATTAAAGGTGTATGTGTGTGTGTGTATGTGTGTGTAAGTGTGTGTATATGTGTGTGTATGTGTGTGTGTAGTACTTTGCATACTACCTGACATGTGAATTCTCAAACACAGCTTAAACATCACTATGAAATTTAGAATTTTGGTATTTTGGTAGATGAGTTTCCATCTTGTGATGTCAAACATCATATCTTATTCCCACTCCCTGTAGGGACCAGAAACTCTGCTGTATGGTCAAAATCTTGAAAAATATTTAATTACAGCTTCTGTTGAAGTGAACTTTGATTTGAATAAAAATTCTTAAACCATTGATTATGATCATGTCTATAGGAAAATATACAATTTTTTTTTTTTTTTTTTTTTTTTTTTTTTTTTTTTTTTTTTTTTTGGTTTTTCGAGACAGGGTTTCTCTGCAGCTTTTTTAGAGCCTGTCCTGGAACTAGCTCTTGTAGACCAGGCTGGCCTCGAACTCACAGAGATCCGCCTGCCTCTGCCTCCCGAGTGCTGGGATTAAAGGCGTGCGCCACCACCGCCCGGCTGAAAATATACAATTTTTAATGAACACAGGATTTATTTACCTGTAGTTAAATTAACCAGAAAACCTTGGTGTGTTTCATAACGTCACCATTTGGAGGGTACGTACGTTCTTTCCCAAATGGAGGAATTTGCAAGAGTCATCTGCACCTTGGTGCCCTCCCACTCTCAAGGCCTAATTTGCCACATCATTTTACTAATTTCATGAAATAACAATAGCATATATTCCTGACCAAACATCTTATAGCTTGATTTTATTCTAATTTTTGTACGTGTGGTGGCTGAGTAGGATGGTGGAAGACACTGGATGTCCCTCTTTGTCACTCTGTGCCTTATTCCCTTGCAACAGGGCTTCTCAAGGAACATGCAGTTCACCGATCGGCTAGCTCTCTGGCTAGTGAATCCCAGGTACCCACATGCTTCTGTCTCTCCAAGGCTGGTGTTACAAATGAGTCCCGCCATGCCCTGCTTTAGTCTATGGATTCTGGGACTCAAACTCGAACCCTTGTACTCAAGCGCTTTACTGCATGAACCCTACTTCTTTCCCACTCCAATCTGAATCCCTCAAGAGCCTAAAATACAGCCTCTTTGGAAAGAACACAAGAAAACTTCCTTGGAGGAAGTTTGCGATAAATCTTCCTTTTTCCTTTGTTTATCAGGCTTCTATCTATTGCATGCCTATGCAGAGGTGGAGGCTGCAAGACAGCCTAAGGGAGTTGGTCCTCCCATCCTGTGTGCCCAGGAACTGAACTGGTTATCAGCCTAAACAACATACCTTTAACTACTGAGGCATCACTCTGCCCATAATTTTTTTCTTTTCTTTTTTTTTCTTTTTCCTCTAAACAGAAAAGACTCTGGAGCTGGCACAGCTACTGTAATTTTTGAGTTGTGTGTGTTACCATTACTCTTTTTCTCTAAACTATTTATGTAGAGGGGCTAGTTTGCTTGTGTGTTTCTGGAAGGTTCAATTAAATAATCCATGTGACTGCAAGAGAATGGGGCAATTCATAGGTATTTATTCTTTACTAATAGTTTCCCATATTTTTCTTACATCCTTCCAGAGAGGCAAAAATCACTTTACAGGCTAAAACAAATGAAGAATTGTCCTAAGATTTATAAAACCTAAGAAATGTTACATATAAGACAAACCAACCACTTCAGCACAGCCTAAGCCAAAGAAACCACAGAGAAGCAGTAGTAATGTTCAGCTAGCTTTATGTACTGCGCCTTGACATTAGCGATAGACTCTGGGAAACCATGACACACATGGGTCAAAGAACTTGATGGCTCACATACAACCCAACCACACCCAAATCATGCCTTACCACACTCAACAGATGCCACAGGGTACAAATGAGTGAAGCAAGAGGAAACCCGAGTAGATTTCCACCCCTTTTCCCCCTCACCACCTCCCAAGGAAAGGACAATATGGTATGGTTCTACTGTATGGCTGCTGGACTATTTGGGTGGATGATGTCACCAATGACGACATAAAGGAAGAGATGCCCCTTCCAACATGATTCTCCCTGGGGTGTGATTACTCAAAGAATAAAGAAGCCATAAGTTTTCAAAGCATCTTCCCTTCAAAGTCCTGAGTGTTTCCTGCACATCGCTTGAATCACCTCTGTCACACAGCTGCTGGTTACATTGTATCTCAGACGTGAAAGACACAATGTGGTGAGATCCTAAAATCTTGTCCCTATCCATATGTATCTTCAGATTCTAAATAAGCTTGTACTTCCTCGGGCTGGAAAGATGGCTCAGTGATCAAGAGCACTGCATGCTCTTGCAGAGGATCCAAATTTGAGTGTAAGTACCCACATGGGGGCTCACAATCATCCATAATTCTAGTTCCAGCGAATCTGATGCTCTCTTCTGACTTCCATGAGTACCAGGCAGGCACACGGTACACAGACAAGTGCAAGCAAAATACTCAAATACATAAAAATAAAAAAATAAATGATTAGATATACATCCTCAAATAGTTCTGGTAGCAAGTCCAGTACACATGTGTCCACACACATACACACACACAAACACACACACAATACTAAGTGCATACTACAAATGAAACATGTGGAAGAACTTCACAAGGTAATCAAACCTTAGACTCTAGAAAGAGGCCAGCTCTCATCTAGCTTTAAGTATTCACTTTGCACTCGGATACTCAGATCCTGGCTTTCATCCCAAGGTATGAAAAGTTAAAAGGTCATTCAAGACCTAAAAGTACTTATTTTTGTATCCTTCCATATAGTAACATTTTTGAGGGTTAAAGAGATAGCTTATTTGATAAAGTGCTTGCTACAGAAGCATGAGGAACCAAGTTCCAGAAAACACGGAGAAAACAAGCCAGGTGTGGTGGCATTCGCCAATAATCATCTTAGCACTGGTAGAGACCAGAGGGTTCCTAGGGTTGCTGCCCAATTACCCTGGGTGAATTAGCAAGTCAATACCAGAAAGAGACCCTTTTTCAACAAATAAAGTGGATGGCATTCAAAGAATGATACCTCAGGTTGTCCTCTGGCCTCCACATGCACACACACACACACACACACACACACACACGCACGCATGCACACCCTTCATTCTCATGTGTCCCCCACACGCATACACACAAGTTTTAACTCCTCTGCAGCCCTCTGGCAGAGCAAGGCACGACAGCGCTCCCAGGTTTATATCAGGCCTTCCCAGGCCCTGGGTCTGCTAATCAGTCATGTCACTTGACAAAGTTCCCCAACTTCCCAAGCTCCTCCATTTTTCTTCATTTCACAGCCATTTCTCAAATTCTGAGAATAGATGTAAAAGCAATTATTCGGATGATTATGAAGGTAATCAACTAATTATGTTTCTTTCATATCCACCTTTAATAACAGGCACACAGAAAATGAAGATTAAGCGCTGCTTTACTCTAAAAGCTCAAGCAGTTAGAGCTGAGAGCGCTGGCCTTGCCACTGACTTAGAAAGACAACCCAGAAACCGTCTTGTGGCAGATCTCTAAGGCAGAGGAGCAGAGACAGGCAGGGAACTCGTATGTCACAGTGGGGTTGGGACACCCTTGAAGGATGAGGAGGGACTTAGTCTGCCATGGAAAGTGAGAGGCACCCTAACCAGTGATTGCTGGGAACTCCGGGGCAGAATTTATTGAGTAGAGCCAACAGTACTGAGCCAGGGAGGTGTTCAAAGAGTCTTAGAAGTGTTATACACTGGATCTGATCATGTGTCATGTGAACACTGACCAAACAGGTCACTGACCAAACATATATTCATGGGAACCAATTTCTCAGTAACGTGAAAGAAGAACACAAACATGGGAGGGGGTATGAGGATAATACCTGAGGTGCTGGATCATAATAGAGAATTCAAGAGCTCTAAAACACACACACACACACACATAGAAAGAGGCAGGCAGGCAGGCAGACAGAGGCACAGCTATAGATGTGTTCACGAATGCTGTGTCTACGCTTACATTAGCATACTTGCGAGATCTGACCACTGAGTGCACCTAGCAACAACAGCATCTTAACAGTGCTGAGTGCATTTGGCATCCAGATCTTAGCTTCTTCAATGAAAGGATCACAGTTCCTTGGAAAATAGGGTAAAGGTTTTAAAGAAAGTCAAAATAAGACCAGATTATCTTTTATAACAAAGGAAAGTTCAATGATGGGAACACTGAAAGGACACAGGAGCTGGCAGGAAGTAGCTCCCACTAATCAAATATTAGACGGTATCAAAACCAGCAATGATATTATGACATAAACACAGAAGGAAGACTAGAGGAAAAAAGAGGGAGGCGAGGAACAGGGAGAAAGGCACGTGGGTCTCTCTATAGAGACATATGTATGTCTGGAAAGCAGAGAGAGACTAAGGGGAAGGGCAGCCTATAGAGGGATATTGTGTGTGAATATGAGAAAAATGGGAGTGTGTATATTATGAAAATGTCATAGTGATAGGAAAAGATTACTGCCAAGTAAGTTTAAAAGAAATCTATGAGTTCTTGCAAAAAAAAAAAAAAAAAAAAAAGAAGGAGAGAGGGATGGGGAAAGAGAGAGAAGCAGGACAGGAGCGAAGCAGGCAGGAATAATAAGTTTAGAAGAAATGATGTAACTATGAATGGCCACATGGCAACAACTACTGGAATCATAACTGAAGAATTACAAATGGATGGTAAAATTCTGGATAAAAGTTGGATTAGAACTGGGATATTAGCAGTCTGAAAAGATCTCTATTCATAATCTATATTAACTACCTCTTAAAATGAAAAAAAAAAACTTCCTCATTTTATTCTGGAGAAATTTGGCAGAAGTCATCCTAGCCCAGTAAGATTTAATGTCCTCAAGAACAGGGAGAAACTTCAGCATGTATTCCCACCAAAAACACATAACTTGAACCTAGTAGAAGAAAACTCCAAGCCAATCAGAACTTGAGGCTCTGTGTGTGTGTGAAATCATCTTGTGTAGCACAGAATGGTCCTCCTGCCCCCACCTCCGATTGCTAGGACTTTAGCATCACCACTCTTGCTTTGTGAGATACTGGAGATCAAACCTAGGGCTTCATGCACGCTGGACATCCACTTTATCAATGGAGCTACATCTGTAGATCAAATCTAGGGCTTCATGCACGCTGGACAATCACTTTATCAATGGAGCTACATCTGTAGATCAAATCTAGGGCTTCATGCACGCTGGACATCCACTTTATCAATGGAGCTACATCTGTAGATCAAATCTAGGGCTTCATGCACGCTGGACATCCACTTTATCAATGGAGCTACATCTGTAGATCAAATCTAGGGCTTCATGCACGCTGGACATCCACTTTATCAATGGAGCTACATCTGTAGATCAAATCTAGGGCTTCATGCACGCTGGACATCCACTTTATCAATGGAGCTACATCTGTAGATCAAATCTAGGGCTTCATGCACGCTGGACATCCACTTTATCAATGGAGCTACATCTGTAGATCAAATCTAGGGCTTCATGCACGCTGGACAATCACTTTATCAATGGAGCTACATCTGTAGATCAAATCTAGGGCTTCATGCATGCTGGACATCCACTTTATCAATGGAGCTACATCTGAAGGCCCTGAAATACAGCTTAGAAATTATTAATAACAGAGGCTGTACTCTTAAGACCAGGACCATTCCAGTGAAGAAGTAAAAGGGATACATAATGACAGATGTAGACCTAACAATACCATCGGGCACCTGAAAAATCTATACAGAGCCCGTTCATCTGATGTTGGACATAACACAGTACTCTGGCTTGGTGTAATCTTGCTTTCATTTCTTGAGAATACATGATACATATTCAAGGGTAACGAGTCAACAGAAATTCAAATTAGTCTCAAATAGTTTATAAATTATACATAAATAATATATGTATATATGTATGCATTTACATAGACATATGTGTATGTATGTACACAAGCAAAAAAAGCCCAAAATATAAGTAATAGAATTTTATACCAATAGAATCTGCATGATACATAAACATGAGTTCAGCACACTATTTTTGCAGTTTTCTATAAGTTTAATAAAATTACTCAAAACTAAAACTTAAAACTGAATTTGGTATTTTTTTATACCAAATATAAAAAAAAATGGTCTGTTTAGAATCTAAGTATTTTCCTTATGGGAGGGCATTTGTGACCACCAACCAGTCTATGGTGCTAAAAGCTTCTAAAGCATGGTTTTATATGGAACATATTTTATATGCCCTTATGTTACAGCTTTCTATGTTTTTACATATAGGTCTATGACACAATTTTTAATGGCCATACAATCTTCCATCATACAGATGAAAAATGTACTCCACCATTTCCCTGTTGGTGAGGCCTAAGGTTGCAGACTTCGGCTATGATAAACAGTCCTCGGCGCAGTCCCGACGCCAGGTCTTTGCAGACCTCATCACTCTAGAGTCTTTGGTATGTTTTTTCTGCTCACACACTTCCAAGTAATATATGTTCATTGTTAAAAATTCAAACATTACAAAACTGAGAATTCCTCATTTAAAGAGAAAGGAAGAAAAAACAATTCTAACCACGTACCAGAAAAAATAATAATTCGGAAGGCTATTATAAAAGATGACTGACAAATGAAGTGGAATTCAAACACCACAGCTACGGATTAGTCAGAATAATGCAAAATTTAACAAAAAACATGCACCCGAGAAGCGGCTGGCGGGGTGACGCCATGTAAAAATCTGATAATAAATGTTTTGACTTATAATGAGGCTTTCAGGACTTTGAAGGGGGTGTTCCAGAAGCTCGGGATGGACCCCATTGCAGGTACTTAATATTTTCGCACGACTCACAGGAGTCGTCTCCAGCCTGTCCCTGGGGTCCCTCCCACTACCACCATGCTAACGAGAAGTGGAAGTCAGAACCCAGCCTCCCCATCATTCCTGGTTGGAGAACAGGTGAGGCCGTGTGGGCTGAGTGTCTACAACCGCGCTCAGAGAACCCAGTCTCACACACCAGCAGAGGCCTGTGTGCACCAACAGCTTGGGCCCAAGGGGTAGACAAGAAGCAGAAGGAGTCAGATTAAACTGTGGTTTTGGTGGTTTTTTTCTTTTTTATATCTATTTTTTAAACTGATAAATAAAAATACAAAAATTGCAGCAGTTAACGGGGTACCCTGAGATATTCCGAGGCACGTATGTTTTGTTCGGTATTTGTGTAAAGCAGCCATGGCTATCGCCTCAGACACTTGTCATTTCCTTACAGTCAAAGCACTGAGAACTTCTCTTTTAGCTTTCCGAGACGCGGCTCCTAACTGCTGTCTACAGGCTCCCTCCCACGCAACAGCTTACCACAGCTTCCTGCTCATAACTCCCTAACCAGGGGCAAACCCTTCCCTCGATCCGGTGACAGACTAACCCTGCAGTGCTGCCCCCGCCCCCCACCATCACCAGGACCTGGAGCATCTGCTCTTCTATTGTCCGTCTCACAGCAGCTGGGCGTGCACAGCATTTTCTGGAAAAGCACAGTTCTAACTGTAGAAAAGCACGCTAGTATATCTCACACGTAGAAAGCTGATCTGAGTGAGGTACCAAGTCCTCAGACACCATGACTCCTGCCTAAGGCATAAAGCAATTTCTCTTTGTTTCTTGCTACCCAAAAGCAGTTTAAAAATAATTGCTAGCGAACACAGCTAAGCAATTATTTTTGAGTGCCAGAGATGTTCAACACTGCACAAGGATGTCCTGAAAATAATACTTAAGATAATTATATGTACAGTAAAACACTTAATACAAAATTGTACAGCAACCTTTCATACCAAAAAGTCACAAAGTGTTCAAGAACGTGGTTTCATTCGCCAGAGCAATTAATTAAACTTGTAAGGGTAAAATAGAGATGGGCTTTATAAATCACCCAGCAGTAAAATAACCCACAAGAAATAAAACACACACATTTTTGCCAATACTATTGAAGTGTTAAAGAATCATAGCCTAAAAACAAAAGCCATGAAAGCACCCAGCTGCTGTAAGTGTCTCTGGACTCTCTCTGTAATAAACAACCTGGGAACAGCGGAACTAGATCATGGATTATGTGATTCCACTCCCAGAAAGTATCTATAGATTTAGAAATAGCTTTTCTGATGAGCTATTATTATTAATAGTTCTATAAAGGAAAACAAAAATAAGTTCTTTTGGGAGAGCTCCCATTTTTCTTGTGTTTACAAAAATAAGTAAATAACAAAAGGCAGATTATTGACCAGCTTCCCAGTATTTCGGGTGCAGATCATGTGAGGAAATGGAAGACATGCTGGCTTTGCTCCTGGAATATCATTCCCTCGCTCTGAAACTAGAAAGTTGTTAGTGTGTGCACTATAAACTAAGCCTATAGAGCAACACGGTGAGCAAGTGAAAGATGGAGATGATGAGGCTGTGGTCCCAGGACACACACCATAACCCAAATGCTCCGCTGAACACACTGTACCAGAAAATGGCAGTGTCTGGACCACTCAGTAGTCAAAACGAGAGATGCTCCATGGATACTTGGTCCTCAAGGCCAGAGGAGGCAGCTTTGGTCCTCGGCTCACAGAACTGAACTCCCAAACAAAGTCCAAATTTGAGGCCATCTCCAAGTCACTGGTTAATATATCAGGTGTATCTGGGTAGCAGAATCAAGAGCACCCCATGCATATCAACTACAGAAGGCATGCAATTATCAAAGCCCGCTCACAAAGTATATGGATGATGAGCCCTTTGTGGCAAAAGCTTTCTTCAGACAAGTTCTCCAAGAAATACAATTTAGGTGTCAATGTCAACATTAATCTGTGTGTGTGTGTGTGTTTACACATAGACATATATATCTCATGGAGTATTATTGACACTAAGAACGCCAGAGGCCTTTGGGAGACTCTCACAGGACCAGGAGTCTCTTCTCCTACTGCATCCATCCTCAGTTCTGACTATACCAGAACTGGCCCAGGAATGTGTGGGAAGGGCATAGCAGGATCATGACATAGAGACTTACTATGCTCAGCCTTAGTTTACACTTGTTTCTAGATAGCTTTTTTCTTTTTTTCTTTTTTCTTTTTTCTTTTTTTTTTGTTTTTTTTGTTTTGTTTTGTTTTGTTTTGTTTTGTTTTTTGTTTTTCGAGACAGGGTTTCTCTGCAGCTTTTTTAGAGCCTGTCCTGGAACTAGCTCTTGTAGACCAGGCTGGCCTCGAACTCACAGAGATCCGCCTGCCTCTGCCTCCCGAGTGCTGGGATTAAAGGCGTGCGCCACCACCGCCCGGCTAGCTTTTTTCTTTAAATTAAATTAACCCATTTCTATGCTATGGGACAATCTTTGTACACTGTAAATGTGTATTGTTCTCATTGTTAATAAAGAGAGAATGCTGGGAAGAAGAGTGGAGTCAGAGGAGTTGTGAATCAGATGCAGAAGAAGCAATATGGGAAGTTCACAGATGAGGTAAACAAGCCTAAGGGCAGCACACATATTAATAGAAATGGATTGGTTTAAGTTTGTAAGAGCTGGGTGGAGGCAAGCCAAAGCTATCAGTCGAGCATTTATAAATAGTAAGTCTCAGTGTGGCTATTTGGGAGTGGCTGCCAAGTCATAGAGAAACTCTGTCTACATTTCTATTAATCTACGTGCTGCCCAGAGACTTGTTTACTTCATCCACATACTGTCCATTCTGCTTTCCTACTTCCATGTCTGGCTGGTTAGTCCCTGCCTCACTGGCCCCTGGTAGGCTAGCCCCTAGCTGGCTGGGCCTGGCGGGCTGGCTGGTTCCCCTCTTCTCTCTGCTCACCTACCCCACCTATCCCTCCTCTGCTCAGCTATTGGCTGCTTGGCTTTTTATTAGACCAATCAGGTGCTTTGGGCAGGCAAGGTGAAACAGCAACACCTCTTTACATAGGCAAACAAATGCAACATATCTTTATATAGTTAAACAAACATTCTATTCCACAACAGAAGGGAGCTGGATTGAGAACTGGGGAAATGCTCGTCAGGTAATTCTGACAGCTAACAATAGACTCCTTGCTCTGTTCCAGGTGACCAACAGATATACACTTGTCAGCATGAGCAGGAGCCAGGAAGTAATGTCAGGACAGGACAGGGTGAATGAGCTAAACATGGCTAATAGAAAAAGCTTAACAGAAAAGATCATGCTACAAGGACAGGGGTGGAACTGAACAAGAGCTACATAAATAGAGAACCGCAGTCAGCGCTGCTCCAGTTGGGGTGAACTCAGGGATTTCAGTATTTCTTGACTACATCGCCACACTCAAGACAACACAACCACCAACAAAATCATCCTGAATAATCAAGAGAGCACTAAATCTAAATAAGATTCTTTTATTAAATTGTTAATGGAGAGAAAGGTAACTATTTTAATGCATGTCTTTCCCATGTGGCTAGGTTCCCTGATTTCAAGAGGACTCATTGATTCTGAGTCTCTGCTTCTCTGAAAATGATGGTGAGATTGCTGAGGAGGAAAGCGGACAGAAGCCTAGAACACACAGAACAGCCAGGCAGATGAGGACGCTAGTGCCCAGAGGTCTGGTAGCCAACATGGAAGACAGTGGAACTGGACATGGCTCTCTACAGGGGTAGAGAAGGGATCTGATGCCTGCTTCTGGCCTCCTTGGGCAACAAGCATGCATGTGAGGCATATATATAAATGCAGGCAAAACAATGATGTAGATAAAAGAAAATAAATGAAAGGAACAAGAAGATAAGAATGGGAATGTGGGGGCTGGAGAGATGGCTCAGTGGTTAAGAGCTCTTCCAAAGGTCCTGAGTTCAATCCCCAGCAACCGCATGGTGGCTCACAACCATCAGTAATGAGATCCGGTGCCCTCTTCTGGCCTGCAAGCATATATGCAGGCAGAACACTATATACATAGATACATACATAGATACATAGATACATACATACATACATAAATCTTTAAAAAAATGGGAATGTGATGGTTTGAATAAGATCCCCCTATATGGTCTCACTGCAGTCAGGGTCTGTCCTGATGTCCCATGCTCCTATTACCATCAAAGGCCATGCAGACACCCAGAGCCAGGATATTGTCCGGGCCTAAGCTGCTGTCAAGGGCCACGTCTGGGTCCATGGTTCAGCTGCAGCTGGGGTCTGTGTTGATGTCTGTGGCCAGTGTCACCTCAGGAGGCCTTAGGAATCATGTGACATGAAATCAGAGAGCTATCCTGAACCAGTCACGTCCTTTACTGCCCTGGCCTTGTCTCTCGCTGGCACTACAATAAAAGAGCTGGCCACTGTACTTGGGAGAGAGGGCCCCTACCCATCACCACAAGCGAGGATGAACCTACTCTGAGAGGCATTCATGTAGGGGAGCTGACTCTGCCACCGCACCCAAAGCGGGTGGTCCCAGTGGCTCAATCTGACCTGCCTGGTTAACACCCAAGTCCACAACTGGACCTTGGGTTGATACACCTCAGCATTTACCCCATCTAGGTCCTGCTGGAGCTCATGAAGAATCTGGCCCTGCAGAACAATACCTGCAAGATCTCTAAGACACTGGATACCCAGAAGAGCCCCAGGGAGGATCCAGATCAATGAATCATTGCAATGAACAGTTGCCAGTCAAGCTGATGGAACAAAGGGGTACACTGAACAACACACCGAGGCCTCCAGTGCCATCAGGACAGAGGAAGAGGTGACAGAGAGTCAGGAGAGAAGCAGAAGCTGAGATTTTTCTGTTTCTTATATGGTTTTTGTTCTGTTTTGGTTTACTGGGGAGTTTGTTTTTGTTTTTCTTCTTGTTTTTGTTTGCTCGCTTTGTTTTGTTTTCTTTCATGGGGGATGAAACAGGAATGAGGGGGATCATGGAGGAACAGGAGATGAATAGAACTGGGGTACATGATGTGAAACTCCCAAAGATTCAATAAAGAAGCTTTAAAAAACACTTGCCCCCATAGGATCATTTATCTGAATGCTAAAGTGGTGGTACTCTTTAAAAGGATTAGGAGGTGTAGCTTTTCTGGGGTAGGTGTGGCCTTGCTAGAGGAAGTGTGTCCCTGGGGGTAGGTTTTGAAGTTTCAAAAGTCCAAGCCAGGCCCAGTGGTTCTCTCTTTCTGCTGCCTTGGGATCCAGATGAAGTTACTTCCATACATCCACATGGTTCCAGTTACAACTTAAGCACCAAGCCTGCCTGTGTGCCGCCATTCTCCTTGCCACGATGACAACAGACTAAACTTCTGAAACTACAGGAAGTCCCAATGAAATGCTTTCATTTATAAGAGTTTCCATGGTCATGGCGTCTCTTCACAACAATAGAGTGTGAACTAACACAGGGAGCTCATATGCTGTCTCCTCACAGAGCTCGAAGCTCCAAGATGGCCCCATCGACTTCTGGGCCAAGAGACGCAGTTGGGGGCAGGGAGGCATTCTAAATGGCTAGGTCTACTTCTGTTGTGCTTTACAAAGAGCACCAGTTCATCTTTATTTGTCCACTTGCTGGAATCTAGAATCATTCTAGAAAGAAACATCTGGCCACATTTGTAAGAGAAGGTCTAGCCTGGGTTACTGAGGGGAAAAGAATCACCCTGAATGCAGATGGCAGGAGCCCTCCTCTGGGGTCCCAGACTGACTTAAAAGGATAAAGTGAGGTGGGCATTGCATTCATCTCTCTCAGAATCACAACTTTAGATTGTGTTGTGATCGCTCTGCCAATATGGACCATCTCTTAGACTGTGCATCAAGATAAGTCACTTCTTCCTTAAGCTGCTTTCACCGGGCATTTGTTATGGTAATAAGAAAAGCAGCTAACACACAAAATAACCTGCAAAACTAAGAGCATGGGGAAAAGAGCCCAAGACATAGAAAGGTAAGAGCCTGGTGGGCATTCCCACCATTGCCTTCCTCAAAACTACTATGGAACTCCTAATTCATAAACACCTAGTCTGAAAACAGGGCAGTGAATAACACAGCGGGTAATCATGCTAAGAATCAAAACGAAGACAAAATACTGCAATGGGGGAAAGGCTTAAGCCACTGCTGGCTTCTATTTAGAAATGAATTTCTAGCATTAAGTGTTCCTTTTCAATTTGGTTTGGGTCAAGAGGTTATTAACACCATAAAAATAAGTTAATGGAAAAGTGCGGTCTAGGAGAAAAATGTGTTATTCTATTTTGTGGAAACGCCTACTTTGGGGAAATTATTATCTCAAAAACAGCCATTCCTAAGTCTCTTAAAGGATAACCAACTACATCGAAACCCATTTCCTATTGGATTTTATTTTTCAATTAGCAGAACTTGAGAGACAAGCGCACAAGTTATAATATAAACTACACATCTATGTCTCCACCTGTTTCTAGAAGACATAAGGACATACAGTTCCACATTAATTTAAACTACAACACATATTTCCATTACCCCAACTCTGAAATCCGTGACCAAAAGCAGATCAGCAGAATACACGGGAACAAGAATATATATAAAATACGACCATTAAGAAGAATTGAGACTACCCAAAACACATGTCAGCAACAACACAAAAGGGGGCACAAGTAAAAAAAGATGTTTGTGAACTGTCAAAAATGGCAGCACAGATGGGGAGTGATGGGAAAGACTGAAGTGCAGCGAACGCTCCAAGCTGAGACCTGTTCCCAACTTCACTTGCAGTCACTCATGGTGGCCATGTAAGTGAACCAGATCAAGCCTGCAGGATGCAAATAAACAGGGTGTGGAGATTTTCAGATGGGACAGGCCCTTCTTTTCTGCCCTGGAAGAGGAGGTGTGAAGGCTGGACCTCCAGAAATCACCTGAGATGATGGGCGTACCCTACTACGGTAGTAGACATGCATGCCTCTGAAGGGACAATGCCACCTGTCAAGGTCTCTGGCAGAACACTCGAAACACGTCCCTCTGAGCACCATGTAATTCGCTGACTCAATCTCTGTTACTTCCTAACGAAACAAATGGTTCACAGGTGTTGAACGATGGAGTTAGATTAAACAGACAAACATTTACAGATAAACATGGTCATCTCGCTCAGACCTGCTTTCAATATCTGTAGTCTCAACAAACAGGGATCAACTGACGTCTGAAATTACTAGCTGGAAGATTCCAGAAATAAGCAATTCCTCGGCTTTACATGGCACTGGTGGTGAAATCTCATGCTGCCCCACTTTGTCCTGCCTTGGATGTGGGACATCTTTGTCCAGTATGTTCACACTGTATGTGCAAAGCCATCTCAGCTATCAGACTGACACATCTCAGTGAAGTAACACATAGTGACCAGCAATATGGCTCAGGTGGTAAAGATGCCAACAACCATGTCTGATGACCTGAGTGTGATCCCCGAACACACATGGAGGAGAAGAGAACTTACTCTCAAAAGTAACTAATCTCCACAGTTGAGCCCTAGCATGCACACACGCACACACGCACACACACACACACACACACACAAATAAATAAGTAAAAATTCACAGTGACTCCCCACTGATCCTCCATACTTAAAATATATATTTTAATTTTTACTTGATGATGGAGGACTTTCATTGGTTAATTAATAAAGAAACTGCTTGGCCCAATAGGTCAGAACATAGGTGGGCGGAGTAAACAGAACAGAATGCTGGGTAGAAGGCAGTGAGACAGATGCTCGAGGCAGTCGCCATAGGCAGTCGCCATGCTTCTCCTCTCCAAGACAGACGCAGGTTAAGATCTCTCCTGGTAAGCGACCACCTCGTGGTGCTACACAGATTACTAAATATGGGTTAAAGGAAGATGTGAGAATTAGCCAATAAGAGGCTGAAACTAATGGTCCAGGCAGTGTTTAAATGAATACAGTTTCCGTGTAATTATTTTGGGTAAAGCTGGCCGGGTGGCAGGACACAGCCCATCGCTCCATCTACAGATTGGCACTCCAATATGGTGACTAAATCCACTTAAAAACATGAGAAGGCTTTAAATAAAGGAGAGAGAGAGTTTAACACAGCTTTTTGCTGGTTTTACTGCATGGAATAACTACGCTCCTAATTATACAAACAGACCTAAGTTTCTGCAAACAGGGAATGGCCTAGACTAAGAAGAGCCTCAAAAGGAATACTCTTAGCCTTGCTTTCTGACCTTTGACTTGTGACCTGGAACTTGCCTCCCTTCCAGATCCCCATGTGACCCACCAGGAGGGGCTGGAGCCCCTGGGAACAAGTGCCGGCACCTACCTTCCCACTTGCCAGTCAGAACCAAGGTCCTGCTAATGACCACATCGATTTCGGTGGCTCCGTCCTCCACGGCCAGTCTGATCTCTTCCAGCCGTGTCTTTAAATGAGTCTGTCCAGCTGGAAAGCCGGTGGCCACTGGGGAAGATTAAAAAGAAAGGAAACAGGGAGGGGGAGAATAAGCAGAGAAAGAAAACAAACTTGAATTGGTCAGTTCAAAAATACAGCATTTAAAGAGGAAAACATAAATGGTTTATCACCACTCATGCAACACAAGACAACGCACGCACAGGGTAGAATGCGAGTGCACACCCAGTTTAGGGGAAATGGTACCATGAGCCTCTCTGGGAGACCAGAAGTGCAGTGATGTCGCACAGCACACTTAGTATCTAGCATCTAACTAACTATGGTAGCTGACAGGAATAAAACCATTGGTGGGGCTTTATAAGACGGACACTGATTGAGTACAGCTGGTTGCCCAGACTTACCTATTTGCCCCAATCTGATTTCCACATACTCACGAGTGGACACAGTGAGCTACAGCAACAGATTTCCCGCAATGTCTAACACAAGCAGCAGCAGCCAGCAAGGAGAAGCCAGACAGGAGGGAGAGCACCTGTCACCGCAGGGGAGGGAGAACACCTGTCACTGCAGGGGAGGGAGAGTACCTGTCACTGCAGGGGAGGGAGAGCAATTGTCACTGCAGGGGAGGGTGAGCACCTGTCACCGCAGGGGAGGATAAGAATCTGTCACTGCAGGGGAGGATAAGAACCTGTCACTGCAGGGGAGGGTAAGAACCTGTCACTGCAGGGGAAGATAAGAACCTGTCACTGCAGGGGAGGGTGAGCACCTGTCACTGCAGGGGAGGGTAAGAACCTGTCACTGCAGGGGAAGATAAGAACCTGTCACTGCAGGGGAGGGTGAGCACCTGTCACCTCAGGGGAGGATAAGAATCTGTCACTGCAGGGGAGGATAAGAATCTGTCACTGCAGGGGAGGGTGAGCACCTGTCACCGCAGGGGAGGATAAGAATCTGTCACTGCAGGGGAGGATAAGAATCTGTCACTGCAGGGGAGGATAAGAATCTGTCACTGCAGGGGAGGATAAGAACCTGTCACTGCAGGGGAGGGTGAGCACCTGTCACTGCAGGGGAGGATAAGAACCTGTCACTGCAGGGGAGGATAAGAACCTGTCACTGCAGGGGAGGATAAGAACCTGTCACTGCAGGGGAGGATAAGAATCTGTCACTGCAGGGGAGGGTGAGAACCTGTCACTGCACGGGAGGGTGAGAACCTGTCACTGCAGGGGAAGATAAGAACCTGTCACTGCAGAGAAGGATAAGAACCTGTCACTGCAGGGGAGGATAAGAACCTGTCACTGCAGGGGAAGATAAGAACCTGTCACTGCAGAGGAGGATAAGAACCTGTCACTGCAGGGGAGGATAAGAACCTGTCACTGCAGGGGAGGGTGAGCACCTGTCACCACAGGGGAGGATAAGAATCTGTCACTGCAGGGGAGGATAAGAACCTGTCACTGCAGGGGAGGGTGAGAACCTGTCACTGCAGGGGAAGATAAGAACCTGTCACTGCAGAGGAGGATAAGAACCTGTCACTGCAGGGGAGGATAAGAACCTGTCACTGCAGGGGAGGGTGAGAACCTGTCACTGCAGGGGAGGGTGAGAACCTGTCACTGCAGGGGAGGGTAAGAACCTGTCACTGCAGGAAAGGGCCAAGTCATCATGAAAGAACAAAGACCTATGTTTCTGAGTAGACATTTTCCCTCAGCCTTCCCATCTCTGATCCTAACCACGCCTACTGTCCCTTCTTACAGGTGTAAACTCCTCGGGTCTGCTATGGTAAGCCAAACATTGCCCTGTATGTAAATGAGAACACTCCCAGCTAATGCACAGAGTTGGTGGAAAAGGAAGAACCACAAAGGGATGGCTGTCAAACACATCAGCAATCCTCTCAAACGGGCTACAGACAAATGTGGCACAGGGGCTGGAGCAATGTCAGTGCCTAGAAGCATGACTGCTCTTGCAAAGGACCCAATTTCAGCTCCTAGTCCCCACATGGTGGCTCGCAACTATCTGTAACTCATTTCAGATGATCTAATGCCATCTGGCTCCTGTGAGCACTCCTAGGAACCTGATTTGTTAGAACCCATGCAAGCACAGACATAAAAAATAAATCTTAAAAGAAAATACAGCAATCACGTTTCATTAATAAAATAAGTGGTTGCTTTTTATAAACTTTTCCTTTCTCTTCTTTTCCTTTCTTTTTGAGACATGGTCTTTCCATGTAGCACAGGCTGGTCTTGAACTAGCCTTAGCCTCCTAAATGCTAGAATTAACAGACTGTTTAGTTAAAGTACCAGGACATTCTCGTAGCTGTTTTAAAAATTAGAATCTAATACTATCTGTCTCCATCTGTCCATCTGTCCATCTGTCCATCTATCCTGATGTGAGAGGGTCTTCTGTCTAAGTTGATTTCATTGGTTAATAAAGAAACTGCCTGGCTCATTTGATAGGCCGGCCCTTAGGTGGGTGGAGTAGACAGAACAGAATGCTGGGAAGTTAGTCAGACCGCCGTGCTTCTCCTCAGGGAGACAAATGCAACGAAGCTCCGGCCCAAGATGGACATACACTAGAATCTTTCCGGTAAGGCACCACTTCGTGGTGCTACACAGATTATTAGATATGGGTTAATCAAGATGTGAGTAAGAGGCTGAAACTAATGGGCCAGGCAGTGTTTAAATGAATACAGTTTGTGTGTTGTTATTTCGGGGCATAATCTAGCCAGGAGGCCGGGAGCCGGGCGGGAATGCGGCCCACAGCTCCTCATCACTACACTATCTAGCCACAGACACAAGCACTGAGGTTTTTAAAGGTCTGTTCATTTTTCATTTATTCATTTAATGTGTGTGTGCATTCACAGTAAGGTCAGAATCAGCTGTCTCCCTCCACTGTGTGGGCTTCAGGGATCCAACTCGGCAGCTAGCCTTGGCAAGAGGTACCTTTATTTCACTAGTGGCCCTTCACTAGTGGGTTTTGAGGGCTGATTCTCTCCCTAGCTCATCCCATACTTTTCTAGTTTTTTTTCTTCTGACATCAGCTAACTCTGCAGCATGAGACTGATCATGTCATGCTCTGCTTAAAGCTCTGCAGAGCTAACACTGTCATCCGAACAGAGCCCCATGCCACCAGCTCTCAGCAGCTTCTCCATCTTCCACTTCTACTCCAGCCCATCCTGCCTTTAGACCCTACAATTACAAGCCTTTCTGTTCCCCGAATGTGTTTTTGAACCTATACATATGCTAGCTCCTACCTAAATATCAATCCCTGCCTTGGCAACAATATTAGCTCCTCCTAATACCTTGAGGCCCAATGCAATGATCACCGATGCTGGGATGCACTCTTACTCTAGGGAAACATTCCCTGTTCAATCACCATTATATCACACACATGCAACAGAATGCATAGACGTGTGTGTGTGCATGGTAGCGCTGACACCATGACTTTATGATCCTCATAAAAGGAAGGATTTCCTTAGGAATGGAGATATGGTTCTATATGTTTAGGACCTAATATGTCAAGGGTTGGGGTTGGTATCTTTTACCTGTTTGTTTTTGAGACCTCACTATGTGGCCCAGATTGGCCTCAAACTCACAGTCCTCTCCCTGAGCACCTGAAGCGATGGGATTCTACATATGTGAAACCATACCTACTCTACGTAATTTTAAGACATGCTAAAATCATGCGTCAATACAACTGAATATATGAAGTCAATGCAATCACAGTATGGAGGGCACTGCATCCTGGCTGTGCTAAAGAACTTGTAAAAGTCACCACAAGTCTTACCTGATGCCACAGGGATGTTGCAGCCTGCAGCCTTCAGGGCTTTCACGGCGTCGCACACCCGGGCGGGATAAACACAGACCGCAGCCGTGGTGATGCCTAAGAGGGAAAGCATAGCAGCCCCTTAACATGGAGCTCGGCTCAGACTACACCTGAACTATCATTCCTTGGACAAACCTGGCAGAGATCAAATGAGAGGGGAAAAGACGCTGCCCACACGGCTGCCACAAATGGAAGGATTTAGTTTAATTTTTTGACATTTATCTTCTGTTGTGCACAGGGCACAGCAAATATGTGGAGGTCAGAGGTCATCTCACAAATGTTGGTTCTCTCCTTCCCACCATGTGGGTTCCAGGGATCAAACTCAGATCCTAACCTTGGCAGCAAGTCTCTCTCCTAAGTCCTCTCACCCCTGGAAACGTTCTCCTTTGCTTTTCCTTCTAACCCCTGAAAACACAGACTAACTGTTGACGTTTCTAGTCATAGAAAAGTTGAGACATCATTCTTTGAGGCTATCTAACAGAATTTGAATATTTTTCTCCCAACTGTTGACATAGGTTTCTGTCCCGCCCAGTCTCGCAGCCGTTCAGTACCATAGAAACACACAGAGGTCTACATTAATTATAAACTGGTTGGCCTATTATCTCAGGCTTCTTATTAACTCTTACATCCTACATTAACCCATAATTCTCATATGTGTTAGCCATGTGGCTTGGTACCTTTTATCAGTGAGGCATGCTCATCTTGTGTCCTGTGTCTGAGTGACTACTGCAGGAGGGGCCTTTCCTCTTCCCAGACTTCTCCTGTTCTGGTTGCCCTGCCTAAACTTCCTGCCTAGCTACTAGCCAATCAGTATTTTATTAAGCCAATACAAGTAACAAATCTTTACAGTGTACGAGATCATCGCCCCACAGTACTTCTCTCCCCCTCTTTTCTAAAACAAGAACTCTGAATCTAATCTCCTTTGTCTTACTTTTATTCCTGGCCATTACCCATAATAACTTGTAACCAATGCTCTAAACAAAGACAAACATCCATAATCCATTTATTGGGAATGTGAGCATAGTTTTCTAGGCTACTTTCTGCTGATTGGGGGTGCTGATAATCTTATGGGGACCTAAAGAAAATTTAGGATTATGGTCAAATCCTGACTGGAATATTCTGTGAAGCTTGGTCATCTCATCCAGCAGTCTTGAAGCTGTGCTGGATGTAGAACTCCGAGGAAACTCCAACAGAGGTCATCTAAAATGGTGGATCATCTGGGCCACCTGCTCTTATCGGAGTTTTTTTCAGGGGATCTTCCTTGATCAAACCTAATTTTTCTTAACCCAGAATGAATCCACAGCCTGTCATTTCCTGTGGAAACAAAAGCAAAACCTCTTCTCCAAAGTAACATATCTTTTTACTTAAATTTTGAAGTCAAAGCATTTTCAAAGTATATATGTTGGATTAATCAAGCAACATTTATAATCAAATGTCTTTCAGAAGCTGTTGCTCCTTCCTCAGTTATCAAACAATCCAAAGACAACACAACAACATATAGTATCCATATTTTCTGTCTATTTTCCATTTTTACATGGCTTTATTTTCAACTCTATTTCCTTTATTTTTACTTTTAATTTTTGGGTTTTTTGAGAAAGGTTTTCTTTGTGTATCTTTGTCTGTCCTGGAACTCACTCTGTAGACCAGGCTGTCCTTGAACTCACAGAAATCCACCTGCCTCTGTCTCCCAAATGCTGGGATTAAAGGTGTGTGCCACCACACCCAACTACTCTCTCTCTCTCTCTCTCTCTCTCTCTCTCTCTCTCTCTCTCTCTCTCTCTCTCTCTTTCTTTCTTTCTTTCTTATTTTTTTAAATATTTTATCCTTTTTCTTTTCTCTCCCAAGTCTACATATATATTTAAACACACTGTAAACTGTTTAGAGGTTATTTTTCCCCATATGAATCTATTTTTATTAAATATCTCTCTTTTTCTGACCACATGAGTCTTTAATTTAATAAGCAATATGGCTAGGATTAAAGCTGTGGCTTTGACAGTGAATCCACCCCATTCCTTAATTTTCTGAGAGTCAAGCTTCATGGCAAAGGTACTGAAGGGAACCATGTTTATTGCCACAACTCTAGGTAGTTTCAAGGTCCCTGCCTTGAAATGGCATGTCACTGGCTATTCACAAACACCTTTTAAGTGTTTGATGGTGGGGCCTCTTAAAAGAGCTTCCAGTGTTTTATTGAATTTTTTGCTACATGGGAAGTAGAAAAAGACAAAATCTCCTGAGTAAATTGAGAGCATGGGGACCATGGGAGAGGGTTGAAGCAGAGAAAAATGTAGAGCTCAATAATAATAATAATAATAATAATAATAATAATAATAATAATAATAATAATTTAATTACAAAAAAAGAGCTGCAAGGTTTTGCAGCTAAAGCTGAGTCAGGAAGCCTCTCTTAAATGAGATGCCCTGGCCTCTAGCAAACAGAGTTCACCCGAAAAAATGATGCTACCATGAAGCCGTGCTTAACTCTGTTCTTTTGTGTCATGAATAACTTCCCAAGCTCTCTCAGGTTTTATGTGGATATAGTTGCCCACGTTGGTGCCATTTGTGGACAAAGGTTTCTGTCCTGCCTGGTCCTGCAGCCATTCAGTACCAAAGAAACTCACAGAGGCTTACATTAGTTATAAACTGGTTGACCTCTTAGCTTAGGCTTTCTTATTAACTAACTCTTACATATTACACTAACCCATAATTCTTGTCTGTGTTAGCCACGTGGCTTGATACCTTTTATCAGCGAGGCACTTTCATCATGTGTCCTCCGTGTCTGTGTAATGACTGCAGACTGAGCTTTTTCTCCTCACAGACTTCTCCTGTCCTGGTTGCCCCACCCATACTTCCTGCCTGGCTACTGGTCAATCAGCATTTTGTTAAGCCAATACAAGTGACAAATCTTTACAAGGCACAAGATCATTGTCCCACAGCACAGTCTACTTAGTTAAAAATATTTTATTTCATGCACATAACAAAAACTAGCTTTACATGGCATTCGAACAGCCAGCACATGAAGAAAAATACAAAGGAAATTCAGGGTAGCCTAATAAAATGGGGTCTAAACTTCCTCTTTTATAAGAAACACTGAGATCCTGTGGTCGTTTGAATGAAAATAATGGAAATGGCCCCCATAGGCTCATAGAAAGTGGCATCATTAGGAGGTGTGGGTTTTGTTGGAATAGGTGTGGCCCTGTTGGAGAAAGGTGTAACTGTGGGTGGGTGGGCTTGGAGGTTTCTGACGCTCAAGAAGGCCCAGTGTCTCTCTCTTCCTGCAGCATATCAATCTGGATGTAGAACTCTCTGCTCCTTCTCCAGCACCATGTTTGCCTGCATGTTGCCATGCTTCCTACCATGATGATAATGAACTAAACTTTTGAACCTGTAAGCCAGCCCCAGTTAAATGTCTTCCTTTATAAGAGTTGTTATAATCAGGCAGTGGTAGTGCACACCTTTAATCCCAACACTCAGAAGTTAGAGGCAGACAGATTTCCATGAGCTGGAGGCTAGCCGGGTCTACACAGTGAGTTCTAGGCCAACCAGGGCTACACAGAGACCATTTACAAGGCAAGTAGGAGGTACAGGGAGAGAGGGAGAGAAAAGGGAAGGAGAGAGAGAAGAAAGAGAGAATAAAATGACAGTTTCAAAAATCCAAATAGCTAGTACAAAACCAAGGAACATAAGATCCCATAAAATGTCTTACTTTAGTGCCATAAAAAGATGGGTGTGTGTGGTTTGTGCTTTGTTTATAGCACTGAGGATGGAAGTCAGGGCCTCTAGTACTCAACAGTGAGCTACATCGCTAGCTCTAAAAAGGTCACGTTCTAACATCACTTGAAAAGAAACGTAATAAACAGTTTCCTAAAGAGATGGAGTCGCTTAGGTCTACTAATTGCCCACAAATTATCTGCAATGCTTGCACGGGGTTAGCTCGGCAGTGTTTTTCTGCACGCACAGAAGGTGGGCACTCCAGAGACAAGGAGCATCTATAGAGAGGAGCTCTGCCTCCCAAAGCTGTCTCGACAGGCGACAGCACACATGGCCCTGGCTCCACCTTCCGGGTCCCAGGTCTCGGTTTTCTTACTTGGAAAATAGAAAGATTGGGGCTGGGGAGATGGCTCAGCAGTTAAGAGCCTTGGCAGCGCTTCCAGAAACCCTGAGTTCAATTCCCAGCAACCACATGGTGACTCACAGCCATCTGTAATGGGGTCTGATACCCTCTTCCAGCAAGCAGGTGTATATGCAGATAGAGCACCATATACATAAAATAAATAAACATTTTAAAAGAAAGGAAAGAAAAGAAAAGAAAATAGAAATATTAACACCACTACCACCCCCACCACCTCCAGGCGCCTCCACGTTTCAAATTTGAAAGCTCAAAACTCGGGGCGGCTTTTCAACATTTCTCTCATGTACACTGGGAGTGACAGAAGTTTCTGGTTTCTGGTTTTGTTTTAAGTTTTTTTTTTTTTTGTTTCAAGTTTATTTTGTTTTAAGTTCTAACCTAATACACAGTACTTCCCATTTGTGTTTTATTCTCAAATGCATTCATTTAATTTGTGGATATGATCATTAAGTAATGGGACTGGCTAGGGACTCAGAGCCTGTATTTCAGTCATTAGTTGGGAAAGTTCCCAAACCGAAGAACTGAGGAAACTCAGCCAACAACTTCAATCATAGATGCAAAATCTGACCTGAATCCATGGCTTGAAATCTCTTCAGTTTTTGGAAGAGGAATCTCAGTGCTCTGTCTGCACATGGGAGCAGAAATCCACCAGGAATGTGGCCACACACAGCGCATCCGCAGGTGGACATCTAGTCCCCGGGCTCCAACCATCACCACTATAACCAGGAAAATGCAGCCACACTTCAAAGCTCCTCACCTTTGTCATGCATATTTAAAGCTTTCAAGAGGTCTTCCTGGATTGGATATCTGGCTTTGTAACAGAGCCGTTGAACGTTAGAAAACGTGTCATCCCCGGAAAGTGTGGTAAGGTCTATAAACGTGACAGCTTTCAGGAGCCATGCAGCCTAGATGAGGAGAAACAAGGAAAACCAAAACTAAGGTGAACCTCGAACCTAGTCAGAGAGTAGAGAAATGCGGGACAAATACAAGTGTTACCAGCTGAGGTCAACGCTGCTGTAAAGCATTTTCTGATACGGGGTATAAATGGAGCTCAAAAATGACCAACAGAGGCCAGCAAAATAGCTCAGCAGGGAAAGGAGCTTGCTGCCAAGCCTGAGGACCTGAGTTCTGTCCCCAGGCCCACAAAGAACCAACTCCAACAACTTGAACTTGTTCTGCTTCTACATGTGTGCTGGGGTGGAAACACACATGTAGATGACACACACACACAAACAATTTAAATTTTAAATGTTTTTAAGAGAATGGCAATCAAGATGAACATTACCCAGAATGAAACAAAAGAACAGACTTAATCTACTTCTTCTCAGAAACCCCACCACCTCCTGCCATTTCTGACTTCTCCAGTTCATCCACCAGGAACCAGCCACACCTGTGGTACCGTGAGATCTACCTTCGTCTGACTTTCTTTTGTGGAATGCACACACAGTGATGAACTATTTTCTGAACTCTCTAAGTTCTTTGGGTTTTTTTTTTTTTCCAATCCAATTTCCTTATTAAAACAATCCCCATACTTCCTAACCCACTCTAAAACATTTCCTCTTCTCTTTTCAGCCAGGATGGGCAGGACAGGAAGCGTTGCTTGCACGCCTCCTTCACAACGGTCTGCTCCTCTTGGGACATGAACCTCCCGAGTCCTTTGGGCCTGCACCGCACACCTCGGACTTCCCGGCACTAAAGATGCTAACTGGAAGATGTGCCACCAGACAGCACTTTGGAAATTTTTATGAAAAGCAGTAGTGAAGAAAACGCCTACCTCAGGCCTCAGCAGCAGACATACCAGGTACAGATATTTACGGTTTTAAAATTAAAAAGAAGACAGCTGAAGAAAGTGTGGTGAAGAAACTGAATAAATGTGTTGAGGAAATGTGCCATTTAATTCACTCATGAATAAAGATGCCTCAAATTCATTTGCGGTTTGGCCACTCAAGAATGATAAGATTCTTAACTTGTTTGGATAAATGCATTATCTTTCTCCAACCCATCATCATCATATATGAATTATTAAAATAAGCCATGGACAGCTGCAATCCTTTAAGTTTAGATGCATCTTGAGCGAAATTCAATACTGTGGCCTTGAGGGAAGAGGCGTGCACGGTGAGGTGTGGGTTGGGACAGAATGCTCAAGAGGGCTTGTACCTGCCATTCCTCCTTCACGCTTCTGCGAGCCTGGATCTGTTCTGCCCGCCTCAGAACGGCCGCCTGGTTCACCTGAACTCTGGTGATCCAGCTAAGGTCTAGAAGGGAAAGAGCGACACTTCTAAGTGTTAAGAGTTCCATTATCATCTTTAGTGGAAGAACATAGCCTTCCTTCATTGTTATTCTTTTTAAAAACATGCACATCTTATGAGTGGCAAGACGTAAAGCGCTTGCTGCGTGAGCCTGATGTCCTGAGTTTAATCCCCGGGACCAACTGCAGGTGGAAGGAGAGAGGTGACTCCGCAAAGTTGTCCTTTAACCTGTCCGTGGCATGCACGAGCCTGCACACGATACACATGCACAAAACAACAACCGTATTTGTAAAGTCATGCTTCTTTTACATACAATAACAAATACACAGCCTTGTAGTAAAGCTGGTCATCACAAGATATACTTCATGCAAACTCAAGTGTATCTGGAGCTACAAGAAGCCATATTGATTAATTACACACATAAGCACAGCAGTGGGTGTGCCCTCCTCCCGTGGCACACGTCTCCCCTCTGACAGAGAAGACTTATTTGTGAGTGTCCAGTCCAGGCAAGCAAATGATTAATATATACTTAAGTGAATTAGTGAATACTTAAAGACATCTTTGGTCTCTACCCACTTACTGACAAGATTAATACCTGCTAGATGCTGATGATACAGCCCATCAAAAGAGAATTTTTCAAAATGCACTAGAAATAACAACGGTATAGCAGACATTCAAAACAGGGAAGGGGGAAAAAAGGCACTCAGAAGTTGCACAAGACATGGCTGGCACGTCTGCTTCGATGCTGTCTTGGCCTCTTCTGTGCTGTCTGTATTGATTGACACTGGCTATGTGCAGCTAATGACGTTAGTGCAAAGTCAGCTACCTTCCCAGAAGATGTAACATCTGGATGCATCTCTGCCACAGAACTTAGATGGGATTTTCAAAGAGCAGAGATAGAACCATCTCTTGTACTTAGTAAACAGCTTCTTGTACTTAATGTGAGTCACGGTCTAACCCTTGGGGTCAGGTGTCTGGTGCCCAGGACTTTCAACTCCGCCCATGGAGCTCCAGCATCAAGCAGCCTCACCATGGTAAGCTAGAAATGCATCCATTTGTCTACTGTAGCTGGCCTCATTTCTACATCCCTGCCCCTCCTCCAGGAACCTTATGTTTTTGAAAAAGTCTTATTTAGACAATGGTGGGCAATATGTAATCATTAGGAGATATGTGCTCATCACACAGCTCTCTGATATGCCTAGAGAACTGTTGACTGCAGGCTGTACTGTGTACCAGTCAGGTGAGCTGTCTCTGTGACCAGATACCTACCAGAGACAACTGGTAAGGGAAGACGGCTTAGTTTAGCCCATAGTCATACGGCCCTGTGCATTTGGAAATAATGTCATCTTGGTGGGATCTCTGTAACAAAGGAAAAGTGTTCACCTCATGGTCAACCAGGAAACAGATAAAGCATAACTCTGAAAAGGACCCGAGGTTTTTGCGATGGCTCAGAGGGTAAGGGTAGGCTTGCCGCCAACCCTGACAACCTCAGCTCAACCCCTGGAACAAACATGGTATTAAAGAGAATGAACTCTGGAGATATGTCCTCTATACTTCTATACATAAGTACCCGCACACCAACACACACCAACATACACATACACACAGCACACACACCACAGTGAAAGAAAGAAGGGGAAGGAATGGGGCCAGGGCACGATACTTAGCTGCAAGTGACCCACTTCCACCAGGGAGATCCACCTGCGACTTTTTACCACCTGGCATTAAAGCCATCCTATGAATTATGGCCCTATCAAGTGAACTCATTCATTAGGTCAGAGCCTTCATGATCTACCTTCCTCTGGAGCTGTCCACACGGACATGCCCATAGCTGTACTCCATCAGCCCTGCAGGCATCCCTCGATCCTATCACACTGACAACCACACTGGGCATCATGCTAATTAGTAGCACAATCCTAAAGAGTGTACTGGGACCCCAGGACAATGAATGACCTTCATCAAAGATGCTTTCTTTTCCATATCCATTGTGGGATCTTACAGGTATCAATATTAATAGTGTAGAAATTCCAAATTTGACTAAGAATGACTTACAGAAACATTCAATATCACTAAAGTAGGAACCAGGTTTAGTTTTCTTTTCATTTCTGATTAAATTATTTTGTTAGCCGAAATCATTTAATAAAACAGATTTTCAACATTTCAATCCATCTGTTCTGCTCCTTAAAATATCACTTTGTCTTGCTTCTTCGCTGAGCCAACTCGATAGAAAACAGACGCCTGGGTCAGGCAGACTGATGCCCCTTCCTCCTACCCAAAGATAGAGTGGATTTGAGGCAGAGTCCCGGGGGGGGGGGGGGGGGGGATACTAAACAGAGATGAGGATGCACACCGCTCCTTTAAGACTTAAAAGAGCCAGGCTCCACCCAAATGGAGGGGAGGCTTAAACAAACAAATAAAACAACCAATATTGACCACGATTATGGGTGATTAAGTTCATGGTTGTCTCAGGTGGACAGTAAAGCCAAGAGTTGTATAGAATCGTAAGGTTCATGCCCAAAAAGCTGAAGCCAGCCAACCTGGGGCTCTTTTCTCCAAGTTCCTCTTCACTCCTGACTCCCACTAAGTTCTCTGCTGGTGGGAAATCTCTCGCAAACCCACAGAGTCCACCATCCCTTTTGCCCTCTCCTTCCTTCGTCTAGAACTGGGCTCCACTGCTCCTAAACAACCAGCAGTTTCCTGATTGGGTATTTTATGTTCTCTCCTTGGATCTTGTGTCCTATCTGTTCCTTTGACCTAGAATGTCCTTTTGTTCCTTGTATGAACAGTAAACTCCCACCACCTGCTAAGACTCAGGTCAGGGACTGAAAACATAGCTCAGTTGTCAAGTCCTTGACTAGCAGGCCAGAAGCCCATAGTAAACTAGCTACAGTGAGAAATACTTGTAATTCTAGTATGTGGAGGATGGAAGTAGATGAGGTCATCCTCAGACAAAAGAGCAGATTCAAACCCAGCGTAGACTACAAGAGTCCGGTCTCAGAAAAGAGAGGAAAGGAGGAGGGATGGTATGGGAAGTCCTTCTGTATATGTGTTGCTTTTATTGGTCAATAAAGAAGATGCTTTCAGCCAATGGCTTAACAGAATATAACCAGGCTGGAAAAGACATATAGGGAGAGTAGGCAGAGTCAGAGAGAAGCCATGTAGCCCTACTGGAGACAGATGCCAGATGGAACATTTTTACCTGGTAAGCCACAGCCACGTGGCAATACACAAGTTAATGGAGATGGGTTAAATTAAGATATGAGGTAGCCAGAAATATGCTTAAGCTTTTGGCCATGCAGTGTTTCAAATAGTTTCTGAGTGATTGTTTCAGGAGTCTGGGTGGCCAGGAAATGAACAAGAAGCCTCCCCAAAGAGAAGGGAAGGGGAGGGGAGGTCCCCTTCTTTAGGAACCCTTTCTAATGCTTACAAGTTGCGTGTTTTTTGTGTCCCATTCCTCTAGGTGGTTTTGCCTTCTACCGTCAGGCCCACCCCTCTATTTGGAATAGCACTGACAGTGTTAAACTCTACCTCCCATAGGTGTTTAAAACCTCAAGAAAAGTATGTGACAGTGGGTGGCACTCAAGTACGAAGAGGGCTTCTCCAAGTTCAGACACTGGCTCATCTTCCCATTCCCAGCTCACAAAGCACTTTGGATCTCAAGGAGAGAAAAATGGTGGAAGTCTGGACAGGATGCTTGGGCACATTCTCCTTAAAAATTAACTTCCAATGCAATGTACCCGCCCCCCACCTGAGGGTACAGCCCATGAGGCCAGTGCTCACACTGAAGCGACCACTTGCCACAGGTCCCTGTGAGGCAGTGACTGGAGAATGGAGCAAGAATTACCTGTCCCAGCATCAGCTTCGGCTGCAAAAAATATCATTAATGGTCATAAAATTACCCGGCCCCATATTTAATCCAGCCACAGAATTTGCCTCTGTGACCTCCCATAGCGGTGAATTATATAAGTGACAATCTCATTTTATTAGCACTTCATTTGCTCCTCTTTAATTTCATCAAATAACCCTTGATCTCCTACTATGGGGTCTGGGGGAGAAAGGACTGTGTGACCTTTGTTATGTCCTCTATCACTCTTACGATTCCACTCAAGGACCCTTTAGCGTCTCCTCAGCAGGAGAAACACACAACTCTAAAACACACACTCTCCTCAGGACCATAGAATCCTCTGCTCCAGAGGCCATGAGGGGATTCAAGTTCACGGGTCTTTGGGGAGAACAGACATGAAACCATAATTGGAAGGCAGCGGTGCCCTCCTCACACTTTCTGATGACAAAAGCCCGACTGTTTTTCTCAGAATGTCACTTTGGTGACATGCAGGCCCTCTGTCAGCTATTAATTTGCTCTCAAATATTTGTCTTTCTTTTTTCTCCCATTTTTCTGGTTTGAATATCAGTGGGCAGAGGAGCTTCCTAGTCTCCCCAGCACCTCATTTTCGTTCGTTTCGGTCATTCACAGAGCTCCTCACCCATGTGGTATGAAATAACAACCCTCCATGAGGAGAAACATGTTGACTTCGCCTCTGTTCCTCAGGGACAAAAATCATGACACTTTATTAGACACAACATTCTCCAGGAGTGAAGAATTTCAATTCATTTTAATGGTTCCACCTAAACCTGTTTCTGGTACTGTCTCCAAGTGCCTCGCTTTCTAACGTGCATCTGAGTATTTAACACATTCTTGTTCCCAGGTACCCTTCTCAGCTGTGCCCACACAGTTGTCTGTTATTTCAGTATGGTTTGTTTTCAGGTCTAATTTGCATCTTCCCAGGAATCAGCCACACCCTTTCAGCTGTGCAGGTGTACAACACAGAAAGAGCTCGCCACTAAATGCTTGTACCCTTCTTATCCTGGCAAGTTAGTGCAATTATCACTCATTGAAATGGGTGAAGTATGTCATGGGCATGTCTGATCTGTCGACCCTCACCTTGGAAAGGGGTGGACTGGCTAGAAACAAAGACACTGGAGCGCTACTGCTAATTTCAAATGTAACTTCCACAGTAAATGAGAAGACATCACCTTGACCAGTTTCTAGCCCCCCAAAATATCGAAATCAGCTTTGCTGTGAGCCTCGTCCTTAACTGGGGGCAGGTAAGCTCCATCAGGAGCTTAGGTGGTCTGTACCAAGATAAAGACTGACGAAATCCCAGTTCTGCCTCTGTGCCAGACATCTGTCCTCTCCCACTGAGCTGTCATGTCTGGGGTGTCTTGCATCCATACCTAAATGGGTTAGAGCCCTTTGGGGATACCATCACAGTAGAAGAGAGCCACGGGTCATATCGCACAGTGGTTGCAGTCTTGCACCTTGCTCTGCCTGGCAGAATCGTATCTTGAACTTAAGGTTTTCCCACCGCCCTTTATCCTCCATCCATCCTTAAGATGCTAGCCACTTCCCACCTGCTGCTGCTCTGTAATAATCAGCTGCCATTTCAGAAAACTGCCTTTCTCTATTTATCAGGTATTACCAGGAGGTGAGCTGGGCACTGAAAGAACCTAGTCTCTTATTCTAGAAACTTCTGGACAGTTCTTGAGCTGGTTTTCAGGTCCACCTGTTCCCAGGATACTGAGGATTGCTCACTCAGTTGTAGGCAGAGACAGCACATTCATTTCCTGCCCCTCCCAGACCCAAATAATCACACAGAAACTATATTAATTACAATACTGTTCAGCCTATTAAGCTCAGGCTTCTTATTAACTAATTCTTACAACATCTTAAACTGACCCATTTCTATTAATCTATGTATTGCCATGAGGCTGTGTCCTACTGGGTAAGGTTCTGTTCTGGAGTCTTTCTCCACCAGCAGCTACATAGTGTCTTTTTGATTCCGCCTACTTATATCTCTGTTCAGATTTCCTGCCTGGCTTTACTCTGCCCTGCCATAGGCCAAAGTAGCTTTATTCATTATCCAATAAATATACAGAAGGATGGACATCCCACATCACTCAGTGACCAGACCCCCACCCCCACCCCCATCTGCAGCCGCAGTTGTTGGCTGTGGTTATACAGCTAGCAACACAGCTCCTTGGCAGAATGGGGAACATACCTGAGTGCCCAGGAGCAGATCCTATTGTCTCTCCAGTCAGCTCTTCCTAAGTGCCAAGTGCTTTGCTAAATGATGTGAGAAACACAGTGGCATAGCAAGGGTGTGACCAATCACAAGAAAGGGCTGGAGAGATGGTTCAGCCATTAGAGGCTAGGCTCCCAACCAAAACTACAGGAAACGCAGAAAAATCGCAGACATGAAGAAGGCTGGGAAAGCACAATATGGGACATCACACACGGGCAAATCAATGCAGTCCCCCAGCGTTTCCCAGCTGGTGCCATGGCTTTCACTAGAACTCTTTCACTTGAAAATAGATAATGGCAACTTACTTCGGTGATTAGAGCAGAAAGGGGGGGCTAAGGGCTCATAGCTGAACAGAGACTGCAAGATCAAGCTAGAAAAACAGCCAGGAGCCATTCAACAGAGGGCCCCACAAGAAGAATGAGCCAGAGATGTAACTCACCTTGTTCAACATGCATGAAGCCCTTGGGTTTGATCTGAGTACCGCATAAAGCTAGGTATGATGGTGCAAGCTTGCCACCCCAGCACTCAGAGCGTGGAGGTGACAAGGAGGGTCAGGATTCTACAGTCATCCTTGGGTCCTGAGACACACAAAACCTTCTCTCTAAGTAATCAACTGGAACGACACCAGCACTTAACAGCTGTCTGAACAAGATGTCACAGCAGTTGCCCCGGACACCATCCCAGCCTTCACAGGACAAGCATTCAATACACATACCCCGGCCTGAGCCCAATCATACAAGCGATGAACATGTATGAAGCCCCCACTGAGCAGGGTCAAGCAGACAGACTGAGTGTGGGAAGTGTAAGCATGAGTGAGCACCGCCGAGCAAAGGCCATGCTCCTTACCCATCTACTCTGCAAGCCTGTGAGCAGTTCCTCCAGGCCTTTTAACATCCAATACACACGTGCACCCCGACCAGCAGCCTCAAAAAGTGTGCTTAATGAAAAATGTAATTCCATTGCTCAGGAAGACTGATTATCTGTAATCTGCACATTCTGCAAGCATGTACCTCAGAAAGCAAAGGGCTAACAGACTACAGAAAGACTTAACCTGTTGAAAAGCAAGGCAGCTACTTCAAAACTTGCCTGTTACGTCAAGATGGAGTCTAAAGAACTGAACCCATCTGCACAAGATTAATAACTACATAAAACTCTAAAGTACGGCCTTCATCTAAATGATCCATTTAAAATATGCTCATTTTCACATGTGACTATTCCAGTGACCATGTAAAAAGCAGTAGTAACAGAATTACTAAACCATGTTTGTGTTTCCAAGCATGAAGGATTTGTTGCTTATGTGGCAGATTGGTATATAAGGCAAGCACTCTACCCCTAGCTACACCCCTAGCCAAAATATGGAATCTTCCCACAAATGTACTCTAGGAAAATTACTGACTGGAGCTTTCCCAAGTTCCTAAATATGGTGAGTGGCCAGGTCAAGTTCGTGGTACAATCCTTCAATCCCAGTATTCGAGAAACAGGGGCAAACAGATCTCTGTGAGTTCAAGGCCAGCCAGTTCTGCACAGCAAGTTCCAGGCTGGTTAGGGATATAGAAACAAACTCTGGAGAGAGAGCAAGGAAGAGAGACAGAGACAGAGAGTGAATCATTATACCACAGTGAAATGCACGTGGCTGAAAATTCAGCTCTGGCATCCTGTTGGGTACAGAGTCAACACTCTGGAAAGATCTGATGGCTGTTCTAGGAGCACAGAGCTGCAGAGAAAGCCTCCTTCACACTAGAGACTCCACAATGAGACTGGACGGTGTTTCCTAGTGTGGCCGTGATATGCCTCCAGTGCTACCACCCAACAGGGACCATGCATGAAGCTGCTATCTCGATAATGCTGGCAAGTCCTGCAAGCTAAGATACGTACTGTAACAGACCTACATAAATTAATCCTGTAAAAATACTGTAACTCCTGTTTAAATGCCCCCGAGTAGGGTTAGCAATAGCAGTGGCCTACTTAGGGAAGGAGGGCCCCTAGAAATTATTCAGCACACTGGTGGAAATTACTGATCATAGACATCTGCACTTATTCCTCATGAGATGTGTGACCAGCACCTAGTACTCGAGGCCCTGCTCTGACCACACTGTGCCCCAAGTAAATCTCATTTCAGGAAACCGCCATGATTCTTCACCATGAATTTATGGCAATTAATAACCTCTCCCAGAAGCAAGCACTTTTAAGTTGAAGATCCACGGAAGAATCTTCTATAGGACTATGAATAAGATCTTATGAGGGTGTTATCTTACATTTCCTAACAGCTACAACTTCATATTAACCCTGACACCTTACAGTCCCAGCAAAGAGCTGTTAACTGATCAATGGAGAATCACTAGTACTTTTCAATTAAAATTCATGTTCAAAATTTGCATTTTGAAATCATATCTGTTTAGGTATCTCCCCAAAGTTGCTGTTTACAAATAACCATGTCCTAGTTAGCCTTAACTGTCAACTTCTCACAGCCTCCTCACCTAAGAAGGGAATCTCAATGAAGGGACTACCCAGATCAGAATGGCCTGTGGGCAAGTCGATGGGAAGATGATGTTAATTGATGGAGGAGGGCCCAGTCCACTGTGGGTGCTGGTATTCCTTAGCTAATGGCCCTGGGCTACATAAGAAGGCTAGCGGAGCATGGGCCTGTGTGAGACAGCATCTTCTATGGTTTCTGCTTCAAGTCCCTGCCTGAGGTCCTTCCCTGTTCTCCTCCGTGACGGACTATAATCCAGTTCCTGCCCTGTCATCCTCCATGACGGACTATAATCTGTAATCTGAGATAAACCTTTTCCTCCCCAAAGCTGCTTCTAGAGTATTTATCACAGTCACAGAAAGGAAGTAAGAACACATTATTATCTAATCCCTGGCTATTTACCTTAAAAGGTGACAATATGGCACTAGTGAATCTAACTGAATAAACACACTATAATGTGAAAATTGGCCAATTTTCAAAGACACTCAACTTTGGGATTTGAATCATGAATGTCCCCCACGAGTCTATGTTCTGAGTGCTCTGTCTCCAATTCATGGAGCTATTTTGGAAGGAGGTAAAGCCTGGCTGGCTAAAGAGAGTGGATGGGGGCAGGCCTTCCAAGGCTGCACCCATGCGTGCTTCCGGCTCTAACTCACAAAAGCATGCAGCCACAGAGAACACTCTGTCATATCCTCTACACTGTACAGTAAACTGTAATGACCAGCCAAGATGTTTATTATGTGGTTTCTTCCAGGTATCTTGATCATAGAAATGTAAAAGGCACACAGTTGCTGATCAAGAAAAAAAAAACTGAGGTGGATAAGATCCTAGAAGGCGGGGCCCACAATATCCACCACTAGTAATATTTCCACATGAAGGAAAGCAAACCCATTTGAAGGTATTACATACACATCTAATTTGAACTCCCACTGCATCCCAGCATTTTATGGGGTTTCTCCCTCCCAAGCTCATGTCCACGCATCCTCGTCCACAGCTCCCTACTCTGACCCTGCCGGGCAGAGCACTATGTATTTGGATAAAGGAAGGAGTTCCTTGCTCAGACATTGGGCAGCTTGTACCTGTCCATACTACCTGTCGTGCCCATGGCTACCTACAACCGAGCATTCATTCACCAAGTCTTAAAGCCTCAAAGAACATAGGCAGAAGAATCAGGATCTTAGGCCATCGGATTTCAAAACCCAATCTCTGGGAACAAGACTCAGGCTTAGATTCCCAGCACTTACATAAGAAGCTGAGTCTGGCAGCATGAGCCAATAACGCTAACACTGGGGAGGAGGAGTCAGGAGGAAGCCGAAGTGTTGTAGGCCCATCAGTCAGCTGAGGAGAGGTTCTGTCTCAAGACATACATGGAGCAGGATCTAGCAAAAGATCGGATGTCAACCTCTGGCATCCTTCTAAATACATCAAAGTACAGACTCACACACAAGTATGCACGTCACCAGACACAGACACACACACACACACACACACACACACACACACCAATTTCCTTTCAAAACAGGGACTGGGGCTACACTTAATTAACTGAGCCAACACCCAAAAGTATATATTTTACTCACAGAAAAGTTTAAACAGAGCAGTCTACAAACACACAAACAAGTTCTCAAACTGGGGTACGAGACTGTCCTATAAACCAAACTCAGCACCATTCTGAAAGACAAGGAGGAGCTGTGCAGCTACTGAACATGGGACGCACATTTATGTCTTCCACTACCCTGTGACTTACAAGAAATAACTGAATGCTGTCTAGATATCAACTCACCAGTCTCATGCTCTACAGAAATGCCTTGATCTGTGCTTAGTTAGACACACATGCACAGATACACACATACATATGCATGCACGCACACATGCACACACACACGTAAAGGCATGCACACACATACGCATGCACACACACACATGCATACACACATACATGTGAATGCACACACAAACATACACACACCCAATGCACACTCGCAGGCAGAAGGAGTTTAGATTGTAGGTTTACCCCTCCAACACGGAGGCAGCTAACTTGAGCTAACATCCTGACTGCAAGCGCACAAGGCTTGAGAAAATAATATTTCCCCAAACAAACCAAGCAGCTCCTGCTGCGTTGCCAGCACAGAGACTGCAGGGCTGCCTGGAAGTGTCTGTTCTTGGACTGGATTAGAGTGGAAATCGCCACCTGCTGGGTGCTGATTCAAAACACTGTTTCCCGAAGTACCTGATCTTCCACAGCTCTCCTTAGGAGGAAGGAAGTTCTTTGTGGCAAAGGTTTTGACAAGGGGGGCTGGTTCCCCGAGCTTTCAGATGCTCTGTGACAATCACCAGAAACCTTAAAGCATGCCCCTCCAAAAGAAGTCATTAGACATGGCCGCTCAGAAGTCCCCTTGCGCTGTTGTGACAATAACTGAAAGAATGCTGGCTCCCAGCTGCCAGCCCCACTGACCCAGTGAACCCCAAGGTGGGGGGGGGAGGTCATGTGACCAGTTGGGTTTTGTTCCACACTCACAGAGAAACCTGCTGTGGTCTGCAAGGCAGGGTTTAACAGGCACGGAGACAGAAAGCTGAAGGGGGAAAGTCCTTAACATCGCCTGTGCCAGTGAGAATGTAAGCTCCAGAGAGAGCAGGCAGGCAGGGTCCCCCATGCCAGCACCCCCTTCAGTTAAATATGCTAAGCTGTGCCACTCAATTGTCAATTCTTTCTTTGTTAACAGCGTTTCCTGGCTTCGTCAAGGAAAAGTAGCTCCTTAGGCTGTCAGACTTTCACCTTTGGTGGGAACTGAACATTTATTATCCTCCCACACGGTTACTGAGGGGTGGAATATAAGGTGACAAAACGCTGGTGCACCCAAAAACAACCCCCCACCCCCACCCAGGGCCATCCTTAACATCAGCTGACTGAACTTCAGCTAGCAATTCAAACGGGACTACCCACACATCCTCATTTGTGTACCCACAGAATGTTCCTCACTTTACCCAAGAGCTAAATATAAAAATAGTTGAATTTTAAGTAATTTTCTCTTTCTTAGCTTTGAGACTCTTTATAAGGGCCAAGGACGTAGCTCAGTACGTAGAATGCCTGCCTCACGCACAGGAAGCCCTGGGTTCCAGCCCCAGAATAAGAAAAAGATGGAATGAAAGCTCATAAAAGTGGGGGTTTTAAGTTTAGCTTCCAAGGGCAGGGACAGCTCCACCTGCAGAGCTGACGAGGTCCCTAGGCGTGTTGAATGGTGACAGCAAGTCCCAGAGTCAAAGCAGAGGCCACGATGGCCTGACGAGTACAGAGCTCGTGTGGCCATGGTGTGCAAGTGGGGAAGCGAGAATGGGGCCCAGTGACATCACCAGCCAGGGGGCTGCGGTGGACGACGGGGTTGTAGCTCAGCTGGTAGGATGCTTGCCTAGCATGCAGGAAGCCTAGGTTCTGACGTCAGCACCACAAAACTGGGCACGCATTGCACATAGGAATCCCAGCACTGGGGAGGCAAAGAGGGGATCTGAACTTGGAGGTCTCTCAGCTATTGAACAGAGTTTGAGGTTCATTTGGGATATAGGGGACTCTGGGCACACACATAAAGTTGTGTCATGAAAGGCAGTGTTCTATGTGATGGGAGAGATAGAGAGGCCGAGCAAACCCAGAGTCTACCCTCAGGAAGGTAAACGTCATTACCACATACACACACTGGGGACCACGGAGAGTCCAGGAGACCAGCAGAGACCAAGAGTGCCGACTGGAGACAGTGACTGGGGATCGTGAGGTCTGATATTTCAGAGGAAAATAAAGAAGCAGCATCAAGTTGGGGGTGACCTAAATTAATCTTCTAGGGTAGAATTACAGATTGAGGACACTGAAAACCAGAGACTCAATTACAAGTTCAAGGTCACACAGTGTCTGCCAGCACTACAAGGGAAACTCTGGCCACTGGATTCCCAAGCTGAAGTTATTTCTAAGGAGTCATAAAAATAATCCCTCCAGTGGGGCTGGAGAGATGGCTCTGCAGTTAACAGTGTGTCCTGCTGCTCTAGAGAACTAGAGACTGAGTTCCAGCACCATGTCAGAAGGTTCACAACTGCCTGTGTCTCCACAGGTGATCCAATGCCTCTGGTGTCTGTGGGCACCTGCACACGTGCTCACAAACAACCACACACACACACACACACTTTAAAAAAAATAAAGATTATATGCCTAACATGAAATGGAAGTATATTATAAAGGAACCAAATTTTTTTAAAAAAGTAATTGTTCTATTTGAATAAAAACAAACCAAGCATAGTGGTACACATCTCTAATCCCAGTACTTGGGAGGCAGAGGCAGGCAGATCTTTGAGTCCAAGGCCAGCATGGTCTACAGAGTGAGTTCCAGGACAGTCAAGGCTACCCAGAGAAACCCTGTCTCAAAAAACCAGGAAACAAAAAAGAACAAAAAACAAGGAGTTCAATGCGATGGAGCTTTTCCTGGAGGGGACCAAAAGTCCTGGACCCACCACAGTGTTACCACCATGTGCTGCAGTTGTCACAGAATGAGCGTGCCTGGGACTAGCAGAGAGGGGAGGACTGAATGGAAGCAGACGTTACAACTAAAAGCAATGCTCTGTCAGGCAGAGCAATAAACACAAAATAAAGGCTCTGTGCTCAGAGGTTCAGTCAGTCGCGCACCTGCAATCACGTGCACTGAGGAATCCTACTCAAGGCAAAGGTGAGAGGCTTCCTGGATCTCACTGCCCCTCTAGTCTAGGCAAAATGGTAAGGCCAGGTCCAGTGAGAGACCCTGTCTCAAAGAATAAGGTAGAGAGCAACTAAGGAAAACAACGAACACTGACATTTATGAGACGCCTAGAGAGAAGAGCGATGCAGTTCTGTGTCACTGAAACTTAGGCTTGAAAGCCGAGAGACTTGAGCCAGCCAGACAAGGAAGGGGAAGTCTATAGGGAGACTTAGGCACAACCACGGTTGTGTGAACAGCCACTGAAGAGAACACATGGCTCCTAACAGATTCTCCAAGTCTCAAAGATTATATGTTGGTTTTTGTCTTGTTTCGAAGAGGGTTTTTAGAGTAGTTTTAGGTTTTCAAAAGCAGAGCAGAGGTCACAAAGATGCCCATGTCCACACAAGCATAACTTCCTTCATTATCAACATCCGCCACCACAGTAGCACATGTCTACCCAAAATAATCACACAGAAACTATATTAACTACAACATAGCTTGGCCAATAGCTTAGGCTTCTTATTAAGTAACTCTTACATCTTAAATTAACCCATAATTCTTGTCTGTGTTAGCCACATGGTTTGGTACCTTTTATCAGTGAGGCCTTCTCATCTTGCCTCTTCTGTGCTGGGTGACGAGTGCAGACTGAGCCTTTCCTCTTCCCAGAATTCTCCTGTTTTGCTCACCCTGCCTAAACTTCCTGCCTGGCTACTGGCCAATCAGCAATTTATTAAACCAATACGAGTGACAAATCTTTACAGGATACAAGACCACTGTCCCATAGTATACCTCAAACCAAGTGCCCTGGCCTTACAAATTAAGAAAGGACAAACCAAGTACAGAAGTCCCTGTTCAAGATTAAGGCCACCTTTGTCCTTCACAGAGAAACTTCAGTGCATCCAGGAAAACATGAAGCCAACAGAGATTCTCTGACGACCATTCCAAGGGTACCTGGTTTCAGGTTGGCCTGCTGTGGAAAGGGAAGAGTAATGAGGGCAAAGGGACATAAGAGAGGGTGATGACACCCAGATATGCAAATGGCACCACAAGACCCATTCTTTTCTACACTAATAAATTACTCAACAAATGAAAGGTTGTTTTAAGAGCAGATAAACAAGAGAGACACAGAGAGTTCCCACAAAGACAAGTCTAATTCTCATACTTCATGTCATCCTTGGTCCAGAGTATTGATCCAAAGTGCCAGAAGCCCAGAAGTCTTCCAGTTAGTGCCATTTGCAGCTGGCCACACAGGGGACACAATGCCATTCTCTGCCTAGCATTAACTGCATCATACACACTACTTGCCACTTAAGTTGCCAAAGAACTGTCTCTGTTATCAGATCATTGCTTCAACCCTGGGACTGCTTGTGTTCAAGTAATTGGTTTTCTACTGTTTAAAAATGTCTCCAGTGTCCGGTGTAGTGGCACTGGCCTGTAATCTCAGCAGCCAGGAGGCTGAGGCAGGAAAGTGTAAACTCCAGGTTAGCCTGGGCTAGTCAAGCCATCTCAAACATTCATAACAAAATACAGAAAGCCCTGCTAAACTGCAGGCATTTTCATCTTTTCCAATGAGGGGTATAGGGGGCGGGGGGGGGGGGTGGCACATGTGTACAGTGGCTCAGAGTGGAGGTCGGAGAACAGCTGGCTCTCTCCTTCTGCCTTGAAGCAGGTGCTTGTTTCTGCCATGCTAAATTCTTAAGGACAGCCCTTGGGTTTCTGGGCAAATGCCCTGTCTCCATCTGCCATCACACAGTGGGAGCGCTGGGGTTACAGACACATGCCTGCTAGGTTTTCAGGCAGGTTCCCAGGCCGGCACGCAAGCCTTGAGGCCTGTGTCCCGGCTTCTCTTCGCGGAGCCACTTCCCGGCCCACTCTAGGTGTCTGAAGGAACTGCACGCCCTCACTCGGCTACTCTGAACTGCGAGCACATAAGTAGGTCCCCTAGGTATTCTACCGGAAAGCTCATCGGAATCAGGATTCTAGTCAGATCATTTCAGTATTTTCCCCTCCTTTAAAGACCACGACTTGGCATCATTAACTAGCATCCAAAACAACCCTGGCACTATCCACGCGGAGTCATTTTAGAGAGCAATTACCAGCAGCTACTCCTCTGCCTGCCATTTCTGTGGAGGGAAGCCAGAGACACAAAGAGCAAGGAGTTGGGATGTGAGCGTCTCAGCATTTTAAGAACTATGTATGGCTGCTGGTGTGGAGATTAAACATTTATCCTCCTCTGGCGGCCACTTTGGTTTCCAGGGAACTGACGGTTTCAGTGAGGCGGGCGGAGGAGAGGTACACCCACAGATGCTCACAGCACACAACAAAGTCTACTGAAATGTTTCAAAGTGCCTTTTCATGCCTTTAATTCAAAGATGAACACATTTCAAGGTGACCCAATCCTCAAGCGACAGACAGTGTTTTAAAAGGGCCAGAACTCTCCACTTAAACCATTTCTAGTGACATGTTTCAATCGCGTCCTCAAGGGCTCCGTCTGCCGCTCATTTAGTAGTCTTTCTTTCCAGGCAGAGGCAGCCCATGTTCAATGAGGGCTTGAAGTTTGTCTTCCCTCCTAATAATTAAAATCCACGGGGCTTAGATACGTCTATAAAAACTGTGTTTCAGCATAGCAGCTACCACGGAGGACTTTTAATTATTTAATTACACAACAAACTCCAATGATTATTTTATAGTTTTCTATTTATCAAAACAGTAGCAGAATAATAAAAGACAGTCTTGATGTGTGCACTTACAAACAAATAGAGCAGATTTCAAAAGCAAAATCAAAGTGTTCATAAAAGGACACCACACTAAAAATGCAGAAATGGACAATCACCATCCTGACTGTGTGACCCATATACAGAATTAGAGCATTTCTGTCTTCTTCGAAATATTAGCCACATCTACTCAAGCAGAATAAGATACACAAGAAATCTGAACACTTGGGTTCCTGTGTTTGAAGAAGACTCTTAGCCTGCTGTCTCTCCATTCCTATGCACAAATCATGCCGAGAAACAGCCTCATGGAGGAAGCCCGGACTGCTGTAATCCATCCCTTCCTGTCCTCCTGAGGTTCTGAAGTCTCTTTGGCAGGTCGCGGCCAGTCAAAATGTCCAGAAATGAGCTCAAGCTGGACTACAGAAGGATGTCCAATGTCCAGCAGTTAGGTAAAAGCCAGCAGGAACTTATTAAACAGGTCTTCTGTCCTCCAAAAGGAGCCATTTCCCACACCTCTGGCAGAAGGGACATACAGCATCAAAGCTATGCTGGCCTCCAGGCTCCCTCAATATCACAAGAACCTGTTAGACATTCCAAGGTCCAAGCTAGCACCCTAACCTTCTCACCTCCTCCTCTGCCATTGGCCTCCCTCACCAGGGTTACTCATCCTTCTTATAACCCAGCTACTGTATTATTCTCTCTTGTGCTCACAACTCTCTCGCTACGCTCTGCCCATCCCTTGCTCTCTCCTGTGCTCTGCTCTCTATCTCTTGCTATATCAGAATCTCCACTATTCTCTCCTGCTTCCCAGCCCCGGCCATGTCCAGTCTGCTTTCTCTTCTCCCTGCTCTAGGCTCTTCCAGATGCCTCTGGGTATTCTCTCTCCCTTATTCACAATAAAAACCTTCCGCCTAATAGGAGAGCGGTCATGCTGGCAGTTTCTTTACTGCACCCCCTTGAATACAATTTTGTTGGTGGCGGTTTTGTTTAGTTTAGTTTTGAGACATTGTCTCATGAATCCCAGACTGGCCTCTAAATTGTTGATCTTCTAGCCCCCACCTCCTAGAAATGAGATCACGTCGCAGTGCTGGAACTAAGCCTAGGGCTTTAGATGCGCCAGGCAAACACCGGAGTGACCTGCCTGCTCTGAGAGATCAGAGAGCAGGCCAGGCTGCCCCTGGGATCCATTCCCTGGGGCAAGATGTTCACAAGCTACAGAACACCAGTATTCTGCACAGGACTCTCCAAACATCTGTGCATCCGGATACAGATCTTAAAGTGCACTTTGGCTCTTTCTCCGCTTTTCCTTAGACAACTGTCCTAAACCACCAGAGTACAGACAACAAAGGAGGCGCACAAGACAGGTATGGCATTAACCTACAAAAATAATAAGAAAAAACATAACCTTTACATGGGGGAATAAGAGCACATTTCCTATGGCAGCCATTTCTGTCTACCCTGTTACTCTTCAACAAATGAGAGGTGCTTTTTAATGGCTTTTTAAGACAGGGCACAAGTCCAGAGTGGAGCATGCGAGTCCACGCAGGTAAACAAAACACCATGCAAACAACAGACCTGAGTCCAGAAACAGGAAGGAAGAAACGAGCTCCCTAGGCCCCTAATTCTTACACAGGCGCCTATAAAAACAAAAGGAAAAGCCAAAGATACACAGGAACCAGACTGTTCTGTTACGGTGACTCATTTCATCACCGGCTAAAGTAGGCATGCTATAATCCTAGAACTTGGGAGGTAGAGGCAGGAGGCTTGGGAGTTCAAAGTCACACTCAACCACAAAGAGTTCTAGGCCAAACTGGACCATCTCAGGGACTGGAGGATGGCTCTGCAGTTAAGGGCATGGGCCTGAATTCAATTCCCAGAACCCACGTGTCAGTTCACAACTGTGTGCAACGCAAGTCCAAGGGGATCCAAGAACCCATGTGGTACACAAACACACATGTAGATAAAACTCCCAACAATAGATCACAAAAAAAAACAAAAAAAAGATAAATGAAAGATAAGTTGATATCACATTTACAGTCTTTGTTGTTCTTTCAGATTTTGTATTACACTGGCGAGGGTTAAGAACACTGCCTACGAAGAAGAACATATTGTTATCATCCTGGATATTGGAAATTGACAAAATTGAAATTTTTCCCTTAACAGAAATAGACAGACATACAGCAAGCTGTTACTAAAATGTTTCCCACTTTCCAGAAGCCTCCAAAGATGCCCAAATTTGAAAGGAAGATCATGCAGGCTAGCTTTCTGTCAACATGCCATTAGCTAGAGTCATCTGAGGTGCTGCCACCCTTAACTGGTGGTTCTAGGTTCTCTAAGAAAGTATGCTGAGCAAACCATGAGGAACACGCCAATAAACGGCACCCCTCCACAGCCTCAGCACCATTCTTGCCGCCAGATTCCCAACTGCTTTGAATCCTGTCCTGACTTGGGAAATATACCCCTTTCCTCCCCAACTTGTTTTTGGTCATGGTCTGTCACAGCAATAGAAACCCTAAGACAAAGCCACTATCCACCACCCTTGTAAGTGTGAGATATTTTAAATAGAGAAGTCGTCAAACTGCCTTTGAATGACATCCAAAACTAGGAAGACGCGGTACTCATAGCACATGTCCAAACACAGAACCAAGCTGTACGGACAAGTTCCCCGAAACAGGAAGTTGTTTATTCCTCATTGTGAGGGTCTTCCATCTGCCTAGGTCACTCAGGGAGCTAAAGAAAAGCCATGTTTATGGACACCTACATTTTAAGGCAAAGTCAGAAAAGCCTAGAACATGCTAACAGAGTAATTAGCAGAGGCAGCTGGCATGGAGAACCCCCAGATTCCGATGGCTGGGCCTCCCTGCATCTTCTAACACAATCACAGCATTGACACTGGAGAACCTTCACACGGTCACATGCTAGGCTACGAAGCAACATTCCTTGCAAGAGCTCTCATCATATAAATCAAGCTGCTCAATGCAGATGGCTCAGTGGGTAAAGACACTTAGGGTCACGCCCAACATCCCAAGCTTGAATCCTAGGTGGCAAATGGAGGAAGGAGAGCCAACTCCGGAAGCTGCACTTTGACGGCCAGAGGTGATCAGTGGTATGGGCATGCCCCAGCACATAGATAAATGTCACTTTATAGAATCTGGATTAAAGGCTGGACTCAGTTAAGAGCACTTGTTGCTCTTCCAAAGGACCAGACTATCTGAAACATCAATCCCAGGGGATTGGATGCCCTCTTCTGGTCTCAACAAGCAGTGCAAGCATAGGGTACACAGGCAAAACAAGAACATAAAATTAAAAGAAAAAAGAGAAAAAAAACCTTTGATTAATGAATTCTACAATCTTTCTGGTGATAACTACACTTTCTAAAATTTTTGTAATAAAAATGTGTTTAAATAAAGTTAATTTCTTTTAAAAATTAACAGTGTTCAATAAAAATATTAAAGTGCCTTCAACCAGCAAAAATCATCAATTAAAGCAATGTTGAAATTAATAGAAAGCAATTTTTCCCTAGGGCATATATATATATATATATGTATATATATATATATATCATGTGATTTACTTGAGCAGTTTTAGATTAAAGCTGTCATTCCTAAGGGTTAATGCCACTGCAGATACGGCATTAACCTACAAAAATAGTAAGAAAAATATAACCTTTACATGGGGGCATAAGAGCACATTTCCTATGGCAGCCATTTCTTTCTACCCTGTTACTCTTCAACAAATGAGAGGTGCTTTTTAATGGCTTTTTAAGAAAACTGGTATAGGAGGTCCTTCTTTGTGTGTTGCTTTCATTGGTTGAATAAAGAGGCTGCCTTGGCTTTTTGATATGGCAGCCCTTATGTGGGTGGAATAGACAGAACAGAATGCTGGGAAGAAGGGAAGTGTGGCAGACGCCATGGCTCTGCTCTCCGAGATGGACGCTGGTCAGACTCATGCAGGTAAGCCACAGTTAAATGGCGATACACATTAATGGAGATGGGTTAAACTAATATGTGAGAGTTAGCCAATGAGAGGTTAGAACTAATGGGACAGAAAGTATTTAAATGAATATAGTTTCCGTGTAATTATTTCGGGTAGAGCTAGCAGGGCGGCCAGGAGCCGGGCAGGACAAAAAGAAGCCCACTCACCTTTTACAACAGAAAAGATCTTCTTATATAGTCAAGGCTGGCCTGGCATACTTGTTACAGGTTACAGGTGTGTGTCATGGTGCCCAGTCTGAATTTACAAATTACGAAAGTAAAAATGAGCCGGGCATGGTGACACATGCCTTTAATCCCAGCACTCAGGAGGCAGAGGCAGAAGGATCTTGGTGAGTGTGAGGTCAGCCTGATATCCAGAGCCAGTCCCAGGACAGTCAAAGCTACACACTAAAACCCTGTCTCAAAAACAAAGAAGTGAAAATGGATCTCCTGAAAGGAAAATGTGAAGCTTTTAAGTAAATGTTTGGGGGAAACTATGTTATCCCCTCCACATGTGCACAGACACGGACACACCCCACCTTCACCCCTTACTCCCATCTTCAAGGATCTTCCAACTCAGGGTATGCTCAATTTGTTCAGCCATTGCTAAAGTTTACATTTCAGACATAGAACTAAAGTCGAAGCCATCATCTGGAGGGCAGGGATTGAAATGAAATAAGCCTGGCACAGGAACTAGCTGCCAAGTACACTTACCACTTTCCATTCAGGAAAAACTATAAACACTTCAAGTCTAGACTGTTCAAACAAAGCCCTTTTAAAGGGAAAAAAGTAGCCATGTGTATCACTAACAGCCACTTTCTCAAAGTCAGTGCCTACAAGCAGAACTTCCTGCACTTATTCAATATTATTACATACTCAACACTATACAGAGAAATCGACCAGAGGCTACGGTATCCTCGCAATATCCGAACCGCCTTCAGACAGCAGTAGCTTCCTAATAAGTTTTACAAATAAAGATGCTTAAGCACAAAGTGAGTAATTTACCCAAAACCACACGACTAAAAGGATCCAGGATGTAAAACTGTTATACAAAATTAGATCATTCGCATTTGGCTCGGTTACCTCTTTGCTACGTTTTAATAACAGATTTTTAAGTTTTCTTTCCCAGCAATATCTGAACTACTAACAGTAAAATGAAACGCGGTTTTAAAAGGGACATTTTGAAAGCCATCTAAAATCACTTTAAGCAGGTTATGACAACTCTCCACCAGCGCAGCTAACTTTGGGTATAGCTACGTGGATCGAGCAGCACTCTAGTCAGGATTTTCTCTGCGGTTTGTTCTCTTTGCGACCACCCAGCTAGAAAGTGGGAAGGTCTAACCTTCCTTGCTTCTGCTTAAAGGGTAAGATTGCAAAGTGCCAGGCAGCAGGGACGTCCTCTGCCTTGATTCAGGTCTCTGCCCGCCAGGGACCGCCCTAGGCGTCCCCGCTCCTCCCCGAGCACGCGGCCGGGCGAAGCGGGGAGCGCCTCCCGCCGGCCCTTACCGAGTTCTGAGCCCCGACAGTGCGCGGCCATCGTGAAAACCGCCAACAACCAACTCGGGTTAAGGCCGCCTTCCGCACCGGCCTACCTTCTTCCTGCCAAGTGCCCGCCCCGAGCCCCGCCCCGCCCCGCCATAGCCACGCCCCTCCGGCCCAGCTGGCCACCTCCTTTTCCCCTGGCAGCTCCAGGGCGTGGCGCCCAGCCATGACCTCACACCCATTGCCCTTGCCCTCCTGACCAGGCGCGTGACCTGAGCACGCTTCTGCTCCCGGAAGTCTCCTGGAACCATTTTAAAATGGTTACATTGCCAATTGAGCTAAACAGAATGAGTCCTAGGTATGTTCACTGCTACCCATCTAATCCAAGAGAAGCTGTTCTAGAGTGGGCAGGGCTCTGCAACACGAGATGGGCCTGAACATAGCCCTCAGATGGCTGCCAAGGCATGGTCTAGGCCCTAGTGCACACGGTGATTTCTAGTCTAGACTCAGTAAGAGCAGCTAGAACATGAGCCTGGAAAGACCTGGTCTCTCCTCTTCTTTTTTTTTTTTTTTTTTTTTTTTTTTTTTGGAGACAGGGTTTCTCTGTAGCTTTGGAGCCTATCCTGGAACTAGCTCTTGTAGACCAGGCTGGCCTCGAACTCACAGAGATCCGCCTGCCTCTGCCTCCCAAGTGCTGGGATTAAAGGCGTGCGCCACCACCGCAGCCCGGTTTCTTCTTCTATTTCTGTGACAGGAATCTGTAAGCATGGCTGCCCTTGTTGAACCAGCGAGCCAGAAACTTTCATGCTCCTGCTCCATACTGCACACTGCTGGGAATGTAGGGGGATGCTATCACATTCGACGAAAGACTTGGTCTTTCATTTAAACAAAAAATGCTGGGGGGCACGACTTTGTTTTCGTGTGCATACAGACGCACGTACATCTGTGCAGGTACCTGCAGACAAGACAGAATTCTCTGGCCCAAGAGTTAAAAGCAATCATGAGCCGGGAGCCAAACTACTCTTATGAAAGAGCAAGCACTCTTTAACTGCTCAACTCTCCAGCCCAGAAGGGTTTTCTCTTAAACTTAGTCCTGTGGATAATTGAATATGTGACCTAGGACACATTGTGGCCTTTGTGAACTTCATTTTCCTTACCTGACAATTTCTTGGCTCTCTAAAATTGAAATCTTGTGATGCTGACGTTTTCTCCAGCCTGGCTGCTACCCATCTAATCTGCATTCACACATGGATTCATCTCTGCTCAGCTGAAAACGTCTCAGCTATGCGTTTGTCTAGCATGAATCAACTGCTCTAGGTGTTTCCAGATATACAAAGGCATTTTCATCTCTGGAAAATCCTGCCAGAAATGTATACTAAGAAGAGCAAAAATTAAGAATTGAGCAGCTTTAGGTAGTGGGGGCTATAATGAGCTAAACCCATCCAAATTTTAACTTTACTTAATGACTAGGTTTTAGGACTATTACATCTACTTACTACAGAACAGGGTGACCAGAATAAGTTTGTCTTGCAGAGTTGTATGGTTTGCGTATACTTGAGGTCATGATTCACAGCTAAATAGTAGTTGGCTTGTTCCCATTCACGGAGGCACATCTAGTCTAGTCCACACACAGCTACTTCTAAGTAATTTGAATTTATATAGATCATATTCACACCACCACTGTTATGTCTACTTAACCTTGCAAAAAAGAGAAGCAGGCACTACAAACCTGGAACCCACTAGAACACCAAGAGTGCCAACAGCCAAGGACAAAATATTCATGTCCCAACACAAGAACCCATACATTACCTTAGCAGCCATGACCAAGCAATCCTGTATCCTAATATGTAACTATCACATATGGATGTAGGCATGTTCACAAATACGCACCACCATGCCTGACCTTGTGTGGGTGCTGAGGGAACGTACTTGCAAAGCATTCTATACTGACTAAACCAACTCTCCAGTAGGCCCTCACTTCTTTAGCCTCACTTCAATACAAGAGGCATGCTACCAAGGACAGCATCCAAGCTAAATGACCCAGGTTCCTTAATGTTCAAATTCTAAAGATTCCCCTTTCCTGCAGTGTAGATAGGAAGGATCAGGACCAGGTAAACACAGGGGCAAGTAGACAGGAAGGCTCAACACCCAAGGGAAGTGTGGACTGCTGGGCCAGTGTGGTATTAGGCAGGCAAAGAACAGATCCAGGACAGCCCCAGTGGATGCAGAACATGCATGCAGGGTCATCCATGCCTGCTCATTTGAGCACCTGAGTGCTAAGTCATCAAAGAAATTGAGAAACAAGTTCAGTTGAAGAGAGACAAGGACTGCAAACATCTTCTAGCTGCTAGAAGGCAGAGGAAGTCTCTATTAACTCCAGACAGGACACAGCTTCGCCAGCACCTTGACTTTAGTCAAGTGAGACATGTTCTAGCCTCAGGACACTGTGATCTATTAATATAAACATGTCAGTCCAAGCTACAAACGTGCTCCAGCAATAGGAAGCAAATGGCACAAAACTAAGAAATGCCCTCAATTTATTAAAAACTTCATAAACACCAAGTAATTTCCATTCCAAAAGATGCATGTAAATTTTTATTTAGGGTCAAACTCTCAGTTTAATTCTTGATACATTGACAATACTGGTACAGAGCAGAGGACCAGGCATGTTAAACACGGACACAGGAACAATACTGCCCTAGGTAGGCTCATCAATGGACTCTCCCAGGCCAACATTGCATGTAGTGCCTGCTTCCAGTCGGTTGTCACAAACCTGTCAAAACAACTTTTCTTTCTTCTAAGCAAAGTATTAAAGGTCATTCAAAAGACAAATTACAAGAAAGCAAATTAAGAGACACTGCTCATCTGCATTTTCAAATTACTAATTTAAGCTCTTCACATAGTAAAAAGTAAATAAACTACAAATATACTCAACTGATCCAATTATTAGAAAGTTGAATGACCCAAACTTAAAGGATGCGATACAAAAAAGTCTAATACATCTTCAATCTTGCAAGTTTCGATTATCCCAGTCATGAACTCGTGGCTGTCTGTACAAACACAGATGTTCTTCCATGTCTAGTGATTTTTCACAAGAATCGGGTTTAAGTTATTTTTCTGTTCTTTCCAATTGCTTTTCTTTTTTAGTAACTAACATGCATATTTAAAGAAGCAAGAAAAGCAATTCTTTCAATCTGGAAGGAGGTAAATGAACACCCAGAAAGTCATGAAAATATCAAGTTTATGTAACTGAATTTCAAAATTAGGGAATGTTCAGTTCAGACCCTTTAACCAAACTTCTGCTACACAATGCTGTATATGATGTAGAAGCTTTTTGGATAGTTCCAGTTTTAATACTCAAATGTATCAAAATTTCTTAAAGAAACAGAACATTATTTTGTTTTAGAGGCATTTTATTTAGATAACTAAAAAATATTAGATGTTCAGAAGCAGTCAGTGTACAATGAAAGAGACCAAACCAGTTACTTTATCGTGTAACTCCTCTTCTTCCCAACTAAGAGAAAAAAGACATTCTGCTTTAAGGGAAAAGTCACAAAAATAGGCCAATATATTTTTCTTCTCCATAACATAAACAGCTACAAGAAATGTAAGTGTAAAACGTAAATTGTACGTTGGCTTGCTCATTCAAGACAGCAGGCCGTGGCACTACATGAGCATAACCCTCCTGCCTGCACCTCGTACACGCAGCTACTTTCACTCACAGGAACTCCGAGTAGTTGTTTGTGCACTGGAGCTAATTCATATTCCCCAATATTTTCTGCCTTCCTTGCCACAGGCAGAGAGTCACTCTGAAGGCTGATGCTTTTCTCTGCTTGTTTAGTCCATAAACTATATGGCACCTATGGCACACAGCTGATGCTCAGGCCTTAACTTCAGGAGTTGAAGAATACATGGAATCTGAATTCTCCGAAGCAATTTCTTCTGCAATTAAAAAACAAAACCATAGTCAATTTAATAAAGAAGGAAATCAATGTTTCTATATAACAAGGAAGTAAGTAGAAAGGTGGTTTTTAAGCATGTTGTGGTAAGGATGGCAAAACAGAGAGTGACTGATCATGGCATTATCAACCAGACGCAGGCCACCAAACACCCGAGCAGAACCCAGACATCTTCATCTACTGTCTTCACAGTTTTAACCCCATCCCTGTTCTTTCTGGGTAAGTTTAGAATGACTCCAACTCATAATCAGCATTTAATTAAAATCATGTCTCTTTGAGTTCTGTCTTTTCCTTTAGTAATTAAATTTAAGCCCATGCAATTCAAAACCATAAGCATTAAACACTGCTTTTACTGGAGGGAGGGGAGAGTCCTAACAGTATCAAAAGCAGGGAGAGAGGAGCCTCAGAGTCTGTGGTAAACTCTCCCCTTTTCACCATCCCAAGTCACTACTTAAGAGCAAAGACCCATCTTGCGAATCCTCCCAGGAAGAACAAGTTCACCTCCCTTCTTGTTTGTCCATATCATGGCTACAACCCTAGATGTTAATGTCCCTACTCTTATTCTTTCCCCACTCTACTATTTCCCATATTTATACCTATCCCTCCACTTAAAAAATAAATGCAAAGTTTTTTTTTCATTTTTCTTATTTCAAATATTAAGACAGCAATCAGGGCACTGGGTGGCCAAGCTTCTCCCATCTCATTTGCCCTTATTCTTCACATTTTGTTTCTCTGCCTTGCTGTTTTTGTTTTCTGCTGAACTCCTCCACCCCTCATCAATACCACATCCTTAAAACCTCACATTTACCCCTCCACAGGTCTCCACCGGTTTAAATGCTAGTTCATTTCACAATTATAAACTAAGTAATTTGTTAAGACAGCACCTGTCTCTGAAGTTTACGAGAATAAGACACCAGTCGTGCCCAGCGTACAGGAGGCCCAGAACTCTGTAGCTAATGTTTAGGCACTCGTGTATGAGCGTTCCATAATTTAATTCAAATCTATTCACATTTAATAAATTACTATTGGCACTGACCAAAACACACATACACTTAATTTTTACATCCCCAGGACTCTTAGAAAAGCTAATTTGTATTTACCCAGCTCCTCTTCCGCTGTTTCTTGAAAACCGACCTTTGGCTTTGCCAGTTCCCCGCTGTCCTCCTCTGTGAAGAGAAAAGCAGTGACTGACAAGGAGCACAGCAGTCTGTGAACTCACACAGCACAGTTCCTCTTTTAAAAGTTACTGTGATTCTAAAATAGACATCTCAAAGTCACTTATAGTACTACAGCCATGCTGGGATTAGTAATAAGTCTTTGTGGTTTTGCTTTTTAACTGAAAAACATGTTTTCAGTGGTACAGATCAAGTAATATAATACTATGAGGAAACTGGACAAATACGTGTAAATTCTTCATATTGCCTTCTTACAATTATTATTTGATATTACTGTGTATCTGCACCAGTAACCACTGGGCAATCTCCCTAGTCCCTTTGTGATAAATTCTGAATTAAGTTAATTCAATTCAGCACCTAAAGGACATTGCTCAATTAGAATCATGGCTTGACTCTGCTTATACCATATTACAAAATTCAAAATCTAAGGGAAACAAGACACAATGAAGCAGAATTTACAAATACAAAATCTATGCACAATAATTTAACTTTGAATAAACGTCCTTACCAGGAAGCACGCATTTCCAAAGGCCATAGGTCTTTCCTACTACAGTTTGCCACAGTCTCAATGTGCCATCTTCAGAACCACTGGCATAGAGTTCGCCATCAGGACTAAACCTCACACAGTGAATGGGACCAAAGTGACCTTTGTAGGATTCTGAAAAAGATGAAGAACAGGGCTATGAGACTTAATGTAAAGCTGATTATTAGGCTAAGTATTGATTTACTAAAAGAGACACTGTCTGCATTCCTGGGAGATCATCTCTGCCATTTCCTTAGGATTAGCCCTTTTCAATCCAGTATGGCAGAGGCAGACTGTCTTTGGAAAAAGAAAATGAGGTTTCACATTCCATAGAGAATTGAGGAGCTGTCAATAAAGCTGTAGATATTGAAGCAGAAGTCTGTCAACTTCATCCCAGTTTCTATATCCTGAATTTATTACCTGCTTTTAGAGGAAGCAATTTCTTCCATGTCTAGAAAGAGCCACCAGGTGGAGCTCTTTTTCATACTCAGTCTAAGCTTCCTAATTCCACTACAATGCTTACTACTGACCCTTACATTCTAATACAATAAATTTTATGGGAAATACATAGTCAGGAAGGTTTTCTACTGCAGTAAAACACTTACTTACAAATGCCTCCCACATATAATTTAATGCTCCATCATCCTAATCTGGCGTTTCCCTCCATCTCAGACTAGCTGGAGAATAAAAAGCATGCTAGAATAGAGGAATTGGGTGGAAAGTCCCACAAGCCCCCACCCCCACACACACACAATCAAAGGTGCGTGGACAGAGACTGCGATGAGAACGCTGGGTCCGCAGTGCAGCACCTGTCCGTTTCTCCTTCCCACCACAGCCTGGGCTTTACCAATGCTGAGCACCTCCAGTGCAGACCCAGCCACTGCTCTCAAACTGACAAGGATTGAACATGTGACTGAAATAGTTTAACACTAAAACAAACCCCAATCTACCAGTTTCCCCCAAAAAACAAAACAAAGCTGCCTCCTGTTCTTTGTGTACAAATCTAGTTAGTTTAGTTCTTTGGGTGGAAACTCGAACAGTTAGATACAGGTAAATAAAGAAGGGGGAGTTTATAAACATAAAATTTTCAAACTAGAAGCAAAACCTATTTAGACTTGGTAAGTAAACAGAAAAGTAAGTAATAAAGTCTTGCTCTTTGAACTGTCTAGCATACTATTATACATGCTATCAAGTTAGGATATGTGGTTGGTGGTGCATGCATTTAATCCTAGCACTTGGGAGGCAGAAGCAATTGGATCTGAGTTTGAGGTCAGTCTAGCCGACAGAGCAAGTTTCAAGACAGCCAGAGCTGTTACAAAGAAAAACACTGCCTCAAAAAGACAAAAAACTAAAGCAAAAAACAACAAAAAAGAACTATTATGAAACTTATGAAATAACAAGACTCAAAAAATTACACATATACAATATATTTTATACAATATTAAATTACATTGACTTAATTTTAGAAATTAATTTAAATTTAATAAAAATATATTAAATATATAATAGTATATTATATAAAATATTTCTCTCTAAAGGTACCTCTATAAACCAGTGATCCCTCATTAGATCTAGATATTTCTATCCAAAATGGGTAAAACATTTTCATTTTTGAATTTCATTTTGAATGTCAAGTTTTAATTAGCTGCAAAACTTTCAACATACTACAGGTCAATATCTAAGGTACTATCAATAGACGTGAATATTTTGATAAAGTAAATTATTAAAGAGAATGGTCCTCAACCTTCCTAATGCTGAGACCCTTTAATACAATTCTTCATGTTGTGGTGACCCCCCAACCATAAAATCTTTGTTGCTACTTCATAACCATAGTGAAACTACGGTTATGAATTGTAATGTAAATATCTGTCTTCCAATGGTCTTACGTAGGCCGAGCAGTGGTGGTAAGTGCCTTTAATCCCAGCACTCAGGAGGCAGAGGAAGGCCAGACTGTGAGTTTGAGGCCAGCCTGGTCTACAAGAGCTAGTTCCAGGTCTTAGGTGACCCCTGTGAATAGGTACCCACAGGGCTTGTGACCTACAGGTTGAAAACCAGACTTAAGGGACAGACACGAGCCTTACCTAATTCTTCTCCACTATTGTAGTCATACTTATACAGTTTAAAGTCCTCTCCACCTGCAACAAGAAATTCCTTCTCAGGATGAAGCGACGCAGAATTGATGGTTGCAGGAGCTTCAAAGGATTTAATTGGCTCCAGACTGGGAAAAAGAACATAGAAACATAAATGTATACAAATCTATCCACAGTGAAATTATTCCTAAATTCTGAAATGCAAGATAAAGTATTCATTCAGTCAAACATAAATGAACTGTTAAAAAAACATGAGCAAAAACATTCAAAATTTTTTCTCTATAAAGATGCATTATTTTAATGAATATGAAAAAGGTTATATACAGACCAAGAACAGCAATGTAAACATGCATACCAGCTCAGGAGGCTAAGAAGGACCCAGCCAGAAATACATTATGAATGGCAGTCTTAAAAGCCTGTGCCAAAAAACCCAAAGCTGGGGACATAGATGTTTATGTCTGTGGGTTGAATGTTCAACATATGAAAGCCCTGGGTTGACTGCTCAACAGTAAAAAAAGTAAATAAAAACATAAAGCAACCTTCACAGTAGAGAATCACTACAATGCAAATGAATGTCGATTATGTTTTCTCAATTGTTGAGGATTTAGGCTTCTACCCCCAACACAAGAAACTGCTATCAAAACTGTTATCAACAGCTGTTTTTAACCAGGCTATATGGTGGTTTAAATGAAAATGGCACCTATAGGCTATATTTGAATGCTTGGTTCCCAGTTAGTAGACTATTTCGGTAAGTATTAGCATGGCTGAAGAAGGTTCATCATTGGAGGTGCGCTCTGCGGTTTCAAAAGCCCATGTCAGACCCAGTCTGGCTAGCTCTCTGTCCATCTCCTGTTTATGGGTCAGATAAGCTCTTGGCTACTACTTTGGCACCATACATGCCTACCTCCTGCCTTGATGGTTGTGGACTCACCCTCTGAAAAGCCCCCAGTTAAATGCTTCCCTTTGTAAATTGCCTTGGTCATGGTGTCTCTTCACAGCAATAGAAAAGAAACTCAAGTTAACTGCATTAAAAGCTGATTTATCAATGCCAACTGATTCCCCTGAAATATCAACTGTAGTTTCCTCATCAGCCCTTTTCAGTTCAATCCTGAAAATTACTTTAATATAAAACATCAACCACCACATGCCACAAATAAAACATGCAAATTAAACTTAGCCAGGCCATGGTGGGGAAAGACTTTAATCTCATACAGCATACTTATACAGTTTAAAGTCTTCTCCACCTGCAACAAGAAATTGTTGCAGCACTCAGGATGAAGAAGCAGGCAGATCGCTGAGTTTAAAGCCACCCTGGTCTATAAAGAGAGTCCCAAGACAGACAGGATTATAAGAAGTTCTTGTTTTTGTTTTTTTTTTTAAAAGGTGGGGGAGTGCTGTGGGACAATGGTCTTGTACTTTGTATGTAAAGATTTGTCACTTGTATTTTAATAAAACGCTGACTGGTCAGTAGCTAGGCAGAAACCTATCAACAAATGGTGCCAACATGTCGTCTATGAATAGCCAACAGCATGCCTCTTGGTGGTGGCAGGGATCTTGAAACTCCATAGAATTGTGGCAATAAATATGGCTCCTGCCAGTACCTCCACCATGAAGCTAAACTCTCAGAAAGCTAAGGAATAGGGTGGATCCAGCTGTCAAAGCCATGGCTTTAATCCTAGCCATATAGCTTAGTAAATTAAAGATTCATATGTTTAGGAAAAGAGATAATACTGTGTGTTTAAAAACATGTATAGGCTTGAGAGAGAAAAAAAAAAAGGATAAAGCCCTTAAAATAAAAAAAGAGAGTAGTTGGGTGTGGTGGCACATACCTTTAATCCCAACATTTGGGAGGCAGAGGCAGGAGGATCTCTTTTGAGTCCAGACAACCTGGTCTACAGAATAAGTGCCAAGATAGCCAAAGATACATGGAGAAACTTAGCCCCCCCCCCAAAAAAAGAAACAATTAAAAATAAAAGAAATTGAGTTTAAAAAGAAGCCACGTAAAGATGAAAAATACAGCCTGGATACTGTATGTTGTTGTGTTGTCATTGGATTGTTTGATGGCTGAGGAAGGAACAACAGCTGCTGAAAGACATCTGATTACAAATGCTGCTGGATTAACACATCATATATATTTTAAAAATGCTTTGACTTTAAATATGTTACTTTGGAGAAGAGGTTTTGCTTTCATTTCCACAGGAAATGAGGGACTGTGGATTCATTCTGAGTTAAGAAAAAACAGGTTTGACCAAGGAGGACACCCTGAGAAATCTCCAATAGGAGTAATGGCCCAGATGTCTGAGTTCTACATCCAGAACAGTTTCAAGACTGCTGCCTGAAATGATCAAGCTTCACAGAATACTCCAGTCAGGACTTGATCATAATTCTAAATTTTCTTTAGGTCCCCATAAGATAATCAGGGCACCTAATCAGCAGGAGGTAGCCTAGAAAACTATGCCCACGTTCCCCAAAAATGGGTTATGGATTGTTTTGTTGTTTAGAGTGTTGGTCACAAGTTGTTCTTGATAATGGTCAGGAAGAAAGCTAAGCAAAGATTAGATTCAGAGTTCTTGTTTTGAAAAAAAGGGGGAGGGGTGCTGTGGGACAATGGTCTTGTACTTTCTAAAGATTTGTCACTTCTATTTAATAAAACGCTGATTGACCAGTAGTCAGGCAGGAAGTATAGGCAGGACGACAAGGCAGGAAGTACAGGTGGGGCAACGAGAACAGGGGAATTCTGGGAAGAAAAAAAGATTCAGTCTGCAGTAGTCACCCAGACACAGAGGAAAAAAGATGTGACTGCCTCACTGATAAAGGTACCAAGCCATGTAGCTAACACAGACAAGACTTATGGGCTAATTTTAGATGTAAGAAAGAGTCAATAAGAAGCCTGAGCTAATAGGCCAACTAGTTTATGATTAATGTAAACCTCTGTATTTCTTGGGGTTGAATGGCTGTAGAATCGGGCAGGACAGAAACCTCTGTCAACAACCCTGTCTCAAAAAAACCAAAATAGAACAAAAAACAACAAAACAGACAAAAAACTAAAGTTATCTGTGGCATATCTAGCACTACAGACAACTACTTGTTTGAAACATTCAATAGGCCAGTACTACCAAATGAGATCTGAGGCAAAAGTTTACAGCAGGATCACATGGTTCAGGAATAAGCAGTTATAGTTGTACAGTCTGATAGTTCCGGGCAAAAGTATTCCACTATTAGTTATTGTGTTTATAGGAGCTCCCTTACATTTTTAGAACTGCTATGTTACTTTTCTGTTTCCTATTCAATGAAGCTGAACACTGGACATATTCCTTAAGACTATATATATGCTAAGACTACTGTCAGAATACAATTGGTCTAATTTTTACAGAAATCCTTTAAGTGCCAAGGTTAAGAATTCCACACTCAGTTTTGCGATTGAACTCAACATGGTACTTACAGGATTCCAGTATTGAAAACAAAGATGTAACACAATATTAGCTACAGTGATAGAGCAGAGCAAGAGACACATAACCTCATACAACTTAATGAAATACCACCAATAAAAATGTTTTAGTGGATATGAACATTTTTAATTAGAAAAACAAAATTATATGCATCATAGTCTTATTAATTAAGAAAAACCACAAGTACACACATACACACAAAAGAAAAAGAAATAATCAGGTCTGCACTACATCCTTCACCGTTTTTAGGTTCCAGGAATTTATACCTATGGTCTCAAGCCACACTACTGAGTCATATTCCCTAATGCTGCTGAGAACTGAACTTTGGTCCTCTACAAGAGCAGCAACTATAGTTAATCAACAGCTAAGCCAGCCTGCCAGCCCTTATTTTTAAAATAAGCTGATTCTCCCTTTTACCCCCAAAGTAAAATGCAGGAATTTCCTGGACATACCTTACTGCACTATGAAAAGCAATAGTTCGCCCATAAGTGAGAACCAAGACCTCTCCCTCAGGGATATATTCCATGCTGCTAACAGACATGTTAAAATTCACAGACTTCACTTCAGTCATTGTAGCATGATCCCAAAGACTGCAAAAAGAAAAGTAAAGTTTCATCAGTGATCAGAAATATCTCCAATTTTATCTGTACATAAATCCATGAGAAAAATAATCATAATTATAATAAAGTAATTTTTGTCACAAATCATAAAGGAGTTCTGGATTCCAAGTCAAACCTTTGTTAGGTTGTAGATGAAATCAACTTTATCATAGATTTTTACAATTGTTTTGGTCTATCCAACAGCTACCAATCTTTTCACAAGAAAATACATCAGGTCTTAACACACAAAGTTTTAAGAGCACTATGAATTCCCTCAGCCAATCTGTCCATAACAACTACACATCAGCAGCTTTAATGACTTTCTGAATTCTACCCCATGTAAATAATAGTAGACAGCTCCAGGTAAATGTGACATACATTGACTTAAATTTTAACTTACATATATTTTCCAACATTACTAAATGTATTTATAAGTTCCAAGGTAAAATGTTTTCAAACAATCAATTATTGAAAAAAGTTAACTTACCGAACAGTTTTATCATCAGCTGAAAGAATCTGTTTATCCTCGCTGCACCACAGAGCCTTTTTAATACCGGAAGTGTGACCACTAATTTCCTTAGGTTCTTTAGATGAAACAATTTAGAATGCATAATAAATATCTGGCTTTCTGAACTGAGCAATACAAAAACAATAAACCCCAGCCCATTCCAAATTTGATGTCTATCAGATGCTATACTAGAACAGTAATTCGTTTGTATGACAATGAACCTCAACCCAAATGAACCTTGCCATATGAAGCTGAGACACATCCCCTTACGTGTAGTTTTCTACACTGACTTCTATATTCAAAGGTACTATCATACCACAACATACTATTAATGGACAGCAAATGTGATGTTTCTTGGTAAGACATGGGCCCAGAAACAAGGGTATACCAAGTCAATCCTCATATAAAAATCTAGGATCTTTATCCAAGTCACTGCTGGCAGTAACTAATGAGGCAAAACACACACACACACACACACACACACACACACACACACACACACACAATTGTCAAGAAGAGAGGGCAGAAGGAGAAAGGGAAAATTTAAAGTAGCATAAGCAATTCCCAGGGGAGAAACTTCATTTCTTCACCTTTAAAATGGGGTAATAGAAGTTGTTACATATAGTCTATGAGGATTAAGTACAAACATGCACCTGAGGTGCTTAATACTATTTGACATACAGTCAAAGTTTCATTAATTCCTATCACTTCTACCGCTAATCCATTAGAAAAGAAAACCTCAAAAAATAGCTTGGGGAGGTGAAGATGAAGAAAAGTCCACCCAACTCCTGAACTACCTTTACCCTATAGACAAGTTCAAAAATACTTCATATTTTAGCCTAAGTCTACCAAGAAACAGGCAGAGAAAAAGGCAAAACAGATAATTAGAATAGTGGTGAGGAGCACAATCCATCACTTTAGAAATGCTTTTCCAAACAGAATATTAACGCTATAGAATAACTGCTTAATCACAATATACTTTTTTAAACTTAGTGTCAATTTTGTTAATTCATGAATAATACTGCCTTCACCTACAGATGATTCTTCTGAACAGCCAATACAGCTAAATTTTGAAACCCTCACCCGTCAGAGGCACACTGATGTCTCAGCATCCTGTCCTACAGAGGGTGATATCACACATCACCCAAAATCTAGTAACACTGTTCTAATACCTTTACAGAACCTAGTATCATGAAATGAAAAACCCTCATTGATGAGGAATATTACTTGAGTGTGTGACTTTTGTTTACACTGCACTTGTTTAACTCATGAAGCTATGCTACTGTGCCTGTCTAAAACACCTAAAAAAGAGAACGGCAATAGCAAGGCAGGAGACAGGCGGGGCTGGCAGGCAGAGTATAAATAGAAAGAAAAATGAGAAAAAAAGAGGAGCAAGAGAACAAGGAAAGGAGGACATCAGGTGCCAGCCATCCAGCTACACAGAAGGTCATGGAAAAAGAAGGAAAGAACAGTATACAGAAATAGAAAAAGATAAAAGACCAGATTTTCCAAAGCAACATATCCTTACATCCAAATTTTGAAGTCAAGATACCTTTAAAGTACATATGTTAGTTTAGCTTAGCAGCCTGTACAATGAAATGTCTCCCTGTACTTATCTCAGTCAAAAAATTTTAAAAAATAAAACAAAACAAAAATATACATAATCCAGACTCTGTATATATTTCATCTTTATGGGGCTTATTTTTCTTTACTCCTTTAATCTATGACTGTCTGTTCTCGTTTTAAGATTTTGTCTTATTTTTTGGTCTTCTTTTTTTTTGGTTTATTTTTTTATATTTAAAATTTTCCATCTCCTCCCCTCTTCCTCCCCCTTCCCTCCCCCCCTCCACCCATACCCCCCCTTCCTCCCTCTTCAGGCCAAGGAGCCATCGGGGTTCCCTACTCTATGTTAAAACTGTTTCTTTCTATAATTGTCTATACTTTTTCTTCTCTCCCAAGCCTACGTACATTTATCCAACACTGTGATCCATTTAGAGGTCTTTTTTTATCTGAATCTGTCTTTATTGCATATCTGTAATAATTTTCTGACCAAGAGCACTTTAAAATGGTAAGCAGTATGGTTGCAGCAGCCCTGGATGCTGGCTCTGCTCTCTCTGCCTTTCAATATGGCAGAGGTACCGTTACTACCAGCTCTGGGACAGCCCAGTAGGAGCTGTGCTCACCACTTTAACTCTTGAGAAGGAGCATACAGCACATAAACCCTTTTTATCTGAGTAAAAGCCCAATCTGTCATGCAGCACAGTGCACAGCCTAGAAATATCTCTGTATGGCGGTGGGAATCCACCGTGCCCTCCTGCCTGTGCACACCTAGCAGACCCAATCCCACCACTTGCGGAGGCGGGCAATGCTGAGCCATGGGCTCAGCTACTTTCCTCCTGACCCTGAGTGAGCACATAAGCATCCAGACCCCAAGTGGGTGGTGGGCATCAGCCCCAAAAGAAGAGCCAGAGCTCTCTTAGGTTTTTACATGAATATAGGTTCTGCTTTTCTTTCCAGAGGATGAGAACCTGTGGATTCCTTCCATACTAATGTGGTTTTATGGAACAAGACCCCCCGGAAAGGTCTCCATGAACCCCCCCCCAAAAAATACTTTGCCCAAAAAAACAGCAGGAAGCAGTTTAGAGAGAACTACACCCAAATTCCCAAATATTGTTTATAAATGTGTGTTTACATTTGAAGGGAGATATGATATAGAGATGAATACTTTGCATTGGTATGGATCTTGGTCTATTGATACAAATCTAAGATCAATTTTGTTATATGTATAATTTTGCTCTTGAATAAGGTACTGTGTTTGTGCAGCTCATATAAAAATGTAATGTATAATTAAAATATACAGATTAATAGTCATCTATAAGTCATGCTTGTAGTCATGTTTCCTACATATACAGAGATTTATTTCAGGTAGGTAGGTATTCTTCAAATATTTCAAAGACTAAGAGAATAGGGCATTTAAAATGTTTTAAGACTTTTCATGACAATGAGATACATCTGCTCCTGGTAACACCTATCTACTTCAAAAGGATGATAGGCATCAAAGAGGCTCTTTATGGAGTTGGCTAGCAATTTGGGCAAGAAATTGCTCTTGCCTGGACTGCTTGATGGTATGCTATATAAACTGGACACACAGAAAAGAGAACAATGACTGCTGAAGTTGCCTAAAGAAGTGAGACAGTCCTTCAAGGTTCCTGCTTCATGGAAGGACCTGACAGACATTCTACATAACTGACAAACTGCCAATATAGGCAGAACTGTCTTTGATATTCCCTGTTTCATGAAAAAAACTGCCAGATACTAAAGGCCTGTAGGCTGAAGACGGATGCCCCAATGTTACAGAAGAACTATGGGTGACTGCTCAGGCAGCGAGGTGTCTCTATCAATTCTAGCGTTTTGGAAGTTGTTTACAATGTATTTCCTGTTTACTTAGGTATGTTGTATCGTTCTGGAGTCTGATGGAGTTGAAGTAAGTTATAATTATAAAAGATAGATTAGTTGTAAAACCTTAGACTCACAAAGATAGGATATTTTCCTTAATTTGTCAAATGTAAATAGACTAAATATTGTAACTATAATTCTTGTTCGATAACTACTGTTACGTGTAATTTTACTATGTTAATGTTAAAACCTTCTCAAAGAGACACATGTAGCTGCTGAAGGAGACAAACACCCCAGAACCTTACCTACTGGTAGGCCACAACCTCGTGGTGATACACATGGTGTACCATTAACTACATGGTGATACACATGGTGATAAATTAAATGGGTTAATTTAAGACAGAAGAGTTAGCTAGAAACATGATTAAGCTATCGACCAAACAGTCTTGAATTAATATAGTTTCTGTGTGATCATTTCGGGTCTGGATGGCCAGGAAACAAACAAGCAGCCTCGGCCTACATCCAGAAGCAAAAGATAATCAGGGTAATTTAGGTGAAGAAAAGCTGGCAAGAAATAAGCCAAACTAAGGCTGGGCATTCATAAGTAATAATAAACCTCTGTGTGATTTATTTGGGAGCTGAGTAGTGGGCCCCAATAAAGCCAAGAGTAAAACATCACACAACACTTTACTATAATGAAATTTTACATTGCCCGGAGGCTGTATGAGGTATACTAAGACAAAAGTAAAATAAAATTGGCATAGGAAAGAAAACAACTTGACAGAATATATTGTAACAAAAATTAAGATTTTAACAAAGGAGAAGAGATAATGAATGTTTCTTTCTGGTACTGATCTTAACTTTCAAATGTTTGTGGTTCTTTAATCAGTTTTTTTATAGAAAAGCAGAAAGTGAGACACAGTTATGCTTACCTGCCTCAGGTTTGTTCAAGTCATATATGCGCAGCAGTTTATCCTGCCCCCCTGTTAACAGGTAGTTGCTATCCTGAAAACAAAAAAGAAAAATGATTAACCACTTTAACAGTTAATTAAATATAATCACCAACAAAGATGAAATTGTAGCCAACTACTTCTAGGAGAACACTATAAACTTCGAATGGCCAAGCTCAAGTTTCCCTCTCAAACATACTAAACTGTACCACAAGAACTGCCATTCTGCTGCTGCCCCCTCCCACTCCCGCCATAGCACAGAAACTGTCACTCTGCACCTGAGTAACACTTAACTCAAATGTAACTCAGAACCTCATTCACATGCTATGCAAACAGTATGCAACACTGAACTACATCCTTAGCCAGAATTTCATTTTCTCACACCTGTGTGAAATCCACAGTCTTGACAATGTGCTTATGAGCCAGGGTCATCAATTCATCTCCTGTGACAGCATCCCACACTTTGCTAAAAAAGGAACATAAACAAATATTCCACAACATCAATACAAGGTAAAGTATAATGGTAATTTTAATCAATACAAAATAATGACACACATAATATTTTTGTAATTGTATCATGTATCTCTCTAAGTACTCATTATTATGATACTTAATTTGATACTTGATTTATCTAAAAAAAAGGCAATTTTTTAAAAAAGGCAATTTTTCCATAGGACTTTTCAACTTTTAATTTTCTTTAACACTGGAAATGAGTAATTTATTCAAGAATTACAAATTAACCCAGCCTACTTTTTAGCTTATGTGGAGGCCAAAAAATGTGAGCCTATTTCTACCTTGTCTGATGGTCAGAGAGTTTGGAGGTTGCTCAAAATTGTTGGCAACAAGCGTAGCTACATATCCTGACTCAGGTTCTTTTAACAGTAAGATGGCTCAAACAAGCAGATCCATTCCATCCTGACAGATGGGTCAGGACATGGAAGTGTACTTCTGCTCCTTCTTCTGTAATATGAGATTACCTGGGGAATGATTGCCTTCAAGGTGCTAGGTCTAGAATGGTTTCAGTGCCTAAACAGAATGCTGGTGACCTTGAGGTCTCAAAGTGTTAAAGCAATTAACTGTCTGAGATGTCCTTTGTATTGAGTTAAGTCTTTTGCTGCCTTCTCCCCTCCCCCCTTTTTGTGTTAGGGCATAAAACCATATGGAAAATTAAACTCAGGAGATTTTAGTATTCACTAGAACTCCTTCCCGGCACTCTCCTATGGTTTCTGCTTTATTATTTTCGCATCTTCGTACTTTTTACTTATATTTCTAACCCCCACACCTCTATCCTGGCAAGTGGTATTTTTGTCCAGGCTGGTCTCCAACAGCTTATACCCATATTTGTTTTTACCAAGCCTGAAGAATATTTTAACCAATTCAGTTCATCAGATCATCCTTTTGTCTACTCACATGCCAGAGAAAACTACATAGCACTTCTGTGAATTTAACTACTTCAAAATTGTACAATGTTAGACCTTGATACAGATCAGATCAAGTTTAAATTAAGATGGTAGAGGGCTAGGTGTTACTAGGTACACCTATACACTCACTTTATGATGCTGAGGCAGGAGGATTCTGCATTTAGGTTAGTCTTAATTACACATTGAGATCTTTCTTAAAACACAAACATAAGTAGAAAAAAAATAAAACCAAGCAGTCACTCTCCCTGCTCTAAGCACGCAAGGTACATGCAAAGTCTAGAGATTCCAAGGAGAGCTAGAGGTCCTAAGAAGCAAACAGAACTACACCAGGAACCAAGAGCACAAAACATTCTAAATCAACAGCATTAGATAAAATGTACAAAAGTAAGAAATAGGAATTAGTGATATAACATCCAAGCTTACACATACAAACTTGGAGTTCTATGAATGGCTGTAAAATATGTCAAGAAATGTCACCGTGATTTCTCTTATACACTCCAGTATCTGATTCTAGTTTTTTTTTTTTTTTTTTTGGTTTTTTGAGACAGGGTTTCCCTGTAGTTTCTAGAGCCTGTCCTGGAACTAGCTCTTGTAGACCAGGCTGGCCTCGAACTCAGAGATCCGCCTGCCTCTGCCTCCCGAGTGCTGGGATTAAAGGCGTGCGCCACCACCGCCCGGCTCCTGATTCTAGTTTAACTCTGCCCCAACTTCCTTTTATTTCTGATCCTAGGCTCCCAAGATCATAACTGTGACCCATATATTTTCTTCAGCTCCCACACCCTGCTCATATCTGTATGCTCAAAGTTCTTTGCATCCTCATTTCAAACACTGATCTCCACTAGATCTTCTCATTCAATAATTAATAATTCTTCTTTTGGGGGAGGCAAGATCTCTCTATGTAGTTCTGGCGTTGAGCTGACACATTCCCAAACTAGTCTCCAACTCAAGCTCCTCCTGCCTTCAGCTCCCAAGTACTGGAAAGGTGTGTGCCACCACACCCAGCAACCATTTGTTTCAGTTCTTCCAGAGTTCAGCTTTCAAGGACCATGGCACTGGATTCTGCCTTGGTTTTGTTTATACATGCTCATTCTTAGCCAGAGAAGGGTTATCTAGCTATGAGTTCACATGGATTAGGATCAGAAGCAACACACTGTCAAAACACCTGATGTATCTACCTAATTTTACGAGTGTCAAGAGAACTCTGGGTAATGTCCATCTTAATCTTTTTTTTGTTTGGGTCATACATAGGACTGAACACAGATCCTTGCATGATAAGCAAGCACTCTATGACTGAGTTATCCTCCATCTCTAATGCCCTTCGAAATGTTAATTTAAAAATGTCAAATACTGCCGGGCGGTAGTGGCGCACGCCTTTAATCCCAGCACTCGGAAGGCAGAGGCAGGCGGATCTCTGTGAGTTCGAGACCAGCCTGGTCTACAAGAGCTAGCTCCAGGACAGGCTCTAAAGCCACAGAGAAACCCTGTCTCGAAAAACCAAAAAAAAAAAAAAAAAAAAAAAAAAAAAAAAGTCAAATACTCTACTAACAACAAAATCTTACTGCGATGTATGCTACACATTCACTGAAGACCATAATAATACTAACCAGAGCTATCAGCAAGCTTGCTACTACTACTCTAACTTTGATGGACTGAGAAACACAGGATCAGATGTCAAAGTACCTGCGGTCACAGAAACTTTTGATCAGGACTCAAATCCAGGACACCTGACTGTGTTCACACACCTACCATCAATTACAAGTGCAAATATTGGGACCTGAAATGTTAGGAAAGCATCAACACTATTGTATAGGCTATTCTTGGTTGTGACCTTGATTACATCCAGAGTTTACTAAAACTCCAATAACTGGGCACACCTTATTTGAAGTGGAAAGACCAGCTGGGACATCCAGCTTCATTGACAGAATGGATACTTGGAACTTCTGTTCAAAGGTAGCCACTGTTGGATTAGCTGGATTACAGTCTGTAAGCCATTCAAATAATACCCTTTAATGCAGAGAGATTCATTCTCTAAGTTCTGTTCCTCTAGAGAACCCTGACTAATACAACTATGCATAGGCACGTCCTCAAGCCTATAGTCCTTTTAGTCAGCAATACTCCAAATGACCTAGACACAGGGCCTGCAGCAAGATAAAACCTTGGCTATGCTCAGGGTCAGTTCAATGATGGGAGAGGGTGGCCCACACACTTTTCATACCTGTTTGTTGAGAATCTCTGCTCAGGTATCCCTCCCCATTCCAACCCCGCCCAGATGTTTAGCTGGGACCTCCTGTTTGAACCCCATCTACCTCTCTCCAGACCTCACCTTCAGGAAGCTGTTCCTCCCCATGAGATGCTAGGGACCACATCTACAGGGTACTTAAGGCCTGGTCCCTAGCTAGAACTGCCATGTGATTTCTTTCCTGCTTTCTTCCCTCTGAGAATCACCCCGGAGTTGCTTTGCTCAGTTTATTAAACCTGGTTTAATTAAACCTGGTTTAGGCAGGATTTGGCTTTTATTGCATCAGCAGAAAAATCCAAAACCAGGGTTTTCAAAACATTTATCACTATTTTCTCTCCATTTCAAAATAGTTCCCACATGAGGAGGACTCTTGTACACTTTTTATTTATTTTCCTGAGGGCTAGCATAGAATTTGGTAAGATTCATCATAGCTTTCACTACAATACAGGATCCTCCGTAACTGCCCAGAAAACCAGTATAAGACCAAAAGCAGTAAGCGGCAAAGCAGTCTGCTTTAATTGACGATAAGGCCTAGTTATGGCAAAATCAAAGTTAACAGAAATGTATCTTTAAACTGCAATCTAAAAGCTCATCCTTGAGAATGCTAATGTCCACAATATCAACACTTACAACTTTATTATCTTACATTTATATTTAGTTTAAATATAGTATAAATAACATTATAATACAATATATAATACATAATTATAAGTTTAATTAGATTATATTTGATCTAAACTATTATTTTATTAACCATTAGCTTACTGTCAAAAGATTGCGACCTAATTGCCACAATGAAATTGGGGGCTGGGGATAAGGGTCTAACCATAAAGCCCACCTGGCCGGAATTCTGTGTACTCCAGGCTTGCCTTGAACTTGTGATCTTAGGAATGTGTGCCCACACCAGGCCTACCTTCCAAGTAAGCTGTGGTATGCACCCATCAATCCTAGTTGCATGGGAAGTTGAAACAGGAAGGCTATACATTTCCCACCACCCTGGCTATATAGTTAAGTCGGATGGGCAACTTAGCAAAATGAAATTTAAAAGGGGCTGAGGCTTTAACTCAGTGGTGCAGTGCTTGACAAAGAGCCTGGGTTCAATTTCAAGAGCTGAAAATAAAGCCCCCTCCCTCTTAAATACCTAGCTGTACAACACCGATCAAATATTCTACACCAATTATTTAAAAAAAATCAATAAATTTCACCTCCAATGACAATGTTCTTAATGAACTTAGTGAAAAATAAACTTTACTAGGAAAAAAAGAGAAACCTACAGCAGCTCACAATTATCTGTACCTCTCCTTCTAGGGGATCTGACACCCTCACACAGACATACATGTAGGCAAAACACCAATGCACATAAAATAAAAATAAATCATAAAAAAGAAAGGAATATAAAACATGGCCTCGCCGGGCGGCGGTGGCGCACGCCTTTAATCCCAGCACTCGTAAGGCAGAGGCAGGCGGATCTCTGTGAGTTCGAGACTAGCCTGGTCTACAAGAGCTAGTTCCAGGACAGGCTCCAAAGCTACAGAGAAACCCTGTCTCGAAAAACCAAAAAAAAAAAAAAAAAAAAGTGTCTCTGAGCTTAGTTTCTGGAAAAAAAAAAAACAAAAAAAAAACATGGCCTCAACCTTAAGAGGTACATTAGTTACGATAAGTACTACAGTTCGTGCACAAACAAGACAACAGGTAGGTAGCTTCCCTTTGCTCTCCAGGAGTCCACTGTGACTCTTCCATATCTGAGCATTACTCTTTTTCCCATTTTCACCTCATCAGAGCGCTCTGTCAGGACTGTGGATGTATCTCAGCTGACAGAATGCTTGCCTACTAACACACATAAAACCAGTGTGGCGGTTCTCAGCTCACCTGTGACAGCTTAACTCAAATGAAGGAGGCTGAGGACCAGAAATGCAAAGACATCCTTAGCTATACATGTACGATAAGTATGACGCCAGTCTGGGCTATATAACAGAGTGTTGTATATTGTGAGTTAGTATGCAGCTGACATCTAAGGCAATTTTTGGCCTAGAAACATTAACACAGGACTCATAGCAGATTTTAAAATCAGATTTATGCAGCAACAATCTAACAGGGCAGCACACAAAGCTTTATGATGGTTACACACAATGCTGTAACAGCAACTGAGTCCTCAAAGGCACAGAAAGTCCTTTAAAACTCCGCTTATTTTCAAATGTACATACAGTAAAATTCACTGGGCTGTATAGAAAGGTCTAGGTTTCAACAAGGGTATATGGTAATATGCTATAAGCTGTCTTTTTAAAAAACTTAATAGTTTTAATATGCTTAAGGCAAAGATGGCAACACAATTTAGAATTGCTCCTTAGTATGAAATCCTTTTAAACAAGAAATCAACAGATCAGTTTTACTCTCCAGGTTCTTGTCTACAATGCAGCTCTTAACACTGTCTTTGGGCCAGGAAGATGGCTCGGTAGGCACAAACCTGACAACCTGAATCTGATCCCTGAACCTCAACTCCCAGACTATCTGACCTCCACACACCCACCACGGCATGCACATGCCTGCACAAACAACAGCAAATAAAGCTGCCTTTATTGGTTTAAAAACAAAGGTGACTGCAAACACTAGTGTAACTATACACCAAAATTGTATATACACTGCAACACATGCTTCTAAAGTGCAGAGAATCGCAGTTTGCTAATACATGCAATTCCCAAGTAAAAACAGGTGAAGTGTGTTGTGGCAATGGTTTAGCAAAACCTGTACCAAAAGACACAGTGAACTAGAATGAGGCGATTTCTCCAGTGGTTCAGAGACTGCAGGTCACCCAGAGAGCATTACCTGAGCAAAAAGGACAGGACTTAATCCCCCGACCGACAAAATAGAACAGACTTGAATATTTTTAAAAAAAAACTCTCCGGGGGGGGGACGACACGGACACTCTCCAGACTATGCTCCTGTCCACCCAAGGTAAAAGTAAAACTGTAAAGAGAGACCAAATCCTCAGAAGAGCAGTGACATGATTTAACTGACAGAGTGGCAGCAATAGAAATAGAAATAACAGAGAAGAAATTCTCAGCAGTGCGGAGCTAAGATGAGCATGAACTAAGGCAGTGGCAAACACAGCGACTACCAGTAGAATCAAAAACTGGTGATAATGAGGACTTAAGGAAGATCAAGCATCTTTCAGACTGCCATCTTTAAAACCATAGGAAACGAAGAGTTAAGTATGAGACCCAATTTTAAATGTATCTAGAGCCCTTAATCAAACTGAGTGAAAAAGCACCTGTAGGTAGCACTATATAGTACTCAATTTAGAGAAACATCTGTAAAGGACATCACCAACATCCATTATCCAGGAGGCATCATAAAAGAATCCTGGGCTCAATCAAAGACACAGAGGTAAGTCATTTAAACCTTCAAGTCTGGGGAACCAGGATGGGATCTTGGTGATCAAATACCATGTGTTTTCTATGGCACCAGCTGAGTCGCAGATTCTGACGCTGTCACAAGTCAGAGAGAATCAAGTTAGCCATCTTTGTTACACTTACGCCGTGAAATCTGCAGCTGCTGTGGCAGCTTTGGTGGCATCTTTATTCAATGTTGCACCCCAAACAGCACCTTTATGACCCAAAAATGTTCCAATCCAGTCTCCTGTATCTCCCTGGCGGAGCATAGGTTTGCCATCTAGAAAACATTTTAAGACATGTGATTTAGATGCCTGCAACATAACATCGAATATTGAATAACAACCTGGGGGAAGTGGGGTCCCATTGTGGAGCCCTGATGCATGGGTCTGGTCCTCATAACTGGACTAAGGAATTTTGGTCCCTCTTCTTGGGAAGCATAAATGATTCTGGGACTGGATCAGACGCCTCCCTCACCTTAGCAAACTCCGATTACGAAACAATTGTACGGAGAAGCGCTTTCCAGGACCCGATTCCGATTCCCTGGACCACCAGCTCTGGGGAGCCCAACGCCCTCTTCGAACCTCTTTGGGTGCCCCTTCACACATGTCCAAGCAAGTACGCAGACAACACACGGATACACATGAACGGAAGGCTGGAAGTCACTGACTTATGTCAAAACCATCTAGACAGGCATTTGTGACTTTGAACCAACTAAGCCTTAATTACATTTTCCTCTGGGGAGAAAAGAGGCTCCCACCACAAAGGATGAACAGCGGGATGAGTGCGAAGGCATAAAAGGCACTCCTCTCGGCCTGGCCTAATTTCCTCTTCCAGTAAACCCCTCGGAGAAACAGGGCAGTTCTGTGTGTCGAAGGCGCAGTGCACGGTCCTCCGAACGAGCACTAAAACCGGGGAGGAGGGAGGGTGGGACATACAGCCTGACCAGGGCCGAGCGGAGGGGCCAGCTCTCTCTCGCTCTAACCGGCAGCGACGATTCCCTCGCCCCCACCGCTCGGCAACCGCGAGCCGCGGCCGCGCCGGGCTCAGCTCACCTTTGCAGGCGCTGATCAGAAAGTAGCCGTAAGGCGTGATGCCGCTGAAGGCCAAGTCCACCACGGGCCGCGTGTGTCCGGAGCAGGTGAGCGGCGTTTGCCTCATGGCCATGGCGGCGGCGAGCGGGGTGACGCGAAGAGCGGACCGCGGGTGTCCTTCTCCTCAGCCCGCCGCGGCGCCCCGCACTCAGACCGAGGCCGGCTCGGGAGTTCCCGCGACTCGCGGCCGCCGAGGGAGGGATAGGGAGAGAGGGAAGAGGGGAGGGGAACGCCGCGGAGCCGGCCTGCCGCCACCCACCGTCCACACCGGTAGCGGCAGGAAGTTACGGAGCGCCGACGCGCCGCGTCCTACGGAAGTGACGCGCGGCGGGAAGGCGGGACCGCCGGGAGCAGCCGCGAGGAGCGGAGTGCGCAGGCGCGAGCCCCGGGACTGAGCGGCTGGCGGTGCTGACGTTACGCGCGCTGCGTCCTGGTCCAGCCAGTGTTGCCGGCTGCGCGGTGTCCAGTTGTAGACTGCTCCGGAGCAAATTGGCAGCCACTCTTGCTGTTCCTTTTCGGTGTGCAGGGTCCGAAGGATGTTCGCGCGACAGCAGTCCGCGAGCGGCCACGTGACCCGGAGCTGTGTCCCGCCCATCCCTCGCCGTCCTGTGTGGAGCTGGAAGACGGAGAAGACAACTGAGGAACGCGGGAATCGAACTTCTGTTGTCCGGCTTGGCGGCTGTGGCCTCTGCTCTCCAGCCCCGTCTTTCACGCTTCTTTATTCGTTTATAACTCAGCAGTTACTGTATATGGGTTTTTTTTTTTTTATGGTGGGGGCGGGTCTCCAGGTTCGTGACTTTAGAATTGAATGAAGAGTTTAAGCCCAAGTTTCGCAAAGCGAAGCGTAAACACCAAAGGGAGTGGAGTGTGAAGGGAGTGGAGTGTGACGCCCTGAAGGAGGGGTTGGGAGTAGTCAGCAGGCTTCAGTGTTGTGGATTCTAAAGACCCTTAAGGAATCCTTACGTGGTGGGTAGCATTCTTGGTACCCACCTCATAAGTGGTGGGTATTCATTTGCTCTCACAAATCATGGAGGATCCACTCTCCCTTTTCTGGCCACTACTCCTCCCATTGATTTTGAAAGACCTGGATAAATCCAGATCTCCCCAAAGAAAGCCCTGGATAAATCCAAACCCCGGCAGGAAGAAAATAGCCAAAAATCTAAGCAGGAAGAGAAGAATCAGAAATCTAGGATTAGCCAGTTCAGTGACTGTGTTTCAGGAACTAGCTGAAGATAAAGTTAGATTGTAATCTTGAGAAACAGGGAGTTCCCCCCTTGTGATTATCATTGATATTTTGGAATACTGTGTTTTAGGAACTAGCTGATTATGACCTTGGGAGTGGTCTTGAGAGGCAGGGAGTTGCCCCCTTGTGATCATCACTGGTATTCTCGGAATATTCTACACCCTCCCTGCCCCTTTGGATCACTGGGCTGTGGTTTCTTTCCTTAAAAACTCCTCCCAGCCACTTGTCATCGAACTCTTCCCCTGTGTGGGTTATGAGTCTCGGCCCTAGTGCCCTGGTTCCCATCTCATCTCATTAAACCTCATGTGATTGCAGCAAGGACAGTCTCTCGTGAGTTACTGGTGGGGGGGGGGGGGGTCATGTTATCCCGAGACTTGAGTGAGAGCCTTCCCCACACTGGGGGTCTTTCAATCTCTGAACGAGGCTAAAACAGGTGGGTCGAGAAACAAAACCATGTAAGCGTCATTTTAATAAAGTAGGGGTCTCTAGAGCATGCTTTCTGCGTGCGAGCTGGGGAAGTGCTTTGGGGTCTTAGCTTCTGATATAGTTAGGAGTTCTTGATCTGCACAAAGGGGCCTCTGACCTCGGGAGTCACTGCCACCAAGATACAGCCGTACTTTTCCATAGTTCCATAGTTTAGTCACATCTAACCATCTACCCAGTAACAACCCCACTTCATTCTCTCTCACTCCACTACAGAACATCTCTCTCTACACACACCACCACCACAACTCACACAGTCATGAGTCCCTTAGAAAAACTTGGGCCTTCCACATTTATACCCTGGTGTCCAACATGTAACTGGCATTTGGTGTGTGGTCAGAAAATGGTTATTATTTGCCGGGCTGTGGTGGCGCATGCCTTTAATCCCAGCACTCGGGAGGCAGAGGCAGGCGGATCTCTGTGAGTTCGAGGCCAGACTGGTCTACAAGAGCTAGTTCCAGGACAGGCTCTAAAAAAGCTGCAGAGAAACCCTGTCTCGAAAAACCAAAAAAAAAAAAAAGAAAATGGTTATTAACCAGTGAGAGGAATTGCTGCATTGCTGGCTGAGGAAAATAAAAGACATACTAAGTTAAAACAGCACCACAGGTAGTTAAGTTTGGAAATAGGTTCATTCAGTGCTCACTGCGTGTTGCTGAGAATGTAACTGATAACTGGAGCCCTTTCGCTGGCTCTAATGACCATCACTGGCTGGGGAGAGACCTCAGTCTACTGAGGCAATGTTCTTACCGTGCAAGTTTAAAGACCTGAGTTTGATCCCCAACACCCACTTCAGAGAAAGAGAGGGAGAGAAAACTGTGTATGGTGGTGAATGCTTACGATCCAGCACTGAAAATGAGCCAAGAGATCCTTGGGGCTTGCTAGCCAGAAAGTCTAGCATGATCAATGGGTTCAAGGAACCAGTGAGAAGTCCTGTCTCAAAAAAAGAAAGAAGGAAGGAAGGAAGAAGAAAGAATGAAAAAGACAAGATGGATGGATCTGGACCAGTAGGTCATTCTTTAGTGACAGGTTACCAAGAGGAAGGACCCGGGGATCGTAAATAAAGACAGGAAAGTTGGGGTTAGGAGGTAGCTATGTCTTACGCCAAGCAAGTTTATTAAGAAGTACAGCACCTTGTACACTGTGAGAGGGGTGGAGATAGAACAGAGTCAACTGGTAGACCATGGAAGCTGGTCAAGCAATGTTGCACAAAGGGAACACAGAATATAGTTCATGTGTGGGACAGACCAAGCACACACTGGCTTTGGGACTACTAACTCCAGTGTCTTCGTGGGAGAAAAGTCAGTTTCCCAGAAACTGAAACCTTAACTCTTTGGAGACCCTGGGCCTCAGATGGGAACTTGTCAAGTCTGCCCCTGGGCAAAGACAGAATTAGCATTCGCTTTCTCCTTTTTTGGGCCTCAGAAGAGCCTTGGATCAATCAGCCTGGCTCCAAACAGTGGGTGGCTCCTGAGATACAATACCTAAGATTGACTTCTGCATTGCACACACTACTTTTAAAATAGATATCAAACATATGTTGGCATTATAATAGATTTGCAAGTGACATGGGGATAAACAAATGAACAAGAAACCAGAATTAATCATCTCTAAATGAAGAAATCCATTGGTGACAAAGATGCTCTGTGGATCAGCATGGAAAGAGATTACACAAATAGGCTATTCCTTTGACAACTGAATAAAGTCGATACCTACTTCACTACATGAAATATGAAGTTTTGAGATTTTATTCTGATTATTGTTAGTCATATGTTTAGGACTTAGGAGTCTGCTAGGGTCTTCTTTAAAACCTTTGTTTTATTTTACTTTTTCATTGTTTTCTTGATATGTAATCATTGCACACAATTATAGAATGCAGTGATATTTTGATCAGAGATCAACCCAGAGCATAACCATTGTCTCTGACATTAGTGTCTTCTAGGGGTGCCTTGTGATTGAATGCTGTCTGCAGGTGGTAGTGTGGGGAAGAGATAGAAATGAAGGAATAGACCTAGTAAGTCTTTGGATCCTTAGCAGCATGCCCCTGAAATAGATCAGGGGAGTGTAAGAGATCCCTCTGATAACTTTTATGACAGTATAAGCTCCACACATTTTTTATTGTGCTGGCTAGATTTGGATAAAAAAGAAAAAAAAAACTTGTTGAACCTCACAACATGGCAGCTTCCTACTCTAGGACAGCAGAAAAATCCCTCTGGGGCCTGTGACATGGATCTATGTCCGATCACAGGAATAGCCCCCACCATGCAAACACTGAACATCGGGGATAATTGAGGATGCTCTTGCAGAGGACCTAAATTCGGCGGCCAACACTCATATCAGGCTCCTCACAACTACCTGTAATTCCAGATCCAAGGGATCAGATACCCTCTTCTGGCCTCTGGGCAGCTGCACTCAGGTACACACATCTACATACAGACACAAGCAAGTACATGATTCGAATTAAATCACAGGGAGTGGTGGTGCACACCTTTAATCCCAGTACTTAGAAGACAAAAGCAGATGGATCTCAGTGTTTGAGGTCAGCCTGGTTTACCTAGTGAATTCCAGGCTAGCCAGCAATATTGGGTGGGACCCTATCCAAAAGAAGAAAAAGAAAGAAAAAGAGGGAGGAAGGAAGGAGAAACATGGAAAGAAAACCGTTTTAAAAGTTAAAGATAGTGGGACTGGAAAGATGGCTCAGCAGTTGAGAGCACTGGTTGTTCTAGAGGACCTGAGTTCAGTTCTCAGCACCCACATGACAGTTCACAAATGTCTGTAACTCCAAGATCCTACAACTTCACATGGACATACATGCAGGGAAAATATTGAGGCACATGAAATAAGTGATTCTAAAAAAACATTAAGATAGTCATGAAAAACATAATACATGTGTGTGATACAATTAAAGTCACTGCAGTAAAAACATCCCCGATGCAATTATGCTTTCTTGGTTTTCTTTTATTTGCCTCAATCTGTTGGAGAATATTATACTAAGGTGTGTTACTTTTGTTTTTGTTGCATTTGTTTAACTCTGTGTAGCTGTGGTACTTTGCTTGTCTAGAATACCTGATGGTCTAATAAAGATCTGAATGGCCAGTAGCAAGGAGAAAGGCTAGTTGGGCTGCCAGGCAGAAAGAATATATAGGAGAAATCTGGGAGGACAGGAGAAGTAGCCAGAGAAGGAGGAGGACTTCAGGGGCCAGCCATCCAGATACACAGCAATTCATGGAGTAAGAGTAAGATTTACAGAAGTAAGAGAATGGGAAAAGCACAGAGGCAAAAGGTAGACAGGATAATATAAGTTAAGAAAAGATGGCAAGAAACAAGCTAAGCTAAACCGGGCATTTATAACTAAGAATAAGCCTTCATGTGATTTATTTGGGAGCTGGGTGGTGGGCCCTCCAAAAAGAATAAAACGTCATACTACTACTGTATCAGCCAGCAATGTAGTGGTGTGTCTCATCAGTAAACAGTTATTAGCTGACCAATCACTGCTCTTCCGGCTCCAGTGTAGAAGCTCCCTGTAGTGGCATGTGTGGCTCACTCTGTAGCCTGGGCTGGCAGCTAGCTTGGAACCCAAGATATAGTCCAGGCTAGTCACTAACTCGAACCGATCCTCCTGCCTCAGCCTTCTGAATTCTGAACTCTGGGATTTCAGGTGTGAGCCACCATGCCCACTGGTGTTCTCTAAATCACTGGGCTGTTTTCTATGCCAGTCATCTTAGATTGTAGCAGTTCTCTCCGTTTGCTCCATTACTGATGCAGGAGCAGAACAGTGTGTGCTTTCTTTTCCCTGCCTCATTGGGATTGTTTTGGCTATATCTTTATAACTTCACCTAGGAAAATGAATTCACATCTATGATGGTGGCTGCAAATATGTTACTTTTGTTGTGGAAAATTCCAAGTTACTTGTCAAGTGAAGTGAAAAAACCTACCTACAGTTCGCATGCCATTCATAAGCTGGGCAAGGGCCTGGAGATAGAAAGAACACACAAGATACCTGGGGCAATGGAAAGGAGATCAGCTGAAGGCCATCTATTCAAGCTTAGAAAGAAGCTTATATACCTAGCTGCTGCACAATGGAATTCCCCCCAGGCTGTCGGGGACCATTGTCCTAAAGGATAGCAGAGGTCATTGCCCTAAGAATGTTTGCGAAAACCCTCACCACATCCCAACTATCTTGAGAACTAGTTGTTTACAGAACCCGCCCCATATTCCAACTATCTTGAAAAATGTTAATGGAATCACATGTTTCGGCTTACACCAGGGGTACTGACTGATGACTCACTACCCCGGCAGAAGTTCCTACCCCTACCCCCACCCCATGCCAAGTTCCTCATTCAAGGGATATATAAGCTGTAACCTTCACCCTAATAAATGATTCCTTGACAAATAGAATCTTTTTCGTTCTCCTTTCTCTCTCCAGCCCATGTCTTTCAGGTAGCACCCCTTCAGAGGACCCTGAATAGCTGACCCGCCAAGCGGGGTTACACCAGGCAGGTGGGAAATTACCACGCCCAAGGTGGAGTAAACAGTGGCCCTATAGCTAACCATTAGGCAGGGCAGAGGGAGCACAGGAACAAATAGGATGTTTAGCTGGCTGGTAAGAAACTGTCCTCAAGATGAAACCCAGGAGCAGAGGTAGAACCATAGGCCCTACAATCTAATATAGACCTTTTAGGTATTCTTTCTAAACTTCAGTGGATTATCTTTTAATTTTAAAATATTTTGCATTTATTTAGTGTGTAAATGTGTGCATGTACACTAATGGGGAGGTCAGAGGAGAACTTAAGGGAGTCAGTTCTCTCCTTCAACCATTTGCAAAGAACAAACTCGGCCATATCCTTGGTGGCAAGTGCCCTCACCCACTGAGTCATATTGCCAGCCCTTTCTAGATTCTTAGATTTCTAGACAAGTTCTCATGTACATGGGCTTTGACTCAAACATGCTATGGTGAAGATGATCTTGAACTTCAGACCCTCCTATTTCTTCCTCCCAGGTGTAGAATCACAGGTGTTCTTCAACACCTCCAGTTTATGCAGTATCTGGAGAAGGAACCCTGGGCCTCATCCATGCCAGGTAAAGGCTGTGCCCATTATAGTACATCCTTGTCCTTCTTATCTTTGATTGTTTAGTGTAATTTTTACTTTAAACTTTGAGTCAAAAATGTGATTTTTGAGTAACTGAGGTTGGCCTTTTGTAATGAGCATGGAAACAGATTCCTCTGAATGAATAAATAAAGGGGAATCTGTAGTGTAGATAGAGCAGGAAATTTATAAAATAAGAATGAATGCAACTTGGTGTAATGTAAAAGCATTTCTTCTTGTGTGTGGTGTGGAAAATTATTAAGGTGAAATATTAAGAGAACATGGGCTGCACCCAACAACCGTGGTAACAAAGTAATCTTGCCACACAAGAGGGACCCCCACCCTTCTGTGGTCAGTTGATACTGATAACCCAGGACATCTGGTTATCGGAAGGATCAAATTAGGGGCAGTTTCAAACTGACTTAAAAGAGAGGGCTGAAGCAGGACGGTCATCTCACTTCTCACAACGGCTCTGGCATCAGGCCTTCCTGGAAAGAGATCCTCCTAGCCTGCCTCCCGAAAAGCAGAAATATTAAACGCCTTGCCTAAACGTTTAATGCTCTGTCTCCCGAGTACAGAGCTTCATCTCCTGAAAACAGACATTTAACGCCTTGTATCCCTAATGCAAAGCCTCATTTCCTGGGAGTGGACATTGAAGGTCTGTCTCCCGAAAACAGACAAGATACTCTGCCTTTCAGGTTGCTTTGCCATCCAGAAAGCAAAACTTTGTCTTCTGAGCAGACAGAATGCTTTACCATCCCGAGAACAAAGCTTCATCTTCGAGAGTAGAGAACTAAAAGCCTTGTCTCCCAAGACTCGGTCACCCGAAAAGCCGAGTCCAAAGGCCCTACTTTCTTTTTTTTCTTTTTTTTCTTTTTTGATCTTTTATTATTATTATTATTATTATTATTATTATTATTATTATTATTATTAAAATTTTCTGCCTCCTCCCCACCTCCCATTTCCCTCCTCTCCCCTCCCCTTCCTTCCCCCTCCCATTCCAGTCCAAGGAGTATTCAGGGTTCCCTGCCCTGTGGGAAGTCCAAGGTCTCCACCCCCCCTCCATCCAGGTCTAGGAAGGTGCGCATCTAAACAGACTAGGTTCCCCCAAAGCCAGTACATGCAGTAGGATCAAAACCCAGTGCCATTGTCCTTGGCTTCTCAGTCAGCCCTCATTGTCCACCACATTCAGAGAGTCCGGTTTCATCCCATGCTTTTTCAGTCCCATTCGAGCTGGCCTTGGTGAGCTCCCATTAGACCAGCCCCGCAGTCTCAGTGGGTGGGCGCACTCCTTGCGGTCCTGACTTCCTTGCTCATGTTCTCCCTCCTTCAGCTCCTCATTTGGGCCTTGGGAGCTCAGTCCTGCGCTCCAATGTGGGTCTCTGTCTCTATCTCCATCCATCACCAGATGAAGCTTCTATGGTGATATGCAAGATATTCATCAGTATGGCTATAGGAAAGGGCCATTTCAGGCTCCCTCTCCTCAGCTGCCCAAGGAACTAGCTGGGGACATCTCCATGGATACCTGGGAACGCCTCTAGAGTGAAGTCTCTTGCTAACCCTAAAATGGCTTCCTTAATTAAGATATCTTCTTCTCTGTACCCCATCCACCCTTTTTCCATCCCAACCATCCCATTCCACCAGGGTCCCCCCATTCTCCCCTCCTCACTTTTCTCTCCACATCTCCCCATCACCCCTTACCGCCACCCCACCCCCACCCCAAGATCCCAATTTTTGCCTGGCAATCTATTCTACGTCCAATATCCAGGAAGATTACTATATGTTTTTCTTTGGGTTCACCTTCTTATTTAGCTTCTCTAGGATCAGGAATTATAGGCTCACTAACCTTTATTTATGTCTAAAATCCACTTATGAGTGAGTATATACCAAATTCATCTTTTTGAAGGCCCTACATTCTGAGATAGGCCATAGACGACGTGGTCAAGAACTGATCCAGTACCCGATACCAGCCTGGACATAGGAACCTTATCTCCCGAGCACAGACTATGGGGTCAAGAGTCGATCTACACTACCCAGCCCCCAGTGCGGACAAGAGCCCAGCTTGAAGAAATTCAAAAAGCCCCTTTTAAGCCAGGGAATACCAGGTCGTATGATGCTATTTCATTTATGTATGAGATGTTAAGAGAAGAGCATAGACGTATTAATACATATGTGAAATGTTAAGATATCTTATGGATAATTAATAAGATTAGGAAATGTTAATAGATAAGTTAAGGTTAAGAAGTGTTTTATAGATAAGTAGTAGATAAGTTGTATTAAGGTTAAGAAGTGTTTTATGAATAAATGATAAGTTAGATTAAGGTTATGAATTGGTTTTATGTATTAGGTTTAGTAGGATTAATAATTGTGATATTGAATTGCTTGTGTGTTGCCCATTATAAATCCCCCATGCCTATTAAGATTGTAAACCCCATTGAGGCATTGGATATTGAAGTTGCTAGCAAAGAATCATTATAAAAACAATTCTTTTGCTTGATCTGGTCACTCATCGCTCTCTGGGGAGAAGGGCACAGAGTCCTCATAGATATTACTCGAAAAGAACCTGGAGCTGAAGTCCCCCAGCTCATAACACCATTAAATTCCTATTGACCCACTTCTGAAGTCAATGGGGTGTCTTTGATAAAAAAAAAAAAATGAGCTCTCATTTTTGTTTTTGTGGAAATAATGGAGACAGAAATAGAGACTGTGGGATTAAACATGATTTCCTTTCACCAGCATTCCTCACATGTTCCTGAGAGAGAGTGTTATTGTTTGTAAACATATGGTAGGGCGCAGTACCACGAGGGGCAGCAGTGGAGCAGTTGCGGGTCACCCAAGGCCTCAGTGGGTCCCTTTGGCAGATGGGAGACATGGCAGGTGAGAGACAGACAGATACATCATGCAGAGAGAGAGTTTGGGTATAGAGTTTATTTAGTGGGTTATGGAGGGGAAAAAGAAGGGGTAAAGGGGACAAGGGTAAATAAGGGGGAAGAAGGGAGGGGGCAGTAGTTACCTCTTCAAAAGAGGGGCAGGAAGAGAGCCGGCTGGAGAGGAAGCAGGGGGGTGGATCCATTGCCTCAACAGAAGGGGGGAGTGGTGGGGTGTTGGGAGTGGGCAGAACTTGTCTCTTAAAGGGACAGGGTACCCAGGTGACAGGGAAGGTCAGCAAAATGATAACATTTCCATCTTTCTCTTATAATAAAAAGGTAGGAGTTAGGCATGGCAGATTGAGGGACTTGGGACGGTGAATTCTCAAGACTGCTTCCTGCTTATTTGTGGGAGTCATCTTGGGAGAAGGGGCCTGAGAAAGCTGGGTGCTGGTCACATCCTGGGGTAGCTGGTTGCTTTACTCCTGTCCAAGGTTTGTAGTATGGAACTGTCCAGTGTCTCTTGGACCTGGCAAGGTGTTGGCAGAACAGAGGACAAAGTTAAGTTTAGGAAGAAATGATGTGGGAGGTGATGTATGCAGTGAATATGTTCTATCGCCATTGGTTAACAAAGAAGCTGCTTTTGGACAATGGCTTAACAGGGTAAAGCCAGGTTGAAAGAGATATATAGAGAGAGTAGGCAGAGTCAGGGAGAAGCCATGGAGCCACCAGAGGAGAAATACGCAGGTCACCAGCCAGAACCTTGCTGGTAGGTCATGAGCCAGAAATGGGTTAACCAAGAATATAAGAGCTAGTTAGGAATATGCTTAATTGATTGGCCAAGCAGTGTTTTAATTAATATAGTTTCAGTGTGATTATTTCGTGGTCTGGGCAACCAGGAATGAACGAGTGGCCTCTCTCTAGCAAAGAAAATATTTTCAGGACCAGGGAATTGAGAGGGGTGTATCTGACCTGTTTAAGGTAGATCCTTCAATTAGGCTCCCTGGAACTCACAAGAATTTTTTAAGTTTGTGTAAACATAAGTTTTAGACACATACATTGTATAAACCGAAGCATATTTATATCAGAATGACTGTGACAGATGTTTTTGCACAATGAAAAGTATTTTTGAGACTATGAAATGCAGTGTGAGAGAGAATTTCGATAACTTGTATTTGTCCTCACACTTTTATAACTTGCAGTCACACACCTTAATAACTTGCATTTGTATATTTTAAAACATCCTTTATTTAGAACATGCTAAGAAGTTATACAGAAATTTGTTTGGTGAGTTTGTCCTTTTAAACTGATAAAACTGCTCAGCTGCCAAACTGCATCAGAGATCTTTGAGAAGGATAAAATTTTACTTGAGTGATTGATTAGTAATGACAGAACTTCCTCAGTTGTCTACCCAGAGCCCCTCCTCAGGGTCCTCCATGGTCATTGAGGGTCATATTTGCCTTTTGTTGTTAGAAGCAGGGCCTGCCAGACTCCAGAAGATCCTGTGTGTTAGAAAATCTGTAGGAAGATAAGTGTACCTTGACTCGAGCAGGCAGGCTGTCTATCCACCGTCTGGAGATCTTCAGTTCAGATAAAAGGCAGTTTTACCCAGTGGTTAGTGCTTTCACCTGATGAAGTGAATTTTGGATGGACATCGTTCTGCGCCCACCTGTGTTCTGTCTTCTTTGGAGGAAATAGAGTGCTGCTGCTGGGAGCCAACCCGTCTCTCTGATATGAAAAATATTTTAATAATTAAACATTTAATGCCATATTCCCAAGATGTCTTAGCACTTGAGGGCTGTTTATCGGGTATATATTTAAAGTGATGACTACAGTGTAGCATCTGCCTGGAGAGCTGGGTCCAAGCTTGACTGTAAGATTGACTTAACAGGTGAGATTTAGTCTTGTGAAAGACAAAGAAGAAAAAACTCTTTGCAATAGAAGCTCAATGGTAGGACTGACAATAGTGGAGAAGAGCTTAACACATCCTAAAGCAGGGTTGGATCACATGTACAGCATTCCCATAAGAGACCCAGAAGCACAAACCAATCCAAAACATGAGAACCCTGTGCTCTCCCAGTCTGGAATGAGATACAATGAACAGACAATTATAAATGTTATGGTTTTGGTCCTTGGTCCCTTTAAGAGGCAAGCCACGCCCACTCCCAGCAACCCCTGACCTCTCGTTGCCATTTGGATTTCTCTCTGTCCCCTCTTGGCGTGCGAGCATGCATGTCTCTCTGTCTCTCTGGCCCTTCTCTCTGTCTCTCTCCTTTCTCTTCTCCTTCTTTCCCTACTCTCTCTCTCTCCTCTTTCTCTCTCCTCTAAGTAATAAATGTCCAGTACTGATCCATACGATGTGTCTGTTACATGTCCCTACCCACGCCCCCAGCTCGCCATTGGGAACCAGCTCAGTTGCTCACCTCATGGCGAGCAACCCTCTGCTCTGTGAGCTCGCCGCCTGCTCACACCCGCCCGCTTGGGTGGCTCTCCCGGGACCCGTGAATCTCTGCCTGGGACTGGCTGTTCTGTGGGCCTACCTGCACCAGGGACCCATCAGCATTTCCCACCACCAGCTGTGGGGGACCCACCAGTATCTTTTAAATCATAAAAATAACATTTAACAGTAAATATATATACATTCACACCCAGTTGAACCCAAGTTTTATACACATGCACACAGACTTAAAGCTAACTTATGTTTATACATAGTTAACTCAAGTCACATGTATGCACACATATACATTAAATGGGTGTAGTGATGGGAGCGGTGGGCTGCATTCCTGCCTGGCTCCCGTGGCGCCCGACTAGCTTTATCCCCGAAATAATTACACGGAAACTGTATTCTTTTAAACACAGCCTGGCCCTTAGTTCCAGCCTCTTATTAGCTAATTCTCACATCTCTTGCTTTAACCCATTTCTAATAATCTGTGTAACACCACGAGTGGTGTCTTACCAGGAAAGATTCAGCATGTCTGTCCTGGTGGCTGGCTTCATGGCATCTGGTTGTAGAGGCAGGGCAATTGTCTGAGCCATCTACCTCACTTCCTTCTTCCTGTTCTGTCTACTCCACCCACCTATTTTCTAACCTATTAGACCAAGCAGTTTTCTTTATTAATTAACCAATGAAATCAACAGATTGATAGAAGACCCGCCTCCATGAAATGGGAGTTGGGTGAAGTGGGTGCTTTTAGTGGGCACTACCAAAAGCATGCCACTGTGCAAAACTCACATGTAACAACAGAGTCAGTAAGAGGAATTTAGAGACAAAAACATAAGTAAATTGTGAGACTGGGCAAGGAATAATTCAGTAAAGACAGTGGGACTTGGTCAGCTAACCTGCCCTTACTCAAGATGGTGATGAGGTCATCTGACCTGCCCTTAATCAAGATGGTGGTGAGGTCATCTGACCTGCCCTCATTCAAAATAGTAGCAACCATGTGTAGTATGGAGAAACCACGTTTTTAGAGAAATGTAAACAAATGTAAATAATAAGAGTGACATGGAGACCATGTTGAGCATACATTTAAGACAGAGTTACATCCATGTGGCCACACCATTCACACATTCTTTTATACATGAAACAGGAAAATTACTCAGCACTGTGAGCTGCCATGTCGCTGAGTCGCCGCCACCAGCCATGGTGGGGAGAGAGGGCTGGAACTGGAAACAGCTGCCTCGTGGATCTGACTAATCTTGCCAGTTTCTGCCTGATGAGCAGTAGTCGTGGCAGAGATAGAATAGAAGGAATAGGGGCTAGAGAAGGAATACTAGTGAGAAAAGGAGCATTTATGGGTGGGTGGGCATGGGGCTGCCCAGGGAAAGGAAAAGCAGAGTCAGCAGTACACGGCAGTCCTGTTTGCTAGTAGATGGATCCCACTTTAGGCTGTTATTTAAGGGTACATAGGCCATTTGTTAGTGTTACAAGGAGAGGGCCCACTTGTTCGTCCCAGCCACCCGGCTAGCTTAGCCCCGAAGTATTACAGAAATTGTAGTCATTAAATCGCTGCTTAGCCCATTAGCTCTAGCTTCTTATTGGCTAACTCTTTTATTAATTTAACCCATTTCTATTAATTTGTATATGTCCCCGTGGCAGTGGCTTACTGGCAAAGATTCTAAACAGCATCTTTCTCAGGCAGAGGATCTATGGTGTCTCTTGACTCCGCCCTTCTTCTTCCCAGCATTTAGTTCCATCTTCCCCACCTACCTAAGTTCTGCCCTATCAACAGGCCAAGGCAGTTTCTTTATTCATTACCCAGGACAGAAGGACCTCCCACATCATATTAGTGCAAAGGTGGGTAAGGTTAGGAATCTGTAAGTAAGGCAGAGAGTTTAGGGTCTGTAAAAGACATACCGGGAGGGGGGGAGGTTGGACAGATAGTTTTTGAGAGTTTGTTTTCCATGGTTAAAAAAATGTGAGAATGGTGAAAACCCAAGGCAACTAATGGGACGTCTCAGGAATAGCGCATTGGTTAGGAACTAGGCCAGGCCAATTTCACACCCATTGGCACAGGAATCAGGGGCCAGACAGGACTGCTCTGAGCAGCCCAAATGGAGGTGGCAGTGATAGGACCACTTCTGAGTGGCCAGAGAAAAAAAGAAAAAAGAAAAAAAAACCCAAACAGCAATCACAGGACGACTTTCAAGTGATCCGAACAGCGGTGGCACTGAATCTGTTTTTAGCTGTGGGGAGCAACCAGAGGTGAATGTGAGAGAAAGCTGACTTGGAGAAGGGGACCTTAGCATTTACAGTGATGGAGCAGGCATGGGATGTTGGAAAGTGGTCCAAGTCCAGGGTCCCTACATGTCCTCAGCCAGCCTACTGGTGGGTGGGAGGGAACATGGAGAGAGCCTGGCGGAGTCATGCACCAATGTTATTATTTATAAACATATGGTGGGGGATGGGTCCCACAGGGGCAGTGGTGGGCCACCCAATGCCTTAGCTGGGCAGCAGCAGGTCATCTGAGGCCTCTATGGGTCCCCTTGGTGGGTGGGAGACCATGGCAGGTGAGAGACAAACAGAGAGTTTGGGTATAGAGTTTATTTAGTGGGTTATAGAGGGGAAAAGGAAGGGGAAAAAGGGAGAGGGGCAGTAGTTATCTCTTCAGAAGAGGGACAGAAAGAGAGAGAACAGGCTGAAGAGGAGGTGGAGGTATCTGCTTGCCTCAGAAGAAGGGGAGAGGTTGGGAGTGGGTGGAGTTTGTCTCTTAAAGGGACAGGGTGCCCACATGACAGGGAAGGTCAGCAAAAGGGTAACAGAGGGAATAATACATCTCCAGGAAGAATCCACATGAGGCCTGTACTACTTTTTCTGAAAGATTCACAGGCGTGATTTCTAACCATAGTGACGGTCTGTATAATATAGATGTGCTCAGGAGAAGAAGAGGGCCTTACTCAAGCATTCCATGGATGGCCTTTGAGAAACAAAGTCATTCATATAAACATTATACCCCCTTCCATGTGTTACGGTTGGACTATGTTTTGGAAAGAAAATTATTATTTGTGGTGGTAAACTGTTCTGTGCCGCTCACCGCGCCCCTGTGTCTGCACTCTATGCGCTAGAATCCCGATCGTGAGCTTTGGGCAAGGGGCTGGAAGTTGAGAATACACACGCAGAGACAGACCAACACACAGACCTTCAAACACTGATATCAAAGCCCCCCTTTATTAACACCATGAAGGCTTAAATACACTTCAGTCAATGGCCAACAGGTAAAAATCCCATCCTCTGATCCTCTAAACTAGGTACAGCTTTTAGTAACTTCAATTAGAAGGTTCTAGGAAGGAAAAGCAGCTGAAGGCCAGGATTCATTAGTCCTAACAGTTATGATACTCCGACAAGTCAGGTGGGAATAGAAGCAGGCTTCACTAAGCAAGAGACCAGTATCTAGGTAGAATGCTCAGCAAGTGAAGAGGCAGAGCCAGTAAGGATCCCCCGGCAAACTCAAGAACTTCTCAGGTAATCCAGGGGCCAAGGATAAAGCCACTTCAATTAGTCACGTGGAGTGATTTATCTTTTCTCTATGTGAGAAGAAGTTTGCCTGAGGAAACCGGTAGGGCCCTGAAGAGTAGACACCCAGCAGGGTCCCAGGAATTTAGGGTGTGAGAAGATGACTTTAGGAGCAGTAAACGAAGGGCTCCAATCAAAAGGAACTGGAAACAAAGCCTGTGGTAGAACTCTTCCTAGCATACATCCCTTACTGTATGTGACCTCAGCAAAGCATGAAGAAACAGAGAAAGAAACAGCCAGGCGAAGTCACCACTCCCAGGCTGTTATATGTAGCTTTTGTCAACTTGACACAAACCTAGATAAACCTGGGAAGAGGGACTCTCAACTGAGGAACTATGTCCAGCAGACTGGCCTGTTGGCATGTCTGTGGGGCATTGTCTTTATTGTTGACTGAGGTAGAAGGGCCCAGCCCATTGTGTGCTGTGCCATCTCTGGACCTGGGTTATAAAAGAGAGGTAGCTGAGCAAGCCAGGGGAGCAACCAGTTAGCAGCATTCTTCCATGGTTCCTGCCTTCAGCCTCCAACCTTGGCTTCCCCAGAGGGTTGGTCGGAACCCTTTCATCCCTAAGTTGGTATTGGTCAGTGTCTTATGGCAGCCACAAGAAAGCAAATTCCACCATAGGTGCTTGATACTAATTGAGAATGATTATTTAGCCTGGGGTAGAAACAACTCTTAACCTGCCATTGTGACCCCTGGTTTTATTTCTAGAGATGGAGCCATACTCCTCAGAGAGGCAGTCAGTTAAAATAGGACCGGAAAGGCCCTGCCCGTCACCGGTGGACCTGGAGGTCCGATCAGGAAGCTTTGAAAAGAGACTATTTCATACAGACAAGAGTCACACAGGTGGTAATGCTACTAAACATGGAAGAAGAGGCCTTGAGTGGAGGAAATGCCAACTTTAGGTAAGCAGATCTGTGCCTACCCCCGACGAGGAGAAAACCATTAGGAACTGGGAAGGGTCTGTAGCCCAGAGTGAAACAGACAATTGGTGGGGTGTTATGAAGGGTGTTGAGAGGGCTGTTTCTGCACCTGTTGGGGGGAAGAACAAAAACCTGGAAACTGGTTTTAACTGCTACAGGGATTTAAAAAGGGTGGCCTGAAGGATTTGGGGTAGAACACAAGGAAACAGGATGCCACGGGAAGCAAATCACAAGTCCCTCTTCCGCATACTACCTTCTATGAGACTAACAGAACAACCAGAGGAGGCAAAGGAGGTCTGCAGGGCTGGGGAGACGGCTCCATCAGTAGAGCACTTGCCTACGAGCCAGAGGCCTGAGTTTGAGGGCCAGAGCCCATCTTAAATAACTGGTGTGCTGAGGTGTGCCTGAGAATCCCAGGGTCTGCAAGGAGCAGATAATCAGACCCCTAGGATTCGTCAGCATAGACTAATTGATAAATTCCATAAAAATAAGGTGGACGGCCCCTGAAGAGCAGCAAAAGGTTGACCCCTTGCCTACGCACACACGCATGCACGCACGCTCGCACGGTTTGCAGTGTCCCGCCTACTTCATCGCAGAGAAAAGGAGGGTGAAGTGGGGCGATTCGCCCACAATTCCACCTATTGCAGGTGTTTACAAAGGCGCAAAGGGAAAACATCCATGCCGGTTTGCACCACTGGCATGGATCTAAAGGAAAACAGCAGCTTTGTAATTATTGCGCATTCCTGCCTCCCACACACAGCCAGCTTAGCAGGCTGCCTAGCTCCCCCAGATGCCTTTCTGCCTGCACCATCATCCTCTATCAAGGCACCATGAGAGAGTAAACCTTGATTTTTTTTTTTCTTTTTCAAACCCTCTGTTGGATTAATTGCCAGCCTGTGTCAGTCACAGTCATTAAGTAGCTACGATACGCACGCCTCACTGGCCCCATCGTTTCCTGGGTGAGCAGTGCTACACTCTTCTCAATGGTATTTCCGCCTCGAGTTTCATCTCTCCGTAATCTGGGGTGTTCACATCAGGAGAAGTAACTGCAGCATATGAGGAACACTTGCAGACGGCCCATTCCCAAGATCTTGATTGAACTGGTTTGTGCTGGTAAATAGTCTTGAGACAGAATCTCCCTATGTCCCTGTCTGGCTTAGAACTCACGATCTTGAACAGGCAGCCCTCAGACTTAGAGCAGCGCTGCACCCAACCCCCTAGCCCCCCACCCCTGCCAAGTCCTAGAATTAAAAATACATACCAATAGCCCAGAAAGAGTGTGTTTAACCCCCTGAAGCTGTTCAAGAGTGTAACGAGATTCAACAGCTATTGTTTCAGTCCATGCTCTAGTGTGGAATTGTTTATTGAATTGTATTTTATATTTTAATTTTAATTTTATTTTATATTTCTAGTTTTTTGAGGCAGAGTTTCTCTGCATAGCCATGGCTGTCCTGGAACTTGCTTTATAGACCAGACCAGGCTGGCCTCAAACTCATTGAGATCCACCTGCCTTTGCCTCCCAAGCGCTGGGATAAAAGGCGTTCGTCATCACGGCCCAGCACCATTAAAACTTTAAAACATTACTTAAAACTAAAAATTTTCTGATATCAATTAAATGAAATGTGAATTCATATGAAAAAGGCTGAGAGACTTAATTAGCTGTATGTGACTATCTAGGTGAGAGGGTTACACATTTGTTTCTGTATTTTTCCATACTTTAGACCTTTTCTACACCAACGCATATCACATGTAAACTATTTGACCATTTTTAAAACACCATGTATTACTACATCCGAATTCACTTGATTCCTGAAATTTTTGATTAGTTAATGCATCGAGAGAAATTCCAATACCGAGAACTAAAACTTTACAGGAACAAAACTGAATTTTCCCTAAGCCACTAGATGGCGATCTTTCAACACCTACTATACAATAATTTGCTAAGGCATTGTACATTTATACAAATATTTCAATTTTTTACTAACAATTTATAATGCATTGTTTACATTCAGAAAAATTTTTAAATGTACAATGAAAAATAGTTGGAATGACTAGAATTGAAATGAATTTTTAAATAAACACTCCTTGTTTACTGATACTATCTCAACTACTTCTACCTAATTAGGCCCGGATGCCACGTAGAACGTGGCAGAAATTCCCTTCACTCTGGAATTCTTTTTCACTTGGGTTGGTGACTTAGGCGTTGAGGCTTTCAGGCAATAGTCACATAACTACTTAGTCTAACAGGAGTGATTCAGCCCTCGTTCACGGTTATCCTCCTGCTATGTGCACAGTTCCGTACTGGCAGAAACCTAAGGGGTCGTTCTAACCAGAAGAGGGTAGGAAGCAAGGTGTGCGTCTGAGAAGTGTCTTCATGGCGCTCATCGTGCCACGGCGATTCCCAGATGCCTCTGAAAGGATGTGTTCGTGGGTATGACCACTGAATATTCCTGAAGTCTCACAGGATTATCAACTGTTCGGAAAGTGTCTTCGTTAGGGTTCCTCTTGCTGAGAAGAGACAACATGACCACAGCAATGCTTATAAAGAAAAATATTTAATTGAAGCTGGCTTATATCAGAGGTTTAGTCCATTGTCATCATGGGGGGAAGCATGGTGGCACACAGGCAGACATGGTACTGCAGAAGAAGCCTAGAATTCTACATCTGGACCAGGCAGAAAGAATAGAATGACTCTGGGCCTTGAAGGTGCGTGGTTGATCGGCAGTTATGATTCACCAGACAAGCTTTAATATATATATGTCAGTTTTAATAAAGGAAAGGAAAGGGAACTTACAAATCCAAGGTTCCAGCGAGGAGGGCAGGAAAACAAAAAGAGAGAGCGGGCCGCAGGCCCGCAAGATTTTATAAGTCAATATTAGCCTAAGGGGGACACGCCTAAGAGGGACACGCCTAAGAGGGACACGCCTTTAGACCAAGGGGGACACGCCTTTAAACCAAGGGGGACACGCCTTACAAAACAAGGTTTTGGGCTAGGCTTCCCCTTCATCTCCCCCTTTTGTCTAAATAAGACAGAACCAAACCAAATACAACTATATTCAATAGGAACAAATAATAAATATAAAATTACAAGCAATATTAAGAAGAAACATATAACAAAAGTTTTACTAAGCATTCTATTTCAAGGAGTCTAAATAATGTAGAGGGTAACTACAATTATCTAATCTTCAACCCCATCAAAGATCTGAGAAGGGAAGTAATATTACTTAAGCAACCAGGAAGTACAAACAAGAAACTTCCAAAATGTGCAACAAATGACAGAGACAACTAACTACCTGGGCAGTCACCCAAAGTTTCGTTTTGCAATGTTGAGGCAACCAACTTTGGCTAAGGCCTAACACAACTGACATAACATTTTTCAAAGGCAACGAACTTTTTGTAGAACTGTCCAACCCTGTCTTGGCAAGATAAGACAATCCTGTTTTTATCCATTTACGGATACTCTGAAACTCTGTCAGTGGTCGAGGTATGGGCTTTTTCTTTGCCTAAAGGCCACTTCTGCCAAGAAGAAGACAAGCTCCCAGTGGAGTGTCTTTGGTGCTCAACATTCTCTCGGGAGTAGAGTGGTGTTGCCAGGAGTGATTGTGTCTCATAAGTACCAAACTCTAGGTTAGATTAAAGGCCATGTTCTACAGCTCTTCAAAGAGGTCGAAGATTATACTATCTATACTAAATATAATTTCTATGTATCTAAAAAACCTGAAAAACAACTGTGCAATAAATGAGGACAATATCCCCAAACGTAAACAATGTCATTATACAAATAATATCAGAGGTAGAAATGTACATTGCAATATGATAAATATCTCAATATAACAATTGTTTTAAACAGAGGTAGAAGCATACTCTCATACAATAGAGGTAGAAGCATATTCATATACAATGTTCAATATACAAGAATCAACACCAATGCAATTTTCTAATAACAATAATTCACAAATACCAATCATCCCATCAAACCAGGTAATCCCCCCCCCTTTTTTTTTTAAACACCCCTGAGTCCATATAATACCTCCCCCATCCCCTCAACCCTATACCATCTACCAAATGATGTCCCTAAACCAGAGGGCAAACTCTGTTGGGAGAGGGGGCGTCGTCCTCTAAGATTGCTTCTAGCTGACATGGGGGCGACGTTCTTCTCAGGGGGTTCCATGAAAGCAAATGATGGTAAAATTCCCAGAATAACATTTTGTCGAGGAAATTGTAACTAGCCTCTGAGTGTTTTGAGGAGGTCCGGCCAGAGTGTTGTCAAAATTGTACACCATTTGAAACTGTCTTGTGTAGTTGGTACCAAAAAAAAAAAAAAAAAAACCAAAAAAAGGTCTAATTTTAGCGCTATTAAAAAACATGACGTCATAGTAACCAGGTGAAATTGATGTTGTGGGGCCCCATCTTCATCCTGGAAACTTCAAAGATTACTGAAGGAAAATTTGTTGTTTGTTACAGGAAAGGTAAACATTATCTACAAAGACATATACAGACATATATATTCGATGGAAGGTATAATAAAGACAGACAGATATGAGGAAAGGCAAAGAAAGTTTATCAAGTATCATCATCATCATCATCATCATCATCATCATCATCATTATCATTATCATTATTATTATTATTATTATTGTTATTATTCTGTCCCATTTCATGGCTCCTGACCTGAGACAGAAACTCTGAGATATCTCTTATAAACAGGCTTGGAATTGAAGAAGGATTGAGCCATAGTCCAACTCCAAAACCAGCTCTATATACATATAAATAAAGGCATAGTATATATGTAAAAAAATGTTTTATACTTACTAAACATATTCGGGTTCTGTGTTGATCCATATTAGGTTGTAACTAGTGTCCATGCATCAGTATTTAAATATCCAGGGTCCCTTAAGTTCTTTGAAGATGAGTGGTTTCCTGTGGAGATAAGAAAAGAACCCTGCCCCCAACCTATATGCTTTTCTTACCATCAGTATGATCATCATCCTTGTGAATGAATTATTTTTCTTCTCCAAGGGGCTTCTTCTCTTCAAACCGAACCTTTATTAATTTTGACGGTATCCACAATTTTTCCTCTCCTGTGGAGACAAGAGCAAAACCCCTTCCCCAACGCAGCACATCTCCTGGCTTCCACTGCGAGGTCAGCACATCCTTGAAATAAACTGGTTGATTTAATTCAGCAGACTTTTCCATTATCCAATGTCTTTCTGCAGCCGTTGTCCCCTTCTCATTAGCGTTGAGAAAATTCAAGGTTAATAAAGCACTATGTAACCTATTTCTAGGGGTATTTTCCACCCCTTTCTGTTTGTTTAACATATCCTTTATAGTTCTATTTGATCTTTCTATGACTGCTTGACCTGTAGGATTGTATGGTATACCTGTAACATGCTTAATATTGTAATAAGCAAAAAACTGTTTCATTTTCCTAGAGACATAAGCTGGACCATTATCCGTCTTTATTTGTGTAGGTATACCCATGATGGCCATAACTTCTAATAAATGAGTGATTACTGAATCAGCTTTTTCTGAGCTTAAAGCAGTTGCCCATTGAAAACCTGAATAAGTGTCAATGGTGTGGTGTACATATTTTAATTTGCCAAATTCTGCAAAGTGAAACACATCCATCTGCCAGATTTCATTCCTTTGAGTGCCCTTTGGATTAGCCCCTGCAGGCAGTGGTGTTTGGTTATAAAAAGAGCAAGTAGGGCATTTCTTTACAATTTCCTTAGCTTGTTGCCATGTAATAGAAAACTCTTTCTTCAAGCCTTTGCTATTGACATGATGTTTTTTATGAAATTCAGAGGCCTGCAGCACACTACCAATCAACAATTGATCAATTTCTGCATTACCTTTTGCTAGAGGACCTGGCAGACCCGTATGGGATCGGATGTGTGTTATATACATAGGGCAAAGCCTGTTCCTGATCATGTCTTGTACCTGGATAAACAATGAGGTTAGTTCTGTATCATCAGGTATAAATTCAGCAGTTTCAATATGTAAGATTACTCTTTCTGCATATTGTGAATCAGTAATTATATTAAGCGGTTCTTTAAAATCCCTTACCACCATAAAAATGGCATATAATTCTGCCTTCTGGACAGAATCATAAGGGCTTTGTTCCACCTTACTCAAATCTTCTGATTTGTAACCTGCTTTCCCTGATTTATTAGCATCAGTATAAAATGTACGTGCTCCAGTTATTGGAGCATCACGGATGATTCGAGGGAGAATCCAAGAAGTTCTCTTTATAAAGTTAAGCCTCTTGCTTTTCGGATAGTTGTTATTGATTTCTCCCAAAAAATTGGTGCAAGCTCTTTGCCATGGTTCATTATCTTCCCACAACTTTTTTAGTTCATCAGCAGTGAAAGGCACTATAATTTCTGCTGGGTCTATGCCTGCTAGTTGACGAAGTCTCAATTTGCCTTTTATAATTAATTCAGAGACTTTTTCCACATAAGTTTTTATTTTCTTACTTGGTTTATGTGGTAAAAAGATCCACTCTAAGATAATATCATCTCTCTGCATTAAAATTCCTGTAGGAGAAATTTTGGAAGGCAATATGACTAGAATACAACTGAGCTCTGGATTCACCCTGTCCACATGTGTCTCTTGTAATTTCTCCTCAATCATTCTCAGCTCCTTTTCTGCTTCAGCTGTCAATTCTCTGGGACTGTTTAAGTCTTTTTCACCATCCAAGGTTTTATTTAAATGAATTATCATATCAGGTGTTATGCCAACAGCTGGTCGTAAGCTGGAAATGTCTCCTAACAACCTTTGAAAGTCATTGAGAGTCCGTAACCGATCTCTCCTAATTTGTGCTTTTTGTGTCTTAATTTTTTGTAAACCTATTTTATAACCTAGATAATTAACAGAATCTCCTCTCTGAATTTTTTCAGGAGCAATCTGCAATCCCCATTTAGGTAAAAGTATTTTTACTTCTTCAAACAGTCTTTCTAAAGTAGCCATGTTTGAATCAGATAACAGAATATCATCCATGTAATGATAAATTATCGACTTGGGAAATTGCTTGCGTATTATTTGCAATGGTTGATTTACAAAATATTGGCACAGGGTGGGAGAGTTCAACATGCCCTGTGGGAGGACGGTCCACTGGTATCTCCTTGTAGGTTGAGAGTTATTATAAGTAGGCACTGTGAAGGCAAACTTTTCTCTGTCTTTTTCTTGTAAAGGTATAGTGAAGAAACAATCCTTTAAATCAATTACTATGAGAGGCCATCCTTTTGGTAATAAAGATGGCAGAGGAATTCCAGATTGCAGAGAGCCCATAGGTTGAATAACCTTATTGATAGCCCTGAGATCTGTTACCATTCTCCACTTACCAGATTTTTTCTTAACAACAAATACAGGAGAATTCCAAGGGCTGGTAGATTCTTCTATATGTCAAGCATCTAATTGCTCTTGTACCAGCTGTTCTAAAGCCTGCAACTTTTCCTCAGCTAAAGGCCATTGCTTTGTCCATATTGGTTTCTCAGTCAACCATTTTAGAGGCAGTGCTGTTCGTATCTCTGAAGGGCCATCAATTGCTTTGCATTCTTGTACAGCCCGAACAGCCGGTTTCCGCCTTCTGTAATATCTTTTAATATTTCTCTCGGTGATATAGGCTCTAGAAGCAGCAGGAATGTTAATTTGGGTATTCCATTGCTGCAACAGGTCACGGCCCCATAAATTCACTGCAATATTGGCTACATATGGCCTTAATTTTCCTATTTGTCCTTCTGGCCCTATGCATTCAACCCATCTCGTGCTCTGCTTTACTTGAGATAGGGTTCCAATTCCCAGGAACTGAACATTTACATCCTGAAGAGGCCAATACGGATGCCAAGATTCTGGAGTAATGATACTTACATCCGCACCTGTGTCCAGTAGGCCAGTAATAAAAATGCCATTTACACACACTCTTAACTTTGGTCTTTGTTCATTTATAAAAGTCTGCCAAAATACACGTAACTCATCTTTCAGGCCATTTTTGCTTTTAACAGCAGGCATGGGGCTTTCTAATTTTCTTGACGAGGCATGTTCTCGGCAGTAACTGGAAATGACTGGACCACATTCGCCATGGGGGCCTGCGAGAGGCCCCCCATTGAGTTTCCCAGTGGCAACAGGTTGCCTTGTCTATCTCTTGTTGACCTGCACTCATTTGTCCAGTGTCTGCCTTTTCCACATCTCCTACATATACCTGAAGGCTGAGTCCTCCTACGTCTGTTATTTCTAGAAGAGGCATTATTATTATTATTGTTATTATTATTATTGTTATTATTATTATTATTATTATTTCTGAAAATCCGTTGTCTGCAATTCCTTTTAATATGTCCCATCTTGCCACAATTAAAACATTTGGTAACTTGATGTCTCCTTTTTGCATTAGAAATTGCTTCTTCGACCCATGCTTCAGTGCCATAGTCAAATGATTCAACATTCATTGTATGTAAGACCCATTCGTCCAAGGGCGCTGATCTCATCTTTAAAGGCCCCAGGATCCTTTTACACTCCACATTGGCATTCTCATAAGCCAAAGACTCAATTATTATACGTCTTGCTTCTGGGTCAGATATCCCTATCTGTACAGCTTTAGTTAGCCTTTGTAAAAAATCACTAAAGGGTTCTCTCTGACCCTGTTTAACTCTGATATATGATTCCAGTCTCTGTCCTGGGTCTTGAACCCTGTCCCAAGCCTTTAAGGCTGCTGTAGTACATATGGATAAGGTGTGTTCATCATAATTCGCTTGTTCCAGAGGATCGGAGAAAAGTCCTTCACCTAGAATTTGATCTAAGGAGATCTCAATTCCCTTTGCTCTTTCCTGCTGTTCTAAAAGTTTAGCCTCTTGTCTGAACATGCATTTCCAATTTAATTGTGACCCACTCTCTAGAACAGCTGATACTAATTGTACCCAATCATGGGGCGTTGCCTTATTGCTTATAGACCAAGTTTTGAGCATCTCTCTAACAAAGGACGAATGTAGCCCAAAGTTCATAATGGCTTGTTTAATTTCTTTGAGATCATTCATACGGACGGGTTCCCATGTATATTCCTTGATGACTTTAGGGTTTTTGGAACCAGTCACCTTTTCTGACGTTACTATTGGAAAGGCAGGTAGAACTTTATGGAAATTATCCCGGAGAGTTTTACTCATTGACGGAGTTAAATTTCGCCTTTGTACCGTTTGCTCCTGTTCATCATAGTCTATAATTTCCTCAATCTTTTCTAATCTGCTTACTATTGCCTTCTGTAAGGCCTGGATCTCCTGTCCAGAATTATGCTCCAAGGCCTTCATGGAGGATTCCAAAACATGAAGTTTGTCCAGTAGAGTTAGTATCTCATCCTTGGATAGAATTTTCATGGCATGAATTGTGCCTTCTTGTATTGACAATCTGTCAGCCAATCTGTCATATCCTTTAGTCAAAGTCCGATTTTCACATTCAGCAGTTTTAATTCTCTCTGATAATGTTTCAGACAGGGACTGAAGTTTACGATCCAAATCAGCTGTTCTCTCCTCCGCAGCAATGAATCTCTCCTTAATATCAAACTGTAGTTTTTCTAAATTTTGCTCATTTGACCGAGTCATATCAGACAAAGCCCTATTCCCTTCCTTGAGACCTTCAAACTCTTTCTTGGTGTCAGTCTGAATTGTTTTTGCAAATACCTCGACCGACTTAAAGTTGTCACTCAAAACAGTTGTGCCCTTTCTTAAGCATTCAACCTCTGTCCTAAGAATCCTGGTTTCATTCTGTAAGGACTTTATCATTTTTCTATTTTCAAACCATGTAAGGGAGAAACCAAATACGAGAAAAATTGCAAGCCCTATAAACATCCAAGTTATGGGAATATCATATGTATCCTGTAATATTTCTACCATAGTACAATTAAATAGACTGCAGAAGCTTTCAACGGTGATATGGTCAGACATTTTTTTTTTCTTTTTTTAATCAAAAGAAATTTTACCTGAAATGACCGTTCCCTGCCAGTAGGTCGCTAGGGCAATAACCGCTCGGCCAAACCGAGTCTGCAGTACTGGCGGAGCTCGAATGTTGGGACTCCGGCAGTAACCGCTAGTCTCCGGCAGGTCAGGGCCCAGGCCGAACTCAGCCGGGACTGGTGCTGCCTGAGGGGTTAGCGAGCTCGGACTGAGTCACCGGCGCGCACACACACACGTCCTTTGCTCCGTACAAGTGGGGCTGGGACAGGCTAGTCTGGGAAACTGCTCTGAAGCAATCAAGAGCCCAAGGCCGAATCCCTGCCACGCAGTGTGGGAACTGGAGCTGAAGGCTCCCAAATGCCCGAGTTGGACGCCAAATGAAGGTGCGTGGTTGATCGGCAGTTATGATTCACCAGACAAGCTTTAATATATATATGTCAGTTTTAATAAAGGAAAGGAAAGGGAACTTACAAATCCAAGGTTCCAGCGAGGAGGGCAGGAAAACAAAAAGAGAGAGCGGGCCGCAGGCCCGCAAGATTTTATAAGTCAATATTAGCCTAAGGGGGACACGCCTAAGAGGGACACGCCTAAGAGGGACACGCCTTTAGACCAAGGGGGACACGCCTTTAAACCAAGGGGGACACGCCTTACAAAACAAGGTTTTGGGCTAGGCTTCCCCTTCAGGGCCTGGCTGGAGCATCTGAAACCTCAAAGCCAGCCCCAGTGACACACTTCCTCCAACAAGACCACACCTACTCCAACAAAGCCACCGCGTAAGAGTGCCTCTCCTTAAGAGCCTATGGGGGTCATTTTCATTCAAACAACCAGAGAAAGACTTTTTAATTTTATGAGTATGTGTGTCTGAGCTAGTTTATGCATGAGTGTGGGTACTCACAAGGCCAGAAGAGGGCACCATATCCCGTAGAACTGGAGTTAGAGGCTGCTGTGAGACACGTGCCGTGGGTGCTGGGTATGGAACTCTGGTTCTCTAGGAAAGGAGAGAGTGCTCCTGGTTGCTGCGTGTTCAGCCATTAGAAGGATTTTAAAAAATCAACATTGCCGTTTTCCACAATTTTTGCATCTAGCATATGATAAGTATCGAAGAAGTCTCAAGTGGTCTCCAGAGCTATTTCCTCTTCCCAGAGTCTGATTGCTTGTCAACAGTGCTCCTGGTTAGGTCGCTTTGGTTGGATGAGACCCCCAGTACTACATTCCTCTTGGCAATAGTCAAGACTCAGGGATGAGTCAGAGCTGGGAGACTCAGCTGTTTCTCTGCTATGTCAACTGCCCTTTGGCTGTGAAAAAATCCAAGAGGTGTTTCTTATGTCTAGGTTGTAGAGCTGGATACTACATTCCGAGGGTGGCTGCTGCAAATCAAAAGACAATATATAAGCACATAGCGATTTTTAAGAGAGTTGTTTATTTGTATTGTATGTGTATGAATGTTTTGCCTACATGCTATATCTGTGCACCATTAGTCCCAGTGGAGGCCAGAAGAGGGCATCAGATTCCCCTGGAACTGGAGTTAGAGACAATTATGAGCCCCATGTGGGCTGAATCCTCAGTTGAGAATTTGATTCAAGAGTAAGTGCTCTTAACCACTGACCCAACTTTCCAGCCCCTAGTAATTTTAAAGTATTTTTTATGGTTGCAAAATGTGTTCTCTTTACAATTTTTTTTTTTTGTTTTTGAGACAGGGTTTCTCTGTATAACAGCCCTAGCTGTCCTGGAACTAGGGCTTGTAGACCAGGCTGGCCTTGAACTCACAGAGATCCTCCTGCCTCTGCTTCCTGAGTGCTAGGACTAAAGGCATGCACCACCACTGCTCAGTATAATATTTTAATTACCCCAAAAAAACCCAAAGCTGAAATGCCTCATAATGTTCACAATCTAATAAAGTTTCTTAGAAATGGCTATAAAACTAATTTTAAGTGTTTTTGTTTTCCCTTTCTGCTTTTGTTTGTTGGTTTTTTGTCCTAGGAAGTCTACCTCAAAGCCTCACCAAAGTGCAGGCTCTATAACTGCTGGTCTACACACCCGGCTCCAGTTGCACTAAATGAGTATAGTGTCTCCCTAGTCTCATACTTTTCCCAATGTATTATTTGGAATTTTATTATTGTTGTAAATGATTTTAAAGGCAAGGGAAAACGTTTTTACTTTAACTAAATGTCAACCTGTATTTAAGAATAAACTGCCTTTGCAATTCTAAGTTTATTTTCTTGTTTCATGTTTGGAGTTCACATTTTAAATGTTTTTATTAGCATCTATTAATTCTTTGCATAATACTGGGCTCCTCTATGACAATTTCATACATAAGCAAACAGTGTTTTAATCATATTCCCTCTCCTTCCCCCTCCTCTCGGCTGTTTACCTCTGCAGCTAATCATCTTCCCAACTAGCTTCATTTCTACTTTTACAACATTCTAAATTTTATTTATTTGCGCGCGCGCGCGCGCACATGTGTGTGTGTGTGTGTGTGTGTGTGTGTGTGTGTGTGTGTGTGTGAAGGCCCGAAGAGGGGCTGGGGTATCCTCTGTCACTCTGCCTACTCCTTTGAGGCCATCTCTTCCTTGAACCTAAAATGAACTAGGTGGGAAGTCATCAAGCTCCAGAGACCCTATTATCCTCTGTCCCTCCAACCCCAGAGCTGTGGTGACAGATGTTTGTGGGGGCTCCCTACTTTTTATGTGGGTTCTGGCAGCCGAACATGGGTCCTCATGATTATGGAGCAGGCGTTCTCAGCCCCTGAGCCATCTATCTTTCCTGTCCCTTCTCCATCCATCATGGTGTGTGTGTGTGTGTGTGTGTGTGTGTGTGTCCCGATAGAAATCATTAGAGTTTCGTCTTAGTTTGTTTTTTATTGCTATGATAAAACACCATAACCAAAAGCAACTTGAAGAGGGAAGAGTTTATTTGTCTCACACATTACAGTCAATAATTGGGGGAGGGGAAGCCAAAGCAGTACCTCAAGGCAGGAACCTGTGGCAGGAACTGAAGCAGGGGCTATAGAAAAATGAATGCTTCTTACAGCTCGCTCTTCGTGGCTTGTTCAGTTTGCCGTCTTATACAGTCCAGGACCACCTGCTCGGGTGATGCCCAGCACCAAAATGGGCTGGGCCCTTCCAAATCCATCAGTAATCAAGAAAGTTGCCTACAGGTCAACTTTGGGGCACTTTCTCAACTGAGGCTCCCTCTTTCCAGATGACCCTGGCGTGTGCCGATCAACCTGCATGAGCTGCTTACATGGGCGTGGACGGGGTGGGTTCACAGAGCAATGGCACCGTACCAATGGTTGCTCCGCTAAAGAAAATGTCACTTAGGCTTCGCGTTCTAACGATTTCTGTTAGAAACAGATGAACTCAGAGGCACTCGTATGTAGCTACTCACAAACTCTTCTCTCCTAGGGAAACTGAAACTCCTAATGCCGTTCTTGCTCACCCACAATTTTCCTGCCTCAGCAAGTTTGTAATCTTTGTTCATGCAGTCCTCCTACAGGCAGCCCTCAGGACTTCTGCATGCAGCTCCACTCCATAAGGATGGATGTCGGCATCTATCCTCTATATGGAGAAATGGAAAAAATAAGAGAACCAGAAGACAAAACTTTGCATCAAGCTGAGAAATATGGCTTCCCCGCTCATGGGATTAAGTGACCACTTCAGTTCCTGAATCCATTTCGGATTAGATGTCGGTGTTCGACATGAACGTTGTTTGCATTTGAGTCACAACGATCTGCTCATCTATTCAAACAAATGAACTTGAAACTGACACCATCTGTGCCTTTAATTGCTACAGGGTATAAAGATAGCATGGACTTAAAAATAGCAGGAGAGGCTATGGATTTTTTTTTAAAAACGATTTCAGTTCATTTATAAGACAGAGAGTGGAACCCTGTGGTGGATGAGAAGATCAGCCTTGCCTTGTACCTAGGTGAAGGAGTCAGAGAAATATATGTTTATACCGTGTTCAGAAATCTACTTTCTGAGTGCTGCTGTTTAAGGCGCAGTGTTTTGGAGGCCAGGGAGAGTGAACAGAACATAGAAAAATGCTTCCATGGCTCTTACATTTAAAAGAGAGTAGACAGTGGGGAAATCTGTAATTAAATACTATGTATGTTCTGACTATGGTTATGTGTGGGAGAGAAATAATGGCTGCAAGGCCTCCTACTGATGTCACCACATTTCAGTGACATCCTGAAGGGAACGCAAGAGCAAGCCACGTAGATACTTACACAGAGACCATTCCAGTGGAAGACAAGTGCATGACGCCTGCCAAGGGTTCGTTAAGAAATCACAGTGGACACTGTTAGAAAAGCTGACCAGACGCAGGTCCACATGGCCATCAAAGGGGCGTGTGCTCTTACAGACAAAGAGGGGAAGCCAACTAGAGGGCTGTGAGGGATAATATGATTATATGGCCATGGGAGGATGCTCATAATCCACAGGGAGGGAGGGGGTAGGAAACTGGGCCAATTAACAGCAAGAGAGATGGTGAGAGGAAAGTCACAAACTAGATCCACTGTCAGGGTAAAGCTGGCAGAATGGATGTCAATATGAGAGTCAAGAGTTGTATTTTATATTTAGGGGTGTGTGTGTGTGTGTGTGTGTGTGTGTATAGCCTGTATGCTATCTTAGCTTGATTTTTATTGTTGTAGACCATGACCAGAAGCAACCTGGGGAATGAAAGGTTTATTTTAACGTGCAGCCTACAGGCCAACATGAAAGGAAGTTAGGGGAGGAACTCAAGGTAGGAACCTGGAGGCAGGAACTGAAGAGGAGGTCATGGAAGAATGCTACTTACTAACTTGCTGTTCCTGTCTTTATCCATCTGCTTTTTCTATGTCCCAGGACCTCCTTCCCAGGGCTGGCACCACCCACAGTGGGCTGGACACGTCCACATTAATCATCAGTTAAGAAAATGCCCCCATAAGCTCTTGCCTACAAGCCAATCTGGCAAGGTCATTTTCTCAGTTGAGGTTTCCTTATCTCTGTTGACTCAAGCGTGTGTCAAGATGACAAGGATACTAGCCAGGGCATATGTGCATACATTTGTGTTTGTGTGTGTGTGTGCATGTTTATGTGTGTATCCATGAGGACATATGTGCATGTGAAGAGCAGAGGTCAGTGTTAAGTGTTGCCCTCAGTCACTCTCTATACACAAGTGCGCGTGTGCGCATACACACACACACACACACACACACATCCTTATTAAGTTTGTTATTTGAGAATTTCTAACATTATATATGTATATATATAATATATATGTATACACTCACACACGCACACACAAACCTAAGTATAAAATACAACTCTATACTCTCTCTCTCACACACACACACACCTATATACATATATAGTGTTCTAATTGTTTTCATTATCTGCCCTTTTTTGTCCTTCTACCATCCCTATCAAACCCTCTCTGTAGTGATATTTCATTTGTATTTTAATAAATAAAGCTTGCCTGAAGGTCAGTGCAAAGCAGCGACGCTAGCCAGCCATAGAGACCAGGTGGTGGTGGCACTAGAGAGGAATATAAGGTGGGATGAGACAGGAACTCGCTCTCTTTTAGTCTGAAGATTTCTTACAGGTAAGAGCTCTCTAGTGGCTTGGCTGCTTTGCTTTTCTGATCTTCGGGTTGAACCCCAATATTTGTCTCTGGGTTTTTACTGTTTGTGTTACACCCCTTCTCCCTACCCATCCTTTCTTAGATTCATGACTTTGGGTTGACTTGGTAATTCACTGAGTTTAACCACAGCCCTCTGTGAACATAAGCTTGGAGTTATCCATCAGAGCCTGGGCACACCAGCACGCACACAGCTGAAGATAAGGGCTCCCTATCTCTCAGAATAATCTCTCCATAGCCAAGAGTTAAGCAGTGAGGGGTAGGGCACCCTGAGGCCCTCTGCAGTCTCTGCTTAATTGTTGATGAACCCATTCTTGTGCAGACCAAGCAGAGGCAACCACAGTTCTCTGATTTCTGGTCACAATGGCTCTGTGCCACTCAGAAGATGGCATTTCATGGCTCTTCTCCCTATCTTCTGGCCCTTATATTCCTTCCACTTCTTGTACCATGTGACCTGAGCTTTAATGGGTGTAAACATATTAATTATGGCGAGCACTTGATCATCATTTACTCTCCGCCCCCTGAGCAGCCTTGAGTCTCTGTCTTCATCACTTTTCATCACTGAAGAAGAAACATTTCTGTTGAAGACTGAGAATAGCATCTGTCTACAGGGAGAAATATAATCGTTTAGGAGGCAGTTTGAAGCTATGTCACCTTGGCTAAAGAATAGAAATCATTTCCTTTAGAACCTGCTATCTCCCCAGCCACGGGCTTCTGAGTAAGCATGGATTCCTTCATGCAGAATAGTTCTCAAATTCCATCAAAGACTCTTTGGTTACCCACATAGCAGTTAATCCACAAGGGAACAATTGTGAACATCTTTCCTATCAGATGGGTCTTACAGGTTCAAGGGGTTTATAGCTGGGTAAGAAAGACCGCTGCTGCTGTTTCTCCTCCCAGCAGCCTGAATAGCATTTTCTGGCGTTTTGAAAGCTAGCCATAACAGGATTTCTTTTGGGCCACCAACCAGTTTTCAAATTATGACACAGAGACTTAATTATTAGTTGTGAATGCTTGGCCTTATCTTGGGCTTGTCCCACAGCTCTTATAACTTAAATCAACCTGTTTCTCTTCATCTACGTTTTGCCTGAGGGCTTTTGACCTTTCTTTCATTCTGCATGTCCTACTCTGTGTCTGGCTGTCTGGCCACTGCCTGGCCCTGGGCATCTCTCTCTTTTTCTCCCTCATTCTTCTCGCCCAAGCCTAGATTTCTTCTCTTATTCTCGCTGCCTGCCAGACATGCCTATTCCTCTTCTGCCTTGCTATTGGCCATTCAACTTTTTATTAGTACTAATCAGGTGCCTTAGGCAGGCAAGGTAAAACAACAACACATCTTTACATAATTAAACAAATACATTATAAACAAAAGCAACACAACTGTACATAGTTAAAGCAGCATTCCGCAAGAGCTCGCCAGCAGGAAGTTTCCTGCTCAGTTCCAGTTTGACCACTTTCTGTCTTTCAATCAGCAATAGTGTCTTCAGCTTACGGTCTTATTATCTAGTACCAGTGAGCAACCAAGCGGAATGGCAAGAGCCTGAACTCTTTGAGGTAAGAGTGGAGGCTGTGAGGTCTCACTGACCAACCACTCATTAGAAGGTAGCCCACACCTGGCGTTGGGTGTTCTTTAATAATCATGGCTTCTAAGGAGCAGCATTATCTAGCCTTGCAGGGTGTTGCTCGTTAAACTCTTTTGTAAAGTTTTTTATTTATGTATTCGTGTATATGTATGTGGGCAAGTGTATTACAACTCAGATGTTGAGGTCAGAAGACAACCTGTGCCAACTCTTTGTTTTAATTATGTATATGTGTGTGTATGTATGTATGTATATGTATATTATTTGTTTTGGGTTTTGTCATTTTTTAAGACAGGGTTTCTTAGTAGCTATGGAACTCGCTCTGTAGACCAGGCTGGCCTTGAACTCACAGGGATCTGCCTGCCTCCACTTTCCGAGTGCTGGGATTAAAGGTGTGTGCCACCACCGCTGCCCAGCTTTGACTATACTTTTAATTGAGTGGCAGGAGAGTAGTTTTCCATACACTTTCTTGATGCATTGGTAAGAGCCTGGCCCTCTCAGATCAGCATCCCTGGGACTCTCCTTTATATTTTGAGACAGGGTCTCTCACTGAACCTGGAGCTCACCAATTTGACTAGACAGGCTGACCAGCAAGACGCAGGCCTGTGTGTGTCATGCCAGCACTGATATTATAGACTCGGACCATACCCAGGATTTTACACGGGTGCTGGGATTTGAGCTCAGGTCCTCATACTTACATAGCAGGTACTTTGCCAACCACCTTCCCAGTCCTCATTAAAAATGAGAAAGCATGGCATGCCCCATGTAATTTATTTAACACCAAGGCTATAGATTTATGACAAAATGGGTTGACTTCTTGTTCATGTCTAGGTATAAGGCACATCATGCCATGGTTGGGGACTCTTGTAATCTTCAAACTGTAAAGACAGCAAGGCATTCTTGTGCAACAAGAGTCAGGCTGTCTCCATCAAAGGCCTCACTAACATTTAGGGAACCACTGAAGGCAGCAGGTCATTCACCAGACATTGATATGGGTTTGGCAAATGAACGGTCATCTCTGTAATTTAAATGCTTGTGTTGTTCACCAGCACAGTGTCTCAGTCGTTGCCTAGTGAGCCACAAGGAACCAGTGTGCCTGGATTATTTGATACTCTCTTCCAGGTAGGTGTAGCAAGGAGGGTGCCACTTGTTCATCCCAGCTGCCCAGAACCAAAAGAACCACCCAGAAATTGTATTATTTAAAACACTGCTCGGCCCATTAGCTCTAACATCTTATTGGCTAACTCTTACATCTTAATTTAGCCCATTGCTAGTAATCTGCATCACCATGTGACTGTGGCTACCAGCAAGATTCCAACTGGTGTCTGTCTCTGGTGGGGCTACATGGCTTCTCTCTACCTCCTCCTCCTCTCTCCCAGCATTCAGCCTAGTTTTCCCTTCCTACCTAAGTCCCACATTGTGATAGGGCCAAAGCAGTTTGTTTATTAATCAATGGTACAGAGGGAAATCCCACATCAGGTAGAGGTTTCACTAGCTTTCTTTCAGTCAGAATCCTGGAAGCTACTTAAGACTTGAAGTCTGTAGCCCGATGCATCTGTGGACGTGGTTGGCTGGGAGGGTGAAGGCCGAGAAAGTGAGGTAGGAATTGACACTCATACACAGTGGCCCCTGTTTATCATTGATCTGAATTCTCAAAAGTTATCATTTTACCAGTTCAACAAGGGATGGTGGGACACAACACTTTTATTTTATCTTATTTCATCTTATCATAGCTGGGTCCTATGAGGTGCATTTAAGAAATTCTTCCAGTGAATTTAGGAGTGTGAGAGTGTATTAATTAAAAGAGAGGTGTGTTGTATTGGGTCTGTACCAGATGAGATGGATGTTTTTGACTGGGGTGTTTGGGAGGTTTAGGGAAATGATCTTCTTCATTGAGGAGGTGACAGCTGAGTGTGGCAATATTAACAAGGATTATGCTCAATAATCCAGTTTGGTGCCAGCAGGATATAAAGAATTTGTCCATATACTTGTGCTAATTTAGAATATACAGTGAGTTAGTATTTGAACAAAGTTTGTCTAGGTGTGAAAGTCATTCTTATGGAGACATTGCACATTGAAAAGATCATTGGTCTATTGGCCGAGTTTTTCTTTAGCTTATGTTTTTTTTTTTGTCTGTGTATCAACCAAACAACTCTCAACATGTAACGGTGGCTCATCATATTCTAAAAATATAGGAATACAATAAAAATATAAAATTACGAGGCTGCTAGCAAGGTGTGCTGCCTATGTGTTGGTTATGGCCCAAAGGGCTTTATTTTCTCTCATTCAAATTGATCTCAGGAAGTAAATATGTAGGGGTAGAGCGCAGACTACAGGCTGTCAAGGTAGGAACAGCAAATCGGCCCACAGAGTAGACAAGAGGTCGGCAACCATCGAACAATGGCTGGGAATTTTAGACCAGCGAGTGTCTCTTTGGGAAAACAAGATAGAGGGTTTTCCAACATAGAACTTGTCTTTGAAATAAGATAGCGATTTGGCATTTTGTGGAATAGTAAACTTTTGCATCTCTGAAATGTGAAGAGTACCACACTGTAATTTGCAATCTTCTGCCCTCCAGAACCAATCCTAAAAGCTGTGCATTGTTGCATATTCTGCAGCCATACTGGGCTCAGAGTGAGTCGGCATCTGACCTTGAATATAGAGTGATTTCCAGGGCCACAGTTTGCTTTGCTTGGAGGCCAAGAGTTGTTTTTCCCACTTGTTAAAAACCAGACATTGTAAGAGAAATAGATGGAAAAGCATAGTTCTTATTCCAGGAAACTGGTGTCAACTTCTAAAAATAGGCCACCTTAGCCGAAAGAGGATAAACTGAGTTTGATAATCTATTTGAGCCATCACACAGTTTGAACTATTTATTCTTAGAAGACATGCTGGGGACTTTTTATGTGCACACTCTATTTTCTTCTCCAAAAGCTGGAGGGAAAATGGCGCCCTGACTCACAGGGGCAGAGATTTGACTGCCAGTGAAAATTTACCCTAGATGCTGCCGTAGGAGTACACACGCATGCGCGTGTACCCCCCCACATGCGCGTGTACCACACACGCATGCGCATATACCACACACATGCGCGTGTACCACACACACGCATGCGCATGTACCACACACACATGCACGTGTACCACACACACATGCACGCATGCGCGTGTACCACACACACACACACACACGCATGAGTGTGTACCACATACACATGCATATGTTCATGTACACACATTTGCTATTATAATGTAGAAAATAAGATCGTTTTCTTCTACTACTGTTACACTCCCAGGGAGAGCGAGGCAGACAGTTGCTGCTTAGAGCTAAAGAGGCATATGGGCTGTCACTGGCTTATGCGGATGATCCAGAATTAACCCACAGACAGGGACTTGGTGCTTTAGGACTCCTAGCAGACTGTGAATTTGACAAGGCATTCAGGAAGAAAGTGCTTGTCCATTCTCCACTCGGCCATGCATAATCTTACCACCGCCCACATGATGAAGATTCTGCCCCTTTCCCCTCAATCCCCCAGACAAGCCCTTCTCACTGCCTTAAGTAAGACAGAGTCATCAAAGCAACATGCTTATCTGTTTGGTGTTTGGGATGCTCCTCATTAGAACAGAGGCTGCAGTGTGGAGATGCCCAACAGGTCCGCAGAGGGACCTCGTAAAGGTCACAGCTGAGCTTACAGTTGACAGCCGACAGCAATCTGCCAGGCACACATAGAGACCATACTGAAAGATGACCCTTCCCCCACACCCTCACTCCCACACCAGCCTTCAGAGGAACTTCCCAGCTGAGCAGGGATGGAGCACAGACAGTCCACAATGCTCGCCTGCCCAGGGTGCAGAGTTCTGAGCGAAACCAAATGTCTGTTCCTGGTTTTAAGCTCCACGTTACAGTTGGGTCCTGCGAGGCTATAGGTAGCTGACATATACAACGACCTGAAAACTCTAGCAGAGCGCTGCTTTTGAAATGGCCCTTTAATCCCAGAAAGCAGCAGCCAGGGACTACAGAGAGAGGCAGCATTGCCCTGAAGACAGCATTCGAGTTTCAGTATTGTGACAGAATTAAAGTGTTAAAGAATTTCTGCCATGCTCTAAAACTTGTACATTCGTGTAGAAGATAATGAAAGCTACAAGAGAAATCTGCCAAAGTGAGACGATTATATAAGGAAAAATCCTTGAGGAACCCTTGAGTTTGAGGGCTGCAAAGAAGAGAAGTCACTAAAGCTGGCAGAAAAGAAATTGCCTGTGAAGTAGCAGAGCCGACAGGGTTGAGGTACCCATGAGTGCACGGGAACAGCGTGCTTTAAGGTGGTACCTGCTGGAGTTGAAAGACTATTTTTGTTATAAAGTGAGAATTAAAAATAGAGAAGAACGGGGTACAGCAGTACACACTTGTGAACCTAACTGCTCAGGACTCTGAGGCAGGAGGACTGCAGCTCAGTCTGGAAGACATACAGATGAGCATACCCTATTATTACCTATAGATATCTAGGTAATAAGTGTTACTAGGATAAAGGTAGAAACAGATTATATCCATGAATTATATAACATATATTCTTTTTTTAAAAAATAGGTACTTTCTCAAATGCTTTTGTAATATGATTTGGCATCTCTTGGGTAAATTCCCAAGAGTGGGATTGCTGGGTCCTGGGGTAGGTTGATCCCGAATTTCCTGAGAAACCTCCACACTGCTTTCCAAAGCGGTTGCACAAGTTTGCATTCCGTGAGGAGTGCGTTTACCCATTGAGATGGTGGGGCAGATCTAATGGGAGACCACCAAGTCCAGTTGGAATGGGTCTGATGGAACAGGGGACCAAACCGGACTCTCTGAATGTGGCTGACGGTGGAGGAGGACTGAGAAACCAAGGACAACGGCAATGAACATGAACTCTACAGCATGGACGGGCTCACTGTGAACCTTGTCAGTTTGGTTGCTCACCTTCCTGGACTTAGGGGGAGCTGGGAGGACCTTGGACTTAACATAGTGAAGGGAACCCTGATGGCTCTTTGTCTTGGAGAGGGGTGAAGTAGGGGTATGGGTGGAAGGGAGGGGAGGGAAAGGGGAGGAGATGGAAATCTTTAATAAAAAAAATGAGAAAAAAAAGATACTTTCCAAGTATATTTGAAAGATATTATTTACGTGTATGCAGCTGTGGAGGCATACTCCTTTACATGTATGCAGCTGTGGAGGCACACTCGTTTACATGCAGACAGCTGTGGAGGCACACGCCTTTACATGGAGACAGCTGTTGAGGCACACTCCTTTAATTCAGTGAGGAAGCAGAGACCCATCTCTGTGTTGGAGTCCTGGTCTACACAGCCTATTTCCAGGTCACCCAGGGCTACGTAGTGACACATTGTATCAAATAAATTTTTTACACATAATGGCACAGAATCAATATAGAAGAGATGCACTGGGTTCCCTTAACTGGAAAACACACTCTTAACTGGTGGCATGTTCCACAAGCAGGGCCCAGATTGAATAAAAAGGACAAAGGAAGCAGCTCCATGATTAAAATGATTACTTGCTGCTCTTGCAGAGGACTTGAGTTAGGTTGCCAGCAGCCACTTTAGGCAACACGTAACTGCCTGTAACTCTAGTTCCAGAGGATCCTAACCCTTTGTAAGCACACACACACACACACACACACACACACACACACACAGTGTGTGGGGTCTTTGGAGGGGTGAAAGTCATTGAGTACCTGCATTCTTCCCACTCTGCTTCCAGACTGCTGATACCATGTGACCACCTGCCTCCATGCATTTCCCCACCATGGTGAACTGTACTTTTGAATGAAGAGCCAGCCGGGCGGTGGTGGCGCACGCCTTTAATCCCAGCACTCGGGAGGCAGAGGCAGGCGGATCTCTGTGAGTTCGAGGCCAGCCTGGTCTACAAGAGCTAGTTCCAGGACAGGCTCCAAAGCTACAGAGAAACCCTGTCTCGAAAAACCAAAAAAAAAAAAAAAAAAAAAACAAACAAACAAAAAAAACCCTTGAATGAAGAGCCAGAAAAAGACTTTCTTTCTGAAGCTGCCTTTGTTGGGTATTTTGTCATAGCAACAAGAACAGGACCTAATACAGATGTGTACATGAAATGCATCTGGATAGTGACTGAAGCTACGGCAAGCGTTCTTGTCACCAGGGATCCCCAAGTAGCAGCATTCAGAAGTAAAGAGTTAGAGGAAGGGAGTCTAAGGAAAATTCTTTGAAGGTCTGGTAGAGTCCTGCTTGCGGAGTTAAAGAAATAACAATAACAATAATAATAATAAGTAGTAGTAGTCGTCGTGGTAGTAGTAAAACGATTTTTTTTTCAAAAAAATCTGTATTCAACCAAATTGGACAACCTAAAAGAAATAAATTTCTTTTTTTTCCTCTCATGATTTATTTTTTTATATTTAAAAATTTCCATCTCCTTCCCTCCTCCTCCCCCCTCCCTCCCCTCCTCCTCCCCCTTCCCTCCCCTCCTTCTCCCCCTTCCCTCAAAACCTGGAAAGATCTGAAAGTGGAAGTATCACATGGAGGAAATTCATCATGTCTGAAGGTGATTTGGGCTAGCCATGAGATACAACATGTGAAGGAGTCATTAGTTTGTAAACCAAGTGTGTTTACTAATCATTCTACATTGACGAAACTGTACCAGTCTAAATATTTGGTCCTTTAAGTTTTTACGTAGTTTTACAATTTTTATAAAGCTGTATAATAACCCACACTTTCCACAAGATACCGCATCCCTTTAGCATAGGTATGCATGCATACGTTTTTTTTTTTTCAACCTTTTTGCCCTAATCCTAACTTCCATTCACTTCAACTGCCGGAAAACAAGCAGGGAAAACTAATTTTGCCAAGTCTAACTTTTCCCCAAAGTGATCAGTTCTTCTTTTCTAGATGTCAGAGCTGATCTCATTGTCCCTCAGCACAGCCCTGGACTGGGCTCCTCGCCCGTGATTTTCTTTTCTGCTAAAGGAAACTCCAGTTTACTGGCTGACATTCAGAAGATCTGCAGATGTTTCTGCTAGCACTCTTAGTCTCTTGAGTCAAAAGGCAACCGATGGAGGTAGAATTAATGACACATTGGATTTCTAAAGCATAGCCTAACATGAGAGAAAGCAAGTGATTCCTAAGGTTGTGGGGGAACAAGTCTACTCAGTAATGAGTTCTCTGTACAGTGTTTCCTTAAAGTTAGATTCTTTCCTCTAAAGGTAGCCTACGAAACAGCAAACGAAACAGCAATCTCACTTTATATTGGTGTTTTAGAAAACTAATGTCAACAACCTGGAAACCACAATTGTATAAATGATTCAGGCGACAACTTAATTACTATGTAGATTAAGTCATTTTATTTTGTTGATTGCAAGCTGTATTTGTGTGAGTGTGTACTGGAAATCAGAATTGTACTGGAAATTGATACGGGTGCTGGTGTCTTCCGTTTGGCTTGTCACCCTAGGTTTTTTTTTTGTTTTTGTTTTTTGTTTTGTTTCTTTGTTTTTCTGAGGCAGGGTTTCTCTATGAAACACTCTGGACTGTCATGTAACTTGTTTTGTAGACCAGGCCGGCCTTGAACTTACAGAGATCTGCCTGCCTCTGGGCTGCGATTAAAGGCATGTGGCACCACTGCCTGACCCACCTTAGCTCTTGAGACAGGTTTCTTGATGAACTTGGAACTTGGCATGTTGCTAGACTGGCTGCCCAGCGAGCCCCTGGGATCAACCTGTCTCTGCCATGGGGTTCCAAATGTGTGCCACTGCGCCAGCTTTTTATAGAGGTGGAAGGGATCCAGATTTAAGTCCCCATGATTATACAGCAGGTGCTTTACCTGCTGAGCCATATTCCAGCCCCTGATCTTTAGCATTTTAGAGAGCATGCATTTTTTCAAACAACAACAACAACAACAACAACAAAAAGAGTAACAGAGACCTTAGATTATTTGGCACCAGCCATCTAAAAGGACTTTCAGGGGCTAGAGAGATGGCTTAGAGGTTAAGAGCATTGACTGGTCTTGTGGTGTCACATACCTTTAATCCCAGCATTCAGGAGGCAGAGGCAGGTGGATATCTGTGAGTTTGAGGCCAATCTGGTCTACAAGAGCTAGTTCTAGGACAGGCACCAAAGTTACAGAGAAACCTTGTCTCAAAAAAACCAAACCAAACAAAAACAAAAACATAGATATGTGTTTAAACATATATATACATATATATTATGTATATGTATATGTATGTATATGTGTGTGTAAGTGTGTGTGTGTGTATACCTGTATAAGGGACTCACAGTGTTTGCTAAATTATTGGAATTTGCATGATCAGTGGTCAGTCCAATAGTGGGTTTTGTTGATACTATTGGTTTTCTCTATTTGCTTCTTTACTAAATAAACAGGTTGTCAGAATTGATTGTCATGCATTAGAATCTGTAATGTTGCTCAGAAGTTGCTCACCAAGTGCTTGGTGAGTGCTGGAGAACAATGTAACTGTGCCCACGTCATTCAACATCCGGAGAAGCATTAAAGGATGGTCTTTGTGATCCAAGATTTTGCATTGCATTGTCGGTTACTCTGTCTCTTAACTGAGGGATTTTTTTCCTGGAGGTTAAATATAATCACCCACAAGAATGTCTTATAACCAGTCCCGCTTTTCCATCTAAAATTATTAAAGCGGAATGAACTCACTTTTAAGATACAACCCACTAACATAATTTTCTAATTTATGACCAAGTTCAACAATTTAAAGGGTTTTAAGGATTTAAGGTTTATACTGAACACTGATTCTGACTGTAGAGAACGACACAGGCCGTATTGACCTTGCCTTCTCTTGTGGTTTGCTCTACCATGACTGGAGTAAACAGTTGTGGGAATGAGATGGAAGAACTGTGTTTAGAGAGGATGGGTGGCAGGGTGGAGTATGGCACAAGCCTGATCTCTGATGGAGAGGGTAGAGAAGGAAGGTTGTCTGGAAGCCTTCCAGAGTGCAGAGCTCTCCACAGGAGGGTCAACAGAGACCGGGGAGTGTCAAGGAGCCAAATTTGACTAAGAAAGAACTTTGCAGAAGCAGCCAGCCCTGGAGTTTCCAATGCAGCTAGTCACTGGAAAGAAGAAGCTGTAGGGCACATAACCTGTGGAGTGTATAGACTGTACGGTGCAGAGCCTGTAGGGTGCATAGACTGTAGGGTGCAGAATTGTAGGGTACATAGACTGTAGGGTGCATAGACTGTAGGGTGCGTAGACTGTATGGTGTGTAGACTGTAGGGTGCAAAGCTGTAGGGTGCATAGCCTGTAGGGTGCAGAGCTGTAGGGTGCGTAGACTGTATGGTGTGTAGACTGTAGGGTGCAGAGCTGTAGGGTGCGTAGACTGTATGGTGTGTAGACTGTAGGGTGCAGAGCTGTAGGGTGCGTAGACTGTATGGTGTGTAGACTGTAGGGTGCAGAGCTGTAGGATGCATAGACTGTAGGGTGCAGAGCTGTAGGGTGCGTAGACTGTATGGTGTGTAGACTGTAGGGTGAGGAGCTGTAGGGTGCATAGCCTGTAGGGTTCATAGCCTGTAGGGTACATAGACTGTAGGGTGCAGAGCTGTAGGGTGCATAGCCTGTAGGGTGCATAGACTGTATGGTGCATAGACTGTAGGGTGCAGAGCTGTAGGGTGCATAGACTGTAGGGTGCAGAGCTGTAGGGTGCGTAGACTGTAGGGTGCAGAGCTGTAGGGTACGTAGACTGTAGGGTATACAAGGTGAGTTTAGAGTCCAGACCTTCAGTTCATAACTTGCCCTATACTCTGAAGTGTGTCGTGCACATTCTGGTTTTTTTTTTTTTTTTTTTTTTTTTTTTTGGTTTTTCAAGACAGGGTTACCCTGTAGTTTCTAGAGCCTGTCCTGGAACTAGCTCTTGTAGACCAGGCTGGCCTCGAACTCAGAGATCCGCCTGCCTCTGCTTCCCGAGTGCTGAGATTAAAGGTGTGCGCCACCACCGCCCGGCTGTCGTGCACATTCTGATGTCTGACAAAGCGACCAAGTGAGCACCTCCCAGCCTGTCTCCTTCTTCATTTCTGCCCCCAAGCTTAGAGCTCGGCATGACCACCTCCTCACCCTTCACCTTCAGGAATTCATTCCAAAGAGAAACAACCTACATCTGTCCATTCTCTCACATACAAGCAAATGGTTTCCTTTTCCCCCTTTGACTTCCAGGCCCAAATAACTAACGAATCCTACTGACCCAGCCTCTCTCTTCCCCTCTGCTCCTTCCGTGGGCTTTTGGTGTTACTGCTCGGTTTCCCTTCTCATTCCCTTTAGGCTACATTATCTGCACTGCTGACCTAGCCACCGACATCCTCCTCTTCCACCCCTCCCTCTCTAATCCACTTAAAATGTTGTCACCAAGCTAATCTGTTCCGAAGGGTGGCTTTGGTTGTGTTATTTCTGTTCTTAAAAAAAAAAAAATCCTCCAGCAGCTCCACTCTTTCTAACAAAACAAACTTTCATAGCCTTCTATATGCAAAGACCTCTGTGGCCTGACTCCAAGGGAGCTTTTCAATTTTACCTCTCAAAATTCTTTTTATACACACTGTAGTCTCCCTGAGCTATAGCAACTGCACAATTATTCCCTGAACTTTCCCACCTTCATGAAATTGCCTCGCGGATCTGCTTTTAATTTTTCTAGTCAGTGCTGTTTAACACCCCCACCCCACCCTAGGGCCTCCACAGCCTAGTGCAAATGTTGCTTTGGGATTTACCTCAAATCTCTTTGCTGGAAAACTAGTAGATGATATTTGTTAGCCTATAAAATAGTGTTTTTAATGAAACTTTTGTTATGGAGGCAGTTTTCAGACTTAGTGAAATTGGCTTTGTGTGTGTGTGTGTGTGTGTGTGTGTGGCGGGGGTGTTGATTCATGTAAATACCAAGGACTGTTGGCACCTGGGAGGCCTACACTTTACATATGCAAATTTTTAACTATTAGCCACGAAAAAAAAGGCTAATGGTTATAAGCATCAAAGAAATGTTCATTCGGCACTGGCTATTCGTGGTGACTTTTCCTGGGGAGACATGAACAAGTGTCTGTTCACCTCAGAGGGGCATGGATGACAGATCAAAGCAGCAATTCTACCCAGGTCCAGTTTGGTAAACCCGCGAGTTTATCAGGTTCGCATTCAAAGGTCTAGGTGAGGGGTTGCAGGAGCACGGGCGACCATGATCAGCTGCAGCTGCAGGTTTCCTCTCAGCAGGCATGACAACAGCACAGAAGCTGCATAGGTGGAATGCCCCTCTTAGTCAAGTTTCCACCTCCTGCATCCCCGAGCAACCCGCCCCACCCAGCCACGTGTAGCAGGGACAGGATTCTGTGCATCTGTGTATGGGGAGTGGGAGAGTGGCTGTAAGCTCTCAGCTCTCCCCTACTCCGTCTACAAGGGAATGTTAACTCGGCCTGTCTTGTGGGGGTCTTCAGGCAAAGACTGTTGTTCTGCTCTTCAGGTTTGGAGATGGTAGAGGCCATGCCATGCCCCGAAAACAGCATTCCATAGCAATTCTGATAAATAGCAGACAGTGGCCGGGCACACGCTCTAGGAACTGGGGTTCAGGTCACAGAGTAAAGCAAGGGCTACTCCAGTCTGCCACAAAGGACCTGGCAGAATTATTATGCATACAGTCAAAGTGTATACAGGAGTAATGTGTTGTTAAGAACAAGAAGCTGGATGTGTGTGTGTGGGGGGGGGCATTTCAGAACTTGGGAGCCTGAGGCAGGCGGAGCAAAAGTTCAAAGCCAGTTGGATGCATGGTGACTCTGAGGCCAGCTTGGATTGCAGAGTGAGACTTTGTCTCAGACAAAAAAGTAAAAAGCTAAAGTACGCAAAGTACACACACACACACACACACACACACACGGACACACACGGACACACACAGACATACGGACATGGACACACACGGACGCATACATGAACATACACACACATGGACACACACACAGACACACCCACAGACACACAAATGGACACATGCACACATGGACACACACCCATGGGACACACATACACGGACACACACACAGACACACACATAAACACACACACACGGACACATGGAAGAATTATAAATCACAATAACAAAGGTAGACAAATTTTTAACTTTTACACAAAATCAGTAGTTGCTGAAGAGTATGTCTAGAAACAAGCATTGAAGAAAGAAATGTGTACACTATAAAACTTATACAGGATATACCATGCTGTCACAAATAACTGGTCATATTAGTGATACATTTAAGTGCTAAAAATAAACTAAACAACTTTGTTTTATATACATATATATAATATATATATATATTATATATATATATATATACTTAAGAATTTTTATTACTTGTTTGCTAAGAAAAAGAAGGGCTGAAGATGTGCTCATTTGGTGGAGTGCTGGCTTAGCATGCACGGTATTCTGGCTTCCATCCCCACCATTGCATAGACCTGGTGGGATGGCACCGTCTGCTCTCTCAGTACACACGGGGAGGAACAGGAGGAGGGTCAGAAGTCCACCGTCGTCCTCAGCTACAGAGCGAGTTTGAAGCCTGGGCTGTATGATATCCTGCTTCAAAACAAAACAAAACAAAAAAACAGAAGAAGAGGGAGGCCAGTTGTTAGTTCAGTCAGCAAATTGCCTGCTGCAAAAACCCGAGGACCTGAGTTCAGAACCCGGGTACCATGTAACAAGGCGAATGACAACTGTAACCCTAACTAGTGGGTAGAGGCAGGCAGACCCCAGCGTTTAACAGCCATCCAGCTAACCAAATGGCAGATACTAGGTTCGGTGAAGGACCCTGCATTAGAAAATAATACGGAAGATCGACTAGATGACTCAAGGCCAGAGAAAGTACTTCCTGCCAAGCCCGGTGACCCAAGTTCAATCCCCACGACCTGCATGGTAGAAAGAGGAAATCCACTCCCACAAGCTGTTCTATGGTGTCCACATATTCATATGCACACAGACAGATACATACATAAAACATATACATACATACATACACAAAACAAAAACATTTTAAAAATAAGGCAGAGGGCAAGAGGGCAACACATCTGATGCTAACCTTTGACCTCCACATATACATACATACATGCACACACACGAACACATGAATACACACACACACACAAACACACACACACACGAACACTTTTAGGACACAAGGGCTCTAACTGCAGTATTCTTTGCCTTCTCCACATGCCCTGAGAGTACATGCATCGCTGGCATGCTCCACATGGAGATTGAATCAGCTGTTGCCCTCCACCCAACATCACTGGGCTGCATCCTCAGAGGTAAGCCTCCGTGTTGATGTAGCTTTCTGTCTTCCCAGTGATTCCGGAATATGGATGGGTGAAAGAAAGGGGATGATGAGAACAGGCAATTGAGGTTGAGCAGGGGGAGAAAGACATAGCAATGTGGGCTGAGAGCGGAGCATATGGGAAAGCCATCAAAGGGTGAGAAGTCCATCCCCGAGTCAGAACACTGGGACAAGGGGCGAGCGGGGCTTGCACGTACCAGAAGGCTTCACATGCCTTGCTGAAGAGCTTGGGTTTTATTTTTAAGCAGTGGGAAGCCACTCAAGGGAACAACAAGATAAGGCTTGTATTTTAGATCAGCGTGCTGAAAGGAGACTGGCCGGAGCTTGGGAGATGTTTGGATGGCGGGACAGGGAGAGCGGTGGGGAGGCTGTTCGGCTCAGTGTATCAGACAAGACCCCATTAGTATTTGTCCTGAAGCCAAAGCCACAGGCATGAAGAGGAGTGGGGCAGTGGCAGGGCTCTGGAAGTGTCAGGAAACCTGCGACCCAGGACTCAGCGACTGACTTATGCAGATAAGGAAAGGGAAGGGAGTCCAGGCTCGCCCCCGGATACTTGAGAGCTAGCCCACACCTATAACCCCAGCACTCAGTAGCCACAGCCGGCTCAGGAGTTAGCGGCCACATTGAGGGACACAGAGAAGCTGAGCCAACCTGATTACACAAGACCCTTCCTTAAAAAAGAAAAAATAATAAGAATTATGATAAGCCAATAACCAGCACTAATCGCTCATTGGTCCCCAAATCTATTTCTTAAAGGATGTTTATGTTTATCTCCAAGAAGGTCATAAATAATTTTTTATAAGACTTGAAATTCCAGAACATGCTGCCTTACTCTATCTCTCATTGGCATAAACTCGATGGAAGGAGACTCTTTGTTCATTGTTAAAACCTGTTGCAAATGGAAGAGAACTCTTTCCTATATAAGATATCTTTGGTGCCACCCAAATGCCTGGTCACTGTTCAAATCTGGGTTTACCAAGTCTTTCATTACTTTCAAGGCTATTTTTTAAGATTCATTTTTATTTGTGTGTGTGTGTGTGTGTGTGTGTGTGCCATATGTGGGCAGGTTGCCTATGGAGACCAGAAGAGGGCATTGGAGCCTCTGGAGCTGGGTATACAGGCACTTGTGAGCCTTATGACATGGGACCAAGGGTCTGAAACTAGGCCATCTGGAAGAGCAGAAGGCACTCAACCTCTGAGCCATCTCTTTCTGTGATGAACTGAAATGCACTCATTTCAGATATCATCCTTGGGAGCAAGGATCAGGGCACCAAAGCAGACAACAAGCACGCATGTGAGAGGCTGGGGCATTCAGTCATTAGTTTCATAGCTGGCAAGAAGAAGGACCTGAGTTCTACCGCTAGAACCCATATGAAGAAAAGCACAGATTTGTAGTTCAAGTAGGAGAGGTGGAGACAGGCAAAACCCTGGGACTCACTGGCCAGCTAGCCTCACATAATTGCTGAGCTCCAGGTCAAGCAAGATACCCTGGCTCAGCAAAGTAAGATGGACAATACCCAGGGTAACACTAAGTGTGACTTCTGGTCTCCACATGTATCACCCCCCCCCCACCACCATCACCACCACCACCACCACCACCATCACCACCAGCACCCCCACAAAAAAAACTCATGCCGTTGTTTTAAGTTTTGTTTTTCCTGAAATAATGGGACTCAATCTCCACGGTCAGACAAACAGATCTCGAACGGTGTCAGTGAAACACTCTAGAGAACAAGAGAACTTCTAAGTCACAAGCAGCATGCACGTACACTGTAATCCTTCCCAAACCCTGGAGCTGACGCTGGAATTATTGGTGAAATGGGCCAAAATTTAAGTGTTTGGACTCTCCATGCAGTGGAGATCATCTTAACACATCTCTTGACAAACAACCCACAGTTGCCAAGGTTTATGAGTCAGCCATGAGGCAATTGTTGAACCCTTTCCCAGGATCTCTGCATCCTTGAGTGTTACCATACGAGAGTCCAGGACGTTGGAGAAATGGCAACACTGCAGAGTAATTTCATGAAAATACTAAATTTTCTGTCACCTAAACGCTAAGATAGTAACTTCAATTTTTTTCTACTCCTAAGATATGCTTAGTGCTAATGATTTTTTTCTTTTAATTCCTGAATTTTCATAAATACCCAAGACAGGGGTTTCAATGTCTGTTGATGATTATTGCCGAGCGCTGAATCTTTTCCCTGTGTACGGATGGTGAGCACTTTAACATACGAGTCTGAAGGTGATGGAAGCCATTTCGTATTTCACAGACTGGTAGTAAGCAGAGCCCAGCAGAGCTTAGCATCTTCTATAGTTCAGGCTTTACACTGGGAACTTTCATGTCTATTTAACTGACTCAGCTTATATCCACTGTCATTTTGAGATGCTTCTTCATTTTCTCTTGCTGCGCAACAAGAAACCTACCACAAACTTTGCAAGCTAAAACATTGCCTATGTATTTGCTCATAACTAGGTAGCATGAAACCCTGAGCCTGCTGTGGAGGGTTCTCTGCTCAGGACTTTATGTAGCTAAAACCAAGGGGTTTGCCTTAGGTCTTTTCCTCAGCAAAATCCAGTGACTGTGGTTGGAGAGATGAGGTTTGACAGCTAGCGTGATGGCTTATCACATGAAGGCGTTTGTTACCAAACCTGACTTCCTAAACTTGATCCCTGAGATCCGTATTGTGGAAGGTTGATTTCTGACCTCCGCATGCGGGCTGTGCCATGCTCAAAGACAAGTGTCTACACACACACACACACACACACACACACACACACGCATACACACGCATGCAAAGATGTCATTTAAAATGTCTGTAAAAGAAATGAGGCCTGGACTAGGCATGCGGTACATTTTGTTATCCTAGCAACTGAGAGGCTGAGATAGGGGACCAGGGTCTGGGGGCCAGCCTGGTTTACAGTGTGAGCTCAGAATTAACCTAGAATGTGTATCAGGAAAATTGGCTGGGGTGTAACTCAGTGTGCTTACCTAATGTGTACAAAAACCTCGTTTTCATCCCAGTACCCTATAAAGCCAAGTATGGTATTGCCTACCTGTAATACCAGAACTAAGGGTGTGAGGGAGATAGGAAAGGCTGAAGTTCAAGGTCATTCTGGCCTCCATCATGAATCTGAGGTCAAGCCAGCCTGAGATGTGAGAGGGGCTTGGCCGGGGGATCAGGTCTGCTTTCCTTTGCTGACATTCGTCCTGGCCTCATATAACTTCCTACATTTCTTGTCACACAGCCTCCTCTACTTTACAGGCAGCAATGGCAGGTACCACTTTGGTCCAGTATTCCTCTCACTTGGTGTCTCTCAGGGAAGGCCAGTCCCTTTTACAGGCTCCTAACTGGACAGGCTAGCTAGAATGCTCTCAGCATCCTAATGTCAACTCATTTAGATCATATTTGCATCTGCAAAATGACTTCATAATGGTGCCTGGATTAGCGCTTGATGGAATGACTGAGAGATGTGTGGATACCAGAGGACAGGCCTGTTGGGACCATCCTGGACCGTCTTTGCCATAGACTCACGTCTCCAGGGTACCAGGGAGGTTGTGTTCTCATACAGACCAAGGAAGAATTGCTTCCAAGCTCACTAAGAATGTTATCAGGATCCAAGCCAAGAGGTGGTGGTGCATGCCTTTAATCCCAGCACTCAGGAGGCAGAGACAGGAGAATCTTTATGAGTTTGAGGCCAGAGTGGTCTACAAGAGCTAGTTCCAGGACAGGCTCCAAAACTACACAGAAACCCTGTCTCAAAAAAACAAAGAATGTTATCAGGATCCATTTCTTTTTTGCTTTTTTATAAAAATGATTTTTAGTGAGCTCTACAATTTTCTCTGCTCCCCTCTCTTCCTCTTCCCTCCCCTTCAACCCTCTCCCAAGGTCCCCATGCTCCCATTTTACTCAGGAGATTTTATCTTTTTCTACTTCCCATGTAGATTAGACAGGATCCATTTCTTTCTGGCTATGCAGTTGAAGGCATTGGCTTGTGTTAGCTGATAGATGGGAAACTCCCATCCATCCCTGCTAAGTAGATGTGCTCAGAGTAGTTGCTTCACTGTGAAGGCCAGCAAGAGAATCCTCCAAATCCAGCATCTACTAAGACTGGCTCTTACCTGGTGTCGTCTAATCGCGAGAGTTCTGCAGGGTCAGGGGAAGTCACGTTTTCATCTCACGCACAAAAAGCAGAATTTCTAACAGTGGCTGAAGGTCATGTTATGATGTGTCTGCCACCAAAAGTCTATGCTTAGTATTATGGAATAATTGAAAAATTAAGTATTTTTTTTAAGAGTTTAGGGGCCAGGCAGTGTTGGTATCACACACCTTTAATCCCATCCCTTGGGAGGCAGAGGCAGGTGGATCTCTGTGAGTTCCAGGTCAGGCTGATCTAGAGAGCAAGTTCCAGGACTGTCGGAACTATTACACAGAGAAACCCTATCTCAAAACACCAAAACCCACCACCGCCACCACCTCCAACAAAAGAGTTCAGGGACTAGAACATTTGCCCTGGAGTACAATTTGGGCAGAAGAGTCCACCAAAATGTCACCTAGTGTTCCTCAAATCCTGGAGCAGATTCATCTGAGGCTGAACCCTAACTGTGTCCTGGATCTACTGCAGCTTAACTTTCCCTTGCCTCGTTTCCTTCTTCATGAAATGCATGATTGTGCTGGAGTGAATTTGGAGAGTGATGGCCTTGTGGGAACCAGAGCTCGGCGTGCCCTTAGGCGTTATTTCTACCACTGTTTGTTTCCTTCCTGATGAATGTGATATGGATTATCCACCTATTTATTTAATCTATTGTTAAGCGTACGTGTCTTTTGTAATTTTCTTTTCATGATATATTTTCTCTAACAGCTATGTTGAGATGTAATTGGTATCACCTGCCCAGGAAGCTAGATAAGCGCGTACACCTGTGCTATCACCATCGGGAGCGTGCGGTTTTGGTAACATCTATCCACGTGAAGTCTGAAACGGCCCATCCATGAGAGGATTTGGCGTGGCCTAACCCTGTGAGGATTTGGCGTTGTCTATTCATAAGAGGCGTGGCTATATCCTCTCCATGCACTTGGCGGGGCAGTGAGTGCAGTTTTTCCATGCTCTCTCGTCATTATGCCAATTACACTTTTCAAACACTTAATTTCCCATCTGCTAATAGGACTCTTGAGGAAAGTGAATGTTAATTAGGTCTCCTGTGACACATTTTAATTATATGTCTCATTCTGTAGCTGAGGTTCAATGGTAGACTACGGTAGGGGGTAATCAACCGCAGTTTGTAACCGCATGGTCTGTATTTATGTCTGTGGTGGCAGAAGAAAGACTTTGGGAATTGTCCCAGTCTGTATGTTGGAAGGAAGGTGACTCAAATTTATTGAATTAAATTGAGTTGCACCAATTCTCTGCTTAGTTCTACTCCAATTGTATGGAAGAAAAATGAGAAAACCTTCATTTCCTATTCGGGGGTTTCAAAGTTGCTAGGGCAACAAAGGCTCATATGTATTAGACAGGCATAATCTAATATGGCATAAGAGAGTATCAAAATTAGTTGTCTATTAGTTATCTATGAGGTATGGGAGTCCACAACATCTCTTTTTATGATGCTAATTTAGTCCATGTGTGTGCGTGTGAGGCCAGTTATTGTGGGAGTCAATTCTCCTTCCATTGTGTGGGTCCAGAAAACGAACTCAGGTCATCAGACTTGGTACCAAGGGCCCTTACCCAGGGAACTATCTTACTATCTTGCCAGATTGAAATATGAGAATTCAAAAAAGGAAGGACCGATGGGGAAGTGCTTCCTACAATGGCCCCAGGTCACCACCTGTGTTAGTAGTATGGCCTGGAGAAGCTGAGTGCTGGAGAAACACTCAGTCTTGAATAATAGTTTGAACGTGGGTTTGCTTTACACGGATCCTCCTCTGTTTACAAGATAGAAAGGGGCACACAATGAAGGTTGTTTACTAGGGAGGATGAGCACACTGGACCCTCTAATCATCGTGAGGTACCCTGGGCTTCAGTTCTCTAGAAGGTCTTGGGGACACAGAGATTGCACTGTCTATGTAACGCATACAGAAAGCAATGACACATGAGGTGTGGTTATATCATGGAAAATCTGTTTATCCAGTCTCTAATTTTCTAGGATTTTTTTTTTCTGTTTAACAAAAATATTGGGCTGGAAGTGCTGTCGCATGCCTTTAATCACAGCGCTCGGGAGGCAGAGGTAGGTAGATGTCTGTGAATTCAAGGCCAGCCTGGTCTACAAGAGCTAGTTCCAGGATAGGCTCCAAAGCTACACAGAGAAACCCTATCTTGAACCCCCTCCAAACAAACAAACAAACAAACAAACATACAAGCAAACAAACCTTTTACAACCCTCAATAAGGCAGGCTATTAAATATTATATTATATTATAATATTAAATATATTATAGTAGTTGCAATAAACATAGAGGCAATGATATAGGACATACATTTCCCATTGTTTCGAGAATGACACACAGTGTAGAAGATTTCTTTGAAGTGTGTCTGTTCTGAAGCACTCTGATACCAAGTTTCGTTTGATTTCTACAATAGATCTGTGAGAAGAAATCACGGTTTACACACGGCTCCATTCTATTTCAATAACCTATCTGCAAAGTCACATTTCACTGTGCGGGATGGAAGACAGCATCTTAAGTGGCTATTTATAACTGGCGTTATATCATATGGGGCAATATTATTAGTTGAAAAAGTCAGCAATTGAGGGCTGTAATTCATTCATTTATGACCTTACCATTTTGCAGCATTCTTAATACCGTTTTTTTTTACAAGCTATTGCGAGCGAGATGAAAGCTAGTTAGACGTTCTTGAGAGCAGAAGTCTGTTTCTCCCAGCTATAAATTCTTTGCCTAGTAAACAATTTCATCTTGTGAGCGTAAAATAGGGAACTACACTTCTCTTCAGCTGTTTAGTTCATCGTGAATGTGTTTCCTGTTTAACTGAAGAAAGAACCATACTCGTAAATTCTCCCTGAGCCCCTAGAAGCAGTAGCAGGCTCTGCCTACCGAGAATCCATCCTGTACATAGCCCTGGGACCTTATTGATTGTGACATTAAATAAATGGCCTTGATCTTCTTTTTTTAAATACTCAAGGCTACAAGTAATACAATCTCAAGGAAGCAGAGGGAAAGAGGCATGCGGGAAGGAGGGAAGCCAGGCTTACTCCCCAATGCATCAGCCAATGGGCTTGCTGTCTTTGGACGTTGTCTCTAGTCTCCTGTCAGAATGGAGAGAAAAGTGAAGCTATTTTCACATTCACTTCTAATCTAGCTAGACCGCTGAACTGGCCGGTTTCTTGGTTTGTTGTTGAAGGTTGTACATCACCCAGAGAAGCCTACAGGGCAAGAATGTCGAAATCCAGCTCAGACTTGATTTGCCAATGTGCGTGTCCTGAGCCTGCATCTGAGTGAGGGCATTTGGGGTTAGTTGCCTTTCTGCTACTGAGACAAGTGCCTGGGATGATGAACTTATGAAAAGTTCTGTCCTGGCTCACAGTTCTGGAGGTTTCAGTCCTTGAACGACCGGCTCTGTTGTTTGGAGCCTATGTTTACACGTCATGATGAAACAGAACCAGCCATCTTCTGAACAGAAAGTGCCAGTGGAAAGGAAAAAGACTGGATCCCACTATTCCAAGCATCCTAAGGCCTTCCACGAGGTACTGCCTCTTAAAGTTATTACCCTCTCCTAACACTGCTAATCTGGAACTACGCTTTCCAAAGCACATGGCTTTGTGTCATTCCTGCTAAGGCTGCATGGACCAACGACACTCTGGCTGGCTTCCAGAGCCAGGGCACTAGCTGCACCCACAGAATCCTGAACTGCTATGATAAATGTACCTGCGTTGACTCCTCTAGTAAAACGTGTGCCCCTCGCTGTGTGAGTGCCATGCAAAGAGCCAAGAGAACGCTCAGCTCAGCGTACGCTGAAGACAACCCTCACTCAACTCCTTCAACGGGGAGAACGAGGAAGTGTTCCAGCTTCACAAAAGGCTATTGTAGGTGTCAGTTCTCCCCTTGCTGTCATGAAATGGGAAGAAACAGTTAGCTGCAAGACAAAACATGTCACCAGTCCTCTGCAGGAATCCAGATCACCTGTTAAACAGCTCTGCTGTGTCACTCGCAGACACATTTTGTACTTCCGTAGCTGACATTTCCATTCAAGCTCACAAAGCTTTACTTCACAAAACTTCTCTGCCTTTCAAAATCTACTTTCCGTACCCTTTTGCAAAGTTCCAGGCAAATTCTACTTTATTGAAAACACATTTCCCTTTTCCTTCCTGAACACTGTAATATCCCTGAACCCTGTCTGTCTGTCTGTCAAACAATAGTCACACAGTTGAGTTGATGCAACCCGTGGCCCAGGTTCCACTCGTGGAGATCGGAACACCAGTGGTAGTGCACCCCGGATCCACTCATGGGAACAGAACACCGGTGGTACAGCACCCCAGATCCACTCGTGGGGATCAGAACACCAGTGGTAGTGCACCCCGGATCCACTCATGGGAACAGAACACCAGTGGTAGTGCACCCCAGATCCACTCGTGGGGAACAGAACACCAGTGGTACAGTATGAGGAGGAGCAGCAGCAAAAGGAAGAGGGATCTGAAAGGGTGTAACCTTGGCAACTGTGACAGCATCAGGATAACATTGAGATGAGGAGACTGGTCACTTGGCAGAGAAAACCTCACCGTACTTCATTCTTCAGGATCCCATGGAAGAGGACTGCCATTAACAGGACCTGTGGACTAACACAGAATCCTGAATCCTCAGAGTCTTCAAAGGATAGGCAGGGAGGTTAGCTAGAAGGTTAGAGTTCACCTGGTGTATATTCAGAGATTCTTTAGAGAACTGTTGTTGTGCTGTTTGGTTACTCATGACCTCTTGTTTATCCTGTCTGCAGGTACAGAGGGAGGAGTCATTTATAATCACCACCTCCACCCCCATCACTACTACCTCCACCACATCATCACCACCACCTCCACCACCATCACCACCACCACCATCACCACCATCACCACCACCACCACCACCCCTCCACCCCACCACCATCACCACCACCACCACCATCACTATTACCTCCACCACATCATCACCACCACCTCCACCACCATCACCACCACCATCATCATCACCATCACCACCACCACCACCATCCCCCCCACCACCACCACACACCACCACACCATCACCACCACCACCATCACTATTACCTCCACCACATCATCACCACCACCTCCACCACCATCACCACCACCATCATCATCACCATCACCACCACCACCACCATCACCACCACCACCACCACCATCCCCACCACCACCCACCACCACCCCCCCCACCCCACTACTACCTCCACCACCAGCACCACCAGCCACCACACACACCACCACCACCACCACCATCACCACCATCACCACCATCACCACCACCACCACCATCACCACCATCACCCCCACCACCATCATCACCACCACCATCACTACCACTACCACCATTACCATCACCAACACCAACACCACATCACCATCAACAATACCACTACCACCACCATTACCACCACGATCACCACAATCATCACCACCATCACCATAACCACCACCTCCACCCCCCACCATCACCACCATAACCACCATCACCACTACCACCACCACCACCATCAACAACACACCCAACACCATCACCACCATCATCACAAGCATCACATCTGTGCCAACATTGCCTTTGTGCAAAGTTATTGTCCATTCAAGTTTACTGTATAATTATTTTACTCTCCATCTCCAAACTCCCCATTTTTGCCAATGTTAGGGTTCATTGAGTGTGAAGATAGTTGGGATTAAATGTGATTACTTGTATTGAATAAGAGGCTGGGAACCAAACAGACCTAAGCATACAAAACCATTCTCTTCAGCACAGAGCCAGGTGGCATTTGTCTCCCTGAACTCAGAAGGTCAAAGCAGGAGGAGCCGAACTCCACGGCTACAGAACAAGTTTGAGGCCAGCCTGGGTTATAAGAGTCCCTGTCTCAAAAACAACAATAACCAAAAACCCCAAGACAAAACAAATAAAAAGTCCAGCTCCTTAATCTGGTCTGTCTGGAATACACCCTTTGGTTTTCTTTGATGCTTTGTTCCTATTAGTTCTGCCCTTTAATTTCCTCATTCCTGTGACCTTGTAAAGTCAATCCTACTTTTAATATTTAAATAAAACATTAACACTTTCCTATAGTGTTGCATGAAGTATGGTTTTAGTTTTGCTTCTGGATACAGAGACAGGAAAGGACTTTCTAAAAAGGATCCTAATAGCTTAGGGAAGAATAGCAAGGCCTAAAAAATGGATTGTATGAAATGAAATGCTTCAGTGCAGCAAGCAAACAGTTGCAGAGTGAAGAAATGGTTTACAGAAGGGTTCAACCTTTGCTAGATATCTGACAGAAGATTAGTATCTAGATTATAGAAAGAACCCCTCAAACCAGACACCAAAATCATCCCCTCAAATAGCCCAATCAACAAATGGGTGAATGAAATGAGAAATGGTCAAAAGGTAAAGTACAAATGACTAATAATCATAGAAAAATGTTAGCCAGGCATGGGTGACACACACCTTTAATCCCAGCACTCCAGAGATAGAGGCAGGTGGATCTCTGAGTTAGAGGCCAGCCTGGTCTACAGAGCAAGCTCTAGGACAGTCATGAAAACACACAGAGAAGGGAATGTCTGAGGTGTGGTGCTGAGGAGAGATTTGCAACATGATAGTGTGAGCAAAGGATCACTTACCCCTGAGAACTACTGAAGAGCATGTGCCAGAGGCAGAAGTCTAGGTCAAACATAGGACACCCTCATTAAGCAACCCAGGGTGTCACCTGTACCCATAACAGTCTCAACAGCAGCAGCAGCAGCAGCCGCAGCAGCAGCAGCAACCACCACCACCATCACCACCATCACCACCACCACCACCACCATCACCACCACCATCAACACCATCACCACCACCACCACCACCATCACCACCACCACCACCACCATCACCACCACCACCACCACCACCACCATCACGACCATCACCACCACCATCACCACCACCACCACCATCAACACCATCACCACCACCATCACGACCATCACCACCACCATCACGACCATCACGACCATCACCATCACCACCACCACCACCACCACCACCACCACCACCACCACCACCACCACTACCAAGTTCCTGGGGGTAGATTTCCAGGCAGGACTGAGACAGGCTTTCTTAGCTGGGACACCACGAGGTGGTTAAACAGTATTGGACCATCAAGGTGGTGGAAATCAAGGAAAACAGAACCCATCTACGGTCCATGAAGCTGCAGTCAAGCTTATGTTGAGAACCTGCGTTATACCTTTATTTCTAGCTCTCCCCAAGTATTAGGGATCTTGGGATTTTACTGCTAAATCGGCTGCGGCGGAGCAGCAATCAGGACTGTGGGTGAGAGTAGCAAGATGCTGCCGCAATTGGCTAGGGAATGAGATGTAGCCTACAAAATGGAGGAATCTTCATTGGCACCTTAAGGCTTTTGACAAGCAGAAGAATCTGGTCCTCTGCGATTGTGCTGAGTTCAGGAAGGTCAAGCATGCAAAACAGTCAGACCATGAAGAAAAATGGGTTTGGGGTCTGGTCTTGCTAAATGGAGAGAACTTGGTATCCATGAATGTAAAGGGTCCTCCTCCTAAAAACACTAGCATTGCTCATGTACCACTTGCTGGCACTGCAGGTGGCCCTGGGGTTTGGAGGGCAGATGGCAGAGTAGTACCAGCTAGTGGACCTATTCCCCAAGCTCCTGATGGATGAGCAGGCCCTGTCTGAAGAGCTGGAGGTCCATCCCAGCAGGGAAGAAGCCCTGTGGCAGCTGCTGCCATTGCTGTCACTGCCAGCATTGCTGGAGACCCACCGGGATATGGGACTCCACCTCCACCTGCAGGCAGAGCAACCCCACCTCCAGGAAATAGGGCTCCTCCACCTGGCATGAGATCACCTATGGGCCACCCATTGATCTTACCCCTGCATGAGGGACACCTACAGGTGTGCCCCCTCGGGGAATGTGACCCCCTCCACCAGGAATTAGAGGCCTCCCTCCCCTAGGAGGTCTCACCCAGACTCTAAGATATGGCTGATGAATAGCAGCCTTTCCATTTCCCTGCAATGTGGCTTGGAAAACTGTGTAGACTGCAAGGTTTTTTGAGTCCTATTGCTGCATTAATTATACCTAATAAATACATAGAACAATTGAAAAATAGACAAAACAGAGAAAGCCAGTCTCAAAAAAAAAAAAAAAAAAGAAGAAAGAAAGGAAAAGAAATGTTTAAAATCCTTAGGCATCAGATAACTCAAAACTCCCTTTAGTAGCTAGGAGGTGGAGGAAGGTGAAAGAGAGTTCAAGGTTTTTCTCAGTGATGTAGTGTTAGTGTTAATCCCAACTATGGGAAGAGAAAGACCACTGACCGAAATCATCATGGCCAAATTAATTAAAGCAGGCAATTAATTAAAGTAAGCTTTTTTATTTGTGCACATGCATGAGCTGCCTTCCCCTAAGGGAGACAACAAGACACATGTTTCACTCCCTGAAACAAGTTTGTTTGACCCATCTGCAGTGGTACACAGGCAGGAAATATGTCAGTATGTATGCTTGCCCCTGATTGGACCTGGTGGGAACTACTTAAGCTGCTGTAAACCCTGATTCAGGGCCATCTTCTGGAAACCCAGAGATGGAGCTGGCCAGAGCATATCCACCCGGCCAGCATTTAGTTAAAGCTTGCTTCAATTTTGACTTTAAATTGTGGTAGTGTTCTTTTTCTCGAGCAGTGGGATTAACACACTAACTAGGACAGGGACTGTTTGGGAGAAGAGAGCTAGCAGGAAGGGGCTGGGCGACAGGAGAAGGTAGTGTACGTGAGTGTGTCCAAAGCGCATCATTCCTGAATGGAAACGTCATTATGAAACCCACCACTCTGTACAGTGAGTCGATGCTAACAAATGCGGAGCTGGGAGTACAGCTCAGAGGTAGAGCACTTGCATAGCAGTGGTGAAGCCATGGCTTTGAACCTGCACTGCAGAGGAGGGTGAGGAGAAGGAGAAAGAATTTCTACCATCAGGATCAGACTATCAAAGACCTTCAGTCCATCAGTAAGGAAGGGACTGACTCAAGGTAAGCGTGGAAAGGATGCTGACAGGGGTGTGGCCAGCTATGGCATAGCATGCGTTAAGAAACGACGACACTGGAGGGACGGCTCAGTGCTTACGGACTGCTCTCCCAGAGGACCAGGGTTGGATTCCCAGCAGACATGGTGGTTCACAACCTTCTGCAACTCCAGTTCCAGGGGAACCAATTCCTTCTTCTGGCTTCTGTGGGCATCAGACTCCCACATGGTGTAGAAACTTACATGTAGACAAAACAATCACACACACAAAATAAAAATAAATCTCAAAAGGAAAAAGATGAGGTAAACTATTTTATTGCTGCAGGGCTGGCGAGAGGCAAATCTGTTTTTGTGTGTGGCAAAGAACATGCATCTCCATTTCAGAAAGTCTTGCATTGTTATTAATTGTTCACACCTCTCAGTACTTCTTTTTTTTTTCCTCAGGGATTTTTTTTCAGCCAAATGTAGTAATGTGAATAACGTAAAAGCTTTCATTGACATTAATTTATAAAGGAAAGATTGTAATGGCCATCCTAGTCTAAATCCCAAAGTCAGTTCCCTATCAGAGCAAATTGCTCTTACTGGTGTTTACAGACACAAATCTCAGACAAAACTAAGTTTTCCTCACAATTTGGGAAGCAAGTACTCAGGGTTCTTCAAGACATTGTTCATTGCCAGTCGCTGTCTGTGAGATATGACGAGTTTTGCTATTACCCAGAAATCAAAAACAAGAAATGTAATGCAACTAAGATTTGGATAATTGGGGGTCTTTATATTTATTTTTATTATCTAAAACTTATATGTATATGTGGGGTGGAACTAGGGTAACAGGCATGTGGAAGCATTTGCTCTCGGAGACCAAAAGAGGTGGTGGATCACATTGGAGCTAGAGTTACATGCAGTTGTGACCAGGGTGCTGGGAACTGAGCTAGGGTCCTCTGCAAGAGCCATATGTGTTCTTAATCCCTGTGCCTTTTCTCCAACCTCTTGCTTTGGTTTTTATATTTGTTTTTGAGACAATTTCTTATATTCCAGACAGTTCTCAGACTAGCTATAAAACCAAGACTAGCCTTGAATTCAGGATTCTCCTCCTTCTACCTTCCAAGGCCTTGGGTTAAAGGTATAGCTTGAGAAATTTCTTACATATTGTATACCAACTGAGGGACATAATTTGATAAATATTTCATAATTAGTATTAGGAAAATGTAACAGAAGTCCCATTAATTCTGTTTTATTTAAGCAATTGAAAGCTTTTGATCAGTAATTTAACAATTGGTCTTATGATTTAAAAAGTACATATTGATCAATGTGGTACTGATAAATGAAATAAACAGTAAACTAAGATAAACTGAAATAGTGTGTGTGTGTGTGTGTGTGTGTGTGTGTGTATAGTCCAGAAGTCAACTTCCACTTTGATGTTTTTGTAAGGGGTCTCTCACTAGCCGGTAAATCACTCTCATGCACCATCATGTCTGGCTTCTCTCTCTCTCTTTCTCTCTGTGTGTGTGTGTGTGTGTGAGAGAGAGTGGCAGGGAAGGAGGGGGGAGAAAGAAAGAGGGAGGGAGGGAGGGAGGGAGGGAGAGAGAGAGAGAGAGAGAGAGAGAGAGAGAGAGAGAGAGAGAGAGAGAGAGAGAGAGAGAGAGAGATGGGTATTGGACTTAGGTCCCAGCTTGCAAGGCAAGTGCTTACCCAAACTGAGATATCTCTCTCTCTCAGTCCTTAAATATGTTTTAGAAAGTAAGGGACTTGGTCAGTACATGAAAAGGCCTTTCTTTGCTGAGTGCTACTCTGGTTGCTGAGGGCAGAGTTGCCAGGGACTCGGTGCAGCTTGGGACTGAACTCCTGTTTTAGCGGACTGACCCCGTTATGGAGTCACATATTCTGGCGAAAGATTCTGGGCTTGAGTCAGAGACCAGGGCTTCACTGCTCGGACACAGCAGGCAGCGTGGGTTTCCCGTGTGCGCCTGCCAGTTTTCTACAAACCTCAGATTCTATGGCGTGACACCGGGAGGAGAGGCGGATGAACATGCTCGCCTGAGGAGGAACATTGGGTTTGGGGAACTTGTCACTTTCAGAGGCCACGGTGATGAGGTTGTTCCTGGTCCCGGGGAAAACATTACCTCATATCTCCAAGGTCGCTTGTTGCAAACAAAACCTTAACAACCAGCCCAGGAGAAACTGCAAGAGCCTCGCCTTTTCTCTATGACCAGCACGACAGTGCAGGGTCTCTCCGGGAATCTGGAGCAGCTGGCCTGTCCCGGTTAAGGAACTTGGTTTCCGGCTGCCTCACTCCATCAGAGGCACCACTGGTGTTAGCCCTGCACGTGTTTTAACCTCTTCTTCCTTTTTCATTTTTGTGCTCGCTGTTGCTGCATCTTCTGTTGTTGCCAGCATCACGTTTATCCTCATGCATTTGCCAGATTTTGCCTGCATCCCAGGAACCATACCGCTCTCCTGAAGGCCACACTCAGTCTCTCCGTGAATTACCAAGCAGTTTTCTCAAAGTATGAATTCCCAGTTTAGGGGTGCTTTTTGCTCCATGAAAGCTGAAGGACATAGTTTTGTGTGAGCCAATATGTATCTTGGGGTCTCCCGGAAAAAAGGCTTCATGACTCTGGGTTTCCAGACAGCTGTTACATAGTCATCAAAGGAGATGACAGCTGTCTGCCTTTTAATCTCTATTTCTGATTTTAGTTCCAGTTATTTTTTCATTTCCTTTCTTTTCTTTTTTCCTTTCCTTTCCTTTCCTTTCCTTTCCTTTCCTTTCTTTTTTTCTTTTCTGTTTTCCTCCATATCCTGTAGCCCCTGGCTGGCCTGGCGCTGTCTATTTCGCCCATGCTAACCCAGAACTTGCCGTCATCTGGTCTGTGTCGGCTGACTGCTGGGATTGCAGGCATGCACCACCACAGCCAGCTTGTTCTTCACAGCATGGCTGTGCATGGAAATTTTGCTTTGTGAGATGTTAAAAAAAAAGGAAAGATAAAGATTTTTGAGATCCACCTGGGTGGTGGTGGCATATGCCTTTAATCCCAGAACCTGGGAGGCAGAGGCAGGTGGATCTCATTGAGTTCAAGGCCAGCTTGGTCTACAAAGTGAGTTCCAAGACAGCCAGGACTGTTATACAAAGAAACCCTGACTTAAAAAAAAAAAAACCAAAAATCTTGACTCAGTTATATGACAGTTTGTAAGGAGTCGTCATTACCTGTACTTTCTCAAGCTAGAGAGACAGATAGTGTATTTATCACGGGGGGAGGAATGAGTGACTGAGACAGGACCGAGAATTCCTAGATGAAAGTCACCCAACCCCACATCACCATCAACAATACCCCCACTACCACCACCATTACCACCACGATCACCCACAATCATCACCCACCACTCACCATAACCAACCACCTTCCACCCCCCACCCATCACTCACCTATACCACCATCATCACACTACCACCACCGACCACCATCAACAACACACCCAAAACCATCACCACCATCATCACAAGCATCACATCTGTGCCAACATTGCCTTTGTGCAAAGTTATTGTCCATTCAAGTTTACTGTATAATTATTTTACTCTCCATCTCCAAACTCCCCATTTTTGCCAATGTTAGGGTTCATTGAGTGTGAAGATAGTTGGGATTAAATGTGATTACTTGTATTGAATAAGAGGCTGGGAACCAAACAGACCTAAGCATACAAAACCATTCTCTTCAGCACAGAGCCAGGTGGCATTTGTCTCCCTGAACTCAGAAGGTCAAAGCAGGAGGAGCCGAACTCCACGGCTACAGAACAAGTTTGAGGCCAGCCTGGGTTATAAGAGTCCCTGTCTAAAAAACAACAATAACCAAAAACCCCAAGACAAAACAAATAAAACGTCCAGCTCCTTAATCCGGTCTGTCTGGAATACACCCTTTGGTTTTCTTTGATGCTTTGTTCCTATTAGTTCTGCCCTTTAATTTCCTCATTCCTGTGACCTTGTAAAGTCAATCCTACTTTTAATATTTAAATAAAACATTAACACTTTCCTATAGTGTTGCATGAAGTATGGTTTTAGTTTTGCTTCTGGATACAGAGACAGGAAAGGACTTTCTAAAAAGGATCCTAATAGCTTAGGGAAGAATAGCAAGGCCTAAAAAATGGATTGTATGAAATGAAATGCTTCAGTGCAGCAAGCAAACAGTTGCAGAGTGAAGAAATGGTTTACAGAAGGGTTCAACCTTTGCTAGATATCTGACAGAAGATTAGTATCTAGATTATAGAAAGAACCCATCAAACCAGACACCAAAATCATCCCCTCAAATAGCCCAATCAACAAATGGGTGAATGAAATGAGAAATGGTCAAAAGGTAAAGTACAAATGACTAATAATCATAGAAAAATGTTAGCCAGGCATGGGTGACACACACCTTTAATCCCAGCACTCCAGAGATAGAGGCAGGTGGATCTCTGAGTTAGAGGCCAGCCTGGTCTACAGAGCAAGCTCTAGGACAGTCATGAAAACACGCAGAGAAGGGAATGTCTGAGGTGTGGTGCTGAGGAGAGATTTGCAACATGATAGTGTGAGCAAAGGATCACTTACCCCTGAGAACTACTGAAGAGCATGTGCCAGAGGCAGAAGTCTAGGTCAAACATAGGACACCCTCACTAAGCAACCCAGGGTGTCACCTGTACCCATAACAGTCTCAACAACAGCAGCAGCAGCAGCCGCAGCAGCAACCACCACCACCACCTCCACCATCACCACCACCATCAACACCATCACCACCACCACCATCACCACCACCACCACCACCATCACCACCACCACCATCACCACCACCACCACCACCACCATCACGACCATCACCACCACCATCACCACCACCACCACCATCACCATCACCACCACCATCACGACCATCACCACCACCACCACCATCAACACCATCACCACCACCATCGCCATCACCACCACCATCACGACCATCACCACCACCATCACCATCACCATCACGACCATCACCATCACCACCACCACCACCACCACCACCACCACCACCACCACCACCACCACCACCACCACCACTACCAAGTTCCTGGGGGTAGATTTCCAGGCAGGACTGAGACAGGCTTTCTTAGCTGGGACACCACGAGGTGGTTAAACAGTATTGGACCATCAAGGTGGTGGAAATCAAGGAAAACAGAACCCATCTACGGTCCATGAAGCTGCAGTCAAGCTTATGTTGAGAACCTGCGTTATACCTTTATTTCTAGCTCTCCCCAAGTATTAGGGATCTTGGGATTTTACTGCTAAATCGGCTGCGGTGGAGCAGCAATCAGGACTGTGGGTGAGAGTAGCAAGATGCTGCCGCAATTGGCTAGGGAATGAGATGTAGCCTACAAAATGGAGGAATCTTCATTGGCACCTTAAGGCTTTTGACAAGCAGAAGAATCTGGTCCTCTGCGATTGTGCTGAGTTCAGGAAGGTCAAGCATGCAAAACAGTCAGACCATGAAGAAAAATGGGTTTGGGGTCTGGTCTTGCTAAATAGAGAGAACTTGGTATCCATGAATGTAAAGGGTCCTCCTCCTAAAAACACTAGCATTGCTCATGTACCACTTGCTGGCACTGCAGGTGGCCCTGGGGTTTGGAGGGCAGATGGCAGAGTAGTACCAATACTATATTGGAGGGCAATAGCTAGTGGACCTATTCCCCAAGCTCCTGATGGATGAGCAGGCCCTGTCTGAAGAGCTGGAGGTCCATCCCAGCAGGGAAGAAGCCCTGTGGCAGCTGCTGCCATTGCTGTCACTGCCAGCATTGCTGGAGACCCCACCCAGTACCCACCGGGATATGGGACTCCACCTCCATCTGCAGGCAGAGCAACCCCACCTCCAGGAAATAGGGCTCCTCCACCTGGCATGAGATCACCTATGGGCCACCCATTGATCTTACCCCTGCATGAGGGACACCTACAGGTGTGCCCCCTCGGGGAATGTGACCCCCTCCACCAGGAATTAGAGGCCTCCCTCCCCTAGGAGGTCTCACCCAGACTCTAAGATATGGCTGATGAATAGCAGCCTTTCCATTTCCCTGCAATGTGGCTTGGAAAACTGTGTAGACTGCAAGGTTTTTTGAGTCCTATTGCTGCATTAATTATAGCTAATAAATACATAGAACAATTGAAAAATAGACAAAACAGAGAAAGCCAGTCCCAAAAAAAAAAAGAAGAAAGAAAGAAAGGAAAAGAAATGTTCAAAATCCTTAGGCATCAGATAACTCAAAACTCCCTTTAGTAGCTAGAAGGTGGAGGAAGGAGAAAGAGAGTTCAAGGTTTTTCTCAGTGATGTAGTGTTAGTGTTAATCCCAACTATGGGAAGAGAAAGACCACTGACCGAAATCATCATGGCCAAATTAATTAAAGCAGGCAATTAATTAAAGTAAGCTTTTTTATTTGTGCACATGCATGAGCTGCCTTCCCCTAAGGGAGACAACAAGACACATGTTTCACTCCCTGAAACAAGTTTGTTTGACCCATCTGCAGTGGTACACAGGCAGGAAATATGTCAGTATGTATGCTTGCCCCTGATTGGACCTGGTGGGAACTACTTAAGCTGCTGTAAACCCTGATTCAGGGCCATCTTCTGGAAACCCAGAGATGGAGCTGGCCGGAGCATATCCACCCGGCCAGCATTTAGTTAAAGCTTGCTTCAAATTTGACTTTAAATTGTGGTAGTGTTCTTTTTCTCGAGCAGTGGGATTAACACACTAACTAGGACGGGGACTGTTTGGGAGAAGAGAGCTAGCAGGAAGGGGCTGGGCGACAGGAGAAGGTAGTGTACGTGAGTGTGTCCAAAGCACATCATTCCTGAATGGAAACGTCATTATGAAACCCACCACTCTGTACAGTGAGTCGATGCTAACAAATGCGGAGCTGGGAGTACAGCTCAGAGGTAGAGCACTTGCATAGCAGTGGCTTTGAACCTGCACTGCAGAGGAGGGTGAGGAGAAGGAGAAAGAATTTCTACCATCAGGATCAGACTATCAAAGACCTTCAGTCCATCAGTAAGGAAGGGACTGACTCAAGGTAAGCGTGGAAAGGATGCTGACAGGGGTGTGGCCAGCTATGGCATAGCATGCGTTAAGAAACGACGACACTGGAGGGATGGCTCAGTGCTTACGGACTGCTCTCCCAGAGGACCAGGGTTGGATTCCCAGCAGACATGGTGGTTCACAACCTTCTGCAACTCCAGTTCCAGGGGAACCAATTCCTTCTTCTGGCTTCTGTGGGCATCAGACTCCCACATGGTGTAGAAACTTACATGTAGACAAAACAATCACACACACAAAATAAAAATAAATCTCAAAAGGAAAAAGATGAGGTAAACTATTTTATTGCTGCAGGGCTGGCGAGAGGCAAATCTGTTTTTGTGTGTGGCAAAGAACATGCATCTCCATTTCAGAAAGTCTTGCATTGTTATTAATTGTTCGCACCTCTCAGTACTTCTTTTTTTTTTCCTCAGGGATTTTTTTTTTCAGCCAAATGTAGTAATGTGAATAACGTAAAAGCTTTCATTGACATTAATTTATAAAGGAAAGATTGTAATGGCCATCCTAGTCTAAATCCCAAAGTCAGTTCCCTATCAGAGCAAATTGCTCTTACTGGTGTTTACAGACACAAATCTCAGACAAAACTAAGTTTTCCTCACAATTTGGGAAGCAAGTACTCAGGGTTCTTCAAGACATTGTTCATTGCCAGTCGCTGTCTGTGAGATATGACGAGTTTTGCTATTACCCAGAAATCAAAAACAAGAAATGTAATGCAACTAAGATTTGGATAATTGGGGGTCTTTATATTTATTTTTATTATCTAAAACTTATATGTATATGTGGGGTGGAACTAGGGTAACAGGCATGTGGAAGCATTTGCTCTCGGAGACCAAAAGAGGTGGTGGATCACATTGGAGCTAGAGTTACATGCAGTTGTGACCAGGGTGCTGGGAACTGAGCTAGGGTCCTCTGCAAGAGCCATATGTGTTCTTAATCCCTGTGCCTTTTCTCCAACCTCTTGCTTTGGTTTTTATATTTGTTTTTGAGACAACTTCTTATATTCCAGACAGGTCTCAGACTAGCTATAAAACCAAGACTAGCCTTGAATTCAGGATTCTCCTCCTTCTACCTTCCAAGGCCTTGGGTTAAAGGTATAGCTTGAGAAATTTCTTACATATTGTATACCAACTGAGGGACATAATTTGATGAATATTTCATAATTAGTATTAGGAAAATGTAACAGAAGTCCCATTAATTCTGTTTTATTTAAGCAATGAAAAGCTTTTGATCAGTAATTTAACAATTGGTCTTATGATTTAAAAAGTACATATTGATCAATGTGGTACTGATAAATGAAATAAACAGTAAACTAAGATAAACTGAAATAGTGTGTGTGTGTGTGTGTGTGTGTGTGTGTGTGTATAGTCCAGAAGTCAACTTCCACTTTGATGTTTTTGTAAGGGGTCTCTCACTAGCCGGTAAATCACTCTCATGCACCATCATGTCTGGCTTCTCTCTCTCTCTTTCTCTGTGTGTGTGTGTGAGAGAGAGAGAGAGAGAGAGTGGCAGGGAAGGAGGGGGGAGAAAGAAAGAGGGAGGGAGAGAGAGAGAGAGAGAGAGAGAGAGAGAGAGAGAGAGAGAGAGAGAGATGGGTATTGGACTTAGGTCCCAGCTTGCAAGGCAAGTGCTTACCCAAACTGAGATATCTCTCTCTCTCAGTCCTTAAATATGTTTTAGAAAGTAAGGGACTTGGTCAGTACATGAAAAGGCCTTTCTTTGCTGAGTGCTACTCTGGTTGCTGAGGGCAGAGTTGCCAGGGACTCGGAGCAGCTTGGTGTAGTGTGAATCGGCGGGGCTGCGTCCGGCCACCCGGCCACCGGCTAGCTTTACACCCGAAATAATTACACGGAAACTGTATTCTTTTAAACACTGCCTGGCCCATTATCTGTAGCCTCTTATTGGCTAATTCTCACATCTTGCTTTAACCCATATTTAGTAATCTGGGTAGCACCACGAGTTGTGGCTTACCAGGAGAGATCTTAACCTGCGTCCATCTCGGAGAGCAGCAGCATGGAGTCTCACTATCGTGACTGCCTGAAGCGTCTCTCCAACTCTACTTCCTTGTTCCCACAATTCTGTTCTGTCTACTCCACCTACCTAATTTTCTGTTCTTAAAGGGCCAAGGCAGTTTTCTTTATTAATTAACCAATGAAAGAAACATAGACAGATAACTCTCCTCCATCATTTTCCCTTTTTCTGTTTAAACAAAAAAGAAAGGCTTCAACTTTAACATAGCAAAATTACATATAACAAAACAGTTATCAAGCAAGTATTACAGTTACAATATTTAAATCTATTTTATCTTTTATCATAACTAAGGAAAGCTATAACTATCTATTTATTCTTCAACTCCATCAAAGACTCCAGAAGGATATAATGCTACCTAAGTAAACAAGAAATAAGTAACTTATAAAACTCTAGAAATGACAGAGACAACTCGCTGCCTGGACAGTCACCCAAAGTTCCTCTGTACCGTTGGGGCATCCATCTTCAGCCTTCAGGCCCATAGTGTCCAGCAGACTTTTTCATGAAGCAGGAAATTCCAAAGACAGTTCAGTCACTTTCTGCTGTGTCCTGCAGAACGTCTCGCAGACTCTTTCATGAATCAGGAACCCCAAAAGGCCATCTCACCTTTAGGCAAGTTCAGCAGTCCTCTCTCTGCGGGTTCTTTGTGTCCAGTCTATGCAACAGTCCAGGCAAGAGCAGTTTCTTGCCCAAATGGCTAACAAACTCCATAAGTAGCCTCTTCGATGCCCATCTTCCTCTCGAAGTAGATTGGTGCTGCCAGGAGCAGACATGTCTCATTGTCATGAAAAACCCTAAGTTATTAAAACATTAAATGCCATATTCTGCAGTCTTTGAAAGATATGAAGAATGTCTATCTAACTGAAATATATCTCTACATATCTAGAAAATCTAATAACATAACTACAAGCTTAACTATTATCAATGATTATCCATTAACAACCTATATTTCCTAATTATACATTACATTTTTAAATGAACTACACAATCACAATACCTTAATCAAGATCAGAAATACATATACATATAACAAATTGACCTTAAAATCCATACCATTGCAAATTATTCATATCTATATCATATCCCCCTTTAAATGTAAAAGAACATTTATAAACAATATTTGGGAAAATGGGCGCAGTTTTTTCTCTCCAAACTGCTTCCTGCTGAATGGGGGCGCTGTTATTTAGGTCTTTCATGGTGTAACCTGTGTGCTAGGTTCCTCTCAGTTGGCAGTTGAGTGAAGTAATTTTTTGAAGATGTTCACAGCAACCTTTCAGGAGGGCGTGGTCTATCATACCATATTGGGATAGAAGCAATCCACAGAGTCTCGTCCTCTGTGAAAACAAAAGAAGAAACTCTTTTCCAAAGCATCATGTTCTTAGATCCAAATCCTGAAGTCATACCATTAAAATGTCCATTCTGGTCTAGACTGGCAGCCCATATAATGAAATGTCTCTCTGTACTTAGCTCCTTTACAGTCAAAAAAATCAAAGAAAACACAACAAAATACATAATCCAGACTCTCTGTGAATTTTCCATTTTTACGTGGCTTATTTTTACTCTATCACTTTACTTCTTTTAATCTATAACTATCTGTACTCTGTCTCTTTAAAGACTTTAACCTTTTTTTTTAAGGCATTAACTTTATTCTCTATATTTTCTTTTTCTCTCTTTTAAGCCTACGTGAGCCATTTAAAGGCCTTCTATGTCTGAATCTTTTCTATTGTGAATCTGTAATTTTTTACTATCCAGGAGCATTTCTTAAAATGTTAACCACTTCTTAAAAACTTAAGTTGCGCCATGTAGAGGTAATACAGTACTGCCTGTTTACAGCCAAGTCTAAACCTTAACTGCGCTGTTATTATGGTAATTACGATAGACCTGCCTGAGGTCAGCACAGTTTAGCATGGCGGAGCAGAGCCAGAGCTGCTACTGCCTCAGTCATTTGGTGCCCCTGAGCTGCACAAAGCTCCAGGTACACAGCAGTCCACATTGGAGCTGCACTCAGCAGTTTAATTTTGATACTGAGCGTGCAGCACAGAAACTCTTTTAATCCAAGTTACAGCCAAATCAGATGCGCAGAGCACTGCGCAGACTGAAAACACCTCTCTCTCTATGGCGGCAGGAATCCGCAAACGCTGTCCCGCTCGCCTAAGCCTGATTCCGCCATCTGCCCAGGTGCAGGCAGGGAGCAGTGAGCCATTGGCATGGTCTCAGAGTACTTTCTTTCCGATACCAAGCGGGCAAGGTTTTTAAGTGGATTTAGTGACCACGTTGGAGCGCCAATCTGTAGTGTGAATCGGCGGGGCTGCGTCCGGCCACCCGGCCACCGGCTAGCTTTACACCCGAAATAATTACACGGAAACTGTATTCTTTTAAACACTGCCTGGCCCATTATCTGTAGCCTCTTATTGGCTAATTCTCACATCTTGCTTTAACCCATATTTAGTAATCTGGGTAGCACCACGAGTTGTGGCTTACCAGGAGAGATCTTAACCTGCGTCCATCTCGGAGAGCAGCAGCATGGAGTCTCACTATCGTGACTGCCTGAAGCGTCTCTCCAACTCTACTTCCTTGTTCCCACAATTCTGTTCTGTCTATTCCACCTACCTAATTTTCTGTTCTTAAAGGGCCAAGGCAGTTTTCTTTATTAATTAACCAATGAAAGAAACATAGACAGATAACTCTCCTCCATCAGCTTGGGACTGAACTCCTGTTTTAGTGGACTGACCCTGTTATGGAGTCACATATTCTGGCGAAAGATTCTGGGCTTGAGTCAGAGACCAGGGCTTCACTGCTCGGACACAGCAGGCAGCGTGGGTTTCCCGTGTGCGCCTGCCAGTTTTCTACAAACCTCAGATTCTACGGCGTGACACCGGGAGGAGAGGCGGATGAACATGCTCGCCTGAGGAGGAACATTGGGTTTGGGGAACTTGTCACTTTCAGAGGCCACGGTGATGAGGTTGTTCCTGGTCCAGGGGAAAACATTACCTCATATCTCCAAGGTCGCTTGTTGCAAACAAAACCTTAACAACCAGCCCAGGAGAAACTGCAAGAGCCTCGCCTTTTCTCTATGACCAGCACGACAGTGCAGGGTCTCTCCGGGAATCTGGAGCAGCTGGCCTGTCCCGGTTAAGGAACTTGGTTTCCGGCTGCCTCACTCCATCAGAGGCACCACTGGTGTTAGCCCTGCACGTGTTTTAACCTCTTCTTCCTTTTTCATTTTTGTGCTCGCTGTTGCTGCATCTTCTGTTGTTGCCAGCATCACGTTTATCCTCATGCATCTGCCAGATTTTGCCTGCATCCCAGGAACCATACCGCTCTCCTGAGGGCCGCACTCAGTCTCTCTGTGAATTACCAAGCAGTTTTCTCAAAGTATGAATTCCCAGTTTAGGGGTGCTTTTTGCTCCATGAAAGCTGAAGGACATAGTTTTGTGTGAGCCAATATGTATCTTGGGGTCTCCCGGAAAAAAGGCTTCATGACTCTGGGTTTCCAGACAGCTGTTACATAGTCATCAAAGGAGATGACAGCTGTCTGCCTTTTAATCTCTATTTCTGATTTTAGTTCCAGTTATTTTTTCATTTCCTTTCTTTTCTTTTTTCCTTTCCTTTCCTTTCCTTTTTTTCTTTTCTGTTTTCCTCCATATCCTGTAGCCCCTGGCTGGCCTGGCGCTGTCTATTTCGCCCATGCTAACCCAGAACTTGCCGTCATCTGGTCTGTGTCGGCTGACTGCTGGGATTGCAGGCATGCACCACCACAGCCAGCTTGTTCTTCACAGCATGGCTGTGCATGGAAATTTTGCTTTGTGAGATGTTAAAAAAAAAGAAAGATAAAGATTTTTGAGATCCACCTGGGTGATGGTGGCATATGCCTTTAATCCCAGAACTTGGGAGGCAGAGGCAGGTGGATCTTATTGAGTTCAAGGCCAGCTTGGTCTACAAAGTGAGTTCCAAGACAGCCAGGACTGTTATACAAAGAAACCCTGACTTAAAAAAAAAACCAAAAATCTTGACCCAGTTATATGACAGTTTGTAAGGAGCCGTCATTACCTGTACTTTCTCAAGCTAGAGAGAGAGATAGTGTATTTATCACGGGGGGAGGAATGAGTGACTGAGACAGGACAGAGAATTCCTAGATGAAAGGGTCTAGCGGGTGACCCCAGAAGGCTTGTTCTCTACCTCAAATGAGATGATGTGGTACATTAATAGACATGCCTCATTGTTCTCCGGATTCCAGTGGTGCTCATTATGGTCCACCAGCGTGTCTGCATGCTATCCCCGATAATGGGGAGCTCAGTAACCAGCCACGGAGGTTTCCGATAGTGAGGAATATAATTAGGAACATGCCAGGAGAGAGGGAGAAAGGTTGGGAGGAAGTTGGGATGCAGGAGACAGTTGCTGCGTTGAGGCAGTTAATTTCTAAATATGTCAGGCTTCAAGTGAATCTGCACAGGACACATGGTTGAAGGAGATGATTGGATATGTGCATCTATTTTGTGGAAACAACTGTCTCTGAATATTAGGTAAAAGATGCTACACTAGTTTGAGAAATCTGAAGCAGTCAGTTTCTTCCTGGTTTCATCATGTCACAAGGCTGTATGGTCTGCGTGGGAAAGAAAAACATTGGGTAAATGAAGGAATTTATGAGAAAACTACACAGTCTCTGAGGGAGAATGAAAATATGCCGCTTCTAGTACAATGCCTTTGCCGAGTCACGTTAGAAAAAATATGTCACTGGCAAGTCAAAGAAAATGGCGTTTGTATTCTAGGACAGCACAATGGTGTGCATGGGGAACTGGATTTATAGAGGTCTGTGGGGCAGGGGAGAAAACTAGAGAAGAGAAAGCTACACGCGGAGAATAATAAATAGAAGAAAATCCAATGTTCTGCTATATATAACGACTGCTAAGAATTATCAGGTTAGAGTCTCAAGGAGAGAGAGTTGCTGACAGAGGGTCTGGGTCTTGAGACCGGGCACTCAAGGTTGTCTTGAGATGAAGATCATGATCTCAGGCTCAGCCTGGCGCCATTTGACAGCACAGCTGTTAGCCTTGGGGAGTACAGGAGTGTGAGTTGACCACATGGAAATCCGATTTCAGAACACAGAGGCAAACTGTGGCATTCCCTTGTATGTGCTGCTGTAGCCAAAACTAAAGTACTGGCCGAACAGACAGTTTTTTCAGCATGTCCAGCCAAGAATTTAAGCAAGGTTGGTCATGGCACAATGTGTATTTAATCCCAGCACTCAGGAGGCAGAGACAGGTAGATCTTTGTGAGTTCAAGGCCAGCCTATTCTACACAGTGAGTTCCAGGACTGGCTAAAAAGCACAGAGAAAGCCCTGTCTTGAAAAACCAAAAAAAAAGAGAGAGAGAGAGAGAGATAGATAAGCCAATCAAGGATGCTTATTAACAAAGGCAACCTCAGAATTTGTCACGAAGCTCCAGGTGGATTTAATTTCTAAATTATCATATATATGATTATTTCTGAATCATATATATGATATACATGATTATTTAGAAATTATATATAATTTATTATATTATAAATTTAGATATATGTATATATCTGTTTCTTGAGAAACAGCCCTTCATGGAGTGAGGGATATAGCAGAGTGGCAGAGTGCTTGCCTAACACATGGAGTTCCCCAAGGCTGGTGCCTAGTACTGGGTTGGGGGGATCACCTTTCTTCTTGGAAAAAAAACAGTCACCTTGAATTAGATGAAGGTCACTCCCTCGCTGAACTGGCTGAAGCTAATCACCCTGGACATACAGCTGTGACTGTCCAGCTTGCAATGATGCATTAAACCACTGGTAAGAGGAAATTCCTCCAAGAAAGCAAAGAAATCTCAGAGGCGTTAGAGAACTATGAGTCATCTTTGGCACATACAAAGAGCATTGCTTGAAAGCTTTGGGGGCCAAGGAATGGGGGAGATTAGATGAGAGTCTACCTGGCCCAGTACTGAGGGATAATTGGGCTAATGTATACTGAGTTCGAGTAGCCTTTTAATGAGCTCACTGGTTAAGCATTTCTTAAGTATTTCAGGTCTTCCCGAATCATGGCAGTCAAACTTGGACTTGGTACATTAAAGTCATTCTCATTTGTCACAGTCCTGAGCAAGAGAGTGACATTGCTCGCTAGGTCGTCACAGTTTTCCCAAGTGATAGGAATAATTAGACCTATCCAGCTCAGTCATCTGGACTCACACATAGGGAGACACAATACACATTCATTAGAAACAATGCAAGAAGTATCGTTTCTAAACACACCCACTTCTCCACTTCCTCAAGAAACTTAAAAGGAGAAGTTGGTGGCTTTAAACCCATTTTTTTTTCTTTTCTTTTCTTTCTGTCTTATTGCCCTTCATCATCCGCATCTTGCGCTGAACTGAAATTTTTAGATCATGTATGGTGGTTTGAGACACAGACTTTAGCAGCGCTTATGGGAGCAGAGAGGAGCTATCACAAGGAAGGGTTCTGGGTCCCTCATGGGAAAACCAGGAACCTGGTAACTAAGTAGGAAAGGGAGAGGAAGAGGAGGGGTCCAGCAGTCCATGTCTAAGGAAGGATGAGCAGAAATGTTGCAGAATGAAAAGGAAAGGCTGCCAAAGAAAAAGTGTTGCAGAGATTCAGGGCACTAGCATTTGTAAATGTCTCAAAGAAGGACTTAATTAATGCCTACATAATGAAAATCTAACCCAAGTTTCTCTGTAAGTGTGCAGCTTAATCAAGCAGCTCTTAAAGAGCTCTGGGCTGCTGTGCAGGCTGGGCTGACAGTGTGAGAAAGTGTGGAACTGAGGAATTGCACAGTAGGCTTAAACAAGCTGCAAACCGCAAAATCACCTAGTTCACTCTTCTCTGTTTCTGAGCGTGTGTGTGTGTGTGTGTGTGTGTGTGTGTGTGTGTGAGAAGTGGAGTATAAAGAAGGCTGGCAGAGAGGCTTCCTGAGTCACAAGCTCATCAGTAGCAGACACAGACTAGAATGAATGTAAAGCCTGCTGACTCATAATTTGTGATTATATCCCCTTAGTCACTGTTAAGAATCTATTGCATCCACATGTCAAATGAAGGCTTGAGTCAAGTGCTGTCATTTGAGAGTAAAATGCAAAAGGCACATCAGAGTGCAGTGAAGAACGAGTGCACGAGAGAGTGTTCTCCTAGCGTGTGCAAGGCCTGGGCTCAGTCCCAGCACCGCCACAGAATGAACAGCTCAGCAACACAGCTGGTTTGCCGTAGTTTCCTAACGCTTCTCTCACAAGTTACTGTGGGCTTGATGGCTTGTAAGAATGTCCATTTCTGGGCTGGGAAGGTGGCTCAGTGATGAGATTGCATGTCACACAAACCCAGACCCCACAAAAAGCAGGTCACATATGCAGGCATCTGTAATCCCAGCGCTGCCATGATGAAATGGGAGGTGGATCGCTGGAAGCACGCAGGACAGATATTCTGGAGTACACTGGAGTACACTGTGGCAAACAACAAAGTGTATCTGTTACAAACATGGCAGAAGGTAAAACCAACACCAGAGGTTATCCTTTGTCCCCTTCATATGCACTGTGGTGGGTATGTGCCCATACACACACACACACACACACGAGGGGTGAAGGTGCGTGGTTGATCGGCAGTTATGATTCACCAGACAAGCTTTAATATATATAATTCGGTTTTAATAAAGGAAAGGAAAGGGAACTTAAAATCCAAGGTTCCAGCGAGGAGCGCAGGAAAACAAAGAGCAGGCGGGCCGCAGGCCCGCAAGATTTTATAAGTCAATATTAGCCTAAGGGGGACACGCCTAAGAGGGACACGCCTTTAGACCAAGGGGGACACGACTTACAAAACAAGGTTTTTGGCTAGGCTTCCCCTTCAGAGGGGAAGGGTTTTTCTTTTAAGAAGAATGGAAATTATCCACTCTTCATTCTGGAAGTTCAGAAGCTAGAAAAGAGTTCCAAGGGGCTCAAGTCAGAGTGTGTCTGTGCCAGCATGATTACCCTTCAGAAGAGGGCCTACTTCCTCCTATTCCAGTATCCAGAGGCACTACTATCTCTCAGTTCATGAGTCTCTTTCACCCTCATAAACAGAAAGATCTTATCATGTCTTTCTGAGTTGGCCTCTCTCTCTCTCTCTCACTGACTCCCTCCACCTGCTATATACACATGAACACATGGAATATTCTTTTACACTCTGTGAATATACATCACTGTGATTGGTTGAATAAAGAAGCTGAATGGCCAATAATTGAACAGGATAAAGATAGGTGGGAAAGCCAAACTGAGAACGCTGGGAGGAAGAAGGTCAGAGTTGGAGGAGTCGCCAGCAGACACAGAGAGAAGCAAGATGGGCATGCCATAATAAGAAAAGGTACCAAGTCATGTGGCAAAGTATAGATAAGAAATATGGGCCTGTTTGTTTATTATTTGCTTATTTGTTTATGAACACGTGTACATTTCTTATATGTTATTATATATGTGCATTTTATATATTATATATTTGTGTGTGTGCATTCCATTCATATATATATATATATATATATAGAGAGAGAGAGAGAGAGAGAGAGAGTGTGTGTGTGTGTGTGTGTGTGTGCACGCACTTGCCCATGGAGGGTAGAAGAGGGATCATATCCCCTTGACTGCAGCTACAGGCATTTGGAATTAATACTAAGTCTCCGTGTCTGTTATTTGGGAACTGGGGTGTGTGTGTGCTTACACGCACACACACACACACACACACACACACACACACACGCACTCAGATTGGCTTCCAACTCACCGTGTCCCTACTTCAGCATCCCAAGTGCAGGGATTACAGATGTGCAGCTCATACCATGTTCCCACTCAGTCACACGCCAGTTTCACCCATTGTGCTACAGCCCTAAGAATGGCTAATTGGCTTCCCATCTTGACTGATTTGACCCATTCTGGGCATCTTATGTCAATGGAATCACACATGATGTATGATTTTTTTCATGATTGGTTTCTCTCATTTAATATATGGTTTCCAAAGTTCAGCTAGGCTCTAAGATGTTTCAGTACTTCATATTTTTATGGCCACATAATATTGCATTTCCTTGGCTATAACATCTTTTTGTTCATTTCTCAATTGGTAGGTATTTGGATTGTTTTAATTTTTGCTCTAATGAAAACCACTGCCGTGAACATTGGTGTACATGTTCTTATGTGAACTTACATTTTCTTTGCCTCGGAGAGAAACACTCTGTGTCTAACATTTTGAGGACCTGTCAAACCATTCACTAAAGCAGAGGCATGAAGTTACAGTCCCACAAGTATCACAAGACAGCTGGAAAATTGTCACCTCGTCCCCAACAGGTGTCACTGTCTAATTTTTTTTTATTATAACCATCCTCTTGAGTGGGAAGTGGTGCATCATTGAAGTTTTGATTGACATTTCTCTGATGACTAGTGCTGTTTATCTTTTCATATACTAATTTTTGTAATTAAGAAGGAAATAAGTCCTTCTAACAACCCCTGCAATTTAAGCATTGATATGGAGGCTGATGGCACACAGAATTTATTAACATCAATGTGAATGATTGTTGGAGATACAATAACTCTCTAAAATATTTTATTTATTTATTTATTTATGTGTGTGTGTGTGTGTGTGTGTGTGTGTGCATGAGCCTGTGTGTGTGTGTGTGTGTGTGTGTGTGTGTGTGCACGTATGCTTGCACTTGCCTGTAGAAGCAAGAAGAGGGACTGTATCCCCTTGGCTTGAGCTGCAGGCAGTTGTGAATTTCCCATGTGGGTGCTGGGAACTGAACTGCAGTCTGCTGAAAGAGTAGCAAGAACTCTTAACCGCCGAGCAATCTTTACATCCTCTAGAATAATCTACGCCTTAAGAAGTATATGTATCTTAAGATGCGTATTTGGGACAAAACTGCACAATATACACAGCAAGCGTTTTATTCAGATACTGAAAGGGGGGAGCTGCCAGAAGGTTGTTAATCTAACTATGAAAAGTCTGACAGCAGCCGCTTGGCAATTGGATGGGTGTTGAGGTTGTGAGCGCCAGCAACGGGTCACTGTGACCCGTCAGCGAAACACCGAGCTGACCTATTAGAAACAGCGGGACAGAGGGATGGGTGCTCTCCCTTGATATTTTCAAATGGAGAGGTCATGAAATCTAGGACAGAAGTTAAGAAGAAAACAATTATTCTTAAACTGCATTTAAAAAACACAAGCCTGATCTGTATGAAAGAATGCTGTCATTCAAATTCACTTAAGGTTTGCAGAAATTCTTTATTAAGTCAGTTGCAGCTCGTGTACCCCTTGCTCCTTTAAAACAGTGGTGGTGCCAGAAAGTGACACGGCCACGGTCGGACCTGCATCTACACACAGAGCTGTGTGGAGGCCACAGCTGGCTGGAACTGGAGGAGCCGTCCCGTCTGTTTCCTAGCCCATGCTCCCTCTTCTAAACACTGCTCCTTGTTGAAGAGGGAAACCTCGCTTTATCTGTGCATGCGAAAGGGGCCTGGAACACCAGCAGAGCTCCCAGACAAGACGCCAAATACAAGTCGCCTTCCCACAGTCTGAGAATGAAGAACAAGAGCACCGAAAGAGCATGGGGTAGAGTGGGGAGGGGGAAGGGCGGGGATCTAGGAATCAAGGGAGCTGCAACAAGAAAGCTAAGAACAGGGAAGCAGGGAGAAAAATGCCTCTCGCTGGGTGCTGCTTCCAAGCCAGCTCTCCAAGAGTATGGAGGTTTGAATAAGAAATGCCCTCCAGAGGTTCAGGTATTTGGACACTTGGTCTCCAAGCTGGTAAAGCTTTGGGGGAGATTATGGAACATTTAGCAGATGAAGCTTTGCTGGAGGAAGTATGCACTGGGGCAGACTTTGAGAGACCAGTGCTCCACCCCATTTCCAGGTCATTTTCTCTGCTTTGAGTTTTCAGTTGCAGAAGTGATCTCTCAGCTTCCTGTTCAGGCAGCCTACTGCCATGCTTCCCCCATCATTATGAATTCCCTCTCGGGAAACAGAAGCCCAAATAAAGCTCATTCTGTGCATTGCCTTTGGTCGTGGTATTCTACCCTAGCAACGTAAAGTACCTAACACAGGGAGACAGCACATAAACACAAGGGAAGCCTGTCAAGTGTAAGCCATACCAGTGATGACAGACTCTCAGTCCTAGCCACCCGAGCAACCCAAGGTTCCTGTGAGCATCAGATGCATTGTGGAAGCTGGGTGTGGCCACACAGACCTCTAATCCCAGCACTCTGGAGGCTGACCTATGTAGTGAGGGGCTGCGGGTAGGCCTGCTTTTCATCCTGCCCGGCTCCTGGCCACCGGCTAGCTTATGCCCCGAAATAACAACACACAAATTGTATTCTTTTAAATACTGCCTGGCCCATTATTTTCAGCCTCTTACTCACATCTTGATTAACCCATATCTAATAATCTGTGTAGCACCACGAAGTGGTGCCTTACCAGGTAGATTCTAGCGTACGTCCATCTTGGGCTGGAGCTTCATCGCGTCTGGCTTCTCTCTGAGGAGAGGCACGGTGGTCTGTCTAACTTAGGAGAGGCGTAGCATCTGACTGATCCTTCTACCTCACTTCCTCTTCCTGTTCTGTCTACTCCACCCACCTAAGAGGCGGTCTATCAAATGGGCCAGGCAGTTTATTTATTAGCCAATGAAATCAACTCAAACAGAAGACTCTCCCACAGACCTAGGAGGAGCCTGCAACTGTGAGAACAGTCTGGGTATAATAGCAAGTTTCAGGTCAATCAGGACTACAGAACAGGACCTGTTTCAAAAAAGGAAATAAAGAAAGGAAGGCTACTGAGTGGGCGGGGGTTGATTTGAAGAGATTCCTCTTGCATGGCAAGATAGCAATGAAGAAGACATACCTTACATTGCTCCTATACCTCAGAGTGGTGAAGATGGGGAGCCATCTTCAGAGACAACCTCTGAGAGAGATGAAGTGACCCTGGGAGCACATATCACAGTGACTGAGAGGTGTCCCAAGAAACAGCTGTGAAGAGGAGAATCTGCTGCAGAGGGAGCAAGGAAGCATGGTGGACTAAGTGGTTGATTTGTTAAAGGTGACATTGGAGAATCTTGGGAGTGAGAGGGCAAGCTGAGCTAGCCAAAACTAGTCAGGTTCAGTGAGAGATCATGCCTCAAAATATAAAGTGAACGAAGATCATTGAAGACACCCAATATCAATCTCAGGCCTCTGCATACACACACACACACACACACACACACACACACACACACACACACACACACACACACACACACAGAGAGAGAGAGAGAGAGAGAGAGAGAGAGAGAGAGAGAGAGGCACTTGCATGTGCCCTCATACATATACAAACAAAAACCTTTCAGCATATTAGCACAGGTAAAGATTTCCAGACTAGCAGTCTAATAGCTCAGGAAATAAAGAACTGACATATAAGATTATATCAAAGAGAAACCTTTCTGTATGACAAGACAAGATCGACAGTGAAGAGCCATCTTAAAGATTGGGAGATCAAGAAGATCAATGACCAGAGTATCTTTGTTTTTTTGATTTTTTGGGGGAGGGGTTGTTTGTTTGTTTTTGGAGACAGGGTTTCTCTGTGTAGCTTTGGAACCTGTCCTGGAACTTGCTCCGTAGATCAGGCTGGCCTTGAACTCACAGAGATCCACCTGCCCCTGCCTCCCAAGTGCTGGGGTTAAAGGCATGTGCTATCACTGCCCGGCTTATGTCTAGACTAAAATATTAAAAATTATTAATTTCAGCACTCAGGAGGCAGAGGCACCTGTATCTCTGTGTTTGGGGCTAACCTGGTCTACAGAGTAAGTTCCAGGACTACCAGGGCTACACCAAACCAAAGTGTTCAATAAGTTTGGTCACTGAAGATATGTAGGTCAAACTACATTGGGGGGGGGGGAATTAAACAAAACCAAACCAAAACTACATTGCATTTCCAATTCACTTCAGTCAGAATTCCTGTCATCAACAAAACAAAACATACAAAATGTGGCAATGCGAGGGGAAAAGACCCCTTGAGTGTCCTTGGTAGAAATGGAAACTAGTGTCACTACTCAGTGACCCAGTATGGAGGGTCAGAGAACTAAAAATAAACCTGGCATATGCTCTTGCTGCAGCACTCTTGGGTATGTACTCGCAGGAAACAAAGTCAGCCTGCATAAGAGATACCTCACCGTCAAGTTGACTGTGGCAATATTTTCAACAGCCATGCATGCATTTAGTTCAGCTGCTGGCTGGGGGGTGAATAGGTGAAGAAAACATAATTTCTATACATAATGGCATTTTAGTCAGCTATAAGAAAGAACAAAAGCATATCATATGCAGGAAAATCCATGAGATTAGAGTCCACCGTGTTAAGCAAAGTGTAAAAGGAGCGGCAGGCTGTGTCCCACCACCCAGCTCCCACATGGCTAGCTTTACACCCAAAATAACAACACACAAATTGTATTCATTTAAACACTGCTTGGCCCATTAGCTCTAGCCTCTTATTGGCTAGCTCTCACATCTTGATTAACCCATTTCTAATAATCTGTGTAGCACCATGAGGTGGTGGCTTACCGGGAGGAAAGATTAAGCATGTCTGACCTGGCGGCTAGCTCCATGGCGTCTGTCTCAGAGAGGAGAGGCATGGCGACTGCCTGAGGCATCTGCCTGACTCTGCTTTCTTTCTCCCACAATTCTGTTTTGTTTACTCCGCCTACCTAATTTTCTGTCCTATTAAAGGGCCAAGGCAGTTTCTTTATTAACCAATGAAAGTAACACATAGGCAGATGACTCTCCTCCATCAGCAAAGTGAGCCAGATGCAGGAAGACATGCATTTCATATTCTGTTCATATGTGAATTCTAGAATAAACAATGTGGACCTGAACATTGTAGGGGAACTGCTGGGAGATGGGAGGACAGGAGGGGTGGTGGGAGGAAAGCAGAGGAAGAGAGGGTAGCTGGAGGGGCAGATGCAGCCAGAACACAATATATGCCTGCATGGAATGTCACAGTGGAACTCATGACACACATAACTAATAGGCATTGATAATAATCAATACTAATAATAAGGAGGAAAAGAGCATTAATCATTACCATAAAACCCATGAAGTATGAAGAAAATGTATGCTGCTTTAGGTTGTCCTGCTGCAAATAACATGTCTGCATGTTTAAAGCATCTGGACACGTCGTAAGTAAAGACTGATTCCATTCATATCATATGTGGAAGAAACAATAGTAAAGCCAATGACTTCAACTAAGGAAGGAAAATAAAATACTGTTAGTGTTTTTTCCATTAACTCCTTTCTTCCATCCTCAGTGTTTTCTAATCTAGTCAAATTAACTTGCAAATTAATGGGAAAACTAGCTCCTGGCTTACACAATTTCTCACAGAAGGAAAACCACATACAAATCTCGTAGGGCTGCAGCCCATACTATGCACAGGAATAATGGTTCATGGGCCATTGGGCCAGAGAATCTTAGCATACCCTCCCTGGACGAGGTCCTCCCAGAGCACAGGCTGCCAAGAGGAAGCTGTCTCAGCAGGACAAAGGGACGGAGTCTAAGGTAGACATTTTCACCTAAGATTCTTAAGAGGACAGAGAGAATGGTGATAAGTTGATGTCTATCCATGAAAGTCTTTCTAGAAAAGGCAACTTTCGAGAGGGGAACCAGAGAATGTTTTCCAAAGCCAGAGGCAGACATGGGGATTGAAGAGATTAGCAATAGGCAGTAAGCATCTTGTATTCAAAGGCCAACAGGACAGTAATGCATTTGGGGAAAGGCCTGCTATTGGGTTTGTTTGAATGTTAATTCTGTGTGCCAGGGCATTGGGCTGGTGAGAGAGAAAACTGCCAGTGTTGCTGTTCACAAATCGCCTTGTTTATGAAAGCTGAGAAGAACTGAATTTCCCTTTGAATACACACAGGAAGCTATAACCATCCCAAAGAAATCCTGTAACATGACGAATGTGATTTGGTGTTCCTCACCAATGTCAACAGTTTTTGGTGACAAATAAGACCACATGGATAAGCTCCTCTCAGTCATAGCAGCAGACATGCATATGCCGTTATCTGTGCAGCAGCTATCGTTTCCTTCCATATTCTGAACATATTAACAGGTCGACTCCAACCATCTCTACTTTGTGTCTGTGGACTGTTGTTGTCTCGAGAGACATTGTCCTTGCTGACCAGTGTCTCCCTGCTCCATTCAGTTTTTAATTCTGCAGAGCTTGCTCCTCTTCTGTTGGTCTGAGCCGAGACTAAGTTCCCAGTTTCTCCTCATAGACCACCAGGAATAAGAGTGTAACTTACTTGGATTTTGTTGGAATTTGGGTAATTACAGAAGGTGTGGGAGCCAATTATAGGGAGCAGAACGATTGGAATGTGTGACCTTGCTGGGGAAGGTGTGGCCTTGTTGGAGGAAGTGTGTGTCACTGTGGAGGTGGGAGTTTGAGGTCTCAATATGCTCAAAATACCACCGAGTGTCTGAGACCACTTTCTGTTGCCTGTGGGTCAAGGTGGTAAAGACTCTCAGATCCTGCTCTAGCACCATGTCTGCCTGCACACCACCATGTCCCACCATGATGATAATGGACTAAATCTCTGAAAATGTAAGCCACGCCAATTAAATGTTTCTCCTTTGTAAGAGATGCCATGTTCATGGTGTCTCTTCACAGCAATAGAAACCCTGAAACACACAGAGAATTACAACTTGTACACACAGTCAGTCTCATGTCTTCTTGGATCAGGTAGGCATTTGGAGTGATCTATGTATCAAAGACAATAGGTCATTAATTCCCACCCAAACCATTCCACATTTGCCCTTCATTTGGAATAAAAATCAGCCATTTCCTGGCCCAGGGGAGAGACTTCACTTGTTGCCCATTGACCTATTCTTGCCTTGATGTTTCCCGAGCAGGACATGATTGGCAGGGAGAGAATGCATCTCCTTTGGCACGAGCATCAGTCCCGCTTTTGCCTTCCTGTCCCCAAGAATGTGAATGAAATACTTAGGTTGATCCAACCACTGTAATTACGAGACTTGGTTTTGACGTGATCTTTAATCTGACAGACTGAATTTTTGTGTTGCTGTGGATGGATTGCAAATTGTTGCTTCTAGATACCTGAAGTTAAGCCTAGTATCCCTCATAACAGAATGTGAATCTTAACTCTCAACATAATTTAAGAACTTAGTAATCATGCTACATTTAATATTGCTTAATTTCATGGCTTTCTTTTATTTATTCTGTACAACTTAATGGATTGGTTTTCATGGATGGCAGCTTGACTAGGTGCTCCTGGGGCGTCATGGTTCCTGCCCTTAAGAGAATGCATGCTTTTCTTGAAAAACAGACACATGAAAGGCAATAGAAATGCAATCTTATGAGAGCCATAACGAGGCTTTTGTTTGCATTAGGCTCATTTGTAGCACAATCTAGTTAGCGATGAGCCACCCTGAAGCAGAGGAGCAGAGGTGAGAGGAAGCTTCCAGGAAAGGTCATGATTACTCTAGACCTTGACAAACAGAGGCTCTGTGCCAAGGAATGAGGGAAGGGATTTCACAAAGGTGTGCATGTGTATGTGTGTACACATACATGTCTGTCTCTGCATAAATACACACATATGCATGAAGATATGGTACAACTGACATGTTGGATCTTCCAGGCAGTTATGAGTTGCTAAGAGGAATTAGTGAGGAGGTAGCGATGCAGAGAATGGCCAAGGCCATGCTGTGGGCAGCAGCATATCTTATCTGAGCCCAAAGAGAAGGTTGTAGTGTGCAGGCTATAGAGGGTGGCATTTGGTAGTGTGGTAGGGTCTCATGATCTGATTTGCAATTTTGGTCCAGTCAGTCTGGCAGTGGTTTGGTTGAGGGAACTGAGAGACTGGGAATGTTTTGACACTTAAAGAGACTTCTAACAGCACACAGGGAAAACTGAGTGGAGGCCTGAAGTACATGAGCAGGACACAGGATGAGAAGAAGTGGGAAAACATGAGCATGTGCCAAGGCAGAATTGACGGGACCTAGTGACCTGGTGGCTAGAGGGGAAGGGAGCAGCTCCTGGTAAATTTAGGAAGAATGACAGCTCGTATTTGGGGTCACCGAGCTTGCAGGGCCTACAGGATATGCAGGTGGAATAGTTTAAATTTGCTTTTATTTAAAGTGTGTGTGAGTGTGCGTGTGTGCTTGATGTGCATGTGTGTGCACATATGCAAATGAATGCCATGCCCCAAGAAGCCAGAATCTTCATCCCCGGAGACAGTGTTACAGGTGATTGCGAGGGATTGATGTGGGTACTGGGAACTGAATTCAGGTCCTCTGCAAAAGCAGTATGGACTCTTAACTGCTGAGCCACCCCTCTATCCCCCACGGGTAGGATATAATATTGGCACGCAGGTATGGAACTCGGTGAGACGTTTATTGTTGATCTTGAACCCATGCTATCAGACACTCTACTACTGACCTATACCCCTAACCATCTTTCGACTTTCTTTATTTTAACTTTTTTTTAAAAAGAAAACAAAATATCTTCTTTCATTATACATACCAATCCAAGTTCCCACTCCCTCCCCTCCTCCCATTCCCTCCACTTACCCCTAATCCCATCCACTTCTCAGAGAGGGTAAGGCACATTGCTTTGGGGAAGGTCCAAGGCCCTCTATACTGTATCTAGGCCGAGCAAGGTATCCTTCCAAAGAGAATAGGTTCCCAAAAAGCCATTACAAACAGTAGGGATAAGTCCTGGTGCCACTGCCAGTGGTCCCTCAGTCTTTCTTGCAACTGTCACCCACATTCAGAATGAGCTGGTCTTGAACTCATGCTGTAATCTAGATTAGGCTTGAATTTGTGACTAGAGACCTTCTACCTTCCTAACAAGGTCGGGATTAGAGATCTATCTGTGCCACCAGGCCTGGCTGAGAAGTTGGCCTAGGAATACAGAAATTAAGAGCAATTCTCAGGATATGCAGAATTGCGGGAGAAGAGAAACAGGAACAGAGTGTTCACAAGAGCCATAGAAACAGGTGGGAACAGGACATAAGAGCATGAGACACTGCGGAAGCCACTGGACACAGGTAGAACCTGGACACAAAATTCAGGATCATCGAAACCTTTAAGGAGTTGGGGGTGAAGCTGAGTAGGCAGACTATGTGGTAACATGCTGGAAGCCCTGGGTTTACCCCCAGCAACACTTAAGCTGCGTGTAGGGGCACAATGGCTGGAATCGCAGAATTCGGGAGGTGGAGGCAGAAAGATCAGAAGTTCAAAGTCACTCTCAGTTACACAGCGAGTTCAAGGCCAACCTGGACTAATTAAACCCCATCATATATAGACCAACACAAAGTATTAAAAGAGGAATTCCTAGTGGTCCTCTGGATGACTCCTCGGAGGCTGAGACACCACCCACGCAAGCACGGCTCGTAATTTCGGTTTCTCACCTCACTGCCTCCAGTGCTCATGGTTAGCCTTGTGCATGGCTGTTGAACAATAACTGACGGGCAATATTAATGATGCCCATAAAACCAGAGAGCATAGACTTTCCCCACAAATCACAGAAACAGACTGCCTCTACATCTGCCATGGCACAATGGTGAGTATAAGAAAAAAAAACCCATAAGAGCTTTCAGTTACTGCGTCATGAAATCTGGCAATTTCTATAAAGTCCAAGCACACCACACTCATAAAACTGAAAGTTAATTGGAAACTACTTCACTATGCCTCATATTGAGTTAGGGTTAGTCTCTCACCAAGTAATAAAAAATGCCATTTATCTGCCATCAGAAATTATCTGCTACCTTCCATCCACCTCTACAAAGGAACATTCTAATAAACTTTGTAAAGTTGTACTTTCAAAATGAAGTTCAAGAATATTTAGCAGATCCATCAGTCCCATTCATGCGACCAAACCCGTCTCTCTGAATGTGGCCAACAGCGGGGGCTGACTGAGAAGCAAAGGACATTGGCGCTGGGCTCTGATTCTTCTGCATGGACGGGCTCTGTGGGAGCCTTCTCAGCTTGGTCGATCACCTTCCTGGACCTGGGGGGAGTTGGGAGGACCTTGGACTTAGCATAGAGTGGGGAACCCTGATGGCTCCTTGGCCTTGAGAGGGAGGGAGGGGAGGTATGGGTGGAGGGAAGGGGAGGGAAGGGGGAGAAGGAGGGGCGGGAAGGGGGAGGAGGAACGGAGGGAGGGGGAGGAGGAGGGAAGGAGATGGAAATTTTTAAATATAAAAAAAAAATAAACCATGAGAAAGAAAAAAAAAAGAATATTTAGCAGATGGGAATTAAAATATTTTTAAAAGGAAAAACCTCAATACCTTATTAAGAATTATTTAATGTTGACAGGGGCTGGAGAGTTGGCTTAGCAGCTAAGAGCCCTGGTTGCTCTTGCAGAGGGCTATGATTAAGCTCCCAACGCCCACATGGCAGCTCATAACAGTCTGTTGAGTTCTAGGGGATCTGGAGCCTTCTTCTGGCTACTCTAGGCACCAGGCATGTTACGGTGCACGTACATGCATGAAAGCAAAACAGTCATACACATAAAATGAGATATACAAATCTTAGGAAAGAGAACTGTTTAAACAAACAAATGCCAGGGGGGCTGTTTCTTAGCTGACTTTGGCTGCCATGTTAAATAATCCAGCAAGGCTGCTTCCTGGTGAGACTGTTATCTCTCTGACGGTTTCTGAGTGGGTAACAGGAGCTGGATACTGAACTTCAGTCCCGATTCTGTTGGTAATATTTTTAGTAATCTCAAAAAAAAGTTCCCACCGCACCTAGTCTTTGATTGTTGTCTCCAACTGCGTGATAAAAATACCTTTCCCAGTCTAAGTCCTCAGGGCAAAGTGACACCATAAAAAAAGACTCAGGAAAAATTGATACCCTATAATTAGAAACCATTACTAATCTCAGCTCGAAAATAGAAAAGAGATGTTCAAATAACTTTGAAGGGAAATGTCAAATTGCGACTTACTAATATATATACAAAACAATCAAAATATGTAATTTAGCATCATTTCTAAAACATAACGTATGTAGTTTAATTTTAGAAGTATTGACGCTTCCAGCCTAGGCTTTCTTCTGGAACACTTATAAGGTTGAACATTTTAATATCTGTCCTTAAACTCTGGATACTTCCATTGTGGTTTTTACTTGCAATACTGGCTATCTTTAGGTTTTGACTACATTATAAAGGCTCTAAAATGTCCGTGGGAGTGAACTCTGAAAAGAGAACCGGATCTTACATACGGAGATTAAAAATTAAGGGTGGCCATCATTCTCCTCACCCCCACCCCACCCCTTCTTATTCCCATCCAAAGCAGGAACTTAATGTCTATTTAGTTTAGGTCTCGGCAGGGTCAGCATCATTGCTTATGTGGTAGAACACAGCAGGCTTGATGCTATGGTAGAGTCTGGGAAGCCTGTAAGATACTGACGGTGGTGATTTCCTATGACAACGCTTGCTTCTGAAATCCAGCTGCCAAGCTGTGATGAAGCTAGCACGAGCCCCTAGAGGTGGGAGAAGGGCCTAGAAGCATTGGAGAAGGGCCCCACTGCTTAGACAAGTAGTCCTGGTGTAGTTTATAATAGAGCTACCCATGTATCCTAGCTGCCATGTGTTCCCCCCAAGGAGACCTCCTGTTATGATTGTGCCTTTATAAGAAAAGGAAACAGTGTGTCCTGCTTGACTCCCTTGGTTCTTCTTCCCCAGGAGGGCAGCCATCTTTAAACCAGGAAGTGAGCCTTCTCCTGTCCCCTTCACTCTGGTACTCTGGACTTGTAGCATTTACAACTACGAGCAAAGACGGCTAAGGCACTGCACCAATAGCGACATCGGCGGAACCAATAGCGACATCGGCGGACTACCTTGGGAGTGAATTTGTCCCCATTCGAGCTTCTTCAGCAGATATCGGGGTGGCTCGGAGTCATTGCCCCTCCCAAGCTGGCTCATGCTGCAGATTTATGAGCTGAATAAATGGCCACGGTTGTGAATTGCTGAGTTTGAGGTGACTCAGAAGATGACGTGTGGCAGTTGTAGACCCGTGTGAGTGTAAACGGCTTGTGCATTTGTACTGACAGTTCACTACTCACATGGTGTGAGAACAGTGCTTTGGTGTTTGTTCTCATGCTTCACACAGCACTCTCGTGCATGATACTAGAGTGGCTTCTTAGATACTTGGACCTTGAGTGCATAATAGAAACACAGGCAATTAATGCAGCAGATTCCAGGGGAATGGTGCATTAGCCGTGCAATGCTCTCGGGCATGCCAGCTGTGTTAATTTAGTTCCGCTGATGAAGGGCTTTGCTGTGAAGCTCAGTGACTCCTATGGGTGGGTTTTCCTCCTGTGGGTTGTGGTTAGAAACCACTAACTTGCCAGGAAGAGTGAAGCATGCCTTTGTGACCAGCACAAGGGAGGCAGAGGCAGGCAGCTCTCTGTGAGTCTGAGGCTACTGTGGTCTACATATTGAGTTCCAAGACAGCCAGAGCTATATAAGTGACCCTGTCTCGAGAAAACAAAACAAAACAAAACAAAAACAACAAAACCCCCAAAACAACAATTAAAAAAAACACACTTAGCAAAACTTTAGGACAATAGAGTTGACTTAATAACAAAGAAGTTAAATAATAATAACTTGCTGTTTTGGATTGAATGAGAACGACTCCTATAGGCGCAGAGATTTGAACACCTGGTCACCAGGGAGTGACACTGTTTGAAAGGACTGGGGAAATGTGGCCGTGTCAGAGGAAGTGTGTCACCGAGGGGTGGGCTTTGAGGTTTTAAAAATTCCACTCTAAGCCCAGCGTCTCTTTCTTCCTGCTGCCTGCAGATCCAGATGCAGAACTCTAAGCTACTTCTTCACCACCAGGACTGGCTGTACACCACCAATGTACAGCCTAAATAGCGGACTAAACCTCTGAAGCGGCACACAGGCCCACAAGTAAATGCTTTCTTTTGTAAGAGTTGCCGTGGTCATGATGTCTCTTCCTAGGAATAGAACATTGATTAAGACACTTGCTTACTCTTTTTATTAAATGTTTATTTTTATTATTTTAATGATAAATGTGAAGTATGTCTGATATGTATATATGTCTGTATATGTATAAATGAGTGTAAGTTTTACAGAGGATAAAGACATCAGATCCCCTGGAGCTGGAGGTAGAGGTTCTGAGCAGCCTGATCTGGGTGCTGGGAACCAAACTTGGGTCCTCTGCAAGAGCACTAAGTGTTCTTAAAAATGAGTCATCTCCCCAGCACCTTCCCTTACTATCTTTATCAATATATTCCTTATTGGGATCTAAAATAAAACTCATTTATTTGTTGAATGTGACTTTAACTATGATTGAATAATAGAAAATCCTTATAATAACTGAATAAGTATCAGTAATTTGGAATTTCCATAATCCATTGAAGTATGTGGCTTAATTACATCAAGGTCCTGAGAGAATTAAGAGTATCTCTAGTGTGGACCATGCTGGGAGCAGTTTGAATCTCCATCATTTCTGGCAGCTCCAGTTTGGGAGTATGGAAACCAAATGTGGTCAGGGAGATGCTCTTTTCAGCACAGCTTGACCTTGGAACTCAGACTGGCGGCAGTGACAAAACGAAGAAAGGACAGAGACACAGACACACGACAGAAAATCTGAGTCAGGTGGGCTACACACAACTTGATGGAGCCATACATGCTATGGCCTGGAACCTCGGTTTATTACGTTCTTCACAAAAGCAGGATTTAGCTTGTCTCAGTAGGAGGTTTCTGTCGACCAGTGGCTTCAGGCTCTAGACATCTGGGAGGAGGAAGCTCCAGTCACTGGTTGTGTACACACTGATCAATCATCCTTAAACACTCAGACTTGGACCAGAAGAAGAAGAAGGCTTTGCCAATTTCCACCCTGACCCATATTGAGAAAGGCTTTGCCAGTTTCCCATGGTTCTAGGACATTGGCCCTTGTTATGGCTGTGCCTATGTCAATAACACATGTTCACTTAGAGCTTCCTCCATTTCCTACAAATAGCTATGGACATTTGTAAAAGGCTGCTGGACAGAAGAGCTCTTTCCTTACATGGTCATAGTATGTAGAGGTTGTAGGGAAAATGCTTTAGCCATCTTGCAAGCACCAAATTGGCAGGGGACAGTGGTGGGAAGGAAACTGGATCCTGTATGACACGGAAGTCCTCTTTTTGAGGCACAAGCTCATGCAGCCCAGCCTGGCCTCAGAGGATGTCACCAAAGATGACTGTCAACTTCTGATCCTCCAGCCTCCACCTCCTACATGCGTCACCATGCCTAGTTTACGGGGTGCATGGATCGAGCCTAGTGCTACCTGCATCACAGGCCAGCAGGTACCAGCGGAGTATACACCCCCAGTCTCATGGTTCCCCTTATTTCTGAAGTGGATCCCTCCAGACTTCTTCTTGCATGAAACAACAACATGACTCATTTGGTTAAGTAAGCTGTAATAGGGAATTTTGATATAAAGGTGACCTAAAGTGATTTAATCATGCTGTGAGCCACCTACGCAGTGCCTGAAAGAGTGGTGTTTGATTCTTATCCCTGGAAGTGTGTGTGTGTGTGTGTGTGTGTGTGTGTGTGTGTGTAGAGACCATAAGTCATGTCCAGGGTCTTCATCAATTGCTCTTCTCTGTGTATTTGAGACAGTCTTCCACTGAACCTGGACCTCACCGATCTGCTAGCCTGGGTGGCCAGCAGACCCCTAACTTCCTCCTGACTCCACCCATGAAGTATTAGCGTACCAAGCTGTGCCATTATGCCTGTCTATTTTTAAAATATCAATTTATTTTATTTGTGTGTCTGCACTTGAGTGCGTGTCTGTATATCACATGCGGGCAGGAAGCCTGGAGAGGTCGGAAGAGGGTCTGCCCCCTAGAACTGTTACAGGCTGCTGAGAGCGGTTGTGTGAGTGTTGGGAACTGAACTTGGCCTCTGGAAGAGCAGTAGCCGCTCTTGGCTGCTGAGCCAGCTTCCCTCCAACACTGCCATGACGTCTGAGGATCTAAACTGGGTGCTCACGCAGGCACTTTACTGTAGCTGAACCATCTCTCCAGCCCTGTTTAACCTGATTGAAGTTCATTCCTTTCAGTTATAATAGCAGAGAAAATATGAAAAACTGTTCATGCAATTAAGGCCAGATAATTTTTAAAGACTCTTCTAGATTTTCAATACTAGGGAAGAAACATCTGCCCATCAAGTTTCCAATCTCAAACATTCAAACATTGGAGACTAATGAGACACAGAACTTGGTGAAGGGAGAATAGAAATTGAATGGAGCTAAGGATGTATAGACCCTGGAGGATGGGGAGAGCTACAGTAGAGGCTTCTAGGCATGGGGACAGGGGTGGACTGGAACAAGGGTTTGGGCACTATGGTGACATATCAGTTCTGTCTTGAGGTTCCCTTAGCCAATCACAACAACAGAGGAAAGTGGCAAAGAGCCTCAGTGGCCTCCCTTATCTCTCACATTATTCATTAATGTGGCTTTGGAGATGAATAATTCAGAGCATCACACCTGTGCAAACTTGCCTACATTGTTTCTCTGCCTCCCTAAGAGTCTGTTTTCTCCGTGCAAAGTGAAGACCATAGGATCTACTGCAGAGAGTTGTGGGAATTACATAAAGGAAGCCTGCATTTAGTTTACGTGTTTATACATATAAATTCCACACAGTTCTTCAGACATAGTAAACTCTAACCCAGGCCACTGTTACTCAAGAAATGAAAGTTGAAAACCCTGTGACTCTGGTAACACAGTAGTCAACCAATGTAACCCATGTTCTAGGAGATGAATGGGAAAAAACAGGCTCATTACAAACAAATGACCAACTCTAGCACGGAAAGCACCTGCTTCTTGGCATTTGGAACTCACATGAAATACAGAAGTAAACAAATTGTAAGATGTTTATGAAGAAAAAACCCTTAATGTATAATAAGCTTTTTATGTTCTATTGGGAATTTCTCTTTTGAACAGACATTTTTTTTTTTTCTGGATCAGAATGGACCTGAGGCTGTGGCTTGTTTGGGAACATTGCTGAAGAGAAAACAGGTAGTCCAGGAGACAGTTAGGGAGTAGAATGTGTATCTGATAGACACAAGGACTCAGGCTTGATGCCCAACACCAGAAACCAGCAAATAACAACATAAATGGAACAAAAATACAGAGGTTTTAGAAACAAACCATGTTAGAATAATACTCAGAAACACCTCTGGGTAGAGGGAGGCAGAAGGGAGAAAGACCGTATTGTTTGGCAGTTGATCAGAGACTAAATAAAAATACTATGAAATCACAGAAACAACAATGTAAACACGGGGAGAGAAACTAGGAGAGAGCACTAGAAGCCAAAGAGTTGACGCCAATGAGGAAAGGCATGTGCAATTTCTCCCATGCTGTTTAGGAGTCCTGAAGAGAAATAGTCAGTCGTGAGCACGCTCACAGCCTAGCGGGGTACACTATGGTGTGTATGTTCACAGCCCAGCGGGGTACACTGTAGCATGTGAGCACGCTCACGGCCTAGCAAGGTACACTGTGGTGTGTGAGCACACCTATAGCCTAGTGGGGTACACCATGGCGTGTGACCATGCTCACTCACAGCCTAGTCAGGTACACTGTGGTGTGTGAGCACGCTCACAGCCTAGTGGGGTACACGATGGTGTGCATGTTCACAGCCCAAGCGGGGTACACCATGGCGTGTGAGCACGCTCACGGCCTAGCAAGGTACACTGTGGTGTGTGAGCATACCTATAGCCTAGCGGGGTACACCATGGCGTGTGAGCATGCTCACAGTCCAGCAGGGTACACTGTGGTGTGAGCACGCTCACAGCCCAGCAGGGTACACCGTGGTGTGTGAGCACGCTTACAGCCTAGTGGGGTACACTGTGGCATGTGAGCATGCCCACAGCCTAACGGGGTACACTGTGGTGTGTGAGCATGCCCACAGCCTAGCTGGGAAAACTGTGGCGTGTGAGCACGCTCACAGCCTAGGGGGTACACTGTGGTGTGTGAGCATTCTCACGGCCTAGCGGGATACACTGTGCTGTCAGTCAATGAAAACACTGCTGGGGACAGGGGCGACAAAGGAGTTCACTAGCAACAACCATTCATACTCAAAAAGATATGGGCATTGTTTCCTGTTCACACAACCTTCCCTTCCCAAAGACTGTGAGTGTGTGTGCACATATCTGAGTCAGAAAAAGAAACCTTAGAATACATTAAAATGTTTAGTTATGATAAACGTTAGTTTTCAGTTTTTATCACAGGCCTACGTGTTTTTTGCAGCAGATGAACTTTCTAGAACAGAGCAGACCAGAAGGAATGCAGTTTTTTGGAGCTCCAGAACATCTGGGAAATTACTCTAGAGAGCAGGATCAAGTCCATTAACAAAACAGATGTTTTCCACTGTGGCGGGAAAACAGAATTTTTTTTTTTTTAGATGTGTGTTTCATATGGTTCATATCCACTTTAGAAAACATTGTATACCCCTCAAAGGGTCTAGGGCCCTCGGTGCGCTTGGGGACTCTGCCAATGGCCACTTAGGTGTTTGATCATTAATGTTTTCTAATAATCTTTTCCACATAGCACGAGAAAACAAAACAAGTCTGGGGTGTCTTTGCAAGCTCTCAGCTGAAAAGCTGGAGTTGGGCTGAAAGTTACTGGTGATTTGGCAAAACTTGGGAGTTCTGAGTGAGGGGACAGTGAGTCAGGACAGAGCAGAACAGCCCAGGAGCCACTGGGGCTCAGTTTGCACAGAAAGAAAAAAGGAGGGACCCTATTCCCACTGACCATTTGGACAGAGTCTCAGAGGTCCTAGGAGACGAGTGTTGTCAAAAACCCAGGAGGACTGTGTCCCAGCAACACAGCAAACGAATCCATTCAAAGCTCACTGAGGGGAAATTTCCCTTTTATAAATGAATGTTCCGCAAATTTAACTATTAGGCTGCACAAATCACATATTCTAGGTTGTTTTTTCTGCTCTTTTTGCAAAGTAGGTAAAACTTGTTAAGAGGCACTTCGCTGGCCCTGGGAAAACTGACCTTGCCCCTCCCTGAACACTACAGGAAGAGAGATGGCTCTCGCCCTTCACCACAGGCCAGGGTGAACCGACTGAGGGCATGCATGGAGGTGACTCCATCCATCCGCCCAAGGTGGGTGATCCCAGGGGCCCGGTCTGATCAGCTTGGCTACTATCCAGGCCCAAGCTAGGCCTTGGGTTGACCCATTCTAGCGTCTACCCAATGTAGGACCTGCTGGAGCTGCTGAAGGGACTGGTGCTGTGAAATTATAGCCGCAACATCTCCAAGACTCATGGTAGTCATAGCATATCCCATAGGAGTTCTGGTGAGGACCCAGTGAGGATGGTAAACTGTAGTGAGAGCTGCGGGCAGCTTCCCGCCACCCGGCTCCCGGCTGCCTGGCTAGCTTATGCCCTGAAATAACAACACACAAACTATATTCATTTAAACACTGCCTGGCCCATTAGTTTCAGCCTCTTACTCACATCTTGATTAACCCATATCTAATAATCTGTGTAGCACCACGAAGTGGTGCCTTACGGGGAAGATTCTAGTGTAAGTCCATCGTGGGCCTGAGCTTCATCGCTTCTCTTTCAGAGAGGAGAGGCATGGCGATTTATTAACTTCCCTTCCCAGCATTCTGTTCTGTCTACTACGCCCATCTAAGGGCTGGCCAATCAAATGAGCCAGGCAGTTTCTTTATTAACCAATGAAATCAACTCAAACAGAAGACCCTCCCACATCAGTAAACCAGAAACCAGAGACCTTAAACCAGACCAGTGATTCATTGTAGACGTTTACCAGTAAACCTGATGGGGAAAAGATGTATACAGTATGACACACTGAAGCCTACATTGCCCCCAAGACAAATGAAGAGGTGTTGGAGAAGCAAAAAAGGAGGAGAAGCAAAGAGATTTTTCTGTTGTTGTGTTTTTTCTTTTTGGTTTTTTTTTTTTTTGCTTTTATTCTCTTGCCTGCTTACTTTGATTTGCTTTGATTTGTTTTCTTATCGGGGAGGGGTGGCAGGGATGAAGGAGGGGAGGATGAGGGAACTAGGAGGTGAACAGCATTAGGGTCTATGATGTGAAACTTCCAAAGAGTCAATAAAGAAGTTATAAAAAAAAATTGGAAAAAAGAAAGTCAGTATACAAAACACACACACACACACACACACACACACACGTAATCTCATTGTAATGCCCAGGCTACCCCCAAACTCCTGGAATCACAGGACCCTTATACTTCAGCCTTCCAAAGTAACATGCACCGTCACACCTGGCGGAAATCGATACCAATAATAATAATAATAATAATAATAATAATGATACAAAAATCATTTGCATTAATCATTTGTCAAAATTTTAAAACAAGGGTATTCCACAGTCAGCTTTGTGGACAAACACGACCATTCCAGCTCATGGAAGGCAGAGAAAGGAGCATCAGGGGTTCAAGATCAGCCTATTAGTGATTTGGAGATAAGAAGGGGCTACACAGAGACCACATCGCAAAAGAAGTTCACATTCAACAGAACAATTTTCCTGGGAATTAGAACTGTTTCAGACACAACATTTTTATAATTTGGAAATTAGTGTGATGTCTTTTTTACATTCTTTTAACCAAGAAAAACAGACACACAGAATGACTTTTCTATTGCAGCAAGTAATGCAGAAGTAGTTTGTTCAAGAGTGAAATGGAGGAACACTTAGCTTGATCACACGGATGGAATGGGCTTGGGCTCAAAGGGTTGTCAGTATTTAAAACACTGTCCAGCTAAATAGAGAGGAGTCTTAGATTGCCCCCACGTCATTGAGGAGCACATAAAGTTCATAGTTTCACAAGCACATCCTAAAGAGAGACGGATACTGATCTCTGTCGGAATAAAAGATAGAGATACTGGACTTTTATTTTGAGTGGTGTTACCTGCTGGCAGACTATCATCTGGTCTCTTCATAATGAATACTACTCTCATATAGAAAATAGAATTTAGAGTTTCTGTGTGCTCAGTTCACCTCAGCCTGGTACATATACCTGCCCGAATACCTGCGGCTATGAATGCCGGGATGCGGACCCAGAAATGACTGGGAGCAAGAACGTAAATGGAGACAGTTGTTGACTCTTGGCAGACACATCTTATTTTCCACTGCTTCTTAGCATAATAACCTAATTTATGATACCATCATCATTCCAATGTTTATCCTCATTCCTGTCTGAAGCTAGCTCATCAGGAATTTTGGAAAGAATGCCTTTGAAACTTAAGCGTTTTAATTATCACCCCGCTGCAGGGAACTGTGAGCAAGAAAGATACTGTAGTGTAGAGAAGAAAACAAAGATCTTCCTATGAAGATTATTTGCATTTGTCTGGGAGATAAGACTATTCATCTTTGCACGGAGCGCTGCGCAGAATAGAAATGGATACGCAGCAAAGACCTGCTAAGTCCAGAGCCTCCTAATTCCTCCTGAGACACATCTCCCAAGGATAACTTGATTTTGCTTGAAGTATTGTCAGTTTCCAAAATTGGGTATCTAACAATTTTGGTTAAATATGAAAATGTACCCAAAAGTCAGAAAAGATGAGTTCCATATATTTATTTAAAGTCAGAAAAGATGAGTTCCATATATTTATTTAAAATTCATTATTGTGTATATAGTGTGAGTGTGAATGTATGCATGTATGTATGCATGCATGCATGCATGCATGTATGTATGCATGCATGTATGTATGTATGGTGTGCTACAGGGCCTGAAGAGGTCAGATGACACCTTGGGGAATTGCTTTTCTCCTTCCACCTTTTTTTCTTGGGTTCCAGCGAGCAGAACTGAGGTCATGAGGCTTGCAAGGCAAGCCCTTTTCTCCACTCACCCATCTCACTGCCCCGGTATCTTCCTCTTTTGTTGCTGATCTCATCGTTTTTATGATTATACTGAGGGGTAAGTTGAAAACTGATGTTGTGTGGATCAGGGAAAGAGCAGATGGAGTTAGAAGTAGGCAGAGGAATGAGGGGAAAGGGAATTTATGCGACTGGAGGACGGATGCTGAGACCGGGCTGTGCCGTGGCTGGGGTAAGGAGGCCCTGCTCTTCCACCCCACGCTGTGGTGCTTCCGTGACGGACGCTCACAGGGAGGACCGGGGAACACTTTAGGCCAGCACAGGAACTGAGGCATGTTGGGGGACATGGAGTCGAGAAGCTGGCAGGAAAGGGTACCAGCTACTATTTTTTTTTTTTTTTTTTTTTTTTTTTTCGAGACAGAGTTTCTCTGTGGCTTTTTGAGCCTGTCCTGGAACTAGCTCTTGTAGACCAGGCTGGCCTTGAACTCACAGAGATCCGTCTGCCTCTGCCTCCCGAGTGCTGGGATTAAAGGCGTGAGCCACCACCTAGGGTAGGTCTAACCTTAGTGGATTACTACGCTTTTTTCTACTGTTATTTGCATTGACTCTTTCCCCCTCTTTAGGAGGAGCAGGATAGAAGGGAGAGAGTCACAGAGAAGCATATGACGCGGTGTCCTCACTCTTCTCCCCAAAATCCTGCAAAGTGGAAGGATGCTATTGGGCCAAACACCAAGACAACAAACATCTCTTGCTCCTGCTGGGAATTAAAAATGCCACAGAAAGCTGGGCATATAGCTCAGTGGTAGAGCACTTGCCTAGCGTGTAAGAAGGCCTGGGTTCAAGCCCCAGTCCTAGTCAAACAAGCAAACAAACATAAATGTCCCATGCTGGAATGGGAACCACTAAAAAGCTGGCTTGAGCATCATAAGAAAATTAGAGCAGGTCGCCCCTCGGGTTTCTATTTCTATTTTCTTTCAAAAAGTTTATGGGATTTTGTTTTCCAAGTGAATCTTCTCCCCGACTCCAAGAAGCATTTTAGAGTTGTGGAATAGTAGGGCTGGATGCTGGAGGAGGTTGCGTGTCTCCATTCAGCCCCCTCGGTTTAGGTTTCTCCTCAGCACGTTTGGAGTGTGATGTAAATAGAATCCATTCATTCCTCCCGCTTCACACTTGCTCACCGAAAACACAACACGGCTTCTGCCACTCCTGGTGGCTTCGTTACTACTAGTCTGTCCTTTTCCTAGCTTGAGGGTTTGCTGTGGCTGCCTCCACTGGTTCTCGCTACCTCCAGAGGACCTGCCAGTGCGTGGTCTTCCTGTCGACACGCTGTCACGTAAGTTACCCTCGGTGGGGTCCTGAGCTTCAGAGCTGGGTAACCGTGTTTTTAGACCCTCCCACTGACAGAGAGCACCAGCTCTGTGCCTCATTTCACACCTGTGACAGTTGGGATAGTAAGGGCCGGACACAAAGCTCAGCTGGTAGGAGGCTTGGCTGGTGAGGATGAAACCCATGGTTCACTCTCCTGTGCTACATAAACCAGCCATGGTAGAGCTTGCCTGCTGATCACAGCACTTGAGTGGTGGAGGCAGGGGGATCAGAAGTACAAAGGTATCCTTGGTGACATAGGGAGTTTAAAACAAAAACCCCAAATTGGGATATTAATAATCCTTGTTCATGGGGTCAAGGTAAGAACGGAACACACACACACACACACACACACACATACATGCATAGATACACAGATACAGACATAGGCACAAACACATAGAGGCACACAGAGACACACAATAAATAAGTGTACAAAATGTTTTAAATATAAAAACAATGTTTTGAATTCCTAACTCTTGATCTCTTAGTACCTTTGTGGGATTGCCATTAAGCAGCTCTGCATTTCCTTCTAGCCCCCTCCTGCCCATTCTCCAGCCCCCTCTTGCCCACCCTCCAGCCCCCTCCAGCCCCCCCCTTTCTGCCCCATGGTTTTTGTGAGAACTTGAGCCTCTTCTCTGTGCATGGATACTGGGCTCCCACACAGAGCAACACAGAGTGGAGTGTTCTCAGGTGTGTGTCCCCAGGAGCTCACACCAGCCACTTTCATGATCACAGAGCTGTCTCTTGCTATCCAGGCAAAGGTTCCAGTCCCTCCCTTGGTCTCTAAACTTATTAAGTGCTCATTTGTTTTGCCTTATCTTCACATCCCACCCTAAAGGTGAATGCATCTGTCCCAGCCTGTCCATGTTATCAACTATAAGTTGTTTCTACGCATTACAAAGATATTTCTACCCCCGAATGCCCAGCTTGGGATTGATTCAGATGCCACCTCCTTAAGAAACATGGTTTGGAGCTGTGAGCAACAGCATTAACCTGGTACTGACTCAGGGTCAGCATCCCCTTCCCTCACGCTCAGGGTAGCACGAGTCCTAATAAGTCTTAATAATAAAAGCCTGGAGTCAGATACTGGGGAAAATGCTGAGAGAGCAGAGAGAAAAAGGAGCAAATCCACAACCATCTTACCTACTCAAGTTCCCCACTGTGAAGAGACTGAGTTCCTGTCTCTTCCCGTCTTATCACTTCCTCTCTCCGCCAGCCATATCACTTCCTGTCTGTCTGTACAGACCTCCAAACCTCTATGGTTAGCTAGTGGCTAGCTCCACCCTCTGATCTTCGGGCAAGCTTTATTTGTACAAACAAGATATCACCACAGCTCAGGATCATCCCTCTGGGGGCCAATCTACTTGTTCTTCCCAGGGGCCTTCTCCATTAGCTTTCTGAGGCAACCTCCAAAGTCATCTCCATTCCTGCCTTCCATTCTACCAGACTGAAAGGAAGCCGTGCATCTTTCCCAGCCCCTTCTTGTTCTTTAGTAGTTAGGAGTGTGATGTAAGCGGATTGGGATTGCTCTCTAGAGCCCAATCCAATCATTTATTCAATCGTTTATCTTTCACTCATTTACTTCACAGTACTTACGTAAGTCCACAGTGTGTTGGGCACGGATCATTTTATTTCCCTCTATAATTCCTTCAGTGTGCCTCAGTGCCTCTGCCCCCAATCTTTGAGCTTCTGTATTCTGTGTTCTCTTTCATCACTGACCCATTCTCTTGACTAACTGCCTCACAGTCTGCATAATTCAGCTCCGATTTCTCCTCCTTCAGTCATTCATCCAGTTCTGCCCAGCGTTGGGGACATAACAATAAACAACGACAAAGCCCTGCTCATGTGGGATTTGCATGAGGCAAACAGACACTAAATTACTGACCAGGGTGTCCAGACCATGTTAAGTAAGTGCTGTGAAAATAAAAGGTGGTGTAATGCGCAGTGGGAGAGAGGTAGGGGTGCTGTGTGTGTGTGCACGCATGCATGCATGGGTACCGTGTGTGTGCATGCATGCATGCACGTGCACCGTGTGTGTGCACACATGCATGTGTGGGTACCTCGTGTGTGTGCATGCATGCATACACGTCCACCGTATGTGTGTGCACGCATGCATGCGTGGGTACCATGTGTGTGTGCATGTGTGTGTATGCATGCATGCATGTGCATGTGCAGTGTGTGTGTGTAGGTGGGGTGGGAATGCCATGTTAATAGTGTGGTTAAGCAGATGAGGTAACATCTGAGCTGAGACCTTAATGAAGTGAGTTGCCAGCTGTGTGGGTTTCTGAAGGAAGGGTGTTTTAAGACAAGGGGACAGTCCCAGCTCTGCTGTGGCGGTGAACAGTGCTGGGACCCTCCAGGCGCAGCGCAGAGGTTGGAAAGCATTCACACAACATAGTGAGGGTCTTGGGAGGTCACACTCAATTATGCAGAGTGGAATTGGGGCCTCGTTTTTCAGTGCTTTGGTAGGACTTCATGCCGGCACAACTTTATGTGTGGATGTTCGTGATTATTTATGCCTAACTGCTAAATTCAAGCCTTGAGGGTGGGTGAGGATGATCTTATTCTCCTTTTCGTGCCCCCAGGGTCTATCCGTGCACTTGTCAGGTGCCTGCCCCTTTGCGGAATGGGTGAGTCAGAGCCTTTAAGCTGCAGAAGAAAACTCTTGAGTCACTCCATGGAGGCCTGGGCTCCCAGTGTTGTGTGTTCTGAAGCAGGGCTTCGGTGGTCTTTCCTGAGTTAGAACTTAGTGCTGACGCTTTACCAGCTATGGCTCCTTCTCTCTAGGGTCAGGCACACCCCCTGTGTTGACTTCCAGGCATAGCCCTCTGTAACTCCCTATAGCTCCCATGTATAGTGGGGCTAAGTGTGACCCGTGGCAGCAGGATTGAAGGACTGACATATTGGAGCTGTGGGAAGGCCCATGCTGAGATTTTAATAAGTGAGGATAAACGCATGGTGTTGGGGCAAAGCTCAGGAGAATTTGCCAGTCCAGCAGAGAAGAAAAACACTGGCAGCTGACTGAAATTGTGTACAACTACCAGCCTCATTTGGTATTTCTATATATGCCTTTTTATTGTCATTGTCTATTATTTTTGTATAACAGCAAATAAACTTTAGACTTTAACTTGATTTTATATGACAGAAATGCCACCTCTGCATATATGAAAAGAACACATCTTCATAAAATGCCCTCCCTAGAAAGGACAGCGGGAAGTAGGTCTTTTCGAAGATAGCGATCTCAAAAATTGGGAATTCAGGTGAGAAACATGGCAAACAAACAGAGAGGCTCTCAAGACATTCAAGTAGGTGTTATCACAAATGGAGGAAGAGCTGCGACAGCCAAGTACTATCGCTGCGGGGGTTCTGGATGTATTATATCAGAGTGAAATCAGTGAATTGTTAGGATGCGGTCGACAGGAGAAAATGCCCCGACAAAAGAGATGGAAGGATGCCTGACCAACAGGGAGGCAGAAGGACTCTGCAGTGCACACATTTTAAGGGTACAAAATGGCAGCCATCTAGGGCCTGCAACACCTAGATGGTGGATTCAGTAACCTGCAACTGTGTAAGTCTACCACATGTGTGCAGTTCCCAGTGAAACCAGAAGAGGGCATGAGACCTGGAAGTAGAGTTACAGGTGGTTGGGAGCAGCTTTGTGGATGCTAGGATCTGAACCTGGGTCTTCTACAAAGAGCAGCAGATGCTCTTAACCACTGAGCCACCTCTAGGGCTCCTATAAATGTATTTTGAAAGTTGTTGATTCATTTGTTTTTTAAATTTCATTCAATGGCAAAGCCTAATGTGACTTGCACTTGCTTGTCAACACATTTGATCTGATGTGAGGTGGCTTATGGACTCCTCATTTGTGTGACAATGTTCTGCTGTGGAAATAACGCGTTAATTACAGACCCTGCTGGGGTGTGAAGAGGACCTGGTGTCACTTTTTACAAAATCCCAAGCATCTGGTGTTTTGGAGAGAGTTTGTGTATGTCAAGAACACCCATAATTATACAATATTATTATTGTATAATTATAATACAATAAGATTAATACTTCACAAGGTGAAGAAGTGTGGGAATCACTTTGAATGCATTGTGAAAATGCTTATTCTGTAGATGGGAGATGTTTAGTGTGTTTGGAAAATCAAAAGCATTCTCAGTATAAAAATTTCCACTTCTCTTTCTCTCCCTCTTCCTTTGTCCCTCCCTCTCCCCTTTCCCTTCTTCCCCTTCCCGTCCCTCCCCTCCTGTACCTTCCACTCCCTCTTACTCTCCCCTTCTCCTTCTCTTTCCCTCCCTTCCCCTCCACACTCCATCTCTCCCTCTCCTCCTTATTTCCCCCTCTCTGTCTTCCACTCCTTTTCCTTCTCTCTCTCCCTCTCCATCTCTATTTCCCTCTTTTCCCTCCTCTCTCTTCCAGTCTCGTGTTTGACCCATTTTATATTAGTTGTAAACGGAGACTGGAGGACAGATTTGTTTTGGTCCCCACCAAAATTTGGATATTGACATCATGAGTCGAAAAATTATCTTTAAAGTTGTTAAAAGATTTCTGAGTGAGGCATCAATTTAGAGATGAAGATTTGCATTTCTCACCATCCCAGCTTGTAATAGGGATTTGCCTTGTTTTCTCTCCCTTCAGGATTCTGAAGTCAAGGAAGAAGAAAGTTGGAGTGCTAACTACAGGAAACGGAGTCTGTGTTCGCAATACCAATGAGTGTACCCAAGGGGAATTATTAAATAGCCCAAAGATTATTCTAGCACAGCAAGTCTACAGCTACAAAAACAAAACAAACAAAACACAAACAAAACAAAAACAAAACCACCCTGCTTTAGGCTTTAAGGTTGGACATTAAAAAAAAAAAACACTGGCTGAATAGAAGTATTGATATATGATAGGAATAAAAACATTTAGAAACTCAATTTACAGAGTTTAATAAACTATGTTAACCTTTCTCTGCTATATGAAACATTGTAGATTCAGAGTTGACAATTCTAACACTGAAGAAACTAACGGAAGGCCTGGGGATACAGTTCAATTGCAGGCATGCTTGCTAAGCATGAATGAAGGCCTGGGTTCAGTTTTCAGAACTGTGTGAGCTGGGAGAGTCACACAGGCTCCTAATCCCATTATCTACAAGGTCTGGGCAGCAAAGTCAGGAGTTTAAGGTCATCTTTGCCTGGCTGAGTAGTGAGTATGAGTTCAAGGTGAGTCTGATAGAGATAAGGCTGTCTAAAATAAAACCAAAATTAGGGCTGGAGAGAGAAGATGGTCAAGAAGCTAAGGGTGTGTTCTGCTCTTGCCAAGGACCAGTGTGATTCCTTTTTGTTTTGTTACTTTTTGTTACATTTGGGTTTTTGTTTTTGTGTTTTTGAGACAGTGTTTTCTTTACATAACTCTGGCTGTCCTAGAAATCACTCTGCAGACTACGCTGGCCTTGAATTTAGAGATTTGCCTTCTTCTGCCTCCTTGCTGGGATTAAAGGTGTGCACAACCATGCCCAACTGGAGTTTGAGTCTTAGCATCCACGTATGTTGGGCAGCTCACAACTGCTTATATAACTCAAGCTCCAGGGCTCTACTTTTGACCCCCTTGGGCACCCGCACCCATGTGCACCCCCTCACATATACACAGAATTGAAACAATGCGTTAGTGAAAGTAACTCCTATTTTCAATGTTACCCTTTCCTCCATAAAATATTGTCAGTAATGTTCACTAGTATTTTCCAAACTGTTATTCTTTTTTTAACATAATATAATTTATATCACAGAGTGTATTCACCTAACAGACATGTATCTTGCTTCCCATCCAAGACAGGAAGTGATACCACCACATAATTCTTTGCAGCTGTGAAATAGAATTTTATTTTATGCGGTACTGGAATTTAAAATATAAGCACTTTTGGTGCTTTTCCTTTTCACAGTTATTATCACGTCTATTTCTATCATTCTATTCTATTTCTGTTATTAATGCTACTTGGCTTTTTGTTGTTGTTTCTGTCAACTCTACATAGGCTAGGGTCATCTGGAACCTCAATTCAGAAAAGACCTCCATCAGATTGGCCTGAAGGCAAGTTGGAGGGAGGAGAGTTTTATTGATTAATGATTGATACGGGACAACCCAGGCCATTGTTGTCTGTGCCACCCTTGGGTAGGTGGTCCTGGGCAGCACAAGAGAGGCAGCTGATCTTGAGCCTGGAGAGGAGGGCAGTAGGCGGTGTTCCTTCACGGTTCTGCTTCAGCTCCTGCCTCTAGGTTCCTGCCCTGAGTTCCTACCTTGACTTCCCTCGGTGATGGACTGAGACCTGGGATGTGTAAGCAAGGGAACCCTTTCCTCCCACGTTCCTTTTGTTCACCCTGTTTACCACAACAGCGAAGGTCAAACTAGACTGTGAGGGAAGCGGTGTTTTCTGCCATTTGGTGGAAGACACAGACAAGAAAAGAAATGATGTCTCTCAGGTTGAAGGAACATTCAGGTGTCGCTAGTATGTGGATCAAAAACTCTCAGGTTCCAAAGGCAAATTTTCCTCAATGATGTAGAAACATGACAATTTCCGGTTGGAGTAAATCTTGTCATTAGAAAATAAAGTCACACTTCAAGTTAGGAACAGGTTCCCTGTGGCTAGGTTGGGAAATTAGCACTCATGGACTATTTCAAGGCCATGGGTAACAGCCAGAGACCTTTGCGGGACTGGCGTCCTAGTGACTGGATCACTCTCACCACCAATTAGAGCTCTAATGGCCTAGTCCTGCTGCCTGCCTGCTCCCAGCCTTTCCCTACCTCTTGCTGTCTCCCTGCATCAAGGTGCCCCAACTGCATGCAGTTTTACAAGGCTTTCCTGGAGAGGCCAGGCTGCTAATTAGGACAGACACACCTGCAGCTCCATATAGACTATCACATTGGTCTCTCTGGCCCAGCCGTCCTTAGTTCCCAGAAGTCAGCACTGTCCTGAGCTTTGCAATACCCTTCTGTTCGCCAGCTTATTAACAGAGGCAGGAACTGATGTAGAGGCCATGGAGGAGAACTGCTTAAGAACTGTCTTGCTCAGCCTGCTTTCTTATAGAACCCAGAACCTCAGCTCAGGCATGGCGCCGCCCACAATGGGCTGGGCCCTCTCCCACCAATCACTAATTAAGAAAATGCCCTAAGGCCAGATAATATGGAGCCATCATCTGAGGTTCCCTCCTTTCAGGTAACTCTAGTTGGTGTCGTGTTGATGTAAGAGCAGTCAGCACAGCCGGTTGCATAGTGTAGGTTGCCTGCCTTCATTTTGTTACAAGTGATGTGCCATCTGTGGTCTGTGTTCTTTAACATGGGAGTAGTACAGTTAGGTATTTACAAATGAGACTTTGTCTTCTAGCTGGAAGGTTTAGGGCATTTGAACTGAGATTATCTACATGTTTGAGTGGCTTCCCCTCGGTCTTTTCTTTTGGTTTTTGCACTTATAAGAGCTTCCTTTTTGAATAGAGTGTAAAGAACTGAGGGTTGGTCTTGATGAGTTTTGCTTATCTTTTTTTGTACTTTGTTTTGATTTGGGATATTAATCCCTGGACTTAAGGCTTTCTCACCACCGAGGATCACCTTTTAATGTGTTTATTTGTTTCACGTTCCCTTTCGCTCTTAGGGTATGAAGAACATAGTGGTCACATACTGATCTCTAGAGTTAGGCGAAACGAGTTGGAGTCTCATCCTCACCATGCAACAGCTACACAACTTATATTGGATGTGTGTGTGTTGCCAATGGAGACTTTCAGAAGATTATTGAGGATTTAAGTGAATAAACGAAGCATTTTCACATTGCAATGGGCTCATGGAAAGGTTTCGTTGCAATGCTACTCTTAATCTTTTGCTTAAGGACATTAAAAACAAATATCTAGCCCTCTCGAAACAATATAATCAAAACACTTTACCTCTGACCCGGCTCCTCCTGACTTGTGTGCTATGGGCTAGCAGTACAATTATATCCTTTTATAACCCAATGTATTTCATCCTATTCATTTTGACTCTTTGTCAGACTGCCATAGATAACCCAAGTGTTTGTTGACACATCTGTTCAGTTCTTGGGCAGCACCCTCTTCCTCTGACTGTGGGCTCACTTTCCTTTCTAGGCAAGTGGGCTTCAGATGCTCAACTATGAAAGTAGATCTCAAAAGAGAGATGGCTTTTCTCAATCAAAAATGTCTGAATTCTATCTTTGTTCTGAAAATACAATTTTCTGGACACACTATTATAGGTTGGCAAGGACTTTTACTTGGCACTTTGAAGATAACTCCCTGTCCTCAGACTCATTATTGCTGTTAATAATCCTTTAGTTATTTCTTCCTCTTTCGTAGATAATTTTACTTTCTTCTCTTGATCTCTTTAAATGCTTTCTCCCCTGTCTGCCGTAGTACATACTGGCTTGCTTTCACGTGTATTATAAAAGTGCGTGCGTGCGTATACATACATGTGGATGCATATTTTACCCTTTATTGTCAGTTGTTCCATTTGATACATATATAGCCTGCCAGAACTTCTTGCCTTGGGGGTTTGTCTTAAAGCCGTTTCAGAACGTCATCAACTCTTCTCTCTTAACCTCTTACCTCCACTGCATTCTTTGCATGGTCAGTCAGAGCTTCTGAACAGCTCTGCACTATGACCCAGACTCCTAATCTTACCTGCTCATCACTTCACACCCCCCACGCTTTGGCTGGACGTTTTCTTCACACCCGACTCACATTGTCCTTAGGAGTTCCCAACCTCAGCAGCTGTATTTCCCCTTACTAATGTCCCGAAGGGTTCTTGTCTCATACATCCGCAGCCATTTTCGTTGGTATTTTGCTTTGGGCTTTATTTTTTAGTTCCTATAATAGATCATTGTTAATGAGCTTTTTTTTGATGCATAAACCTAATCTTTGTTTATTTTGTTACCACTCATTTTGATTAATTTTCTTATATGTCTTGTGATCTTTGTATATGAATTCCTTTTAACTGACACTAATTTGTGGGAAATTAGAAGATAATAAAGTGAAGTTTTCCCAAGAAAGGATCTATGTGTAGCACTTGTTGGATTTCTCTGTGTGGTAAACAAATTATTGATTATTAAAAAACAAAAAGCCCAAAAGCAAACTTTTTCATCTCTGAGTGTGTGTGTTTCTAATAGGGAAAGGAGAGGTCACACAGGAAAATGACACTAGTGACACTTCATTTCCCATCATCCTTCACTATTTCATACATGTAGGTGTTACACTGAAGTAGTCTGAAGCTGTATCTTCAAGGTGTTTGAGGGCTAAACAAAACAGAGCCTGGAAATGCAGATGAATACAAAGAGTCATAACAAACAGGAAATATAAACAACAATTACAAAATAAGAGCCCAGAACACCCAAGTGCCTCTAAGTGTGAATAGGTCTAATACCATAGCATTGGGCATGCTCTTTCAAGTACATGTAATAAAGGCGGCGGTAGTCAAATGGAGACTACTCGTCGACCAGATTACACTTAGAAGATCGAGATCAGATCATAACACTAATATTCTGAGCTATAGCACCCCCTTTCTACATTTACCCCGAGAGATGTCTTGTATTATGTATGTTCACAACTCAAAACTGGATTAGGCATACAGATCAACTGTAAAACACTTGCCAAGCATGCTCAAGGCCTGAGTTCAAAGCGACCATACTGTAAACTCATGCACATACGGACACATGCATGCATGTATATGCACATGTGTGCACACAGGTCGGGAGGCTTTAGATCTATATTCAGTGGCCCTGAAATGACATTCCTATATCAGGTTATAGGGTGGAAGTAGGGAGGGGCATTTGAAAAAGTCTGAAGACTACTTTTTTTTTTTTTTTTTGGTTTTTCGAGACAGGGTTTCCCTGTAGTTTCTAGAGCCTGTCCTGGAACTAGCTCTTGTAGACCAGGCTGGCCTCGAACTCAGACATCCGCCTGCCTCTGCCTCCCGAGTGCTGGGATTAAAGGCGTGCGCCACCACCGCCTGGCTGAAGACTACTTCTGATTAAACTCCCCAGATAAAATTCTGTCATTCACAATTTACACATTAAGGAAAATGTCAATTTCTACCACTTCCATTTTTATCAAAAAACAAACAAACAACCAAACAACCTGTGTTCTTAGCATTTGTGGGGTGGTTTTAACATTTTGGTAGAAGTATATTTTATTATATTAACTAAATACAGTGTTTAGCATATATATTTGTAATGTAGTGATATTTGGTTTGTGTTTTAAAAAAATAAAGGTTGCCTGAAGATCAGAGTGTGGAGCTAAGCCACTAGAGGCCAGGCAGTGGTGGCACATACCTTTAACCCCAGGACTTGCGAGACTGAGGCAGAAGGATCTCTGTTAGTTTAAGGCCCTCTGGGCTACACAAAATTGATCCAGGCTATAAGAGAAACAGCTCACACAAAGGTGATCCCAGCACTTATGATCCCATGCCTTTAATCCCAGCACTAGGAAGGTGGAGACAGGAGTGATATGGCTAGGCGGAGAGAGGAATAACTGCGGGAGGAGACAGGATTCATTGCAGTCTGAGGCAGCAGTCTGGAGATGCAGTCCAAAGAGGCCGTCTGAGGACAGAGTCTGAGGACAGGATCGCCCTTTGGTCAGAGCATTGGTAGAGGTAAGAACTCTCTAGTAGCTGACCACTCTGCTTCTCTGATCTTCAACATCAATCCCTATATCTGACTCTGGGTTTATATTATTAAGACCAATTAGAATTCGTGCTACATGTATGACCTCAAATATGTATCATGTCTTTGTGATGAGAATATTTAAAATACTCTCTTCTTGCTATTTTGAACACTAACACAAAGTTTTAATACCCAGATGTAGGCTCAATCTACGCCCAGAGTTTTGTGCTTCAGTCCATATTTGGGATGCCTGTCTACTCTATATAATTATACTTATGCTGGCCTACAAATTTTTTTTTACAATTTTTTTTGTTCCACATTCTGACCTTTACACTTGTGTTTTTTTCTTTTGTGTTTAAGAGATAAGATCTTGTATAACTTAGGCTAACCTTGAAGTTGCTACCTAACAAAAAATAACTTTGAACTCCTGGTCTTCCTGGCTGTCTTCTAAGTGCTATGATTATGGGCATGGGCCAAACATGCCTAGCAATAAGTGAGGTCTTCAAACGGTAAAAACATATATGGAAACACTGTAAACAGTTAAATTTAGGCTGTTATGATGGCTCCATGGGTAATAGAACTTATTGCAGTCTTGATATCTTGAGTTTAGGCCCTGGGGCCTACGTGGTAGAAAGAGAGAATAGATGCCTGCAAGTTTTCTTCTAATCTCCACAAGTGTGCTATTGACACAGTCACACACACATATGCACACACATGCATACACACATGCACATACACACATGCACACACATGTATACACACATGTACATGCACACACATGCACACACACATACACACATGTACATGCACACATGCACACACACATACACACATGCACACAGTAAATAATAGAAATGTGACCAAAAAGTTAAACGGGAAATATGATTGAATCTTATCAGAATTATAAACCAGATTACTTAAATGAAACAAAGAAGGCACATACATCAAGATACTTTAAGTTTATGGTGCTAGCTAATATTTATATGAAATTATGCCCTAAAACAAAAATAAAACTTAAAGGGAAAATTAAGATGTAACAATATAGAATTACAGAGAACATGAAGGTGGAAGATACAGTTTAATTTCAGTTCATGTAATGTAGAGCTCTTCTATTTGACCCTAGGCAATCTGCTTGCCAAAAGAGAACCTAATACAGGTTTGGGATGTCTTGCTGGAAGGGTTACTTGGATCAAAGGACTCAGTGACCATTTTAGTGACTTAGTTCCTTACCTAGTGTAGTATAGAGTAGTATAATGTATATATTGGTGTGTGTGTGTGTGAGTATATATATATATATATATATATATATATATATATATATATATATAGAGAGAGAGAGAGAGAGCATAGTGTAAATATATAGTATATATTTGAGAGAATAAAATCCTAGGTCATTTAAGACAGGGTAAAGAGTGGTTTTGACAGATCACTCTGCATTATGAGGAATAGTGAAAGGAGAAAAATTTTGAGGACAGGTCTCAAAACACCTCTCCTTTTTGCATCTCCTTTTTCAAGGCTTGCAATATCTGTAAGGGGTAAGATTAATTTCATGTTAAGTCTTGTGGGTAGGTCTGGACTAATCTACAGATTAAGGAGAGTTGGTTTCGATTCATAAATCTGTTTATGTAAGCTGTAGAGTAGGCAGGCCTGGATTTTAATTCTGATGTCAGTATTGACTTTGACAGAAAGAAAATTCTGAATATCATTTTCCCAATTTTCTAAAATGGCGATTCATTGTAAGCGTTAGAAATGATGTAAGAAACTTTCTTCGTCCCTGGCATAGATCGTCAATAAACAATCCTAGCTATTTATTTACACTATTGAGTCAAACCAGCTATTTCCAACACTGGGCATGCTCAGGTGGATCTTTGTCTGTTGCAAATATTGAACAAAAGATTCTCAATGAAGGCGGGAGACTGAATTTAATCCTAAAACCTATCACTGCCGGCCTTTTATCCCCCAATCTTGGCCTGGTAAGTCAGTTTGAATGTGCTTTTGCTTGTCTCACAAAGCAGGTAGGCCCAGCTATTTAAGCCAAGTTTCATTTAATAGTCTTTCTTGGCTTCTGGAAGTCAATTGACTTGAAATTAGAAGGGGCCGGCATGTCTGGGGGCGTAGCTGTGACAACGGAGGTATTGTAAAGGGTAAGAAAATGGAAGGTTCAGGAGAGAAGACTGGTAGATTCTCATCTTGTGGTTCCGTGATCCAGCCAGGGAGCACTGAGATGGTGAGGGTAAGCAGTTGTTCCTGGACTAAAGAGTCTCCCATACTTGAAACTACACCAGGCTCTTGGCAGGACCTCCCATGAAAAATGGGATCCAAGGCGCCTTGTGAGACGGGTCTGGGCTTGTTGGCTTCATCCAGTGACTAGGGTTTGGAGCCTCTCTAAACCAGTGAAGCCCTTGGGTACCACTTAAACACTGTATGGGGTGAGGGGATGGAAAAGAAGGAAGAGACTTAGGGACACAGGTCAGAGGCCCAGAGAATACCTCCTGCTGGTGGCTGGGTAGGGTAGTAGCTCCTGGATTGATAGTAGTCATCAATCGTACCCCAGGACCTGGTCCAGTCACCTAATACTTTCTCTATCTGGGGCATCACCCCTGTCCCGGGTGGTGCTGTGCAGAAGCAGGTTAGCTCACCTGGGGAAGTGTGGACACGAGTCTGACGCTGGCATCCCCGGTCTCCCGTGCCGGGTATCGTGCTCACCTTGCTCGGGGCCTCGGAGGGACCCAGTAGGGGGACCTAGGCTCCACTAGAGACTCAACTGTCCTCAAGAGCCGGCAAACGGAGCCCTCTCCCGGACGTGCAGGGCAACGAGCGTTCCTGGCTCGCTGCTGGGCATGCGCGGCGCGCGCTGGCTGTGGCCGAGAGCGAGCGGCTCGCACACATTGCCCGGGCGGCGGGCGAGGCGGGCTCGCGGGGCGCAGGGCTCGGGGCAAGCCCCAGCGGCGTCTCTGCAGAGGGACACGGTGGGCGCTCCACCTCGGAGCTCTTTCTCCCTCGACCACTCGCCACCTCGTGTCTGGGGAGGTCGCGGCACTCCGTGAAGAGCGCGGCGGCTCGGAGGGCGGATCCAAGGTAAGAGCCCCTCGGACACCGGTGCGGGTCCCCGGGTGGGATTCCCGCGGCACGGGCTCCGTTTCGATCTTCTGGAAGCGCCTTTATGCGCCGGGACCAGAGCGGTGCCAGGCTCAGCGGCCGCTGCGGTTCACTTGGACCCTTTGCAACTGGTGGCGGCGGCCAGGTGTGCGAGGGCGCTGCCTCCCCAGCGCGTCCCCGAGCCCGCTCCGCGCGGCCCGGAGCCACGAGACCCGAGCCCGCCGCGACCTGCTCCCCTGCGGTGGGCGCGGAGGGCTCCCCCAGATCCTACGCTCACCTGAGCTGCGCGGGGCGCACCTGAGTTCGGCACACCTGGACTCAGACAGTGCCTTAATGTCTTGAGGACTTGGGGCTTTCAGTGCGCCTCTCACCCCAGCCCAAGTGGCGACACCCCCACCCCCTACCCAGGAGACCCGTTAGAGATGGGGACCCGCCCTATTAGAGATGGACACCCTACAGTTGAGGTAGTTCGCTGTGTTAGAGTAGTTGCGAATTCGGGATCACTTTCCACGAAATACCATTTTACTTTGGGAAAGATGGCCTCTCTGTTGCTGTCATTAGGGCTTTGGAGGGGTTCCACACCCACCGAGAGATATTGCAGGCTCCCCGTGTCTCACCCCTTTCTTTCTTTTCAATGACTACAATACACGTGCAAAGTCTTTGCAGGGCTCTCTGAGCCCTGCTGTTTAAATCCTCCTCCTCCTGTAGCCCCCAAGAGCTGCTGGCATCTCGCCTGGGCAGGAATCCCTGGTGTTTGGGCTTAAAATCCTTAGACCTTTGGAGCGGTGAGGCATTAGAAGAGGAGGCTTCCCGGAGCAAATGCATGGCTGCTTTTCTTCTCGAGGTTTCACTTCTCGCCTCAGACAGTAGGAGCGAGAGTCAAAATAACGAATAAGTTCAGATACAACTTGGTTCAGACACGTGTGAGTACTTTGAATTTTTATTTGGATTTGCCACTTTGAGTAGGAGGTGGAATTAGGATTCCTGGAAGGCTTTATTTTTTATGTTAAAAAACAAAAACCTAAAAGTGACTGTGTTGTGGGCTGTTTCTAATTTCTCTCCGTTGAAAGGATGTCATTTTACACTCCTTGGGTTTTGGCCCGCCTGTGCTCAGTCTGTATAGAACTGTAGGTCTATTGGGATTAAAGTCAATGACGTCCCGCCTCCCCTAGTGAAGATTTCTTTCTTGTTTTTAAAATTGGGGATCGGAGGTTTTTGGGCATGCTGCGGTAGTTCTTAGTTTGGTGGTGCTGAGAATCTGGCTTATGGCTCACACCATCTGCAGACTCGTTACAAAGACGGTGTGATGTAGTGTCACAAGCTAGTAAGCATGTGTGCACGCGCAGAAAGCCCTTCCTGCTCAATAGTAGATTAAGACTGTGAAATTCCACAAGCCACTCACTTCCTTCATAGAAGGAAAAGAGAAAACATCTTTTAATTCGGACTGTTCTGAGCTCAGTGTTGCTCACAGTATTTGGGAGGTGCACTTTGTAACTTTCTTTCCTTTCCAAGTGTCACCGAGTATCCTTGTAGTTGGGAAGTTAGCCTTTTATTAACTGCGGGAAATGCTGAGTGAACTTGTATTGAGGGTCATTTTTTTTTTAAATAAAATTCCCTAACAGGAAACTGGTGTTTAATTTTGAACACTTTGTTTGTGTTCAAAGGTAAAAAGAGCTCATTTTGTGTATGTACCTAGCTCTATCCTGATTTACCCTCCACTCCTTCTTTTCAACTTCCAGGACTTTGTAACCCTGTGACAACCCTCTGCTTTCTCTGCTTTTATTTGCCATGTTTCAAACTTAAATCCCATTTTAAACCCTGCATTTCACATCTCTTAATCTACTCCTTTTTATCCCTCCGAATCTCTCCCTCATTCACCTGTTTTTATCTTAAAACATAAGCTCGGTTTGAGCCAGGTTTGAATAAGAAACTATAAACGCCAGACTCAAAGCTCTTTTTCTTGAAGTTTTATTAGATGAGTTTGAACACTAACTTTGTTTATGTAAATTTGAGGTTGGGCTTTCCACATCGTATTAAACGCATTTGGTAGTTGTGTCTCAGCGCAAAACAACCTAAGTATAGCTTTATAAACTTTCAGACATCTGCGGGGGTATCAGAGAGGAAGGGCTGGAACTTTAGCCCGACTGCTCTGGCTATACACTACATCCCTGCTGGGAATTGCTGCACCAAATTGCTTGCAGCTGTGAGGAACTGAAAATGTTTTTCTTAAGCAGCACTGTAGTGGGGCCCTTGCAAACAATATGAATTGAGTATTTAGGAGAGAGAGAGAGAGAGAGAGAGAGAGAGAGAGAGAGAGAGAGAGAGAGAGAGAGAGAGAGAGAGAGAGGAGGGGGAGTTCTCCAGGTCCGCACTCCTGCAGCACCCTCAATCTTTTTCAGGTGCAGTTCTCTAAATGGGACTTTAAATCAGCCCCTATGGGCTGCGGAGATTGTTCAGTGGGTAAAGTGCTTGCCCGTCCAGGATGAGTTCAGAGCCTGAGCACCCACATAAAAAGCTGGGCATGCCTCTGCAGTCCCCTGTGCTGCAGAGTGAGGGTGGGGGAGGCAGAGGGTGGATGCTAGGGACTCGCTAGCCAGCTGATCCACTTCAAACCGCAAGCTCTAGGGTCAGTTGTACACACACTTGAGTGCATGCAGACACCCAAGTCAAATAAAAATAATAAGTGAATGCTGAAAGTCTGTAAGGCAGAAAAATGCAGCAAGGGTACAGGGATTATAGTAGCTTCTATTAACATCTTACGTTGTATTGGCAACTAATGGGCCATTATTGGTGTTGTGTTATTAGTCATAGCTCATACTTTCTTTATATGTTCTTTTAACCTTTGTTTTTGGTGATCGAACCCATGGTCTCAAGCACAAAGCTCCTCCACTGAGCCACACTCCAGCCCCTCCCTGTTTTTATCTAACTTGCCTTCTCTCTCCGGACTCTGCTAGTCAGAACACTGGCCACATGTGATTGTCACTGTCTCTTCAGCTCAAGCCGACGCTGACCTTTTCTCAGATTTTCTTGTTTTTTGGACAACTTTGACCATTTTTAGGAGTCTTGGCCATATAAGATTATAGTATAGCATGCTTTTCCGATTCGGATTTGTCTTTTGTTTATCCCAGGGTTAGGCAGTAATTATGCACACCTTTGATCTCAGCACTAAGAAAGCTCAGGCAGAAAGATGGCAGGTTCGAGGCCAGCCTGGCTAAGTAGTGAGTCCCTGTCTTAGTCAGGGTTATGGTTGCTGTGCTGAAACACCATGACCCAAAGCAAGCTGAGGAGGAAAGGGTTTATTTGACTTCTGCTTCCACGCCACTGTTCTCTGGAGGAAGTCAGGACAGGAACTCAAACAGGCCAGGAACCTGGAGGCAGGAGGAGTGCTGCTTACTGGCTTGCCCCACAGAGCATGATCAGCCAGCCTTATAGAAGCCAGAACCACTAGCCCAGGGCTGTCCCCACCCACAATGGGCTGGGCTATCCCACAGCAATCACTAATTAAGGAAATGCCCCACAGGCTTGCCTATAGCCCTGTCTTATGGAGGCAGTTTTTCCCCAAATGAGACCAAGTTGTCTCTGATGTCAAGCTGAATAGAAACTAGCCAGGATAGACACTGTCACAAAACAAGGAAATCCAGCCACTGTGGGCTTTTGTTGGAAGATGACCTGGGCAAAGTGCCTTCTTCAGCCCAGGTCACAGCGCACACCATCTCAGGGTTATCTGACTCATCTTGCTCACTGACTGAGATTGCGTTAGTCAGGGTTTTCTGCTGCTAGGTTCCTGGTCTCTACTTTTCCAGTATCGCCTCATGGAAAGGAGTCTCCTAGAGCAGCCTGTGTGTGGAAGTAGTGGAGACTCCTGACTCCTCCCTGTCCCCGAGGGTGAAATATCTATCTACAGCTGTGTGTTATGTATAGTTTTAATATAAAACTAGCCAGGACAAACCCTGTCACAAAACAAGGAAACACAGCCACTGCAGGCTTTGGATTGGAAGACGACCACGACAGAGTGGCTTCTCCATCCCAGGTCGCAGTATATCCTATCAGGAGGGCTATTAGACTCATGGGGAATTTCCTCTTTTCCTTTACTTAGTTACCTGGATGCTTGCTGTGAATCTGGACTCCTGAAAACTCACCATGCTCTTTGGGTGTAATTTAACCCTTTCGCAGCTCAGACCCTTACAGCTTGGTTCCTGCCTCCCTTTGATAAGTTCCTACCAGTGTGGTTTGTTTCTTTTTCTAAAAAGTGTGTCTCCATAAGATGTTCTAGGTTCTTCTTGTATAGTTCCTATCAAAATCAGCCATATCATGAAGTAATTGGTTTCTTAGTGTTTGGAACTTTTATTGGAAAGCCAGGTCTGACCCTGAATGATGGCATATGCCTGTCATCCCCACACTCTGGGGGCAGGTGTGGGAGAATTGTACGTTCAAGGTTGACTTGAGCTATTCTTTGAAAAAAGCCGAGGTCTGGGAATAGTTGGACTTGCTAACAGAATACCATTTATTCTAGGCTCTCAGGTGAAAAATACATTTGTGTATAGAGATTCGGATATACACGTGTCTATGTATGTATATATATTTGCACCTGTATCTTTCTGCATACTTGTGTGCATCTATATTAAAATAAATATGAATTCATACTGGTATAATGCTGATTTTGATATATTCTGGTTTCTCCCGTTTTTCTGGAAACTCGGCGTAGCAATAAAGAGAAACCTGGCTCCATCCCTCTGTTTGCTTAATAGTTCATTTCCATTAAAGAAGTTTAGCGGTATTGGAATTGATAACCCCCAATAGCATGAACAGCCACTTTGCCGGCGGGAGTCCAGTGCCCGTATGCAGGGCCTTTTGCTTTTAAGCTTAATCTCTACTCATTTTCACAGTTAGCTAGCTAGCATCTTGGCCTAGATCCTTTCATGAGATGGTTTTACACACTTCTATTTACATTCTTACGTCACAGTCTGCTTTCCGTCTTGAGATCCCTTGATCTTATAATTTAACTTCTTATACATACTAAGATTAATTCTTGGTCTTATAAAGTTCTGTGGGTTTGACATGACTATCTTGACAGCATCATATCAAATACTTTTGGCATATTAATGTTCTCTGTGCTTTTACCCATCATCCCCTTTGTCTCTTCCCCATGAAAATCAGTGACCTTTTATCGTCCATATAAGTTTACTTTTTCTACAATGTCTTATGACTTTCCCGTACTGGCGTCTTTCACTTAGCAACATATATTTACGGGTTGTCCATGTCCTTTGTGGTGGACAACTTTTCGTTTGTTTGTTTGTTTTAGTGTATGGGTATTTTACCTGTATTTATGGCTGTGTGCCACGTGTGTGCCTGATGCCCGCAGAAGCCAGAAGAGGGTGTCAGGTCTCCCTGGACGTAGAGTGAAACTGCTCTGTGGGTGCTGGGAATCAAGCCTGTGTCCTCCGGAGGAGCAGCCAACACTCTTAACCGCCAGCCCATCTCTCCGGCCTGGCTCATTTATTTTTATTGCTTAACATCGTTGCACTGAGGTGACACATTTAGCTTAATTCATCTGTCGAAGGCAGCTTTGGCGGTTCCCAGGTTCTTGCAGCTATGAGTAAAGCTGCCATGAAGATTCCTGCGGGGCTTTGGGGTAGACGTGAGTGTTGAAACAGTGGAGTCACGCCCGTGATTGTGATGGCCGATCACAGGCGAGGATGGTGTGGTTGGCTCTATTGTAAGACATGTCAGACTCTTTCCAAAGTGGCTGAGTGCTGCTCTCGCGTTCATGGCAGCGACGTCTCAGTTCCTGTCTTATCTCCTTGACAGCACTTCGGTTTTGGAGATTATTAATTCCCATAGCTGAATAGTAATATCTTAATTGTTATTTTAATTTGCCATCCCCTAATAACATTTATGCGTTAACCTCTGTTCACATAATATTTTCTATTTATGCACTTTTTTGTTGATGTCTGTTTTGCTTACTTTAAAAAAAAGGTTTATTTCTTATTATTTAAATCAGGTGTCTGGGTGTGGGTATGTGCCTGAGCACAGGTGCTGGTGGAAGCCAGAGGCATCAATCCCTTGGAGCTGGAGTTACATATGGTTGCATGCGACTTAATGTGGGTGCTAGGAATTGAACTCAGACACTCGGCAAAAGCACTCATTCTTAATTGCTGAGCCCACCTTTTGGTGGGCTACTTCTTAATGAGTTTTTAAAATATTGTTTAGAGTTTTAAGAGGTTTAAAAGGTTTAAAATTAAGATTGAACTTTCTTTTTCGATGTTGGAGAGTAAACCCAGGGCCTTACATGTGCCCAACATTTGCTGATTTATTCTCTAGCTCCTAAGAGTTTTGTGAATTGTATTTTGTATATAAACACCTTTTCAAATGTATTTTGCAAATATTTTTTTCTAGATTGTGTTGCAAGGAGAGGGGAGCCCTTTGTTTATCTCGGCCACCCGGCTAGCTTACACCCGAAATAACCACACAGAAACTGTATTCATTAAAACACTGCTTGGCCCATTAGCTCTAGTTTCTTATTGGCTAATTCTTACATCTTAATTTAACCCATTTTTATTAATCTGTGTATCGCCACATGACTGTGGCTTACTGGCAAGATTGTAACCAGCGTCAGTCTCAGGCAGGAGATCCATGGCGTCTCTCACTTTGCCCTTCTTCCCAGCATTCAGTTCTGTCTTCTCCGCCTACCTAAGTTCTGCCCTATCAGGCCCAAAGCAATTTCTTTATTCATTAACCAATGAAAGCAACAAATGAACTGAAGAACCTCCTACACCTAGATTGTCTAATGTTTTTATTCTCTTGCCAGAGGATGATTCTTGCTTTGTTGTTACTGTTTTTGTTTTGTTTTGCTTTGTTTTTCAAGACAGGGTTTCTCTGAATCTTTGGAGCCTGTCCTGGAACTAGCTCATGTAGACCAGGTTGGCCTCGAACTCACAGTGATCCACCTGCCTCTGCCTTCCAAGTGCTGGGCTTAAAGGTGTGTGCCACCACCACCTGGTACCTTTTGTTGTTTTTAAGTGAAGGTCTCATTGTGTCGTTTAGACTGGTCAGAACTCAATCTGTAGTAAGACTGAATTAAAACTCATGGTGAGCCGCATCTTGCAGCCACCTGAGTGCCGGGACTGCAGGTATGAACTACCATACCCAGCTAGATGCTTGAAAGATTTTAAGTATATTTGTGTGTGTTCATGCTGTGGGTACACTTGTGGTCAAGTGCACATATGCATGCTTGTGTGTGGAGGCCAGACCATAAACATGTGTAGGCTCTTATGCTCAAGACCCTTGTCCATTTGAGACAGGGTCTTTATCTGGCCTGGGGCTCACCAGTGAGGCTGGACTGGCTAGCCACGGACCCCCAAAGACCTTCTTTTCCTTGTCTCCCCAGTAGTGGACGTACAGGTGGACATGGACAGGCCTGACTTTCTTTTTCCTTTGGGTCCTCACATTTGGAATACAAGTGCTTTGCTAAGAGGCATCCTCTAAGCATTGAGTTTAAAATCTTGACAAAGTAAGTTTATCATCTCATGGTTTATGTCATTATTTGAAAACTCAAGACTACTTTTTATTTTTCAAAACCTTTTGGTCTGCATTTCGTTCATTTATTTATGTATGTGGGGGGTAGGCTGCAGGCACGTGCTGTGATGTCCATGTGGACGTCAGAACCAGTTCTCTGCTTTCATCATGGGATTCCTGGTCATCGGGCCTGCCAGGAAGTGCCTGTATGTGCTAAATGAAGATGACTCCTTAGACGGTGTGTTTGAGATCCAAGAGAGTATTTACAGTTTCCCCGTCTACACCCCACTGACAGAGAGGTGTGTGGTATAGGTTCTCTTAAACATGAAACTGGGAAATTAGGAAAAATGAAACACAGAATGGTAGAACTAGCTAGTTATTCATTTCTTCATGTCTTTTAAAAATTCTGAATTTCTTGATGTCAAGGATCTGAGTCCTAACTCCATCCCCATAGTGTCTGATTAGCACATCCCACCATGTGGGACACACACTCAGAGTGGGAATGGGAGTACCTACTGACTCAATGCCATTGTTATGGAGGACAGTAAGTGGGAAAAAAAAGTGTGTGTGTGTGTGTGTGTGTGTGTGTGTGTGTGCTCGCACGCGTGCATGCATCTGTGAATGTGTGTTTATGTGTGTGTGCACAGTGCGTATTCTTTCCAGTGTATAGTAAGAAAGGAAAAGCTCCCCATGCCCAAGGACATCAGAAATGGCCCATTGGGTGGCTTTAGGAGGCCGAGTGAGTGTCCTGGGTAGGACTGCGGGTCATTCCAGGCAGACAGGTAGATGTCTGTTCAGTGGTGAGTGGGTCACAGTGCTGGGTGTGGTGGGAACTGTGGGCATTCTCACACCCAGAGCTAACAGAGGAACAGCCAGCCAGTTGTACTCCATTTTATACACAGCAGCATGAGACTGTTGCTTACACCGCAGGAGGGAAGATTGGAGCCATCAAAGCCGCCGAACAATGCTCGCTGTCTTCTCTTTTAATCACAGGGCTTTCTGTAGAGACATGTCCTGTTGTCCGCAGTGACTATATAGTATTTAAGAACATGACATTGGGGATTTTGTGTAGAACCATTCTTACATTAATAACCAATCGTCTTAAGGATGTAATTGGTGACAAGGGTACTCTCAGTCCTGTCCCAGAGTTTTGAGCAATGAACACTTTCTCACAGAATCTAACCATCATACCAGAATGAACCAAGGTTATTTGTTAAATGAACTATATATTTGATAAGAGGTCAGGTATTGATTGTTGAAATTTATGTTTTTAATAAAAGAGAAGAAAAAATAGCTTAAGAAAAAAAGGGATGATCAATAGAAAGAAGTTTTTACTTAAAGGGGAAATAGAAACATTTTAAAGTCTGTTGCAAAAGGCTGTTTGGGTTGTTTGGGTTTAGGGTTATTTAGGAAATGTTAAATTCGTACCATTAGAATATTGCTTAGGCTAACTTTAGTCTCAAAATATTATTGGCTGTTTGTGGGTCTGATAGACCAACAAAGTGTTTCCGATGTCTGAAATACACTTGCAGACATTAAACACTATATGTTTTCCAGATTGCTCTAGTATTTACATTTTATAACATAATAATTATTTATAGTATTTTCATTAGAGATTAAGACATTGAAAACAGTTTAGGTGAAAGAATAAGGCTGTGGGAGAAAATGAGTATAAATCTGTCTCTTTTAAAAGTTATATATATATATGATACATATGTTATATATATAAAACATATGCATTTGCATATGTATGTATGTATACATTTATATGTTTGCTTTTGTTTTTGAGACAGAGTGTCTCTGTGTAGCCCTGGCTGTTCTGTAACTTGATATGTAGATCAGGCTGGCCTTGAACTCAGAGATCTGTCTCCCTCTGTCTCCCTCTGTCTCCTGAGTGCTGGGATTAAAGGTGTACACCACCACCACCCAGCTACTTTTAATATATTTTACTCTAGTTTTCTATAGTAGTTCTGCCATTCAGAACTATTCAGTGATGGTGAATTTAGATAAATGCACAATATGATAGTTTTATGTGCATCACCTTAACGTTTTGAATTAATTAATTAATTTATGTATGTGTGTGCATATGTGGGTGTGCACACACAGTGTGTGTTTGGAGATCATAGGACAACTTTCTGGAGTTGGTTCTCTCCTTCTACCATCTGGGTTCTGGGGATTGAATTCAAGTCAAGGCTTGGCAGAAAATGCCTTTAACCACCACACCACACCATCTCACTAACCTTGATTTTTTGTTTATTTTGTTTTGTTTTATTTTTCGAGACAGAGGTGTTTGTGTGTGTGTGTGTGTGTGTGTGTGTGTGTGTGTGTAGCCCTAACTGTCTGTAGGGCTCTGTAGACCAGGCTGACCTTGAATTCAGAGATCTACCTGCCCCTGCCTCCCTTATTGTTGGAATTAAAGGAGTGGGCCACCACCGCCAGGCTTGACTTTTAAGACAGAGAAAACACACTTGCGCCATGAGCAAAGGGCTGTCACATTTAAAAATCTGTGCTGCTTTCTCTGGAGGCTGGAGGAGGGACCCAGGTGTCCTGCAACTCAGTAAGTTTCTTCTGCCAGGCTGTGCAAACTCTACATTCGACTGTTCATTTATATGTGAAGGATACACTTGTTACTGTAGATATGAACTGTTCAGTTTGCCCCTCTTCCCCCACTAACAGTGTGTCCAGCTTCGTGTGCATGTACACACGTGAGTAATCTCCAGCCTCTCTTTCCAGTGTGTCTTAAAAACATTAACTCTATTACAGCAAACCACATTCTCTCTCTCTCTCTCTCTCTCTCTCCCTCCCTCCCACATACACACCCAATACATATATCTAATATCTATATCTAAATTTATTCCTTTGCAGTGAATTTTCTTTTTGACTTTATCATGTTTATCTGTGTCATCAAAAATGCTCCTGTAGAATCCATTTCCAGTACTGTAAACTGAAGTCTGTCTCGTTTTCTCTCTTTCACACTCAGTCACACACACACACACTCACACACACACACACACACATTCACAAACTCACACTTTTATCCACTGAGATCCTTGTAGTCAGGGGTCACAGGGAACATTGTGTTAGTCCTTCTTTTGGTTTGCTCTTCTTTGGGGCTTTGCTAGATCCTGAATAATTGAAAAGCCATGGGATTCTTTCTGTGATAAAATCTGGCCGTTGGGCCAACTCTCGTCATGTTATTCACACGACACTCGCTCATGTAAAGCTGCGGGCTGATGCATGGGGCTGGGGAACGTGTGTTGGATTGCTTTTCCTTGTTGAGCAAAATTACTCTTGGCAGATTTTTTTTTTTTTTTTTGGTTTTTTTGAGACAGGGTTTCCCTGTAGTTTCTAGAGCCTGTCCTGGAACTAGCTCTTGTAGACCAGGCTGGCCTCGAACTCAGAGATCCGCCTGCCTCTGCCTCCCGAGTGCTGGGATTAAAGGCGTGCGCCACCACCGCCCGGCTTGGCAGATTTTTATATGCATTAACTCATGGATTTGCCTAAATTATTGCCACTTCTACTTTGAAGTAAAGAGTGTGTGAAGCCAAGCTCCGACAACAGTGTTTCAAGAATGACAGACAAGGGGCTGGCGTGCTGGCTCTGGAGGTACAGGGGCTTGTTGCCAAGGCTGATGGACAGCTTGGGGTCAGCCCCTGGGACCTTCATGGTAGAGGAGAGAACTGACTCTCCCAAGTTGTCCTCTGACCTCCACCTGGGCATTGCATCACAAGATGTGTGCACAGGCACGCAAACACAGATGAAATAAACACAAAACATATTCAATATAAAACTTCACTGAACCTTAGGAATATTTGGGTTTATTTTTGGTACATTAGTCTATTTACTGTGTTTGTAAAATTACCGGGTGGGTCAGAACACCATGTTTCTTTTTATCTTACTTTAATTTTTCACATTAAAAAAAACAGGTACCGTTGAAAGTTTCAGCATGGTTTGTTCCAGCATCCTCGCACTTAGCCACATTTCACATTTCATCGTTTTCTTAAGCCTTGCTGTGTCCATGTCTGGCAAAGAAAATGGTCCTATAGAAATCTTGATGCTGATAGATGACTGTGTGGGTTCCCACTCCACACTTTCAGCCTTCAGCCCCCACCCCTGGCACCTTCTGCAACCTACAGGTAACTGCAGATGAAAGTGTAATCCTAACTTTGATATCTTTTTCCTGTTCCTGTTCACATCTTTCTCATACCTGGTGAGACACTGGTCATGGAGTGGGCCATCTGAATAAAGGAGATATTCATGGTGGTTGTGACAGACAAGGTCATGTTTAGGCAGCTCAGAAAGCTTGACACAAAGGAGTGATTGAAGCCCTTGTCACCTGAAATCTTACTTGGTTGGTAAGGAAGTTATTTTGAAAATATCAAAATCTCATTATGACAGGTTAAATCCCTTCTAGCATAAATGTGTGAGCGGTGCTTTAACCAGAATGGGTTTTTTGTATGTTCAAAACAGGGTCTCACTACAGAGTTCTAGCTGGTCTGGAACTTGCTATATAGACCAGGCTGGCCTCTGATCACAGAAATCTACCTGCCTCTGCCTTTTCAGTGCCGAGATTAAAGGCTTGCGCTACCACCTGGTCTCCAGAATGAATCTCAACACCATTCAATTTTTTTATGCTAATTAGAAAGACCCTTCTCTCTCTCTCTCTCTCTCTCTGTGTGTGTGTGTGTGTGTGTGCATATGCACACAACTTATATAGAAGTCCTTTATCCCTTATAAGGAATTATAGAATTTAAATTGAGTTATATCTCAAGAGGGATTATATAAGAGGATGCCCCATGATATTGGAAAGGGATTTCAAACAAGAGTAGTGAGCTATCTTACCTCCAGGACTTGCCTCCTGTCCCCGTAGCCCTCATCTGTGATTAGTTCTATTTTCTCTCCAGGGAGGACAGCTAATGGAACAGTTAGTTAGGTGTGATTTTTGTCAGCTCTCGCTGGACCAAAGTGTAGAAGGCCTAAAGATATGGAGTGAATTAATCCAATAGATACCAGTTATATTTTGTGTTATTTTTGTGATTTTCAGGGTCATTGATATAAACAAGCTATTGCTATCTTGAAATATAACAATTTAAATAAGATTCTGAACCAGTGGTTCAAGTAGTAATAGTTGGGTAAAAACTGGGGGTAGATGTAAAAACCCAAAGTCATTTTTAGCCTACTGTGCTGTCATTGTCTGATCTAGGCACTTTAACCATATGTTGTAAGGAACAGTATATTATTTGATTTGACTATATTAAATATTTGTTTGATAAATAAAGACAAAAGGACTTTGAGTCCCAAGTGTGGACATAATTGTCCTTGGAAAACTTAACGTCTTGCTATTTCTGAACCTTGACTTTATGAGGCCAGTGTGGACTCTGTGTTTGGGGCATTAGGAGTCAAGGGTGCTTGCTCATGCCGAGAAGGTGGTCTTGCTTGATGTCAAGTCCCGAGAGTGTAGCTGGGAAGCTGGGGTGATTTTTCAGTTTAGCTAACTTTAGCCTGCCCCTTCTTTCCCCTCTTTCCATGTATAGGAGAGTCTAGGCTCTACAGAGGGTTCAGAACACAACTAAAGACCAGCTGGGAAATAACTTTTTAGAAGACTTTAGACTGTGATCCTTTCAGCATATCCACCTTCCTACATCCTCTTGCTAACTTTTTTAATATCAATTTTTCTTTAATCTCGAGATTTTCACACATATGCAAAGAAACGTGATCTTACCTACTCATTTCTCCCAACTTCTGTTAAGACCCTCCCAACTTGGCCCCTCCCAACTTCATTCTCTTCTTTTTAATAACCCACTAAGTCTAGTTAGTGATGCCTATATGTGTATGGGTGTGGGAACATCCATCCATTGTATGGATCTTTCCTTCCCTTGGCCATACACTAACAAAAGAATGTTCTCCCTCTCCCTGCAGCTTCCAGCTGTCAGTGTCTTCAGTAAGGCGTGAAGCCTGGAGAGCAGCTTCCTGTCTGTGCTGGGAGTTTGGTTGGATGGATGTTATACAAGTCTGGTTCAGTTGCTTTGAATTTATGACTTTGATATCCAGTCATGTTCAGAAGACAGCTTGCCTCCTTTCCTTTCCTCTTTCCTTTCCTCTTTCCTTTCCTTTCCTTTCCTTTCCTTTCCTTTCCTTTCCTTTCCTTTCCTTTCCTTTCCTTTCCTTTCCTTTCCTTTCCTTTCTTTTTAGTCAAGGTCTCTCACTATGTAGTTCTGGCTGGCCTGGAACTCAAAGAGGTCCAGAGATCCACTCACCTCTGCTATGGAGTGCTGATAATAATGGTGTACCCCACCACACATGGCCTGCTGTGGTTTTTGCTTATTTGTTTTAACTGTTGTTGACTGTAGTATAACTGTGTGCCATACATTATTTTTTTGCATGCATTTATTTTTACTTATGTATTTTGTGTGTGCACACATGCATGCTGTTGCCCCTGTGTAGAGATCAGAGGACAACTTGTAGAAATCAGCTCTCCCTCTCTCTTTCCACTGTGTGGGCTCTAGGATGGTAGTGAGGTCCCCAGGTTTGGCAGCAAGCACCTTTGCTCAATGAGCCATTTTACTGCCAAGCAATATTTAAAAAAAAAAAAAAAACAGAATTGTAGAAAAGAACTAGGAATGTGTGCATGCATGTGTGTGCATGTGTTCATGCGTCAGTGTGTGTGTGTGTGTGTGTGTGTGTGTGTGTGTGTGTGTGTGTGTGTATTTTCAATAGAAAGCTTTACTTAGTACCCTGCAAGGCTCAGCAGGCTGGTAGTGCAGGAGCGCTGCAGGACTCTTTGCTCACTGAATTGCTTAAACTGCACGTGGAGTGCTCCATTTTATGTGGGGCATTTTGTCTGTTGTAGTGGTCTTGATTTTGGCTGGTCCATGTCAGGCATCTCCAGCATCTTTTTCGTGATGTGCTTACATGCAATAGGTTAGATGAGAGGTTGGCTCAGCCATTGATCGACCCTTGATTCAATACAGCTAATGTAATTTCTTGAGCTTACAGTTCAAAAATATAGCTTTATTTAGTAGAAGGTAGTTTTGTTCTAGTTCATGGGATTTATCTGTCATTAGGAAAATATTAAATAATTGTATATTAAATGCACCAAATGATAAGGCTGGGTAACTAATAAGGCAGACAAGGTTCTCATCCAGTGTTAGCAAGCAGTGGCAGGACTTTATATTCTTTTGAGGTGAGGTCTCATGTGGCTGGCTTTAAATTTGTGCCAAAGCTGAGGATGACTTTGATCTTTTTATCTTCCTACTCCCACCTTTCAAATGCTCTGATTGTGAGCATGAGCCATCATGGCTGGCTAGAGTCTTAAACTGCAGGAACATGGAAACCATGAAAGAAGGTGCGGGCCTGGTGGTGCACACTTATAATCCCAGTATTTGGGAAGTTGAGAGAGAAAGATGCCTGTGAGTTTGATGTGAGCCTGGTGGAAATAGACAGTCTTTGGTTAAAATTAATTTTTTTAAAAAAAGTAGCATTATTATCTGGGTAAATGATCAAAATTATGGAAAGTAAATCATAACCTTTTTCTGGCCTCTCTTTTTCTCCTTAATTGGTATCCACATTTTTCTTGTCAACTATCCAAATACTGGTATTTGATTTTCTAGATATATTGATCCCGTAGGTTATAAACCCAGCCCACTTTCAAACAATGTGTGCTTTTACTATAACCTCTCGAGGATTATTGGTTATCCAGGGTCTCTGGGGGAAATGTCTGCTTATCGTTCTTCTTGTGAGAGCAACCACATAAGATCTTCAGCTGCTAAGGGGAGGTTAATATCAGTGCAGACAAGGGTAGCTGCTGCCATCTTAATATACACTGTTCAGATTTCTCCTGGAAAACTGAGGGACAAAGGAGCCTTTATCTGAAAGGTGAAGTCATGCCAGAGATTTTGGGGCTGGCTGGAAAGTGTAAAACTTTTAGGGATGGGGAAGAGATTATCTTGAAATTTGAATGGGAGGAACTTTAACATGGTTACATGAATTGCCAAACTGTAAAATCCTTTTTGCAAGAAAGAAGAAAGAGTGGCTGCCTCCTCCTTCCTTAAAGTCAAGTCTTTTGTACACATCTCTTAAATTACACACCGTTGAAACTATTCCCACAATGCCTTTGGCTCATCTGTGTTTCTAGTTAGCTGCTATGAATGAACGGTTCATAACTATCCATTTCAAAAGCATTTTTATTTGCATTGCAAGAGCTTAATTGTTTGGTAGCAGGATCGGCAATTCTTTTTATCTTGTCTGTAAGTATAGATTGGATCATGTTTGCCAAGGAACTTTTAAACAAACCATTTCTGTACACAGAGAAGATTCTAAGTGAGCATTTGTTGACTTATTGACCGGTATGTTGGCTGTGGGAGGATGGAGATCCCTGAGTTTTTTTCAGGCATTTTTGATTCTGTGAGAGAAAACTCAGCTAACCTTTCTCTTATCTTGCCTACTGGGCATTGAACCATGGTATCACAGGGAGGCGGAAGTCATATAAAGTTGCCAGACAGATGGTTGGACTCCCCATGGCAACCTCGTGACCTAATTTCTCAAGCTTTGTGTACCTAACTGGAGAGTTCCAACCTTCACTGTTAGCTCGGTTGCCAGTTGAGGATGGGGGGGAGGGAAGGGAGGAGCAGTTACAGAAAGCATCTCTGCTGGTGCCAAACCTACAGCTTCTAGGCCTTTCTGTGGTCAGGGATAGTGGAACCCGTTAGTCCTCATCCTGCATAGTCCTTATCATCTCTGCAGGATCTTTTAAAAAATTTAACTGATGAATTAAAAATGATTATTTTTGAAAACTTTTAATTTTTATTTATTTTCATTTTTTTAGTTAAAAATAGATATTTTTTATACAGTATATTTTAATAACGGTTCCCTCCCTCTGACTCCTGCCGGATCATACCTATGAACCCTCTCCCCAAATCCACATCCTTTCTTGGTCTTTCTCATTAGGAAAGAACAGGCATGTTAAGAAGGAAAAGAAAATGAAAGAAAGGTAAAAAAGTAACAATAAGATAAGATAAAATGAAAACAGTCCTAAATAGGGCAACTGATGGACAAAAGATTGTGTGGGATGTTCTGCGGGAAACCTTGCAGCCACTTCTTTGCTCTCATCCGTGGTAAATTCATTTGGCAATCGCCCAATTATCTAAATACGATGAAGAAGTGCTTTTTTTCATTCAGAAAGTATTAATAAATACATATGATAGATTCCCAATGAGATTTTATAGCCTTTGTAATAAAGTGGCATGGAAGATAGGCACCGATATGAATTATAACTTTTGTTCGGGCCCTGACTTCTAGTGGGCCCACTGGGTCTGTGCACAGAGAAGCTTCTAGGTGAGCATTTATTGGCTTATTGACTGCGTGCTGGCTAACACACATACCTGCATCTTTCTTCACGTGAATTTGGTCCATGTAATGTGCTCTGTCACAATCGTGATACCTCGAGGACATTTGCTGGGATGATAAAATGGGCACAGACTGTCAGTTGGATGGATTTGAATCACTGCTCTTTCCCAAAATATTTATACATTCCTATTACATTGTGGCTCTCTCTCCACCTCGAAGACTTTCTTATCTCTTCTCAGTGTTCCTTGAAGGGGCTGCTGAGCCCCGTGTGAGTGTTCCCTTGTCTCCTTCCCAGCAGAGACTTGTGACTGTCCACATCTTTCCTCCCAAACTTCAGGGTGTTTCCTCAGCCTTCTGTAGTTTGATGGCCTAAGAATGGCCTTTCAGCTTTCTGCTACAGACAAGAGAGTTCTTGGTAATTAAGATGCATAGTAGTTGAGTGAAGTTTTAAAAATTTAAGCATCTGTCTGTTGTGATCAGCGTGGGTTTAAAATATTACTTCTCTTTCATGTGACTAAGTCTACGTGTACAGAGAGCTCCTGATGGCTCTCGGGTGACAGTTTGCTCTTCTGAAAGATTTTCCTTTTTCATGTCCCTGTGCTATTCCCATTGTGCTTGCTAAGGAACAAGACCTGTCTCCATGTCTTGCTTCTGAATTAGTCAACCCCCAAAGTTCGGGTCTCAGCTCATGGCTCCATGGTACCTGAACCATTTTCATCGAACCAAAGGAACACCATTGAGGTTTCCTCTTACCTAGCTTTACAGCGTCTACCTCAAGCTTCTGCCCTCTCTGGTGAATTTCCGACAGCTAGAGTTTCCAGTATTTTCTAGACGTGTGCTGAATGAATGTGTGATGTAACCATCTTTACTGTTCCAAGGCTGCCTTCTTTTCCTTTGGCTCTTTTGGGGCTTCTGGCCACTGGCTCCCATCTACCCTTCTGTTATCCATATACACTTAGATGTTATTTCAGAAGCTCTGCTCCTTGGACGGGATGGGTATCTCAAAGCTGATGGGAATGAGACTGCTCCAGGAAGTTCTAGCACCACCTGTTGGTACTGACTTTTTTTTTCTCTCTCACCTAAAGAAGTCATGCATTATCTAAGCATGCACAAGTTGAGAAGTTTCTGGAATTATTTGCTCAGGACTTATCACATTCCATGTAGCATTCTGTGTTCCATGACCCTTTAAGAAGACTTTAGACCCATATTGTTTCAGTCACAACACTGACTCAGTTTCTTATCTGCATCCCATGCCTCTTTGCTGAGAGCTGACCCATTCATTTCTCACGGGATCCTCTAGGAGTCACATTACCCCCAGAGAAAGTTTTGGCAATCTTCCTAACCCTGCTTCTTACTCTTTCTGCTTTGTCTCTCAGTACGAAGCTGCTGTCCCTCAAATGACAGAGTCAGATACCTGCATTTTCCTAGACCCGGGCTTCTTCCTTTACTCATCATTTATTTCTTCCGTGAGTAAGCCATCACCAAATCCTATTGATTCTTCCTCCAATATGGCCCACAGACCGTGTGTCATTCCCCCAGTTTCCTGCCAATCAACCCATGTTTCCGTCTTCCTGAGCGTTCTGCCTTGCCCAGTGCCCACCTTCCGTTCAGTCTTCACCCATGTATTCCATCATAACTTCAGCTTCCTGAGCACATTTAGCCTCGCTTTTCTGTGACGTCGCAGAAGCGGTTCCCTCTGCTTTGAATTTCTCCTGGTGTGTGTGAAGGCTCTTCATCCTAGGGTCAGCTTGAAGATGACTTTGCCAGAAGACATTGCTCTCCTCTTCATGGTGCTGGACCGCTAGCTAGCTCATACCTACTGAAATTGTTACTGAGTTATAGCTCATGGTTTATTTACTTATTTGCTTTCCCCGCTCCTATCTAACCTCTCTCAAACACTGGAGAGGGGGACTGTGTCTGAATAACCTTTGTCTGCTTTGTACCTTGGCACAATGCTGGGTGCCCAGCCCCTACCCGGGCTTTGTTTGGATGTATGTTCAGTGAATGGGTGCTTTGGCTGACTCTGGTGCTGGCAGTTCTGATGCTCCGTCTTCCATGAACAAAGCATGATAGGAGAGTTGCATCGGTTTTCTGCCGAGAGCGTCTGGAAGGCAACTGCGAGGAGGCCGCGGAAACATGTCTAGCGGTTGTGTTTCTCCAGCCTTTAGTCCTCGGCAGTTTGAACCTCACGTTTGAGTGTTACTTACTCTTCTGCTTAGTGGCTTAGTGCCTGGAGGTGAAGAGGAGTTGCTGCCAGGTCAGGTGACACTTGCGTTTTGTGTTTCCTTAGCTTCTTGGATGACTTCCAGACCCATTTTTACTAATTCATTTTTGAAGCCTGGAAAAAAGCAAGAGTACAGAAAGTATAACTGTTCCATTGGTGTCTCTTCATTGTACATGGACCGTGTTTCACATGCCTGTTTCCATATGTGTATTTACTATTCTAGGACCCTGCTGTCCTTCCACATCTCCTACCTTCCTGCCCCCCTCCTGACTATTTTCCTTCTACTTCATATGATATATACAACCATGGCTTTATAAATAACCAAGGATTCACGGAGGAGAGAAGTATGTTATTTGCCTTCCTGAGGCTGACTTAATTTGTGTACTATGATAATTTCCTAATAGATGATGTAATTTTCTTTCTCTTTTAATGTACATTAAGGTGTGTGTGTGTGTGTGTGTGTGTACGTGTGTGTGTGCGCGCGCATGTGTATATGAATATGTGTGTGGTGCTTACATGGAAGTCAGAAGACAACTTGTGGGAGTCAGTTTTCTTCCATCATGTGGATCTTGGGGATCACACTGAGGTCAGTAGACTTGGTGACAGACACCTTCACCTGGTGATCCATCTCACCTGCCCAATTTTCTTTTTTTGTTCTGAAGTTCCTTTTGTGTTCATTATTAGATGATATAGAGAATGTTTTTCACATTTTGAAACTGGTTTTCAATTTGGTCACAAATAACCCCCTATGGTGAGCTAATTTCAGTTAAACAGTTAAGTTCTAGTGAGAATTTCTTCCTCATTAGAAGGCCATGCCATTGCTCCCATCGCTATTGTTTGACATCCTATTATTGCCAAACCTTGTTTGCATCTTAACATTTGACCTTTTCATGGTCCCTAAAATGCTGGGAGGAAAAGGAACTTTACAGAAGGGACAATGACAAAAGTCATTTTTTTTTTCCGAGTATCTCTATGTCTGTCTCTGTTCCTCAGTTGAAAGTGACTACTTTCAAGCCGGTAGTGCCGAAGCCACGTCACAGATGCCGAAGCCATGTCACAGATGCCGCCGGTAGTCTTCACTGCAGGTTTTCTGCTCGCGGTGTCCTTTCTGGGCTTTATCAACAGCTATGAATCCAAATGATCCTTGAAAGTCTGTCATTGTAGACTCCGCTTTCTTCTCTTTGATGTCCCCTTCTCCAGTGTGTTTTCTATAGCATTTATTCCTGTCACGTACTGTAAACTAAATGCTTTCTTTTAGATTTCATGTTTTGAGATGAGGTGTGGCTAAGTAGTCCTGGCTAGCCCAGAACTCATTTTTCTAGCTCAGGCTGCCCCCAGAATCACTGTCCTGCTGCTCCCACTTCCCAAGTGTTGGGGTTACAGACCCTATCACCATGCCCCGTGAATGTAAGTGTCTTATCTGACCCTGGATATCTGGCCTTTTTGTCTGCTGTTTTTCATTAACTTTGGAATAAGAGACAAGCACAGGGCACTGCTTTTGGCTCATACGTGTTTGTTAAATGACACGTGAGAGTGTCTTGCATATTCTATCCTGAGATTTGTGCCACTTAACTTCTCCAGTTTGTAGTCTGAGAAGGAATTCAATAGTACTGGCCACGGTTCTGACTGAGCCTAAAGAGAAACACCATGAACAAGTTTCACCAAGATGACAGTGAGCACGCAGCATCGAGGACACAGCCTCAGGCGAACATGCCTGGTTTTTCAAGTTCTCTTCAAGTGTGGGCTATGATCATTCTCTCTGACATTTCATAGGTTTTGTAAGTAAGTTGTTGTTTTAAAGAACTTTGTAACTTACTCCCCTTGAGTTAATGAAGACGGGTGTCTTTCAACCATCATTTTCTCTGACATTCCCTGTCAGAGAAGACAGGCATTGTGAAGTTTCTATAGAAACCAGCTTAGGAGGAAGACTTTGAGATCTTTGTGATGACCGCCTGGGCCAGCCTTGAGAAGAAGCACCTCGGAAGCATGCCTTAGCCACTTGTTTTTTCAAGCTCCATTGTGATGGTCAATATTTTAAGTATGAATTGTGTTTTCTATCCCTCCCTCAACTTTTAATGAATGTCTTTGCAATGTTTTGTTTGGAATGTGAGCTATATTCACTGCCTTCCACTGGGGCATTCATAGGAGATTCCTAATCTAGGTTTTTACGATGAATAAAAGCCCAATTAAAATGTGAAAATTGCACATAACAATAGCATTGAAGCCTTCTTGGATATTATTCAGCTGCTAAGAATAAAACATGCCTAAATGCAAAAAAACATAAAACGTGGCTTTGGTCAGAAATCTCAGGCAAGTTTTGCGCTTATTCAGTGTGTTTTGCTCTGTAATCAGCTTCTCTGGCGTAAGTGAGAGAGCAAGTCCTGGAAATGTGGCTGCTATTTAGAGAGCTTATTGTCTGGAGCAACTCAGTGGGTCTTGATGCTCTCAGGACATGTACACCCATTCCAGAGTGATTATTATCAGCCACAGATAATGCCTCTGACAGTTATGTCTTAATCTCAGTTTTGCTTTTTCAGATGTAATGCTTAATGCATTTTAATAGTTCACAATATTAATTAGTGCCATTTCATATTTCTATAAACCATTCAAAGTTGATTAATAACTTTTATATTAGTTTGCTTATTTTATATAAGGATCAGAATAATCTAAAATGTATCCCTGAAAATGCTAAGTCCTTATTTGTTCTTTCCATCCATATGTATTTATATGTATATGTGTATTTATATACCATATATATATACCAAAATATAAATGGCACTTATTTTCAATATTTATTATTTTTAAAATTTTACTTATGTATATTTGTGTCTGTGTGTATGTGTATGTATTTGTGTGCCCACAGAGACCAGAAGAGGGAGCTGGTGGTATGGACAGTCATAAGCCATGTGACATGGGCCCTGGGAATCCAAGTCAGGTCCTCTGGAAGAGTGGCCAGTGCCCTTTTTGCCCATTTCTCTGGGCCCTGTGCTTGGATTAAGGAGAGTCTATTGATAACATTCACAGAGCAGAATTGCTATTTTGTGTTAATGATGCCAGAAGGACCTATAACATTTGCCTGTTTGTGTGCTCTTGTTAACTGTACATCAATTTATACTGCCTAAGATATTCAATAGAAGAACACCTGTTGTTCTTGGGGCAATTTTTTGTTGGCTAATAGAACATAGAATGGGATTTTGGGTACCACAGAGAGTTTAGGTTTGACTTGGGAATATATGGAAACGGGTAGGGGATATTTCTTTAAATATTTTTCTTTGTTTTAAAATATTTTTAAATATAAAAGACTTTAAACATTTTGTAAGAGAGCTGTTTGTCACTACAACTGTGAACGGCTCTTATGGTCTGTTTTGTATGCCCACAGGATCTTAACTTCATCTATAGTACGCTGGTGAAAGGGTGGTCTGATCAATTGGTCTAGAAGTGTTTTGGCTCCTTTGATGGTTTGGTTTTTACTTTTCTTTCCCTGCCAGATCAAAAGGTATCTAAACACGGGAAATTTTCATTGTTCCAGGCCGCTCCCCGTATCTTTTCTCACTGTGGTGCCAAGCCTTCCTGATGCCACTGTTAAGGTGATTTCCGGTGACAGGTGTTTGTGGCCTTTAGTGTTAGCCTGCCACCTGTGCAGGCGAAGCGGGAACCTTTGCTCCTGTGCCCAGGTGTGTGGTTACGTACTCACCAGCAATGAAAAACTCATTTTTTCCCTTACTCACCCAAGTAGCTGGCAATTCTGTAACAGAGTGTGGAGAACCTACCTTTAGGTTCTGTGCTAAGCGTGGGTGGAGTCTCAAGCTGTGTGTTACTTGTCAGGCAGCTGTCACCTGAGTGTCTTTGCTCCTCCTTCCTCCACTCAACCTGTGCCATTCACAGGGCTGTTCAGCAAATACTCTTGGAACTTTTGAATGGGAATCTCCAAGACCCTCCAGCTCCAATAGTATAGAAAACTGGTTTTTATTTTAATCATTTCTCAGTAGTGATGGAAGAGTAATATGATTCCTATTTGCTATTTCTTTACATTGTTCAAAGTTGAATGCAAACTTCATTTGTATGGTGACAAACAAACCAACAACAAAAACAATCCATAAAGCTGTTTTTAAAAGATTTTCTGGGAACATGGAACATGGCACACAAAATCAACTAAGCAGGGCTCAAAGGGCCTCCCAGAGACTGAAGCAGCAACCACAGAGCCTGTGTGTTTTGGTTGTTGACTTGTGTTTTTGTCAGACTCCTAACAGTGGGAGTGGGAGTATTTCTAACTCTTTTGCCCACTCTTGGGACCCTTTTCCTCCTACTGGGTTGCCTTGCCCAACCTCGATGTAAGGGATTTGTGTCTTGTCTTATTGCATCTTGTTATGCTGTAACATCTTGACATCCCTGAAAGGCCTGCTCTCTTCTGCAGGGAAACAGAGGAGGAGTGGATCTGAAGGAGAGGGGAGGAGAGAGCGGGGAGGAGTGGAGGGAGGGAAGCTACAGTTGGGTGTACTGTATAAAAGAAGAATAAATAAATAAAAAAGAACAAAGTAAAAAAAGGTTCTCTGGGAAAAGTCAGTTCTAGAATACTTTTTTCCCATTTGAAACTATTTTTTACTTAAATTATTTCTGGGAATCCTAAAACTGACAACTGAGGTCTTCGATAGAGAGGTGATATTGGGAAGAGAGAGCTGGCCTCCCATCATTTTTATCCCCTTATTACAGTAAATGCCACAGGTCAGGCAGACAGGTAATGGTGGACGCTGGGCACTAGTAACACCATTTTGATGTATTGGAAAGGTAGGGCCTTTAACACCACACGCAGAAACAGTATTCGACCAAGTAGGTGGAACCTGTAAGCTTTTGTGCCCTCCATTCAGTAACTGTTCCAGAGAAGGGATTGATTTCATACCATTCTTTTTATTTATGTCTGTGGACAGACTAGTATAGTGTAGAACATAAAGGATGCCTGTAAATTTTACAGCAGAAACAAATGGAAAAAGTTTCTTTTGTCCTGAAATTCCATTGAGCAGCAGACCTCAGGAATGCACATTTGTCTGTTCCAATGAACTTGATGTGTGAAGCAGGTCAGACCGAATGCTGTGGCTTTTTGTGTCTTATCTTCCTCCTTTTGGTAGACCAGGCACATCATTTATACACACACATATATGCAGTTATTATAATATATTATATATACATGCATACATATACACATATAAATATATTCATAGCCATATGTACATACATATAGCCATAACCATATATACATCATATATACACATATACACACATAACACATATGTATACATATATACACATAGACACATATGTGTGTCTATGTGCATGTTTTCTAACATACATATCTGTAGAGTTATTTATATAGATATAATCATATTTATTTTACTTTTTTAAGGGCTTATGTAACCCTGGTTGGTTTGATACTTGCTATGCAGCCCAGGCTAGCCTTGAACTCTTGGCATTTTTCCTGATTCAGCCTCCTGGGTACGGGGACAATAGTTGTAAGCTACAATACCCAGTTCATTGACAGGTGTACTCTTTTAAGCCAGATCCCTTTTCTTCTTGAATCATATATGCAATGCTATTTTTGAGTAGATATCAGAAGAGCTCATGCATTTCTGTTCTCTGCCATTACCTGCCAGGCCCATGTAGATTATTAGCTTCAGTCATTGTTTTTCTCCATCATCATCATCATCACCATCATCATCACAACCATCATCATCACCATCACCACCATCACTATCATCATCACCATCACCACCATCACCATCATCATCACCATCACCACCACCACCATCACCATCACCATCACCACCACCACCATCACCATCACCATCATTACCACCACCACCACCACCACCATCATCATCATCATCATCACCATCACCACCACCATCATCATTACCATCATCATCATCATCATCATCATCATCATCATCACCATCACCATCATCATCAACACCATCACCATCACCACCATCATCACCATCACCATCATCACCATCACCATCATCATCATCACCACCATCATCATCATCATCACCACCATCGTCACTTTATCACAGTTATCATTGTGGTTGTCAATGTATATATTTAAACACTAGAAATTGGTATTTGTCCTGTCTAGCATTTGTAGAAAGCTTAAAATGCGGGGCCTCGTGGTTCAAGTTAGAACAATGAGAATCACTATTGAAATTAACAGTGATTCCTTTTGGTAATGATGGTAGTTTTGGCTTTTTAGTGAATCAGTTGGAGACACATTTGATGCCCCTACAAGAGTTATATTTTATGGGCTTCAGTCTTGGGGACAAAGGTCTCAAAGTTAGCCTTGCTTCCCCTTATTTGCATACCCCCTTTGGTATTCTGAGATAGGGTCTCCAGTAGTCCAGGCTGGCCTGGGACCCATTATGTGTTGGAGGTTGTCCTTGAGCTCTTCCAGCTTCTGCCTCTAATTATAAACTACTGAATAATGAAGAGTATTCATTTCTCCTTGGAGACTTTTTTCCTTCTGCAGATGAACAACTAAAAACAAAATACTTGCAGACTTTCTGAGAGTCTTTTAGAATACGAGTCATTACAGCCCACTGTCCTAAGATGTTACTCCTGTGCTGGGTAGCTATTTCTCAGGGCTCTTTGCCCACTCCCAATAATGCTAATGTCTCACACTTGAGTGTGTGTGAGTGCTGGCGTGGGTATGCCACGATACACTTCTGTGCAGGTCAGAGGACAGTCTTGGGTGAAGTTCCCACTTCCCACTTAATTAGAGGCAAAGCCTCTCTTCTCAGTGTGTCAGGCTAGCTCACCTGTGAGCATCCAGCTGTTCTGTCTTGTTTTCTCATGTCCCTGTGGGGCATGCTGGGATGACAGAGGTATGTGGCTCTCCTGCGGGTTCTAGGGATCTGAACTTGGGGCCAGGCATGCTCGGCAGCAGTTTTCCCACCCAGCTATCTCAACGCTCTTCTCTCTTGCACCGGTTTCCCTCTTCTCCTTTATGTCCCCGCTGCAAGAGACTGCTCTTTCAACTCTCCTCAGCATCTGGCCTCTGGAAGACCTGTTTGGGTAGCGTTTCAGAGTCGGAGCTGACGTGGGTCCTGGTGTAAATATGGATTCGTGCCTTGGCGCCCATGGTTTTTATATGCAGCTCCGGTTGGTACTCTGATCTCTTAGGAAGTGAAGCGGCACATTACAAGGTGTCAATTACTCTTTGGGAGAGGCCTGTTGCATTTCATAGAAATGTTCTTTTGAGGTTCCCAGACAGAGCAAGTTTGGCTAATAAGCACCCCAATTTGCAAACTGGAAAGACTTTCAAATGCTCAAATGAGCCCTATCCGTGCCCCCCCCCTCATTTCCCTGGTGTCTTAATTTTTCTGTTACTGTCCATAAGCAATTTAAGGGAGAAGAGTTTGTTTGGCTTACAATTCTGGTTACTGTCCATCATCACACATAAGCCAAGGCAGCAGGAACTGTAGCAATGCGTTCCCATGCTACCTCTCAGCTGGCTCTGTCCTCTCTGCTTGGTTCAGAGCCCAGGACAGGAAATGGTGTCACCCACGTTCAGGATGGGTCTTGCTACCCCAGTGATCCAGTTAAGGAAATCCCTCACGGATGTGCCCACAGGCCAACCTATTACTCTAGACACTGATACTCCCTTCTGGGTGGCTCTGTACCGTGCCAAGACTAGAGTTAAACTAACCATCATACTTGTGAACTTTAGGTTGGTGGGAACCCAGAACTCGAAGGGTTCCTCAGGTTAGTTCTAACATACAGGCATCCTAAGTGTACCTTAACCTTGGTTGTAGAAAGAGATGCTACTGATGTGTGTGTGTGTGTGTGTGTGTGTGTGTGTGTGTGTGTAGTTTCATTTCTGTGTTTGTGTGTATGCCTGTGTATTTGTCTGCCCATGTGTGTGTAGATACTTGTGGAGGCTACCAGGAAGGTGTGAGAGTCCCCCAGAGCTGGAGTTGCAGGGGGCTCTGAGACACCCAGGGTGGGGATGGAGTTCTGGTCCTCTGAGAGAGCAGCAAGTGCTGTTAACTGTTGCACCAACTTTCCAGTGCCTCAGTACAACTGAATGGAAAATGAAAAGTGTCCCCAGCTGATAGAGATGAACATGGTCACCATCAGCATTGCGGAGTTGCAGTAGGTGTAGCTACAGCTTCTGAGAAAAGTTGATCTTATTGTCTCAGCCCTTCACTCCCTAAAAGCATACAACCTTAGGTCTCTACTCAGGGTGAGTGCTTAAAGGAAGAAGAGGTCAGGGCTCGTGATGAAGTTGTTGAGACCAAACCCATTATTCCAGGATCTGGCTCCTTAGAATTATTGTCACCATGCTGGGTGGTCGTGGCGCACGCCTTTAATCCCAGCACTTGAGAGGCACAGGCAGATGGATGTCTGAGTTCAAGGTCAGCCTGGTCTACAAGAGCTAGTTCCAGGATAGGTTCCAAAACTACAGAGAAACCCTATCTTGAAAAAAAAAAACCAAAAAACAAAAATTATTGTCACCAGACATGGACACTGACTGAGAAGAGATGGCTCAATAGGGCACAGTTGCTTTTGAGGCTCAGATATTGAGTCACAGAGAAGTTTAAAAGATCCACTATATTTATTTATTTTGTGTGTGAGTGTGTGGTGTACATATGTGCACACGTATCTACTCTGGTATATGTATAGAGGTCTGAGGATTTTTTTGGCTCTCGGATGATCAGGCCTGGCTGTGAATGCCATTGTCCATTGATTCATCATGCTGGGCTAGATGTTTTAGCAAGTCAAGAAAACATCTTTAGGATTCGTAGTCTTAGATTCATGGAGAGGCAAGGTCTTCACACGTCTGTTGCTGTTATAGTTTGCATGAAATCCTTCTCTGGTCCTGATAGCTTTTATCTGGTATGCCCCTTTCTCCTCTGAACCTAGGATATTCCCCAATTTTCTTTGGCTTGGGACTTTATAGGACTTGACTAGATTTATCCCTAGATTGAAGACTTGAACAGATTGTCTCTTGGTCCTTCATCCAGATACTTCTAAAGTCCCGGTATAGTATTGTTTTTTAACTCCCATTTCAGGCAGATATGGTGGTGAGCATGTTATGAATAGTGACCACAAAAATCAGTCGTATTTTTTTCATCAGTGAGAGAGATTTTGCAGGAGACAACTTTTGTGTGTTTTGATAAAGTTACAGTAACAGAAATGAACAGAGGATACTTGGAATGGCTCTTAAGGATTCTTTTCTTCTACCTGTGTGTTAATACTGTTCTGACATGGAAGAGCTGCATTGAAATTTCATGCTGTTCAGGCTAGAGAGAGGATGGTCCACAGGCCGTATGCATACAGCTTCCTGAGAGCTTTTTCTTCTCATCTTCTATTTGCAAGTAGTACAACCCACATTGTAAATGCTAGGTAAGCTTTGGGGTCTCTGGGCTTTCCTTTGGGAGTAGGTGTCCCCTAAGATGCCAGCACGGCCTGGAGTAGGACTGCCTTCTTGTCCCCCCCGCTTGTCTCTGCCTCTCTATATTAGGCAACTACAGCAAAAGTCAATGTCTGTCTTCGCTAATCAGGCCAGTATCTATGTTTAGTTTGGAAATGACCCAGATGTACCCGCCTATTGTATTCTTTGGCTTTAGGAAATCGACTCGGAAGGCTTAGTGTTTGAACCCAGGTAGTGCCTATTTTCTATCCAAATATGATCATGACCTATCTTCTTAGGGAAGCCAAATCCAAAATCAAAATAACTCTCTCTATTTTAAAACACAGCTAAGCATATAACAGCAATGTCTAGCCATACTTTTTAAGTGGTTTATTTTCCTCCCTTGTGGCCTTGCTTGTCCAGCCCAGGTGCTGGCTCCCACAGGCGAGTCTCCTAGCACTGAACTAAATCTGCAGCTTTGACCATCTCTTTACAGTGGAAATGCAGTGAAGGTTTAGAGAGCCCAAGAACTGTTTTTCATACACAAAATTTAATTTGTAGATGATGGCATTCTGAATAGGTAAATACTAAGGGCAGTAGGTGGCTATTCTGATTATTGTTTTATTCCCTAAAATCAGATTGTGTCGATTCAGGTCTAAATTATGTAAATATAGATGCTTGCTACCTCCCAGGCCTGGTCCTGGTGTAACTTCATTTGGCAGGTAGTAATACCACTTGCTACTTAAACTTGATACCAGGTGTTCCTTCTAAAAAACCAACCAGATAAAATACATTTATTGGAGGTAGTTTTAGTGTGTGGCATCTCTGTGTTGCTTCTTACAAAATCTGAGAGAAAACCCAGGGGATATGCAATACTGTATCCCGAAGCATTAAAGAATAAGCTAATTCTGATAATGCAGTTTATATAAATAATAATGCATTGTTCTCGGTAGAGCATAGGGAAGACCATGGTCTTGCTGCATCTTAATTTCTCTAATGTCTGAAAAACCTGAACACTATAGTTTTATACAGATTCCTCATATTTGCCATGCATGGTGACTTATGCCTGTATTTAGGAGGCTGAGTCGGGAGAATTGCTATGAGTTTGAGGGCAGCCTTGGCCACATAGTGAATTCTAGGTTTCAAGTCAGCCGGGGCCACATAGCAAGATCCACTCTCCAAAACCAAAATCAAAACAGAACAAAACAAAAAAACAAAGAAACAAGAATCGCCTAGACAAGGACAGTAATTGCATCCCGTTTGTCTTTTTCCCCCACAATGTGTGTGTGTCTCTATATATGTACTTTTTCCTCCACCTGTGGCACTTGGAAATAAGCTGCAGATTCCAGGCATTTCTTCACTGTGCCCTTCCTAAGAGCAAGGCTCTTGTTTAGTAAAGCCACGATACAACTCTTCGCACTCGAAAGCTGTGATATGTAGATGGAAAGCGGGCATGAGCTGTACCGGCCATTTTGGAATCCCCTCAGTCATATGAAGGCTGCCCCTTTCTGGTTGTGTTACCGTCTCCCCAAGGCAAAGGCAGTAGCCTTTGTTTGTGATTTCTTCAGGACAGGCCTCCTTTAGTCTCATTAGTGCTGTCTGGTTTAGTCCCTACCAGCCACTTGGGGGCCATTTACATAGAAATTGATTGAAAGTTAGCGAAACTGGAAATTGCCTTCATCAGCGACAGCAGTCGCATGCATTTTGAGTGCTCGCTGTCCGTGCGTGGCAAATGGCTACTCCATAGGACTGTACAATACGTAGGGTCTGTTTCCATTATTAGAGAGCGTTCCCCACTATTGCTGTCTTCCGTGAAGTCAGCGTTTTCAAGAGGTCAGCCATGTTGTCTTGTGGAATGTCCTGCATTTACATTCGTCTTGTTTCATCGTGCATTCAGCATAGATTGTGGCAGATTTTTCTTTCCAAAGATAACTGCGCTGGTACAGTTCGTCCAGCCACATCCATTCCAAAGAGTGGGACTGACGCCTGCTCCCCCTGAGAAGGGAGGTCTTGCTGCGTGCCCTGGATTCAGGCAAGGACGTGTGACAGACAGCTGACAGCAAGGATGAAGTCATCCACTGGGATATAAGACAGATCCTTTCTTACCTAGAGCCACACCCTGAGGATGCCCAAGACTGTGAGGAGACACTGAGCTGACAGCCAGGATTGCATCTCCCAGCATTTACTTACTCTTTGCAGTTGAAGTCTAACTCATGATGGACCATAGCTGTGACAGCCAAGGATTGTCAGGATCCCGATGAGCAGAGAGCTCATAAATAACCATTCTTCTAAACTTGTAAGAACTGGGGAGTTTTTGATTCAGTAGTAAATAGAGAATGCTCATGTTAAACAGTTTTGCCAAAAGTACAATGTAAGTCAATAAACATTGGGGTGGCTGTTACTAGGGTGATGGGCTAGTTGGTTACGGTAATGACAGATTTCCCTATCATCAATAAAAATATTCTTATTTTCCAATAAGAAATAAAATAAAGGAAAATTCAACTTTGAACAGAGCGATCTTGTGCAGTTACTTGTCAACATTTAATTCTATATCACATAAAATTATCCATCCTGTGTGTATGTACTTGTGCATGTGTATGCACACACTGATGTGTGTGCATGTGGAAGCTACATGTGGACATTGGATACCTTCTTATTGCTTTCCACCTTATTTTTAAATTTTATTTTTATATTTTAAATAGTGTTTTTATTAATTCTTTCAGAATGTCACACAGGATAGTTTTTTTCAGCTAAATTAATTTTTTGGCAATCCTAAAAATTAAAATATAATTAGACACCTTTAGTAACCCCTAAACCCTCCCATATCCATCCTTCCCTCTATTTTTATGTGGATATGTGGACTTTTTCTGTAACTAGTACAGTTATATACATATCAATATATAAATACAACCTACTGAGTCTGTTTAGTGTTGCTTGTATGTACACAGTTTCAGGATTGTTCACTTGGTATTGACTAACCAATTAATTTTTATTTTTATGTGTGTGTCTGTGCTTCTGAGTGCACGCCCCTGGAGGCTAGATGCAGGTGTCGGATCCCCTGGAAGTAGAGTTACAGGTCGATGTGAGCAGCTTGATGTGGGATCTGGGAACCAAACTCAGGTCCTCTGCAAGATCAGGAAATGCTCCTATCCACTAAGCCATCTCTCCAGCCCCTATACCTTAGGTTTTAAGATGTGGTCCCTCACTTAAGAGGAATTAGGTCCTTAACACACAGAGTCATCTCTCTGACCCAGGACAAACCCTGCTTTGCCATTCCTGTCCTTTGATTCAATAAAATGGATCATTAGATAGGACTCCTCAATTTTGTTCTGCCGATAAGAATCACGGCTCTTCTTTATTTCTGCGATAAAGGGATAAGGCACCACTTTGTCTGACTTGGATTGCATAGTGGCAAAATCACGTAGACTTTCTTTAAGATCCCAAATTCTATTTAAAGTTCTTGGCATAATATATAATTTAAGACAAACAAGGAGGAAAATTCCTCTGCACATTTCTTGTTGTTTCTCTCAGGCGAAGCCATTTGTTAATGTTTCTAGGGTCAGGGTTTTTAATTCTCTTGTCAGATAGATGGTTTCCCTCTTCTTGATGGAATATGGAGAAGACGTCTTCTAAGTAATTTTCTTCACAGAGAAAATCTCAGGTGAGAGTGGATGGATCAGTTAACAATTTCATAGAGCAAATCCGTGAACTACTCCTGCTAAGTAAATTAGTGCTCTCTTATTATCCAGAGAGAAGGCAGAGTATAGGAGGGCAGGGAAGTTCTGCTGTTTAGCCGAGAGGTGGAAAGTTCGAAGGGCTAGGGAGGGATGAGGATTTGCTTATTTCTAGGAGGGTGAGGTAAATAGCAGTGGATGTGGTTGGTCTGGATTGCATCTCTCAGTATCCGTGGAGACTGGTTCAGTCCTCCCCCAACCCCCCGCAGATACTGAAATCCATGAAGGTCAAACCCATTCTGTACAACGGCATGGTATTTACTTGTACTCCTACATCCTTTAGATGATCTCCAGTTACTTAATAACACCTAACACGGTATAAATGCTGTATAAGTGGCTGACAGACTGCCTTGTTTAAGGAATAATAAGAAGAAAAATTAGTCGGGATGTTGTTTGGAACAATGTTCCTTTCAGTGTTGTTTGCATCTGTGGGGGCGGAAGCGATTGGCAAAGAGGGATGGCAGTCTGCGAAGTGGAGTGACAGGGTAGAGTGAGGAGGGGAGGGAGGGAGCATGAGAAGTCTTGACTGCTAGCCGATGGGGAAGGAGACAAGTGGAGACCAAGGTTATTACATTTTGGAATGAACTGTGGTTTTGGGTACATTGGAGAAACCGATTTAAGCACTTTTTTGAGCAGAGAATTCAATAGAAGATGTCACTGCAGTTCAGATGGCTTCTGGATAACTACTTTTAAATGTCGAGGAAGGCTTGCTTTCCTCAAACCTTGAAAACAATGTATCTGCTCGAAGTCTTGCGACACCGACTCCCGAGAGCTGTAATTTGGCTGTATTTCTCCAGCACCTCTCGTCACCCAGATCAGACTAAAGTGACTTCCAACATGGTTTCGGGGTGTGCGTGCATCAGGCAGGTGTGGTGTTTTATAGAGAGCCAGTGGTGGCGGACAGAAACTGCAGCCCCAAGGGCTTGCAGTGTGAGGGTGGAGGGGAGCATTCCCTTGGTGCCTGCAGGGTTTAGCTCGCTTGAAACCTTTACTCTAACTCTTGAGAATGGAGAAAGCTAATACTGTGGCTGTTTTGATGGAGGACTCTCATTGGCTAATAAAGAAACTGCCTGGCCCATTTGATTGGCCAGCCCTTAGGTGGGTGGAGTAGACAGAACAGGAAGAAGGAAGTGAGGTAGATGGCTCAGTCAGATGCTATGCCTCTCCTAAGTTAGACAGACTGCCATGCCTCTGCTTGGGGAGAGAGATGCGATGGAGCCAGCCGTTCAGACATGCAGAATCTTTCCCGGTAAGAAACCACTTTGTGGTGCTACACAGATTATTAGATATGGGTTAGTCAAGATGTGAGTAAGAGGCTGAAAATAATGGGCCAGGCAGTATTTAAAAGAATACAGTTTCCGTGTAATTATTTCGGGTGTAAAGCTAACTATGCGGGAGCCAGGCAGGATGAAAAACAGGCCTGCCCGCAGCCCATCACTACAGAATGGCGCCCACGTGGATAACTGAATCCACAGAAAGCTTGAGAAAGCTTGGGAAAGAATAGAGTAAAGCTCTATTTTTCGGGTCTGGCAAGCAAGCACTCTCATCTAAGAGAGGCTTCCTGACTCAGCTTCAGCTGCAAAACATTGCAGCTCTTTTAAGAGGTTCGGCTACGAAACACTTAAATGCTGTTAATGAAAATTAACTGCATGCTTTTCGGTTTTCAGCCGTAGCAGGAAAAAAGCTGTGTTGTTTTAAAATGCCAGCTTTCTGGGCCGTTCTGCCAGGGTAAACTCTGACTCTTTCAAGCAGGCAGTCCTGACTATGGAGCTTTTGAGTGTTGTTTAACACTGTTGCAGCTTGCTTGCTGGCAGGGACCTTGAACCGCCAAAGAGTTGTGGTACCTCTGCCATGAGGCTGGAAAGCTAGGGAATGGGCTGGATCTAGCCGCCAAAGTCACGGCTTTAGTCCTACTGATATTTCTTGGTAAAGTAAAGACTCATGTAGTCAGAGAGATATACAGTAAAAGAAAAATTCAAAGTCGAAGAAAATGTCTAAGTGGTTTACACTGTGTTAAAAATATATGCAGGCTAAAAGTTCTTAAAAGTTAAAAAAAAGAAAAAGAAAAAAAAGGAAGTAGTTTGTTGTGGTGGTACACACCTTTAATCCCAACACTTGGGAGGAAGAGGTAGATTGACCTCTGTGACTTCAAGGTGTGGCAGCACACACTTTTAATCCCAATGCCTGGGAGGCAGAGACAGACAGATCTCTGTGAGTTCTAGGTGTGGTAGCATACGCCTTTAATCCCAGCACTTGGGATGCAAAGGCAAGTGGATCTCTGAGAGTTCAAGGACAGCCTGGTCTCTTTTTCTCTTTTCCTTTCTTCTCTCCTTCCTACTTCCCCTTCCTCTTTCTTCTTCCCCTTTTTATTTATTATAAAGCAAGTTCTTTATAATAAGTTCTTTATAATGTAACACCAGCTGGTCTCAAACTTTACTGTAACTGAGGATGGCCTTGAATTCCTGATCCTCCCATTGCCCCAGATGTTGTAATTATAGGCATATAACAGTGGCTATACTATGCCTGGACAACTTGTTCCATTTAAAAATGTATCCTAAATAAAACATTAAATATGTATCTTTATGTATGTTGAGTGTTTGCCTGCATATATATATATGCATATATATATATGTGCAACATATGAATGCAATGCCTGTGGAGGCCAGAAGAGGGCAGAGGATCCCTTGGAACTGAAGTTAGAAATGGTTGTGAGCGGTCATGTGTTTGCTGGGAACTGAACCTGGGTCTTCTGGAAGATCAGACAGTGCTTTTAATTGCTGAGTCATCTCTTCAATCCCCGCTCCCAGTATGGTGTGTGTGTTTGTGGGGGGTATGTTTGTATGTGTGCACATGGTGTATACATAGAGGTCAGAGGACCACTTTGTGGAGTTGGTCCTCTTCTTCCACCTTTCTATGGACCCTGGGAATTGAACTCAGGTCATCAGGCTTGTACAGCAAGCCACTTTACCTTCTGAGCTATTTCACCTGTTCTTTTCCATCTTGTGGTAGTTTGCTCAGGATACTGCCTAGGGAGACAGTTGACTACCTGTTGCTTCCAAGTCAAGATGTAGGACTCTTAGCTCCAGCCCCACCACATATGCCTTCATGCTGCCATGCTCCCCGCTGTGATGGACTGAACCTCTGAACTGTAAGCGAGCCACCACAATTAAATGTTTCCTCTACAAGAGTTGCTGTGGCCATGGTGTCTCTTCACAGCAATAGTAAACGCTAGCTAAGATACATCTAAATCTTGTAGTTGGTTTGCTAAGGATACATGGAGTCAGGTGTTCAGCAAAAGAAGTTGTGGAAAGTGATTTGATTGTCTCTATTAGTGGTAGCAAATGGGATCACTGTTTTCCTGGTGTCTAAAGATGAGTGTGGGCTTCTGATTCCTCTTGGACTACTGAGCCAGTCTAGAGCATCTGCAGGTCAGCTACTAAATAGAGCAGCAGGGTTATGTGCACTTGTCTTCCTTGAGCCACTTTAGGTTTAAGATGGCGTGCAGTGGGAAGGTTCAGGATGTCCATTCTTGCTTTTCATTCTGCTGCCAAGAGTCCTGTCAACTCCAGCTTGCCCTTCATCTGCCTACTGTTTGGGTTTGGGAATTTACAGAACATGAGTCATTGAAACTCCTTTTCCCCAAATGGGACAAGTGTCTTAATTGAGGTCATGCCAACACCTAGTGTGACAGAATCTTCCCCGTATCCTCCCCTGGCACACAGAGAGAATTTACACAGCCAAAGAATGGTGTGAAACTGTGTCTCCAACTGTGTCCATTGGGATAAGCCAGATGCCCAGTTGGATGCCCAGTGCACAGCTCCCTTGCCAAGTTATGTTGTTCTGTTTGGTCCTAGGCCAAATGGCATCTTAGTGGGTGGGCCATCAGCCCTGGCCTTTCTTCAGCCTCCTTGGGTCTAGGATGAAGTGCCCAGCCATCTTTTATTGGGTAGTAGGAGTGAGCTTACGGAAATAGTAATTGCCCTTGCTGTTACTTAATATTTACATAGCTTTCTTTACATTTGTAACTGTAGTGCCCTGATGTGGGTTTATTTGGATTATAAAAGCTTTGGGTTGCTTGGTAAAATTCAATGGAACCCATTTACCAGCAATTCGGCAAGATGAAAGAGCTTCCTGGGTGAGCATGCCATGCGAGGAGGTGGACAGGTCTGAATTAGACTGAACCAGTATTATGCTTTGTGTAGTGTATGTAGGCACTGTGATTGGTAGACACACCCTTATTGAGCCTGTGAGCTTTCAGCTATTTCCTGATAGCCAGGTGATGGGACTCACTAGGTAAATAGATCCCCTGACCCTCATAATTCTTGGACTTTTGTGCTTGGTTTATGTTATTATTACACATAGATTGTCTGTGCTTTCTCAGAATTTCACTAATGTTATCTACAGTTGCTGTAATTTGATTTCTAGTCTCATCGTAGTCAAAATGCACATGAAAAACCATCAAGGAGCAATGCCCCAAAAGAGAGCTAAGATCATCCCACAGGGTTCCTTTGGGTGCATCTTGCATCAAGGAGCAAACCCCCCAAAGAGAGCCAAGATCATCCTACAGGGTTCCTTTGGGTGCACCTTGCATCAAGAAGCAATCCCTCAAAGGAGAGTCAAGATCATCCCATGGGCTTTCCTTGGGTGAACCTTGCATCCCAACAGTAAGCTTGGCTTTCTGTGAGTACGATATGAATAACATTCTTACAACTCCATTTTAAAATTTATTTTTTGCCTTCTTTTTGTAAAATTACAGAGTAATATGGGAAAAAAGCCCAATAGCTTTCTTGGTAATATTTTCAGGCACATGACTTTTTGAAATGAAGCTAAATGTGTAGGCAGCTTGGGGATGACACATGGCTCCAGCGGCTGCCTGGGTCCTGGCTTGGTCCTGGCTTAGATCTGTGTCTTAGATGTACTCGGATTTTCCTCAGGCTGCAGGTCCTGCTGGAGCAGGAGTTCTCTAAGGCTCGGTGCTGTCTATGAATGATGGTTTACCCCCCATATGCAGCCCAGGTGACACAGCTCCTGTTGCTGGTGTGCTTAGGAAGGTACTGGCTCCTGCCAAACCTTCCCCTTGGCTCTTTTCACAAAGAAAGGAGATCCAGATTCTAAAGTGTTTTAAGTCTTTCAGGGCCAAATAATCAAAAGACAAGAACGGGAGGGACAAACATGATTTCTATGAATGGTTATAATTAACCGATTGACTTTCCTTCTGTTATTGTTGTCATTATTAACATCACCATTGCTAAGGCTGTGACCGCTGGGGTCACCACTGCTAAGGCTGTGACCTCTGGGGTCACCACTGCTAAGACTGACCACTGGGGTCATCACCACTGCTAAGGCTGTGACCACTGGGGTCATCACTGCTAAGGCTGTGACTGCTGGGGTCATCACCACTGCTAAGGCTGTGACTGCTGGGGTCATCACCACTGCTAAGGCTGTGACCACTGGGGTCACCACTGCTAAGACTGACCACTGGGGTCATCATCACTGCTAACATGACCACTGCGGTCTTCAGACTTCTTATACCCATGCCCTTTAGCTCCTGATCATGAGTGGGAGGACCACGCCCAACAGCTGTGATGTGGAACTTTCTTTTTCTCTTCTCAGGTAATCTGAAACCTCAGAAATGTTCCGACACCAGCCCCTCAGTTGTTTGTTATTCAGTACTGGGAATATTTAGCTCTTATTTACAGTCTCAGGTTATGGGGCTCACTCTACCTGTGAGGGGATGTTAGAGTCCAGTTGAAGCTTCTATTTTGAGAAAAAAAAATTAATATGTATGGGTGTTTTGTCCGTGTGTTTATCTATATACCCATACATGCGGTGAGTGTCCTAAGATGCCAGAAAAGCATGTATAATTACCTCGGCCTGGAGTTAGAGACATTTGTGAGCTGCTGGAACTCAGACCTGGGTCTTCTGCAAGAACAGCCAGTGCCCTTAACTACCGAGCCTTCTCTGGCCTCCGGAGCTTCTGCCTTGGTATTTACCAGGACCGTTGCTGATTGGTTCTTAGCTGTGTGTCTTGATCTGGTAACTGGGTTTCTGTCTGGATTATTTGATGGAATCTTGAACTGTAGACCCAGGCAGTCACTTTCCTCCCTCTCTTGACTCTGGGTCTTGGCTTTGGAAACCTGCCCAGATGTCCTCAGTGCCTTCAAATCTCCTACACTCTGCTACCCCTACCTCCTTCCCCACCTAGCAGTTCAGATGGAAGCCCCGCTTGAGTCTCAGTGTCTTCAACAAATGTCTCGTTAGCATCTTTAGATTGCCTGAACTCTCTTTTAAGTAGAATTTGATAGGCTAATCCTGAAGGGGAGAGGGAAAGAACATGGACAAAGCATAAAAAAGATTGCTTTGAGTGAGGTTTATCTTCATTGTCAACTGATGGGATTTAAAGTCACCACGGAAACACCTCTGGCTGTATCTGTGGGCATGTTTTTAGTAAGTTTAACTGTGCAGGGATGACCTCTCCAAAGGTAAAGCTGGGGTCCTAGCCCGAATCACGAGGAGACAGTCAAGCCGAGCAGCCAGCAGCATTCATCTCTCTTTGCTTCCTGACTGTGAGTGCAGGGTCACCAGCCACCACCTGCTCCTGCTGCCATGACTCCGGCAGTGATAGACTGTGCCACCTCGAACTGTAAGCGGAGAGAAAAACCTTCCTATCTCAAGTTGCTTCTTGTGGGGTGTTTGTTGTCACAAATAAGGAAAGCGACTAACACAGCGCATTTTTTCATCCATTAGAAATGCCACCCCACGGTGGACTGTGGCTCTGTGGCTCGTGTCTGGAGCTGCGTCTGCATTTAGCCAATCCTGGCAAATATTTGCTGCATAAGAATGAGGGGGCACCCTGCACTGATGGGCCTGACCGGGGGCACATGGCTGTGAGCTCTTATGGACTGGAATGGCTGTCAACATGTTCACTGCTATTATTCCACATATGTTCAGCTGCATGAAGGAATAGATGCTGGGGATGCTGAGATTGGCATGTGGAGTCAGGTTCATTCCTTGCTGTCCCAGGATTGATTGTGACCTCTGGATCTTTTCTCCTCTTCCTGTCTGTTGTAATTAGAGTTCTGTTCTTAGAGTGAGCACCCATTTAAGCTGAAGGATCCAGAAAATCACTTTGATATATTTTTTTAAAAGTCTTCTTTTTTTATGTAAGGCATGGTTTTTTGAGTAAAGTCCAGGATGTAAATTGGTGGATATGACTCTGAAATATGTCTTTAAAAATTGCTTAAGTGGATAGCTGGCGTGTTGACACACAGCAGTGCTCTAGTCAATACCATTTGAGTAGAAGTTGGAAGTACCCTGCTCTCTAAGTACAAGAGATGAAATATATCCCCAGATTCCATGCTTGGCTGTTAAGGGGTTAATTGCAGCTGAGGCTTCTTTTTTTTTTTTTGTTTTTCTTTTTTTTTTTTGGTTTTTCGAAACAGGGTTTCTCTGTGGCTTTGGAGCCTGTCCGCCTGTCCTGGAACTAGCTCTTGTAGACCAGGCTGGTCTCGAACTCACAGAGATCCGCCTGCCTCTGCCTCCCGAGTGCTGGGATTAAAGGCATGCGCCACCATCGCCCGGCCAGCTGAGGCTTCTGAATGCAGAACTGAGCAAGGTTTTCTAGGTGGCATAATTCACCTCTGTGTGTACTGGACCTCTGCACTGTAGCCTGGTCCAGTTGTTTTATCTTTCATTATTAATTATTAATTAAGATAGGCTCTTAGGCTGGCCTTACACTGGCTATATAATCAAGACTGGCTTGGAACTTCTGATATGGCTGCCCCGCCTCCCAAATACTGGGAATACGGGCTTGTATTGCCGTGTCCAGCCAAGTAGGTCTGCCTTAGACCTTAAGAATGTTTGCTTTCCATAGATCAATATCCCAGGGAAGTAAAAGGCACGTTCAACACAACCCATGATCGAATCAAGGGGGAGAGTGTCTTGATGGACGTATGTGAAATAATTTCATTTTTAGGTTTATCTTCATCAACTATTTGGACTTCTTATGGAGTTCCATCCTCCCAGACTATAATGAGAAGTTTCATATGAAAATAGAAATTGTTTTGGGTATGTATGTGTGTGCATGTGTGTGATCTGTTTGCCATGAAGGTAGAGTGTAAAACTAGGCTTGCTAATCAAGAATAGTGCTTCTGCCAGCTATGAGCTAAGACCATAGTTGGAATCAGGGCAGGGCCATGCCAAGCGCACACTAGATGCTAGCTAAAGTGGCAGGTGGGTACCCTGCAGGGTGGGAGATCATCGTCAGTCATGGCTTGTTGCTGTCTTCCTATCTTTATCCAAGTGCCCAGCAGGTTGGAAGCAGGTGTCCCCTGCAGGAAGAATCAGAAGGAAATCAGTATCTGAAGTCTTGGACCCAAGGGGCAAAACACAGGAGGCTTGAGGTTTCTGAAATGCGAATGTCCAATAGTAGGAGATTTCTGATTTCTAGAACAGCACAGCCTGCTAGACTTTGTGCAAACACAGCTGGCTGACCCCTATGCAGAGTTGGAAAGTAAGAAATAAAGAAGACTGATGATTCACAGTCTTCAGATATAAAGTTGGTCACTTAATTTTGTGTTCATTTTGATGTATGCTGTCTCTGTCAGGTTCGTTTTTCTCCTTGCTGATACCATTACTGTCATCATCAAACATTTACTGAGTCCCTGCTGTGGGCACGGTTCCATTCCCAGGAGCAAAGGGAAGAGAAATAAGGGAGAGATGTGGTTTCTTCTTTTAGGGAGGTTGTTTTCTGTTTAGAACTGAACTTAGGCACTAGAAAAGTTATGGGATTTATTCGTTCTACAAATGTGTACCGGCATAGTGCCGGCTGTACTTGCCAGGTGCTGGGCTCAGCGTTTCAGAGGTGAGTCTGGAGGTGTCCTTTCTGCTCCTTGTCACCATCTGGATAGCGATGGTAGGTCGATTGACTAGTTCTTTCATTGCTTTGACCAAAATGCACAAGAAGAAACAACTTAAGTAGGGAAGGGTTTATGTCTCTCATATGGCTCGAAGGGTACAGTCAATCATGGGAATGGTACTTAGGGTGGCGGCAGGAGGTGGGGTTATCTGGTCACATTGCATGTATAATCGGGAAGCAGAGAGCAGACAGGAAATGGACCTGGGATAAGACCTCAAGACCCACCCCCAGGATCTACTTCCTCCAGTGAGACTCCACCTTCTAAAGGTTTCCCAACTCATCAGACAGTGCCATCAGCTAGGGACTGTGTTTGAACATGTGTGGCCACTGGGGACATTTCACAGTCCAAACAACAATAAGCAGGTGAGAATTTTGATGTATGATCTGTCAATGAAATACCACAGCCAGAAATGACAGTAGTAGCATGGTGTATTAAAATAATGGGCCACCAAGACATGCATGGATCTAATCTACATGGGAGCTGGTAAAAGACAAGATCTCCTGAGTAAATTGGGAGCCTGGGGACCATGGGAGAAGGTTGAAGGGGAGGGTAGAGGCAGGGAGGGGAGCAGAAAAAAATGTAGAGCTCAATGAAATCAATAAAAAAAAAACCAAAATGGCTTTAAAATAAAAAAATGGGTCACTGTATGAATCTTAAAAATAAAGATATAGTTTTTTTCTTAATTCTCATTTGTAAGGAGAATTCCATGCAGATTCAATCGTGTGTGTGTGTGTGTGTGTGTGTGTGTATGGAGGGGCGAGGTGTTGTGTGGGGGTACACCCATATGTGCATGTGTGGAGACCAGCAGTCAATGTGGGATTCCTTCTATGGCTCTCCACGTTATCCTTTGAGATGGAAGTGCTCATTGAACCTGGTGGTTACCACTTGGCTAGACTGGCTGACTGTGGGATCCCCTGTCTCTGCCTTTCAGCCCTGGGATTACAGGTGGTTACCTACCATCATGGTGAACTATTTACAGGGATGGGGTGGGGTGGGGAGGCTAAGAGGTGGAGGGGGAAGTGGAAGTTGTTAGCGATCAGGACTCAAGGCTCTCATGTTGTCACAGCAAACACCTTGTCATGAGAGCCGTTTCTCCGGCTCGAAACAATGCTGTTTTAACCACGTATTTCTTGTGTTGCTTTTCAGTGGCAGCCTTAGGTATAATCACAAGCAGACATGCAATCCTATGTCTCATAAACAATGGGGATAGCCGCAATTCATCTCTTCCAAAGAACACTGGTGTGGAGCTTGAGAACAGTTCTGTTTCCTTTCTGGTGTGGGTTAGAATTCCCTCAACGCTCGCTTTCATCAGGCGCTTGACAGAACGGTAACAAGTATGCGCAGTACTGATGTTTTCTGTGTCACAGAAGAAAGCATCTGAGAGCTTTGGTTAGCAGGTGTCGGCGTTAGCATTCAATCATGAAAACTGGAGAGTCAGATTTTTCCTATTTCCCCTTCTGGGCATTGGGCATTTATCCCTTCTCAAGGAGGAAATTTGAAAGAGAAAAAATGGAGTCTGTTGTGTGGCAGTCCTTTATCCGCTATAAATCACGTTGCAGAATAGAATTAGGGCGTCTGGTGTCTTCAACCAACTAGGGGTAGTTAATTTTCTTTGTATCAAATAGGGATAATACCAAGAACTTGCCTGCCTACTTCTCCCCTGCCCAGGATGTTCAGATCCGTAATAAAATACCAAGGGAGCTGCGGAACCTTTCTCCCTGGGGAGCTCTGTGAAAAGGTGTTCAGACACTTAACTGCCTGAAGTAATTGTGCAGAATTTTGCGTGTCTTACTTCAAACAAAGCAAAGCAAGATGTGGAAACTGAGACTTAGAAATATGGGCATGATAAAAAGAATTCTTCTTTTTCTACTCTAAGCTTCTCCAATTTCCCCACGGGGTAGGTTAGTTTGAGTATAGAAAAATTTGTTAGACTTGGTGAACATTAGGCTTGTGACAATGGCTTATATAAGATCCAAATGTCTATTTGTAAAGCATTTTGCAGTTTTCAAAACACTTCCATTATTGTTCCACAGTGGGCTCATTCCTGTGACCCGCATATGACTGGTAAGGATTCCAGGCCAGGAGGCGGTGCGTCTTGACATTAACTCTGGGTTATTAAGTGGTGGGACTCGGAACAGGCCTCTTGACCGCAAGTTCACTTCCTTCCATCTTTCCTTAAATATGACCGTTTGTCCCCCTCAGTGTGAAAATCAGGGCCCCGCAGGTTCTGGATCGCTAGATGGCGCTTCTGTCCCATGATCCTTTTTACTGCGAAAGAGAAGATAATGAGGGGAGAGGGAATCTCCCCAGGCTATTTCATCACTTCTGCTTTTTGTAATTAATTTAATTCTTGGACACTTTCATACATGTGCTCTACTGGAGGCAGACTCTTCTGTCCTTCCAGCCAGTTTCCAAATAACCACACAGGGACTTCTCGTTAATGATAAATGCTTGGCCAATAGCTTAGGCTTGTTTTTAGCTAGATCTTATAACTTAAACGAACCCATTTCTATTACTCTGTGTGCTGCACCAGGCTCGTTTACCTCATCTGCATGCTCTCCATTCTGCTCGCTCACTCTGTGTCTCATGGTGTCTCCTCAAACGCTGCCCTTCTTCTATAACCAAGACAACTTATAATAGAAAGCATTTGATTTGGGACTTATGGTTTAAGGAGGTTAGAGTTCATGACCATCATGCTGGGAACATGGAGATGAGCAAGCAGGCATGTTGCTGAAGCAGGAGCTCAGAGCTTTTGTTTTGAGACACAACCATGAGACACAGAAAGACACTGGGAAAGGTGCCAGGCTTTTGAGTCTTCAAAGCCTGCCCCCAGGCACGCACCTCCTCCAACAAGGCCACACCTCTTCCAACCCTTCCCAAACAGTTCTACCTACTGGGGACCAAGCATTCAAATATGAGCCTATGGGGGCCATTTTCATTCAAACCATAGCCTTGTTTAGGGCGGAGCATTCACCTGCTCGTCATTCTCAGTGCTCTCTGCAGCCCCGTCTCTGCATTCACCCACCACCTTCAGTGGGAAGAAGGGCTCCCCTCATGAAGGCTGAAGACACATTCATTAGTCTGGTGCTGGCTGTGGTGGGGGACGGAGTTCATGGAGAGCTACCCTCTTAACTAACACATCGTTGTTCATGTCGAGGGGTTTTCTCAGCACTGTTCCCCACAAATGTCATACTACTTACAAAATTTCAAAATTGGCCCTATTCGAGTATATCAGAACTGATGCTTAAAAGCGAGGAAGGAGCGAGCTTGTTTGTGTACGAAGAGTACGTTCTTCCATATAACCACACCAACGGTGTCCATTACCCGTTCCTTACAGTATTAGTATGGACCGTGTACTTCAGAGAACCAAATCAAATCACTTAACTAAAGCTTAAAACTCAAGCAAAGAAACTTCCGAGTTAACAGGCCCACGTGTGTTCACCAATTGACTATATCTCTAGGAAGAAAAGCCGGCGTCTCATGGAGGGCTACTGCACTAGGCATCATTTGCCGAGGTGACCTCTATCACACTGTGTGGGAAATTATATCCTCCCCCTCCCCCCACAGCACTTTTACTCCATGTGAATTGACTCTAAAAGATGCAGGCACTGGTAAAGAAAGCAGCCCTTGTTAATGCAGCTGTTTGAGGATTTTTGAGGCCAGAGGAGAAGAGAAGTTTCGGAACAGTCACTGAGTCCACTGTGAGAATGACGGCCATCATACAGGAGCTCCTGACCATAGATGGATATGGCCCCAGGGTCAGTCTCAGAGTCTCAGACTCTCAGAAGCCAGATTTTTGTGGACTGTGGGCTCCAGACTGTCCTAGTTTCATTTCTGTTGCAGTGATAAAACATCCCATCAACAAATCAACTTGAGGGAGAATGGGGTGATTTGACTTATAATTTCAGGTCATGCCCCATCACTCTCGGGAAGTCCCAGCCTTAGGGATGCAGGCAGCTAGTGATGTCACATCCACAAGGAAGTGCAGAAATAATTAAATGCATGCATGCTTAATACTCAGTTTGAATTTGTTTACTGGGCCACAGTGTGGGACTCAAATCCAGGGAGTGGTACCACTCACAGTAGGCTTGTTCTGAATTCAACTCAGTTAAGACAGGATCTCTCTCATCTGTGATCAACCTGTCTAACCAATCCCTCGTTGACACCCTGTCCAGGTGACTCTAGGTTGGTTCAAGTTGACAGAAATAACCATCACACAGGGGGAGAAACTTGTCTTGTTTCAGCATAGGGGACCCTAGAAAGCTGGGTGCTAATTTAATTGTGCAAACATTGCCAATCTTGAATTATTATTATTGTTTTTGAGACAGAGTCTCTCTCTGTGTCCCAGACTAGCCCAGAACTCCCTGTGCAGCAGCGTGGGGCAGCTTTTCTAGGCTGTGTAGATCACAAGAACTGCCTTGTAAGACCGCATGCCATGTATAGTATAATTCTACAGTGTCTCGGTGTGACTGCTGCAGGGAGAGAGAGAGAGAGAGAGAGAGAGAGAGAGAGAGAGAGAGAGAGAGAGAGAGAGAGAGAGAGAGAGAGAGTCGCCACCATCTAAATGTTATTATATGTGTCACTAATGACTTTACCTGGTTAAGCAACTGGTATAGACTGGTTCGCCTCTGGAAGACCTTTGCTGGCCCTACATTCCCAATAAAAATATCAATGAGATTTGCAGTTCCATCAGTCATCGCCACGGTGGCTTTGTGAGATTGTATAACATGAGCACAGTGTTTGTCACGACTGCAATGCTGCTTAGTCGTGTTAGCCATCGTGTTAGCCAGTTTCATGTGGGCAATGTATTCGCCACGGCCGCTTGTCATTTGTTGTTTTAAAATTGTATTTCTCTTCCTCCCTTCCTTCTTCTCCCTTCTTCCTCCTTGCCCTCCCTGCTGCCCCCTTCCTCCTATGCCTTCCTTCTCTGTCCTCCCCCTTTTCTATCTCCTTCTTCCTCCTTTTTTCTTCAGATGTGGTTTACTTTATTTTTTTATTCTCCTCTATTCAAGGCTGACCTTGAACTCCCTATGTAGCCCAGACTGACCGTAAACTCGTGGCAATCCATGCCTCTGCCCCCTCAGTGCTGGGATCATAGGCAGGCAGCACCACACCCAGCAGCTCAAGTCGAATGCAACAGCAGCTGATGTTTCTCTTAGAAGCTGGATAACCTGAGCTGTCTTCTGTATAGTTCATGGAAAATTTAAAGCTGGGAAAATGACACTGTTACCTTCTTGGGCTGTGAAAGGGTGCGAAAGTCTATTTTGTTAGCAGTGATTGCTAAACAGCCTTGTTTTGGGGAGAGGTTGTTAAGGGGTCTTCTTTGGAGGGGACCTAGTCATAAAGTTCTGAGCTCAAGATCCCCCACCCCTAGAGTGTCTAACATTTAGTGTTCCAGCCATCTGGTTCTCTGTTCTCCTCGTAAGTTGGTCTCAGCTATTTGCAGTGAAGATGGGGGTTTCCAGGCATGGAGTTCCACGCTGGAATGAGATGGTCAATATTGATGTCTTTTATGGCTGTGTGCTGGGGAGTGTCTGCGCAAATGCTCGGCCAAGCTTCCCTCTTCCAGTCTGTTCTCAGACAAGGACTGGCGTATGTTGAATGATTAACTCGGCCTGTGGTGAGCACTTAGAGGTCTTTAAAGTCCTCTAAAGTCAGTTCTTTGAGGCAGGTAGTCTTTTCCTCTGTTTATACTATTTAAAATAGGGACTGGTTCAGCTTTTAGATTACAAAAGATCTTTTGTGTGTGTGTGTGTGTGTGTGTGTGTGTGTGTGTGCTCTTCATGGAAGCCAGGGGGCAGCATTGTGTGGCTTCCTTTATTACTCTCCGGCCTCTCACTGACCCGGAACTGGCCATTTTTCTGCTAGCTGCCCAGAGAATTCTGGGGGTCCTCCTTCCGATGCTACCCAGTGCTGCAGATCTGGGCAAGTGTCATGCCAGTGCTGGGGATCAAGACAAGTGTCATGTGAGTTCTGGGGCCTGTGCAGCAGGTACTTTACACACTGAGACATTCTTCCAGCCTTCACAAATACATGAAATAATATTTACTAATAGGAACTCTGAATCTAATATCCTTTGTTTAGCTTTTCTCCTGATCATTATCCATAATAACTTGTAACCAACATTCTAAACAAAGGCAAACACCCATAATCCATTTTTTGGGGGAATGTGGGCATAGTTTTCCAGGCTACTTCCTGCTGATTGGGGGCACTGATAATCTTATGGGGACCTAAAGAAAATTTAGACTTATGATCAAGTCCTGACTGGAGTATCCTGTGAGACTTGATCATCTCAAGCATCAGTCTTTAAACTGTTCTGGATGTAGAACTCAGACATCTGGGCCATTACTCCTATTGAAGATTTCTCAGGGAGTCTTCCTTGGTCAAATCTGATTTTTCAGAATGAATCCACAGTCCCTCATTTCCTGTGGAAACAAGAGCAAAACCTCTTCTCCAAAATAACATATCTTTTGACTTAAACTTTAAAGTCAAAGCAATATATATATATATATATATATATATATATGAATAATCCAGCAGCATTTATAATAAAATGTCTTTTAGCAGTTTTGCTCCTTCGTCAGTCATCAAACAATTTAAAGACAACACAATAACATACAGTATCTAGACTCTCTGTGTATTTTTCATTTTTATATGGCTTTATTTTAACTTCTGTTTCTTTTATTTTTATTTTTAATTTTTGGCTTTTTGAGACAGGGTTTCTCTTTGTCTCTTTGGCTGTCCTGGAATTCACTCTATAAACCAGGTTGTCCTTGAACTCACAGAGATCCCCTGTCTTTACCTCCCAAGTGTTCAGATTAAAAGTGTGTGCCACCACACCCAACTACTCTCTTTTCTTTTTTCTTTTAAGGACTTTATCCTTTTCTTTTCTCCCAAGCCTACATATATTTTTAAACACATAATAAACCATTTAGAGGTTTTCTTCATATTTGAATCTATCTTTACTGTATATCTCTCTGTTTCTGACCACATGAGTCTTTAATTTGCTAAGTGATAAATGATATGCTAGGATTAAAGCCGTTCTTTGACAGCTGGATCCAGCCCATTCCTTAGCTTTTTTTTTTTCTGAGAGCCTAGCCTCATGGCAGAGGTACAGGGCCATGTTTATTGCCACAACTCTATGGTGTTTCAAGGTCCCTGCCACCACCAAAAAATATGCAGTCAGCTTTTCATTAATACCATTTTAGTGTTTCGTGGAAGGACCTCTTAAAAGAGCTGCAAGGTTTTGCAGGTAAAGCTGAGTTAGGAAGTTTCTCTTAAATGAGATGATCTTGCCTCTAGCAAAGAAAGCAAACCTGAGAAATTGCTGCTACCAAGAAGCCGTGTTTAATGCTGTTATTTTGTGTCTAGAATTACTTCCCAAGCTCTCTCAGGTTTTCTGTGGATGCATTTGTCCACACATTGGGCACCATTTGTTGACAGAGATTTCTGTCATGCCTGGTCCTGCAGTTGTTCAGTCTCAAAGAAATACATAGAGGTCTACATTAATTATAAACTGTTTGGCCTAGTATCTCAGGCTTCTTATTCACTCTTATAACTTATATTAGCCCATAATTTTTGTCTGTATTAGCCATGTGGCTTGGTACCTTTTTGGTCAAGGCAGTTACTTCTTGCTTGCTCTGTGTCTGGGTGAAAACTGTAGGCTGAATCTTTCCTCTTCCCAGAATTCTCATTGTCCCCCCTCTACTTCCTGCCTGGTTACTCTGCTTATACTTCCTGCCTGTCTACTGGCCAAACAACATTTATTTTAAATACAAGTGACAGGGTAAAGACCATTGTCCCAAAGCAGAGCACCAGCGTTTCTCCTGCTTCCTGATGTCACAGGAAGCATGGCCATCACATCCTCCTCCTGCCACCATGCCTTCCCTACCATGTATTATGGAATAACCTTTTTGTACACTGTGAAGATTGTCTTTGCTAAGGCACCTTCTGATCGGATCAACAAAGAGCAGACTGGCCAGTAGCTAGGCAGAAAGAGGTTAGGTGAAAGAGCCAAATTGAGAGGGTGCTGAGAAGAAGGGCGGAGTTGAAGGGGTCTCAAGGAGATGAGGAGAGAAGCCAGATGAAAATGTGGCAGAGTGCAGATAAGAAATACGGGTTAATAAGTTGTAAGAGGTAGCTCGTAACAAGGCTAAGTATAATTAATAGTAAGTCTCTGTGTGTTTATTGGCGAGCTGTTGGTCATGACGGAAAAACTCTGTCTACAATCATGACAGGCAACATTCTCGAACCTTGAGCCAAAGCAAACCCTTCTTTCTTTAGCTGCTCTTTTGTCAGGGCAGTGAGAAAAGTAACCAACACACTAAACTAGAGAACTGTGATACTGCAACCCAGCTCTTCTCCCTGGTACACAGTCACAGACCCTGATGTAGAGGAGGCCAGAAGTGGGGCTGCATGTGAGTCTGGGTTCTAACCCTTGTGCTCTTGTGACAGGCACAGAAAACATGCTGAAAGGTAGATACTAAAAATGTGAAGGTAGACACCAACATGGTGAAGCTCCCACCCTTCCAAAAGCAGATGCCATGTCCCTTAGCACAGATGGGGCCTTGCACCTGCCTGTGCAGGTCACACTGATGCACAGTTTTCTTAACTCTTCCTTCCCGGGAGAGGTCTGCCATGGAAGAGAGTCCAGTTGTGCTGCTGGCTCTGAGAGCCCTCTCCACCGTTACCTTTCTTGATTGGCGTTCCTCCGGAACACGGAGGCCTCTGCATATACTTTAACTGTTTCCTTTTGCCTGTGCTGTAGATATGCCCCAGCTGGCTGTAGATACCATGGTGTGTTACTGTACTTCCCTATTCTTCCACTAAGAGGATGACTCCCCTCTTTTGTGTACATGGGAACTGAGTGCTAATAAGTGGTTTCCTAAAGTAAGGCAGTGATCAACAAACAGAACAATAGAACCCGAGAAAGACCGGTTCCTTCTTGAGCTTGTGCCATTTCTCCTGGCTTTAGGCAGACTTCCATCTGGCATCTAGGTCCTGGGGCAGCTTTGTACCTCAAAACCTTCTTTCTTTTAGCTAATTTAGTGTGTGTGCTTGCCCATAATCTACAGGATTCTTCTTATCATTCAAGATTTATTTTTCTTTTTAATTACGTGTCTCTGTGCAGGTACATGCTGAGTGTAGATACCTGCAAAGTCCATAAGGGAATTGCTAATTCCATGGAGTTCCAGGCTGTTCTAAGATACCTGACATGGGTGTTGTAACCCAAACTCAGGTCCTCTAGAAGAACAAATGCCTTTACCCTCCAAGCCATTTCTCTAGCCCCATGATCTACAGTTTTTAAGCCTTATATAGATTTTAGTTGATACTGGACCTTTATGCAATGAGATGGCAATCTACTAATTTGAATTTTTCTAGTCTTTAGTCACAGGGTTTCTTCCTTTGAACATGATTTTCATCGTCTACTTAGCTGCCACCTGAGAATAACTCCTGCTGACTAGTGTTTTCTGTGTGTCAGAGAAGGAACAGTGTTGGCTCCCACAAGGACACTAACATTGCTTTTTAAAAGCTCATTAACACAACTGAAGTGACCTCAAGGGACCTTTCGAGGTTTTTGTGACAAGCTTTTGTTTACTGGTATCCTGCTGCATTAGTCAGGGGTCTCCAGAGAGAAGGAAGTAAGCTACAGACGGATGAGGGGATTTGTCTCCCAAGACCGCAGGCTGTGACAGCCCACCACGGGCTGTGTTCATGTTAGGGAACCAAGGAAATCAGTAGCTCTGACAGACAGTACAGAGCTTCATTACTGGGGAAGACTAAGGCGGGCTCCTGAGCCCGTGATGGAAGACCCAAGTCTCACTGTACACGGAACTCTGACATCCAAAGGCAAGAAAAGATGCGCATCCCTGATCCAGAATAGAGAGGAGGAACTCACTCTTCTGCCTCCTCAGTGTTCCAGTTACACCTCCAGTCGCCTGGGTGGTGACTGTCCCCAGTAGGGTAGATGAACCCCTCTCAGCAGACCTCCAGAAACGATGCCCCACCAGCTCACTAGGTATCCCTTAATGCTGTAAAGTTGATGCCCAAACTGACAGCGTCCCGTTCAGGAGACAGATGGAGAATGTGAACTCCGCTGTCGTGCAAATCCTGTTTGAGGACTTTGGGACTGACCTTGGCAGGTTTTAGAACCTCCTTAGACCTCAGCTCTTCACTAGAACATGAGAGTAATGTGTACTCCCGAGTGACTGGGTGACTGTGAAGATAGCATGCTCCAACATAGATCATGTGCCTGATGTATCACGTGTGTAAAATCCTGGGTAGAAGTTTCACTGTAGTTGCCTACATAGGATCTGTCCAGGTAAAGCCGGGAAACATTAGATAGTGGGATGGGAGGGGCTCATGAGCCTCCACTCCAGCCAAAGAGCAGTGACAATTGGTGACTTCTCTGGGAAGGGGAATCAGTTTTCTTTAAGGGTGTGACCTCTGGTAAATGAATGGCTTCACACCCATGATATGGACAACACACATTGTACTTGGTGAGTCACTAAAGAAAAAAAAAATACATGCAGTTGGGAGGGGGTGGGAGTATGTCTAAGGATTTGGGGGGAAGAATTGGGAATGAAAATAATCAAAATATATTGCATGTATGAATGAATGAAAATATTTTAAGAAGGGAAATAAGCATAAGTTACTTCATATCGAAGTTCTAGGATTGGAAAAGTTTGACTGCAGAGACAGTCTGTTCTGGTAGGAATGAGCGGAAGAAAATGTGGCCTCTGTGAGTGAGGGATAGAAGCAAAACTCAAGTGAAAGTCTCATGAGATTCTAATCCCAGATTGGTAGGTTTCCACATGTAATATTTAATTATGCACCGCCTCATGAGTTTCTATTACAACTCTACTTTCTGATGCTGTAATACATACCTGGGGTTGGATATTTTACAAAGAAAGAGGCTGATCTAGTTCATGGTTTTAGAGGCTGAAAGCCCAAGGTGGGGCAGCCTCTTGATTCAGCCCCTGGTGAGGGAATTGTGACAGGCCATGTTACATGATGGGAGTGTGTGTGACAGCAATCATATGACAGGACAGGGAACAGAGCGCTTCAGCAGACAGATGATGAGCTAGCTCCCTTGTGAGACCAGCATTAATCTCTTCTGAGGGCAATGGTCTGCCCCCACCACTTGACCCACTTACCCTCCATAAAACTCTTAAAGGTGAACCACCAAGCCTCCTGTCTGTGAGCATTTGGGAGACAAAATCAGATCATATCCCATCCACTGCAGATTTGATCCACAGGTCCTGGGAGAGGGGTGTGCTCACCCCAAGCATTTACTGAACACTTCCTGCTACCGGGCTTTCTGCAGGAACTGCTGTCACAAGAAACGTGTCTGTCTTGTTCTCTCCTTTTGGCTCTTGTATCTGGCAGTGAGACAGAGCTTTAAACAAGTGCTGTTTGCTTCAACATGATGGACGTCCTGTCACTCAAAGAAAGCTGTTCTTTGCTACCACTTTATTTCTGAAGGTGGGGACTTTCTAATAACAGGAGGCTGGTCTCTCCGTTCAGTTAATTATTTAGGTATGTTTTAATCTAAGTTCTTTAGGTATTCTTTAGGTGTGTAGGTGTTGTAACTTTGGGTAGATCTACTGGAAGGAACCATCCTACTTTGTTTTTCTGTTGCTGTGACATTGACCAAAAGTCAGTGTCTGGGGGAGGAAAGGCTTTATTTGGCTTAGATGTCTCATTCCAGTCCTTCACCGAAGGGAGCCAGGGCAGGAACTATGGAGGAAAGCTGCTTGCCGGGAAAGTTCTCTCTCTTGTCTGCCCTGTCTTCTCCCCTCTTTTCCCTCTTCCCCCCTTTTCCTTCTACTTAAATAACTTTCTTATGTGGCTCAGGATCACCAGAATGGACTGGGCCCTGCTACATCAATTAAAATGAAGGAAGCACCCCAAAGATACCCCCAAAGGCTGCTCTAATGGAGACAGTTTCTCAGTTGAAGTTCCCTCTTTCCAGGTGTGTGAGCATGACAGTCACATCAGCCATCAAAGAAGTCTATATTTAAATTTTTCCAGTGACATTTATGCATAGACTACAATTTAGATTACAGACAAAACCTTGTTGGTTACATAAGGCCTACTCCAGGCTGCAATATGTAAATGGACTTCAAATGCATTTCTTGATGTTCATTTATAATCATGGGGAACATTGCTGGCATTTTTAGAACTGAGTCTAATTGAGCTAGCATAAGAATTAAGTTAACTATTAGAACATGACTAGATGCTGATAATTTGAAATTTTGCTATTAAATATTTAATGTTAGGTATTAAGAATAATGCTGCTTATATAAAATATTAAAATATTTGAGATCTGTCATGTATATAATGTTCCATATTTAAGCATGATTGCACACAAGATCGTGAGGATTCTACTGTTGTCTCCTGAATTTTGAGTCACCACATTGAATGCTGACTCATCACACTGAATGCTGACTCACCACATTGCATTTTGACTTACCACATCGAATGCTGAGTCACCATATTGAGTGCTGACTCATCAAATTGAATGCTGACTCATCACACTAAATGCTGACTCACCACATTGAATGAAAGAAAAATTTTCCACACTTGAGGTGAAAGATGTAGAACTTCCTTGAGATAGTAAAAAGCTCATAAGGGGTAAAACCAAAATTGGACTTCAAAATTTTCGTACTTTTCACCTTTTTATGTATAATTCTAGCTCATCATCTCAGACTGGTTTATAATAATTTAAATGACAAATGCATCATGGAATCATGAAGAATGTAAATCATTACTTACCACTTAGTTCATCTTGTGTCCTCCAGTAGGTATTCTGTGCCAGTAAAAGGTAACTAAAATTTTTGGAAGTGAATGGTACCCACAGGGGTCGGGGGTGGCTTGGTGGTTAGGAGTACTTGTTGAATTGACACATGATCCAAGTGTGGTTTTTCCAGCAGCCATGTTGTGTAGCTCACAACCATCTGTCACTCCAACTTCAGGGGCTCTAGCACCCTCTTCTGGCTTTTCAGGCACCTGCATTCACATGTACACATACTCTCACATAGATACACGTGCATACATATGAAAAAATAATAAAAACAAATCCTTTAAAAATATTAACCACCACCAAAACCAAACCCCTGGAGCTTGGCAATTTTTTGTTGGTTTCAAACAGCAATTACTTGGCAGTGAAATTGCTGTTTATGATGTACCCATATTCATAATGAGACATCAGCTGTTACTGCAGGCAAAATGCTGCACATCAAGTGAGCTATTTCAAGAAATACCTTCTAGCTGAAGAGTTGGTTACTGTTATTATTTAGTGAAAGCAAGTATTTTACCTTCTGGGAACATGTGGTTAATTTTAAACTTATTTTTAATGTTTCTATTTTATCATGTGAGGTACCAGTTTTTGATGTATATTTCCTTGTTTTTTAAAAGTCTATATCATAGAATAATTCATATATACTATATATAAGAAGAATAGGATGAACCCAGTGTAAGCATAGCTTCGAAAAGTTGCTAATCCTTGACACTTTTTGCTTTGTTCCTGGCCTGCTTCAGGTGGTTGCTGTTTGTGTTTGAGTCAGGGTCTCACCATGTAGCCCAGGTTGGCCCTGACCTCACAGTCCTTTCTCAAGTCTTTCCAAGTGCTGGAGTTACAGCCATGTGCCATCATTTCATTTATGTTCTCCTTTATGAAGTCAAACCAATTTCAATAATAATATTATTTTTTGTAAATGCTTTGTGATTTGACTCTAATTTCATTACCACAGCCCTAAGATTTCTAGGTATTAGTTAGTGAACAGTGTGTTAGTAGTTTCATAGTGGTCTTCTTGGCATAGACTTTGAGCCACCATCCTGACGCAGCCCCCTGAGTCATATGAATTGGAAATGTCTCTCTGCTTTCCCTCCCCTCTATTTTTCCCAGGGTGCATTTGCTGAAGCAGCTTCATTGCGCTGTGGAATTTCCTAATACTCAGTGATTCCAGTCACCACTTGAATAGTTTAACATGCCCCTCTGTCCTGGGTAAACTGTGTGTGTGTGTGCCGAGAGAGAGAGAGAGAGAGAGAGAGAGAGAGAGAGAGAGAGAGAGAGAGAGAGAGAGAGAGAGAGATCTAGAATTGAAAGCAAATTTGGGTTCTTTTTCCTTCCTCTTTGTTTCTGTTCACCTCCTTCTTCCTCTTCATCTTGCTTCTTTCCCTCCATGTCTTGCATCGGACTGTAAGTACAATACCCGCACAATGGATGACTCCTTTCCCAGAGAGAAAATCTTGTGTGGTTGTTTTCCTCTGTCAGATGCTGTCTACTCTTCTACCTAAATACTCAGGCATTAGGGGTTGCCAATTTTGATATAACCATTGCCAAATTAACTCATTTTTTTAAAACTAGGCATATTTTCATATAAAACCTTATTATTATTTATCATTTGTTTCAGTAATATGCAACTTATAAGAAGGAGAATTGGATACATGCTTGACTTTTCATTTCTGAGTTTTTTGTGGTAGTAGGTATGTGGAACCTGACACATTTATGAGAGGCACTCACAGAGTAGAGTCGTAGAGTGAAATTCTTTGTAAGGGTGTATTGATAACTGATAGGACCCTGGAAAAGCGTTGGTTCTGAAGTGGCATGAAATCGTGTTGACAATAGCTTACCAGTCCACTCGATGTGTGCTGAGGAGCACAGCTTCTGTAAACACAGTGGCACTGTCACCTACTTAGTTAGCCCTGGGACCAACTGTGGAAGCATGAGTTCTGAAGACAGACTGTCCTGCCTTCACAGTTTAGTTCTGTGGTGACCGTGGCCACTTTAGACATGTGACTTAATGTTTGCATGCCTCATTGAATCTTTGGCCACATCAGGCTAATTGAAGAGTGTAGTAAGAAGGCCGCTTGTTCCTCCCAGCCGCCCAGAACTGAAATAATCACACAGAAACTATATTATCTAAATCACTGCTTGGTCCATTAGCTCTAGCTTTTTAATGGCTAACTTTTACATATTAATTTAACCCATCTCCATTAATCTCTGTATCGCCACGTGGCAGTGGCTTACCGGCAAAGTTTTGGCATGTCTGACTCTGGCAGCAACTCCATGGCTTCTCTCTGACTCTACCCTTCTTTCTCCCAGCATTCAGCCTAGGTTTCCCTGCCTACCTAAGTTCTGCCTTGCTATAGGTACAAAGCATTTTCTTTATTCATAAATGGTAATCATAGCACACAGTGGGGACTCCCACATCAAAGAACCTCCTGCCCAGGGTTGTTGTGGGCATGATGGAAGTCATGCATAGTAAGCATGTGGGGCTAAACCCACACAGTGCCATGCCCAGTGTCAGGTGCTTTGTGGAATAAAGACAGGAAGCTTCTGAAGCTTGATTCATATGTTCCAGCCTGCTTAATGCTGCCATTTGCAACCCTTGAGTTGAAGTTTGTAGACATTGACTATTAGTAGCTGTTAACACCATTGAGAGATAAACCTCAGGCAGCTTCTTGCTCATACTCTATTATAATACCAAGAAGTATTAAAATTTATGTATTTATGTTTTTGTTTGGCCGTATTTGTTATTGAGCTGTGAGCTATTTTGGGGGAGTCTTTACTATAAAATTGTTTATACTGCATTGCTGATTCTAGTCATCGAGCTGAGTTCCTATTAACTATAGTAATGTCTCATTTTCAGGTTCGTCTAGTAATATGATTTTTAGATTTACAAACAGGTAGATTTTCTAGGTATCAAGCCATACAAATTAAGGTAGGGTTTTTGAAATATGAGAACTTCAAGACAATAAATAGTTTTGACTTTCTTGAATACTCTTTACCTTGCGTTTTAACACAGAGTTCCCGAACCTGGAGCTCACTGAATCGGGGAGACTGGTGGTTAGCAAAACCCAAGGACCTTTCTCTCCATCTCTTTCACTGAGTCCACAGTGTGTGCCACTGTGCCCAGCTTTTACATGGGTGCTGGGGATCAAACTCAGTTTTTCCTGCTTGTATGGCAAGCATTTTACCAACGGGGCTGTTTTCCCAGCTCCTTAAAATATACTTTATAATATAAATTACAACAAAATAGCATGAAATTTTGAAACAATGATGTGTAATTTAGATAATTTTGTTGCTATGTTTGTCTAAAAGGCCTTGGGTTGAGCGCACCTGTGTGGTTGTACGTGGGACATATGTAAATAGGCCTCTTTTACTTACAGTTGATAGAATGCTAGGAAACACTAAAATATGCAACTAAACTACCTGCTGCATTTAGGGTTCGACGTGCATTCAAATCCCACTTTAAATCCCAGTTCATGTGGAACATCTCAGATCCAGTAAGGACCAAGTCAGAGAGGATTCTGGGGTGATGAGCTAACCCTGGTACCTCACCCTTCATGCTTTCTTTCCTCATAGTAGAAGGGAATCAAGCACTTATCATGCAAAAGCAATTATTGCTTGCATACCATCTTTCACAGTGATTGTTTTATCACTGTCATTTATTTTCATATGCAGGCCACCTATATGTGATACAGTGCTCCCTGGATTGAAGGAGAAGCACAAGAATTGGAAATTCTTTTCATCTTGAGGTAAGTCTGCTTATGGAATAATTGATATATTTTCTGAAAATGTAGCTCGGTGGGTAGAGTGCTTCCTTAGCATTCGCAAAGCCCTGGAATCCATCGTCAACACTGCAGAAGCTAGATGTGGTGGTGTATGCCTGTTATCCCATCACTACGGAGATAAAGGCCAAAGGACCAGAAGTTCAAGGTTATCTTTGGCCACATAGAAAGTTGGGCACACTCATGAGACCGTGTTTCAAACCATAAAAGCCACTTGCTAGTTCCTTATATTTGCTTTAAAATCGATGGTTCCCTCTATGCTGAACTGTAGACTGGGCTGACTGTGTATGGGTCTTATGCAGGTAACCATGGATGCTGTGAGTTCATGTGTGTAGTGGTCCCGTCCTGTCCAGAAGGCATCTCTTGGTGGGATACTTCCCTGCTGTCTGATTCTTGGGTTCTCCCACCCCTTCCTTTTCCATCGTGTTATGGATGAGTCCTTAGACTGCTTTTTTATTTTCATGTGCTAAAGAGCACATTCCACATATCTAGAGGACGCTGTTACGTGGATGCAGATGAACGCTGCAGGCTGAGGGTCCACAGCTCCTCATTAGTACCTGCCTGGCTGCCTCAGATGCTCCTTGCCGTTGTCACTGAGGGATGCTGGCATCTTTGTCTCAGTGAGTCTGTTTTTAACACGGGAGGGATATGGTCATCCTCCCCACTTACCTTGATAATCTGTGAGAATAAACTGATACCATGCATTTGGAAAACTGAGAGGTGGAGGTATTAACATTGCGAATTGCACGGCGGATCCAATGAGAGTCAGCAATTATATACAGAGAATCTTTTTCAGCATGGGAGATTTCAGTGTTGCTTTATTCTACTACCTCTGGGCTAGTAGTGAGATGGGGTGTCAAATGCCCGCTGCTGAGTGCTTGTGTGGAGCAGAAGAGGGCAAGTGTGAAGCGGTGTGAGGAGGGTGAAAGGAGAGGACAAGTGTGAAGCGGTGTGAGGAGAGCAGAAGGAGAGGAAAGTGTGAAGTGGTGTGAGGAGGGTGAAAGGAGAGGACAAGTGTGAAGCGGTGTGAGGAGGGTGAAAGGAGAGGGCAAGTGTGAAGCCGTGTGAGGAGGGTGAAAGGAGAGGACAGGTGTGAAGCGGTGTGAGGAGAGCAGAAGGAGAGGAAAGTGTGAAGCGGTGTGAGGAGAGCAGAAGGAGAGGAAAGTGTGAAGCGGTGTGAGGAGAGCACAAGGAGAGGAAAGTGTGAAGCGGTGTGAGGAGAGCACAAGGAGCAGGAAAGTGTGAAGCGGTGTGAGGAGAGCAGAAGGGGAAGGAAAGTGTGAAGCGGTGTGAAGAAAGGAAATGGACTGATTGCATGCTCCTGTACTCATGCTTGACACTCTTAGAATTCTGTTACTAGGAAACACTTAGGGAATTATCAACCTATAGATTATGAAAAATGATTTGTTAAAACCCCACTCATGGTATATTCAGTGGCTTTCATTTGCCTGCTGTGGGAAAACACAGTGTCTGCCTTTTTCTTTCTCTGGTTTGCACCATTCATCTGGACGCCTCCAAGCATATACTATGAGACCTAGGAGAACCAAGTAGGCGTTTCTTATCACTGTCAATATTTTTGTTTGGTTTCTTTTTACTTCCTTTACTTCTGTTGGTGTTCTTCAGCCCACTGAGCACATGTGGTCTTCTGTCTGTGTGGGCTCAGGTTTTCACACATACCCACGCTTCCTCATTCTCTTAGAAGGTATGCCTAAGATTCCAAAATGTGCCAGATTGTGTTTAGTGGGCAGGCTTACTCTATTTCTTTCCAGTAGCTAGTTTCCTAGCGCAGCCCTAATGACAGGAAGCGTTTTCTGAGACTTGTCATTCCTGTATAGATAGTTGGTCTGGTCATCTTTTGTCTAATGGACTGTGTGACTATTTATGGGTCATAGACTAGAACAAAATGTTATATTGTTTTCACGAAGTTTACCTGGTTCCTCCTGGAGGAACTGAGGAGTAGTGTTCAGGCTTTTAGCAATGATTAACACAGTGGGCAGTGTCTTTAAGACCAGAGCAGGCTCAATGGTTTTAATTCTTTGTCCATTGGCCTTCTAAATTATTGCTTGGCTGACTCATCTGGTAACTTTTTTGTTCTCTTTATGTTGTTGTAAACTAGATTCTTTTGTATCTTTAGTAAGTGTTGATTCTTGTCACTTTGTGTTCTTCCAACCTAGAAAGAAAGAAATGGTTGCTTCAAAGAAACAGTTATAAAGGTCATCCGTGAATTGCTCTTTTATTCAGATAATGAGTATGAGATGGGGGAGGGGCTTGGTTTCACAATCTCCTTCATCAAATACTTAGAAAGCTTCTGGTATACACCGTGTCTACCTGTGGTGTCACAGCTGTAAGCCGGTATCATGTATGATGTGGCGTGGTGCGAGGGCAGCCTAAGTGTCAGGAAAGGATTAGCACCACAGGCCCTGTCTTCTTCAGAGTCATTCTTGCTGCGGTTCTGTTGGGGGAGCCAGAGGAAGTTCTGTTTAGGCGGACTTGCTCCAAATGGATGAGGCGTGATAAGGACCAGTCAGTTCAGTAGGTCAGCTGGAGAGACGGTGCATGGTGTACTGTCTTATTTAAGACAAGGAAGTTCAGGCCTGGCCACATGTCAGCTTACCTGACTGACATTACTGCTGCTTCAGAGAAGCCGGTTAATTGGTCACTTATGAGCTATGTGTTTGTGGCTCATGTTGGCCTTATATGAGGTACACAGCTTGAACTTAGGTTTCCTTTCTTCCAGTTCAATATTAAAAAGGTGGACTTACCAACTTAAAAAAATTAACTTTTTAGCTCATGTTTCTTTTTTTCTACACAAGACGAACATTTCCACCTCAGACTCAGGTTTTTAAAGAATAACCATAGGGCTCTGGCCGTACTACGAGGTATAGTGCTTGCTTAGCTTTTAAGCCCCAGGTGTCATCTCCCAAGAAAACACACAAGCAAAAACAACAGTACAAAATCCAGATTAATCATGATTAATCATGCAGCTTGCTTTGTCCACACACAAACACATACACACAATTTATCTCTGTCCTGCATGTCAGACCCTGAGAGTGCAGGCTGTCGGGCGAGATAACACTTCACTGCTGCGTTAGGGGATGGCTGGAATCACTGACTCTTGCCGAAAGACAAGATGAAATCATTATAGCAGGAATACTAGAAAAAAAAACATCACTCTCCTATTCAGAAAATATACTTTGAGTTTTAGTATGACCTTCACATAAGTCTAAAAATCCTGAAGCCAGCAAAAACAGTCCTAATGGCAGAAAACTGACTTGGGGTTCTGTGTTTTGAGTTTAACTCTAAAATTCTTTAATATTTTGCTTTCAAGATCACAAGTGTTCTATTTATAGGATTTGATAAAACTAGCAAAAAAAAAAATCCATGTTACAAATTGCCTAGAATGTTTCAACTATTTTCTTCCGAAGATTCATTTCCTTGTCATGTGACGACCGCCTTTAGATCCTGTGATGAATATTGTTGACAGAATTTCTTGCCTGAGATTCCTTTGTGAAATCAGCAAGTGGAATATACTGACTGTCATGTCGAGGCTTATCATTCATGAATTAATTTTAGAAGCGATGGCATTTTCTGCACGTGAAGATTTGTCTTATTTATATGTAGATAAAGAATGATATGCAGTTGTCTCCACGTTTTTGGCCCTGTGGAAGGGGGACCTGTTTTCTGAGGGTCTAAAGTAGATGTGGGCTGTATCACAATCTGGGAATGTGATGGTTATGGGGAGCTTGTTATAGGGACAATGGGAAGTGAAGGGTTGAAGGGTAGAAGAGGAGAGCCCACACTGGAATCAATTAGCAGTATGTCTGACCATCAGATCTGTAATTGCCCTTAGTAACCAAGGCAGCTAATGTAGAGAACACATCAGAGGAAATGAAAACTCCATCTTTGAAGAGTTCATAGTTTCACATACAAAATCAGGGCTGTTTGTCCCAAAGTTTTGGTTTTGAAGCTACCTCCAGGTTCCAGTGATCTGGAGCCAGCAGATCGTGTTAAGGTTTGATTTTTCAAACTGTTTTGGAGGCTGTGGTGTGGTACTTAGTACTCTGAACTGGCAACGTAGGATCACATGCTAAGAGGCAGAGTTATTCTCATAGTGGCTGGCAGTAGACATCTCAGAGTTCTGAAGATGTGAATTTGAAGCTTGCCTCTGGCAGCGCGTGCCCTCGGGTGGGGACAAAGAATTTCAAGCCATTGCTTCCTTAGTTGCCAAAAGTCAAGACCAGCATACCTCTGCATTGGTTGAGTAGCTGTCTGGTCAAGCATGCGTGGTCTCAGATATTGATTAAATGATGGCTCTAATTATCAATGCAATTTTCAGTAGTCAAAGTTGAAAGTCCTCTAAAAATCCAGTTACGAACACATCATTTTAACATAGATCAGCTCTTTATAAACTAGACGTACCTAGATGCTGTATTTTACCAACTTTTCATAAAAGCAGAAAATGGAAAGTTATCTTAAATGAACTATTATTTGGTGATGAGTAGGGCCTGCTGTATAGATTCTAGAAGTTTAAGTCCCTCAAGACTATAGTGTGAAGGTTCAATAGGGATACTCAGTATATGTTGAAAGGATGTATGTGTATGTACGGTGTGGTAGGACCCAAATACTAGGAGAGAGTTCTCGGGGTCCTAGAAGTGTCCTTGGGATTTTAGTAGAAAGAATAAAATGTGAGCTAGGCTTGTAAAGACAAAGAGGATGGGAAGGAAGATGTAGAAGGAAAAAGTTAAAAGGAAGGGAGAGGGAGAGAGGGGGAAGAAGGAGAGGGCTTATTCATAGCCAATAGGGAGCTATTTAAGGTTCTAGGTCTCTGGAAATGTACTATGTTGTGTATACACACACACACACACACACACAGGCTTGAGACAGGGTACCAATATGTAGCTCTCACTGGCCTGAACTCACCGTGGAGATTGTGCTGGTCTTGGACTCATAATGATCTTTCACCTCTGTCTTGAATGTGCTGGAGTTACAGGCATGCTCCATTGCTCCTGACCCAGGAGGAATTTGGAAACAATTATACAGGAAGTGTGTGTGTGTTTGTGTGCAAAACTGGGGAGTTAGTCATATGGAGTGGAGCTTTAAATGAATCGTCTGCACAACGTATTGGTTGAGATCACAGGGAATGTATACGTTGAATACTAAGGAATTTACTAGAAGTCAGCAGCAGAAAGATGACGGGCAAATCTCCAAAGTGCTGGAAATAAGCAACACGTGTCTAAATCTAGGTTAAGGAGAAAGTCACAATAAATAAAGTGAGGACTAAGGGGTGGCTCACGCCTTATGACCACAAGGCCCCGAGTTTAGATCCCCAGCATTCAGGTAAAACTGAGTGCATCAGTGTGCATACAGTGCCAGTGCAGCAGGGTATGTGCACAGTGCCAGTGCATCAGTGTGCATATAGTGCCAGTGTATCAGTGTGCGTACAGTGCCAGTGCAACAGTGTAGGTATACAGTGCCAGTGTATCAGTGTGTGTACAGTGCCAGTGCATTAGTGTGCATACAGTGCCAGTGCAACAGTGTAGGTATACAGTGCCAGTGTATGAGTGTGTGTACAGTGCCAGTGCATCAGTGTGCATACAGTGCCAATGCGGCAGTGTAGGTATACAGTGCCAGTGCATCCGTGTATGTGTACAGTGCCAGTGCATCAGTGTGCATACAGTGCCAGTGCATCAGTGTGTGTACAGTGCCAGTGCATCAGTGTGCATACAGTGTCAGAGCAGCAGTATATGTGTTCAGTGCAGGGCAGCAGAGTATGTGTATGGTGCCAGTGCAGCAGTGTATGCTTACAATGCCAGTGTAGCTGTATATATGTGCAGTATCTCGCACACACCCATGAACATGCATTCCCCTTCTGCACACATACACACACACACACACACACACACACACACACATGAACATATATCCCCTTCTATAGACATACACACTAAACACACACTCATGAATATATGTTCCCCTTCAGACGTATATACCCTAACTAAATACACATACACCTGTGAACATACTATCCCCTTCTACAGACAGACAGACAGACACACACACAGACACACATGGACACACACATATATACATACACTAAACCAAATTCAAATGAAAGCAGGATATACCAAAATTACCCAGATCTGTAGGATAAAATTAAAGCTGTGTTAGAAATAACAAAAACGCTGTATCAGAAATGCCCTGTGCCTTTGACTCCTTTGCTTCCAGAAATAGCATGCTCGAAGCTGAAGAAAGAATCCTTGGACGTGAAGAAGGAAATGGAAACTTTCCAAACTGAGAAGCAAGGAGAAAAATGAAAAAAATATTGAGCAGAATGTCTAAAATTTTGAGACACCCAGAGAGGCACACCCATGTATAATGGAAATATAAGAAAAAGAAAGAGTCAAAGAAACATTTGAAATTGAAATAGCTGAGATTTTCCCAAAATCAGTGGCCGTCATCAAGCAGGGGGAGATGCCCTAGCATCCACAGGTAGCGTGCATTCTCCAAGGTACAGAATTCCCCCAAAGAGAAGCTCTTGAACAGAATCAGGGGATAGGAGACAGTGCCATTTTTAGAAGGATGGAGCGAGAATTTCATACTTTATGTTTTCAGAAGCTCTGAAGAGTGGGGCTCTATAGTATCAAAACCAAATGCAAACTGGTGGTGTAGAATTTGTTATCCAGCAAAATTATACCTCAGAAATGACAGGGAAATAAGAACTCCTTCAAGGGGCCGGCAAGTTGTCATGTGACCTCTACGTGCATGCCTTACTGTGTGTCTACACACACGCACACATACAAAATAAATACATTTGAAACTAATATTTAACAAAACCTCTCACAAACAGAATACTAAAAACTACACTATTGTCGTGAGTGGAGTGTATTCCACCTGGGGTGAAATGCTGAAGGAAATAGGATTTGTGCTCATTTTCTTCTGCTCTGAGCCGGGTCTGTTTTGTTTTCTTAGCTGCCTGTTTCCGGCACATTTTATTTACTTGCAATTGACTTCCAAAGCCCGGTAAACAGATATGCCATACATTGAGCATTTCTGTGTGCACCATCTCTGCAGCGGAAGTGATCACCTCCCTGGAATTCAGATACTAAACATTGTATTTACAATCAGAATAAATTCACTGGACTGAAATGCAAATAGGAGAAGCGGTATCCTTGGGCTTTGTGTTTGTGTAAGAAGTTATATGTTCTCCTTGGAAGGATCCTGCCTGGTGCTGGGAGTGAAGCTGACCTTCCAGACCCCCCTTCAAGTTCAATGGATCAGTGTAGCACCCAGCAGGGTGTTCCCAGGGATCCTTGCGTTCGTGTGACATCCTCCAAGAGTCTTTCTAGTAAGAAGTCACTTTTCAGGACCTGAATTGTTAGAGGGTCACTGCTGTGGCTTCTTCACTCCTTCACCTTCATCTCCCAGGTTGTCTGTAGTTTGGCCCAGGGTACTGTACTGTGTAAATTACACACACACACACACACACACACACACACACACACACACACACACACACTTCACTCCCTGGTTTCAAAATGGTGCCTGTGAGCTGAATTCTGTGTCTGTTTCTGAGCTTGTTACCATAGTGATGAATTATCTGCCCAGTTTATAGTTGGCCTGATTCTCCTGGCTTAGGTCACCTGTGTTTTCTTATTACCAGTTGATCACCCTTTGGGCAACAGTTAAATTTCCATCACTAAGGAGCAAGGAGGCAGAGGGCCAGGCTAGAGATTTAGGAGAACTAGCTGTGCCAGTGCTTTTAATTCCTTGATTCTTTCTTTTCAGTGGCAACTCGCAGGAGCTTCACACTTCCCATGGTTTTTAGCAGCTCAGAACGGGTAGAGAATGGTCGTTCCCCATAGCTGATACAGATTTGCTGTTCTTTGTAAAAGCCTTATGGGAGAAGCAAATGAAAGCTGACAATGGCGTTTGAGACAGGAAACTAGATGCCCCATTCTTTGTTTTAATGAGTCAACACCGAAGTTTTTGCTTTACCGTGTTTATATTAGCTGCACTAGTGAGTCAGTTGTTTTAAAGTCTATGTCCACAACGTTAAAACGCATGTTAAAATAGAATGTAAGAGTGAGCGGCGTGAGAAGACCAGGTCTCCGAGAGGACGAAATGAACTGTTGAGTTTGGGAGATGTGTTCATCCCATCTGCCAAAGTGAGAGCTACCTGGCCAGTCTCACCTGTGGTACAGCTGGGCTGCGGAGACCCCTTGATCTACATTCAGACAGACACTGGATGATCGGGAGCCGCAGGTGCCATGGGAACTTCAGCAGGACAGGTGTGGCTGTTGAAGGGTGACTCAGAGTGAACCGAACAAGTTAAAAAGATTTGCTGGGTGCGACGGTGATTTAAGGGAGCTGGTGAACTTTGAACCCTGAAAAATGTCACCCTCTGAATTACAGTCATTGTTGTCTCCCCATAAGTCTGTCTCTATTAGTCCATTGTGGATGTGACGCATCTCCTCCGGCTCGTAACTCAGAGCACACACAGTGGCTTTCCTGTTTCCCGTGCTGCGTCATGGACACTATCCACCTTTACCTTCATTTCTGCATCATCCATGGAATGCAGCAATTATTTCTACATCCAGGATGACCATGTGACTTCATTGACACCCAAGGCAGCATCAACACAAAGGACTATTTCTCAGGACTCAGAAACTTAGGCTTTTGACCAAACCTGGCCCTCTCCACTCTTTTTAAATTTTTTAACACTTTTTATTTTTTGAGACAAGGTCCTATAAAAACCAGGTTGGCCTCACTGTGTAGACAGAGGTGGTCTTGAACTCTTGATTTTCCCACCTCTACTTCCCATGTGCTGGGACTATAGGCATGTACCACCACAGCTGGCTTCTGGGTCATTTTTGTAAACCATCTGGCTGGTGTCGTCACTGTGGGACATCACTCAGGGTGTCCCTGGAACTTAGGCAGCTGTCTTAGGTGTGTTGAGTTTGTGTTGCCTCATTCAGGGCTCTGTTTGTAAGGCTCTCTGCACTGACAGCCACAGAGGCAGACTTAACTATCCCTACAAAAGAGGAGAGAAACTCCAGGTCCCTCCCCTCTTGAGCCTGTCACTGGCAGTTCCTGTCCTTGCCATTGTCCCTCTTGTTCATGCATTTTCCTGTGTAGGTTCTTTGTCCTTCCTATGAAACACCTTTCTAAACCTTCCCCCACTTCAGTTTTTTAGTTTCTGTTGGGAAATAATCAGATACCGACTCCCTACACTGCCTTCCTAAGCTTACAGGAAGAGACGGTTGGCTTCCTGAGGCCAACTTGACTGTCCACTTTGGTTTCATGACCAGTTCTCAGTAACCATTGTGCTAAAGGCACTTCTGCTGTCTCCTCCTCCTCACCCTCTCTTTCTCCTCCTTCTTTGAGGCAGGATCTCACTAGGTAGCCCCTTGGATGACTCCAAATTTCTGGGTCTTTTTCAGCCTTAGCCTCCAAAGTGTTGTGACTGATGTCATTTGTCACAATGCTAAGTGTCCATTTCTTCACCTTTATTTGAAGAGTTTATTCTTATCTTTTATTTGTAGGCATGCGTGCGTGTGTGTGTGTGTGTGTGTGTGTGTGTGTGTGTATGCACGTGTGGGCCCCACATGTGTACATGCCCTTGGAGGTGTAAGGGAGCTGGGGCACAGGTGGTTGTGAGCTGCTGGGTGTGGGTGCTGAGCTGAACTTGGATCTCCTGGAAGAGAAGAAAGTGCACTGGACCGTCTCTCCAGCTTTACATCTAAATACAATTTCATCAGACTGGTGCTTCATTGACTCTTTACGCTGCCCAGTGTTCCCGTGCTGTTTGTGTGCATCTCTCTGTGTCTTTCTGTCTGTGTTTTTGGTTAGCCTAAAGGGCAATCCCATGTCTTGTTACTACAGCAGTCACCCCACTTATAGGACAATCTCAGCAAATGCTTAAGATGCCTATGACATAAATATACAACAAATCCACCTTAACTAAGGGAGCTGTGCCATTTCCTCGCCCATCTCTTGTCTTGGAAAGCGATGAATCAGGGCCGTTGTGATTACAGATCTAATGAGCAAAGTCAGGGCTGCATAGGGCATGAATTGCTACGTGACTAAAGGCCATCACATAGCAACCCTACTTTGTAATCGTTTATAAGGCCAAGTATATGACTGTTAAGAATAATTGAAATGTGGGGATGGAGGTGTAGCTCAGTGGTGAAGAACTGACTAGCAATGCAATGCCTTGACGCACACGTGCGTGCGTACACACACACACACACACACACACACACACACACACACACGCACGCCATGCACAAACAATGAAAAGGAAAGTGCTGTGTATACTCCAAGATGTGTGCCCACACATGCACATCTTTTTGGTTTTCCTTTTTAGTCGAGGCAGGGTTTCTTTGTGTAACTTTGGAGCCTGTCCTGGAACTTGCTCTGTAGACCAGGCTGGCCTTGAACTCACAGAGATCTGCCTGTCTCTGCCTCCTGAGTGCTAGGATTAGAGTCAGGGCCACCACCGCCCAGCTTGCACATCTTCTTTTGAACCCTCTGTGATTTTTAGCAGTACTGTGGGGATCCTGAAAGTCTCCACAGAAGAACAGAAGTGGTCTTAACTGCCCAGCAGAGGAGAGCTGCCACCTTCATTCATTTACTGGCATGGATCTGAGGACAGTACTAACCTACAGGAACAGAGACTAATATTTGCCTCACCGTAAACAAAGTCCTTTTCAAAAGAGCATTTCCAATGGGAATACTGAGTTACTAGTGGTCCTCTGTGATGTGAGTCTTATTCATTGTCATGAGTCAAAGTGACTGAAAATGAACTGGAGAGAGATTATTTTCATGCACTTATGTTATTTTTTTAAGCCTTTGGAGAAAAGAATGTATTCTTTCCATACTGTGCCGTCTATGAGTGCATCACCTCGCACAGTGCAGTGTTGCCAAGAGAGTTGTGTGGGTGTTCCATAAGTGTGCATGGAACCAAAGAAAAGCCTTCTGAAAAATCCACAGTGGCCATTTAATAAGTACTTACACCATAGCAGTGGGCAGCCACAGTTTAAAATAGAATTATTGCTGTTTGGATCAATGCCTCTATTAGTATTTAAAGACACAGCAACTCTGACAGAACTTATTCATTTTCAAAAAAGCAAACTTGTTTTTTTCTTACCTACTCTTTAAATGTCCAGATTTTACATTTGAATAATGGTAATATCAATGAAAAGACACTTTTCGATGACATTTAGAAATTACTATAAAAGATTGACTACTGACATCAAATTCTCTAAGTTCCTAAATCTGAGGATTGATGGACTAATTCATGGTCAAGATTTTGATTTTAAGTTGTAAAACATTTCTGTTACGTCAGTAGACTAGACTACTCAAACATAATAAGAGATAAAATACAGCCCCACTGTCTTTTTTTATCTGCCCCCCCACCCCGTCTTTAAAAGCAATGTGGAAGAAGGATTGAGGACACCTGACATTGACCCGTAGACTCCTCAAACACGCACACACATGAACATATAAACACTCAACATCCAAAACACAAGGCTCCCCATAAGGTCTTGGGTCTGCAAGCTAACCAAGATCGGCAGTTGGGTGGAAGAGTCACCATTTTATCTCCCCCAAATAAACTTGAAAGCAATGTTTAATATTTTGATCTCAGGGAAGTCTTCACCATATTAACTTCCAGCCAATGTGTTTAACTACATTCTGCTGCCTGAGCAAATCTGGTGGGGTGGCCTCCAGAGAAGTTCTGCCGCTTTTCAACCCTCCTGTGTTCTGTCTTCTTTTGGGCGACTGTCCCGTTGGGCTGCCAACTTGGCTTCTCTGATTTAAGCCTTCTCTGACTCCCTGTTTATTAGTAACACACAAGCGTCAAGGACCATTTGATGTACAGATCTAATGACAGGGTTCATTTTCAAAGGATGGCTTGAGTTGTATTGTCCCAGCAACTGTTGACACAACTTTATCTAGATTATTACTCTGAAAGCAGGTGCTTTACTTTGTTTATTGCAACACTACCTGGCTTAATTTTTTAAGACCTTGTGCATGAGTATATCCACATAACGATATTTTGCAGTGCTTCAATTCGTTTGTGTTTTGAATTTAAGCTTGGGCATTTTGACGCCTTCTTCTTCTTCTTCTTCTTCTTCTTCTTCTTCTTCTTCTTCTTCTTCTTCTTCTTCTTCTTCTTCGTCCTCCTCCTCCTCCTCCTCCTCCTCCTCCTCCTCCTCCTCTTCTTCTTCCTCCTCTTCCGCCTCCTCCTCCTTCCTCTCTCTCTCTCTCTCTCTCTCTCTCTCTCTCTCCCCCACCAGCATGCATAGGTCCCCTTTGTATTCACTAACCGGCCTCTCTCTCTTCCTCTCCTGCTTCCCTTCCAGTGCTATCAAGCACATGATTGCAGACAGAAGAGGTTAGCGCTCACTGTGCAGCTAATGTGACACCTTTCTGGCTGGATGAGAGTTGAGGTAAAAATACTGCAGCTTTGCTAACCTGTGTAGATGCCTTCGCTTCCCAGAATCTGGGTAGGGCCTCAGAGCACTTCGATTTTGATGGGCCAGAGTCGGAACATCTATCACTGTTTAAACACCTTTAACATTTTGCTGAAAGGATGCCTTTAAAGTGATCGTGTTAAACATGTGATTTAACATGGGGAGCTCTGTGGTTCTTTTGATGTGCGTTCCCTGAGCCAGCTGCAGGGACACGGCCATCCTCTGTGTCCAGTGAGCTGAGGAACATGAAAGGAAACGGGCAGGGAAACTGTGATACTGTGTCCCCCGAAGCTTCCATTTTCCTCCTCTCAGAAGTCCTTTGTATGCGGCCTGTTTCATCAGATGCTGTTTAAAGGGAAATTCTCAGCTGAAATGGGAGGGTCTGTGAAAAGGGTTATTGGACCATTTCTGAGGTGAATTTATACATATCCTCCTTACGCCTTTTCCTCCTTCACCCTTTGGCTTTCAGAGTATTTGGTTATTTAGTTTTTTCCCTTGCAAAACTACAGTTTGTTGAAAAGAGTAAAATTGCCAACTATTATTGCATTTATCACAAAATCTAATGTAGCAGATTTTCTCTTTTCAGAATTGAATTGAGAAAACATCTTAGAATGTTAGCGCTCAGTAAGGCTTACCAACCAGTATCGTTTTGCAGGAGCAGAGTGGGAGCTGGTAGAGGGTACCCCTGTTTCCCCAAGGTTGCAGATCGCTAACATCTAAGTGTGGCCTTGCTGACCTGTCGCTACTTTCTGACCTGCTGTAGCCACGGCATGCAGATGGGAGCAAGGCGTTGGTTTCTCCTCCGTTTTCACCTCTTAAAGAGTTGTTGAGTTCGGTTGTGTTGGGAGCAGTGAGACCCCAGATTCTGAATTTCTTGTAATCCCATGATCTGAGTGCCTACAGCTGCTCTGAGCACGAGATCTTCAGGAGTTCCTGATGGCAGGAGAGTGGTTTCTGGTGGGTTTGGCTGAGGCGTGGCTATCTCTATATAATCTGGCCCTGAACACAATAAAGGGGGCATTCTTGGGGAATTCAAGGATGACCCGTGTCGCTGTCTTTCTGTCTGTGTTTGTATATTTTAACCTCTGGCCCCTTGCCCGAATCTCGTGAACTGGGTGCCAGCGCATCGAACGCAGACACGGGGGCGCAGTGCGCGGCAGGTTGAAATTGCTCCATGAGGCCTTCTTAGATTGCTGGGCATGTACTGTGACTCTAAGGTTGAAGGTGGCTTTAAAGTCCTCAACTAACTTTACACTGGATTTCCCTGCAGAGGCGAAATTACCATCATGTTCACTATGTACAGTTATGTGACTTTGAAGTTCAACTTCCTCAATGTCTTTGTAACTTATCAGTCTCATGTTTCTATAGACAAAGATTTAATTACGGTTTCACTCTTCAGAGTAATGTTCAGATTGCTGAATTACAGTTTTCCTCTAGGAGTCTGTATATTAATGCATATAAATATAACTAGAAACCTTTAATTCAGGTTCTACAATGAAACATGAGCTTCAAAGCCATTGTGACTTGTCCATTCTTTTTATATGAACGTATTGGTTCTTCTTATTTATATACTGTATGTGTTTATCCTTTTTCATGTCTGTAGTATATTCCTAGCTAGAGATGATTCTCTCCAATTGTAACTTGCATTGGATATCTATTTATCTTTAGATAAGTGGCATTTGACTTATTGGTCAGCTGCCTAAGGTGAATTAGGTAGTTTATGTAACATTGAAAGCTGGCAAGTATATGGTGAGACTTTCTCCTAGAAACCTCTTATACGTTCATTCTCTCATTTTATTAGTGACTCAGTTTCTTAGTGCCGTCCAAGTGGTTTTAATGTGGGATGAGAATTAGAAATTTGTTTTTTAAATCTGCTTTATTCTCTGTGCGTGCATGCATGTGTGCATGTGTGTGGACGCTTGTGCATCATGGCATGTGATTGGTGCTCAGGACATCCGCAGGAGTCAGTTTTCTTTCTACCATGTGAGTGTGGGGATTTGAACTAAGGCAGTCAGACTGGGCAGCCAGCACTCCTCCCTCCCCCGCCCTCCTGCAACACCACAGGCCCCTAACGTTAGAGAAGACAAAGCAGGTAGTGAATGTGAGGGAAGAGGTAGTGAGAGACAGTGGTTAACCAGGACCAGACCCCCAGGAGGGAAAAGGAGGGCTGTGCTTGTCCTGCTGAAAGGCAGCGTGTAGCCATCGTCCGTCCATTCTGCTGGGCTATCCTTTTTTAAAAATTTTTATGAATTCTAAGTTTTTTTCTCTTTAAAAAGACTTGTTACGTTAAGTTAAATTGTATCGAATTAAATGTGAACTGGGTAAAAGAAAACATTGGGGCCAGCTGTGAAACGCCCTGGTGTCGCTGTACTCTGATTACTTCAGAAGTGTCTCCGTGCTCTTGATTCGTATAGAAAAAGAACCTGTAAATACTAAGGTATAACATACTTTTGATTTATGGAGGAAAGATGATGTAGAGAAGAATAAACACCGTTTAAAACAATGTTTCCCAGTTGAAGATAAAATTGTGGCAGACCACTGTTGGGTCTGTGAGCTCTCCTACCATGCAAGTCATTACTACAGCCTACAGGGCTCACAGGGGGAAGCCTGTTGGTGATCCACCCTCCTCACCAGCAGCTGGCACTACTCCTGCCACTGTAAATGCTGGTTACCAGGAAGGGCGCTCCCTTGTCAGGACCAGCTTGGTACCTCCATGTCCTTGACCAAAATGTGTGGTGTCTTCAGCTATTGGGTCTTACCACAGCGTTCTGGTGGGCAACCGAGAGCAGTGAGAAAGTAGAATGTATTGCTTTGAGGATGTGCCTGGGGCATCCTCACTAGCAGCTTGTGGGGGAGTTTCCTAAATACCTGGCCCTGGATTTTTCATTTGTAGCCTATGGCTTTTTGAAGTATCTTTATTCCTTAAATTCTCTCTCTTTTATTGTTTTTATTGAGCTATATATTTTTCTCCACTCTCCTCCCTTCCTCTCCCTTCCCCTTCAACCCTCTTCCATGGTCCCCATGCTCCCAATTTACCTAGGAGATCTTGTCTTTTTCTATTTCCCATGTAGAGTAGATCTATGCATGTCTCTCTTAGGGTACTCATTGTTGTCTAGGTTCTCTGGGATTGTGAATTATAGGCTGGCTTTTCTTTGCTTTATGTCTAAAAGTCACTTATAAGTGAGTACATATGCTATCTGTCTTTCTGTGTTTGGGTTACCTCATTCAATATGATATTTTCTAGATCTATCCATTTGCCTGCAAATTTCAAGATGTCATTTTTTCTACTGTGTAGTACTACTCCATTGTGTAAATGTACTACATTTTCTTTATCCATTCTTCTGTCAAGGGGCATTTAGGTTGTTTATAGGTTCTGGCTATGACAAATAATGCTGCTATGAACATAGTTGAGCACATGTCCTTGTGGTAAGATTGAGCACCCTTTGAATATATACCCCAAAGTTGTATTGCTGGGTCTTGAGGTAGGTTGTTCCCTAATTATCTGAGAAATCACCACACTGACATCCAAAGGGGCTGTACCAGTTTGCATTCCCACCAGCAATGCAGGAGTGTTCCCTTTACCCCACAACCTCTCCAGCATAAGTTGTCATCAGTGTTTTTGATCTTGGCCCTTCTTACAGGTGTAAGATGGAATCTCAGAGTTGTTTTGCTTTGCATTTCTCTGATGGCTAAGGATGATGGGCATTTCCTTAAGTGTCTTTCAGCCATTTTTGATTTCTCTGTTGAGAGTTCTCTGTTTAGATCTGTACTCCATTTTTTATTGGATTATGTGTTCTTTTGATGGCCAATTTCTTGAGTTCTTTGTATATTTTGGAGATCAGACCTCTGTCTGATGTGGAGCTGGTGAAGATCTTTTCCCATTCTGTAGGCTGCCGTTTTGTCTTGTTGACCATTGATGGGGAAGATCAACCAATCACATCTCGTTAGGGTGTGGCCCCCTGGAGCCCAGGTAGAAAAACCAGGGTAGGTAGGTGCATGGTGCATGCACTCTCTACGCGGTGCTCGCCGGACCATTTTGGATTTCGGACCTCCCACTCTTGTAGTGTGAGTTATTTTTTTCAGTTATTAAAGTATATCTGTTCTTGAGCTGGTCTGGTTATTTATCGTAACGACCTAATACGCCAACACGTACAGACCACGTCCTTTGCTTTATAGAAGCTTTTCAGTTCAGGAGGTCCCATTTACTAATTATTTCTCTCAGTGACTGTGCTGCTGGGGTTATATTTAGGAAGTGGTCTCCTGTGCCAATGCGTTCAAGTGTATTTCCCACTTTCTCTTATCTGAGGTTCAGTGTGGCTGGCTTTATGTTGAGGTCTTTGATCCATTTGGACTTGAGTTTTGTGCATGGTGATAGATATGGGTCTGTTTTCATTCTTCTACATGTTGATATCCAGTTATGTCTGCTCGACTGTCTTAACATCACTTGTAATTGGCCTCCAGTCATTTTGATGTGACGGTTTCAGTTATGCCATCCTGTAGCCATCTTGTGTGCCTCTATAATACAGATGCAGAGGAGGAGGTAGGCATGGTTACCAGTAAAGGTGTGTGTGTTCAGCTTCCAGTACTTTCTGGAAGGAAAAGACACCTTCGGTAACCAAACCTGTGACATTCCAAGTAAGTAATATTGCATATGATGTCTTCCGGTAAGCAGTCTTGTTTATAAGAAAAATAAGGGAGTCAAGAAATACCGTGAGCTTTGTTTGTTTGCCTAGGTTAGCCTTCTGAGTACACAAGGGCGTGGTCACCAATGGTCTCTGCCTCTGTGTTTTATTAGTATCCGTGACAAGGACAGCCATATACCACTGTCATCCGCCGTCACTGAACCATCATTCACTGCTTCCTGCTGACTCAGAGGCAGAAAGCGTACCAGCATTTTATCACTTTAACGCCAGTGGGTGTATTCTAAGCCGTTATTATTAATCTGCCTACATAGAGTTGAAAACATTTCTTTAAATATTATTGTTTTTATGTGTATTTTTCTGTATGTCTTTGTAGATGTGTTTGTGGGTAAGGTCCTGTGAAGACCAGAAGAAGGTGCTGGATTCAGCTGCCTGATGTGGGGGCTCTGGGCACCGTACTCAGGTCTTCTACAATAGCAACACTCTTAACCTCTGAGCCAGTTAACTTGCGGTCCCGTTTCTGTTTGGTGTTTGACAAACTGAAGGGCCGGTGAGACATTTTGAAAATGACGGGTTGGAATTGGGGTAACATCTCAGATCTCCTTCAGATCTTAAGTGTGTTCATGTTCTGAGATGTTGGCTTGGGATGTTTTTGGTTCTTCTGAGCACCCCAAGTACACTGTTCATTTCGGAGGCCCTCTGTTACACTGCTTTTAAAATTGTTCTCACCAAAGAGACCGTGTTAGTGCTTTCTGTTGTTCTCCACATTGCTTTCAAGACTCTAAGGGTCCTTTCTCTCTGCATGTGAGTTATTTGTCCTTACAGCCCTTCTGTTGTGGTTTGTGTCCCCCAGGACAGACTTTGAAATAGACGTGAATGTATGGGAAGTTTATCCAGAAGGGCCCTAGGGAATCAATCCCGTGGAAAGGAAGGAAGGAAATGTTACAGGGGTGAGGGGTCAATTGGACTACTGTGTAGTGACACTCAGATCTTATCCTACTGGACTACAAAGCCGGGATGGTTCTTTGCTACTGTCCTCATTCAGGAGAAGGGACCATGCCTTCATATTCCATATGACAGCCTCCCTCAATGGCTGACAAGCCATGGCTGGGAAGGGGAAGAGGACATGATGCTGGGTGAGGCTGCTACAAGCCAAGGCAGTTAGCTAGAGGGTGCAAGCTGTGTGCCTCCTGCAGGTGGTGTGCAGGCAGCATGTAGCTTCTGGGGAATAAGTCCTTTCCTAAATAGGAACCTTTGAGGCTTGTCAGAATGGTGCAGCACACTGGCCTTGGGTTGAACCACAGCGTCTAGGAATGAGGCAATGGAGAACAGAGTGGACAAGAGCTGGGAGCCGGTGGAGGGAAAAGCGTGGAAGGCAGCAGCTCGTCCAGACAGCTCAACTGTGGCTTTGATGCTTGTTTTGAAAGTTCTATGTGCAGAAATACAATTTTATGTCACACGAACCTGGTAAAACTCAGTGCTTTATGTGCAAAATGTTCCGTTCTTTATGCAGACAAATTCTGTTCTGTAAATAAACCCGACTTTTTCAGATTTTTGTACATCACTCTTTTCTATTCTTTATATTTTTTTCTTCTTCCACATCTTTAGTAATTTTTTCTTTTGTTGAATCTTCATATCACACAACCAGGTGGATATTAGTTTGCTGGCATATCTGTCAATGCTCAAGCAAAGTGTACCACTTTTCTCATTTAAAAATGTTTATTTATTTTTCATAAATTTTATGCTTATCTCCAGGGACTTTTGTTTTTTTGACTGTTTTGGTTTGGGTTTTCTGCTCATGTATGCATGGTCATTTATGTCACTTTGAAATGGTTTTACACTTGCTCTTTGGGGGACAGCCCAGGGATTCATTTGTCATTGACTCCATTTCTAGCATGGGGAATTTTAGCTTCCCAGATTTGTCATCTCATATAGATGAGGTTTATACTTTAAAACACTTATAGTACAGGTTGGATGTAGCATTTCTCTGCCTTTCCCATTTCTTAGAGACAAGCACTCATGAAACATGACAAAGACAGTGGGGGGGGGGGGACTTTGTTCTGTCTTACCATATTTTAGCTGTGAACACAGCACCAGAAAATAGGTCCTGTTCTATGGACTGTCTTAATCCCAACTTTACATTCCATATGCCATCTATATATTTTTATTTACTTACTTACTATCTTTATTTTCTGTGTATTTTGTATATGTGTAGGGGTATTTGTGTGTGTGTGTGTGTGTGTGTGTGTGTGTGTAAGCCATAGGTCAACCTTGGGTGTTGTTCCTCACTTGCTATTTACCATGCTTTCTGATGTGGACTCTATCACAGGTCTGGCCCTGGGTAATCTGGCCAGGGTGGCTCCTAGGACCCCAAGGATGCATCTGTCTCACTTGTCTTATGCTGGCGTTAGAGGTAGATATATCATAGTGGGCTTTAAGCAAACAAAAACGTTGTTTATTTGTTTTTATGTGTATAGTGTTTTACCTGCATGAATGCATGTATGTGTACCGCATGTATGCCTGGTGCCCTCGGAGGCCAAAAGAGGGCACTGGATCACATGGAACTGGGGTTACAAATGATTATGAGATACAGTGTGGGTGCTAGGAACCAAACTTGGGTCCTCTGCAAGAACAGCCAGTGCTCTTAACTTCTGAGCCATCCATCTAGCTCCTGTCCGGCTTTTACAAAGTAGATTCCGGGGTTCAACTAAAGTCCTCGTGCTTGCCCAACAAGGACTCTTTGGTTTCTCCATCTCATCGGCCTGTAGGACACCAGGGCCTCTATGTGCAGTAGAGCAGGCTGTGCACCGTTTGGATGGAAACGAAGGCCAGAAGTCTTGTATTGTTTTACTTCCCTGAGTAAGTGTTTCAGGAGACATGTTACCAATTTGAATGCAGACTTGATTGAGTGTTCTTATATGGCCTGACTGACAGGGTTTGCTCTGTGTGTACGACTTTGGTCACTAGATCTAACCTTGACATGGCACTAGATGATTTTCTCTATCGTAAGTAAAGCCACATCCTTCTCTTTAAGGAAAGATTGTGTTTTAGATACACACATACGACTGTGACTTTGTGCTTGTGAGTACAGTGTCCTCGGAGCCCAGAAGAGGGTGTCACACGCCCTGGAGGCCCATAGGCTTTTAATGCTGGGAACTCAGTCCAGGTCTTCTACAAGAGCAGCAAGTGCCCTTACCCATTTAGTCAAATCTCCAACTGCCCTGGACACATTTTTGTTATGCTTGTGTTTATTTTCCCATGGTTCTGGTGCGGAGCCCTTTTCATTAGCTCACCTTCCCACCATGATGCCGCGCTCCCCCTGGGTTACTCAGTAACCCTCAGTTCCTTAGACTCTGTCTCTTCAGTATGGAAGTGCCCATAGTAACTGTGTCTAGCTTTAGTGCAGCACACAGAGTGAGTTCTTGATCAATGCTTCCCATTGTTGCTTGCCGTTTTGTTAGCCTCCCCACCTTGGGCAAGCAAGCGCTCTGTGTTCTTCGTGGTAGCTGTTTCCTTATTAAGAAGAGGAGGAAGTCTTAGTTAAGGCCTGGGAGAGTCCAAAGGAGAAACTTGGTTGAGTATAGCGGAATACCGAAACCTAAGCAGAGTCCCACCCTCTCTGTGCCTGAACCAAAGGTCACTTGACATAACCCTGAACGAGCGATGCTCTTTCAGCTGTTGCCTTGAAGATCGCTTGGAGGAGGTTTGCCTGGACAGTTCAGCGGAGAGGGTAAGTTGGAGTTCGTGAATATTTTCTTTGCTAAGGAGGGGTTTCAAAGGCATGTTTATTACAGGAGACGTTTGCAGACCCTGAAAGGTAGTATTATTTTTTGGTTAACTAGGCCCTCTGAGAGTTTTTTTGTTTGTTTGTTTGTTTTTTGTTTTTAGTCCCTTTGACATTCCTATTAGCTTCTAAACCTGGTAAAATCTTGGGGGTATCTTGGTGTTCACATTATCCTGCTCTTTCCCTCCCTGTTTATTGCTTACAGGCTTGTGGGTTTAGAGGCCTTTCTCATGAGTCGTGGAGTTCAGGAGGGTAATCTATTCACCTCAGAGCTAAGAAGGGATCTGATAACTGTTAAGTTGGGAACCTTCAGACAGAAAGTAAATCTTATGTGCAAAACACCTTGATTATCCTGTAAATATTAACTGATTTGAATTGTTTGTACAGTGTTAGTTGTACTATGAAAATTTGCTTATTACTCAAATTTAACCTTCATAGGTTGTTGTTGGCTCCAAGCCCACAGACTGAACATAGCCAGATTTCTATACAAACATTTTCCTTGGGACTGAAACTGTAGCTGGATATGTGTATTTGGAATTTTTGTTTTTTAAATCCGTTGATATTAATGGAGCTTGCAAATGTTTAAATAGTCAATTAGTGGAAGCTTTAAAAGAAGAGCTGTTTTTAAACTATGAAAGCTTATAATTTTGGTATTTTGGTATTGCGTTTGAGTTTAGTGACAAGCAGGGTTGTCACTGTGTAGAGGCCTCTGTGTTCCTTTTACTTTTGAGGTTCTATTGGCTTGTCACACTTCATCTGATTGGAGGAAAACCTTTTCTTCTTGCTCTATTCCCAGAAGTTAAATACAAAGCTAGGATTGATCCTATGTGAAAACTGTACTTACAGGTTACTCAAGGTCTTTCACATGTAAGATTCTCTTTAGGTCTGTAGGCTCCCAACTATTAATAGTCCTCTGATCCCTTCTTAGCTACGAGGTAGACAAGGCGATTACACACCCAGCTCCTAACAGGAGAGCAGTGTAACTGAGTGTTCCTGACAGAGGACAAAAGTCAGTGTCTGCCTGAGTGACTCTGCTGGAGTGGGAAGTCATGTTCTCACTAAACCATGGTGTGTGTGTGTGTGTGTGTGTGTGTGTGTGTGTGTGTATGCATGTGCAGGTATAGGTACAAACAGAGGCCAGAGATTCCCGTCGATGTTTCTCACTGGAGTGCACTGGTTCTCTTAGACTGGCTGACCAGTCTACTCCGGGGATCTGTCTGTCTGTCTGCCTCTTAAGATCACAGGTGCACGCTGCTACCTCTGGCTTTTCACATGGATGTTACGTGTTGAACTCAGGCCTTCATGCCTGCCTGACAAACTCTTTACTCATTGAGTGAAGCCCCCAGCCCCTAAGTGTTGTTCATTTGAACAGCTTTCTCGCATGTGTTGATTCTCCTGTAAAGTGTCTGTCATTTATTTGCCATAAAGGCGGTAGACATTCCGGTCTTTGCTCACGTGACCTTGCAGTACCGCATACTGCTGTTCAGAGCAGAAAGAGGGTGAGGCTCCTGGGGATGTTTATGGTCTGATTTGTTTTTATCTTGGTTATAAACTTTTGTCCAAACTCTAAGGCAGATGTCAATGGCATGTGGACTTTAAACTCCGTGTGTATTCTGAGAAAGGAATGTAAAACATTTTGTTCTTTGACCTAGCCATTCTCCTCCCTGTAGGAGGATACATGTGTATAGGTTGTGCCTGAGTTTGTTTAAAAGAAGTTTCTGTTTTTCAGCAACTCAATATGGGCACTGTTTTTCTTAATTTAACTTAAGTAAACTGTGTATTGGAGGAAATCACCAGATACTTGGATATCTGTTGAGTCTCATTTCTAGTTTAGCAATTCTAAACTAGAAGTCTGTAGAGACGTGCCTGTTAGGTCACAGTCACTTTGTTGCTTGTTCATTGAGGTCAGTATGAAGTGTGTGTGTGTGTGTGTGTGTGTGTGCCCACGGTCAGACAGCATAGGGTATCATTTTCTGTCCAGTGCTATCCATCTTGGTTTTTCTGAGAAGGATCTCTCGCTGCCCTGGGATGACCAGACTTGGTGAGGCTGGCTGGGCAGTGATCTCTGGGGAGGATGGCTAGGTAGTAATGTGCTGCCATCACAGGTCCACACTCAGCTCTTGAGCATACGAGCATGCAGCTGGGAGCTGAACTCAGGTCATGCTTTGATGACAAGTGCTTGACTCACCAAGTCTTTGTCAGAAGCTCCTGTAAATTTCTAGTTTAAATGACTAAAAAGTTTCAACATCTTTTTTTTTTTTAAATGATTTGTTTGTTTTTTCTATTTTTTGAGATAGCATTTCTCTGTGTAACAGCCCTGGCTGTCCTAGCACTCTCTTTGTAGACTGGGCTGGCCTCGAACTCAAAGACCTTCCTGCCTTTGCCTCCCAAGCGCTAGGATTAAAGGCGTGCATCATCACTTACGGGCTTAAAATCTTAAAGGTTTAATTTTACTGTGTCTTTGAGTGGGTTTGTCATATGACTGCAGTGCCCGCAGAGGCCAGAAGTGGTGAGACTAAACAGATTGTCCATGTATTTGGGCATTTCTTCTAATACACAGAGGGTGTTGGGTCCTGGAACTAGACTTATAGGGAGTTGTGAGTTGTTGGTTGTGGTTGTTGACAACCAAGCCTAGGTTCTCTACAGGAGCAGTATGTGGTGTTTATTACTGAGCCATCTTTCCAGATCTTCATCCCCGCAATGCCACACCACCCCATGTTTTAGAGTTTAGTTTTAGAGTGTGTGTGTGTGTGTGTGAGAGAGAGAGAGAGAGAGAGAGAGAGAGAAAGAGAGAGAGAGACAGAGAGAGACGGGGGGACTTTGAGCTGAATGCATATAGAATCTTATGCTCAGAATAGGTTAACTAGATTTAGAAATTTGATTATACGTAACTCAGTTTTAATTGCAATATTCTAAACCATCAGAGTGATTTGTAAGCTAATTTTATTCTGTAATTAGCAATATTAGATTGACCAGAATGGCATGTGAGTTTCTTATATTTGCTTTCTAGCGCATATCAGCTTTGGTCTATGATGGCTTTGGTTTAAGAACATGGCTGTACATTTTCTTTTTTTATTGAATTTTTTTTCTTTTTTATTGTTTTTAATTGAGCTATATATTTTTCCCACTCCCCTTCCTTCCTCCCTTCTTTCCTTTCACCCTTCTCCCTTCTCCCACCACTCCCAATTCTCTGGAGCTGTGGATTATAGTCTGGCTATCCTTTGCTTTGCTTTATACCATCTATCCACTTACGAGTGAGTACATACCATGTTTGTCTTTCTGGGTCTGGGTTATCTCACTCACGATGGTTTTTTCCTAGGTCTATCCATTTGACTTCAAATTTCATGATATCGTTGTTTTTTTTTACAGCTGATTAGTACTCCATTGTGCAAATGTACCACATTTTCTTTATCCATTCCTCAGCTGAGGAGCATCTAGGTTGTTTCCAGATTCTGGCTGTTACGAATAATGCTGCTATGAATACTGCTGAGTAAGACTCCTTGTGGTATGAGTGCGCACCTTTAGGGTAGATGCCCAAGAGTAGTATCACTGGGTCTTGAGGTAGATTGATTCCCCATTTTCTGGGAAACCTCCATACTGATTTCTAAAGCGGCTGTACAAGATTGCACTCCCACCAGCAGTGGAGGAGTGTTCCCCTGACTCCACATTCTCTCCAGCATAACCCGTCCTCAGTATTTTTAGTCTTAGTTATTCTAATCATTTTCTTAATTATTAAAAATACATTGTGGGGTGCTGGGAAGATGGCTCAGTTACTGAAGTGCTTGCCTAATGAGCATGAGGATTTGAGTTTGGATTCCCAGAACCCACATACAAGCCTGGCCATGGCAATACAAGCCCATAATCCTGGCAGTACAAGATGGGAGGCAGACGCAGGAGGATCTTGGAAGCTAGCCTGGCCTACCTAGTCACATTATAGGCCAGTCGGGGAACCTGTCTGTCCACAAGGTGGAGGGCATGAGGATCACTGAAACTGTTCTTTAGCCTCCATGTGTGTATGTATACACACACTCATACCTACATGTATGTAGACATACACGAACACAAACAACATAAATACATTGTGTCAGATACTTAGATGTAATTCATAATAATACTAAATTTGCTAAGATTGTATATAAATCTACAATTTTGAAGTCCTTACTTACGACTGTCATATTCATTACTTCTGCCATTGTTTTCTTCTTTTTTTTTTTTTAAAAAAAAAAAAGCTTTTTACAATATGCAGATAATTGCCATGTAGTTCACAATTTTGTATGATCTGCCAGGCTAAACGGCATGGTCTGCATTTTGTAGAGTTGAACAGGAAGCCTGGGCCTGGGGTTAGAAAGCTCTCCCTCCGCTCTGTCTTGGCATTCCCAAGACTCAGAATGAATCCTCTTCACTAACTCAGGGCCGAGATTCCCGGACTCCAGCCCTGCTTCCTTCTCCCCATTTTCAGCTCATCCCCCCTCAGGCAGAAAGCTGCTGTGGCCTTGTCATCCCCCCTGTGTAAAGATCATCGACTGCGGGGCTCTCTGTCATGTGTGGTCACCTGTTGTACTTGCTTGGCCTTTATCCTGTCTTCCACCTCCTGCCTCCTTTTTCTTATTCAGCGTCTCCCATTTGTAACCAATGTCCAGCTGTTTCTCAGTGTCTACTGCCCACTGTTGTTGGGTTTCTCTTCGTCTGTCTCTCTCAATTGAGTATAATGCTTTCTGCCTCTGCGTTTGCTCCCCGTGTCCAGTGTTGTATTCATTTTCATGTGCTCTCTGATATTTTGCTGCTCCCATGTTAACTGACTTTAAACAGCTACATCATCTCACTCTTGGTTACTCTGATGGGTTGTAGGTGGTTTGGTTTGGTTTCTCTTGTGTTGCCCTGCATGGAATTTTTCACCCGTGAGCCACTGAGTAGCATAAACTTTGCCCTCCGCTGGAGTGGATATTTGAGGACTCATCTAAATAAACACAAAGTGGCTTTCTGAGTTATGGCTGAAGCCACCAAAACTGTGGTTGGAATGGCTTCAGATCTTGCTGTGTGGTTCCTCGGGTCTCTTTCTAGATAAAGGCCAGGCAGAGAGGAATCGGGAAGTCACCCAGGCCGTGGAAGCTCTGACCACAGCTCTGACTCACAGGACATTTCCATGAATTCATGGTGGAAAGAAATAGGGTTAGGCTAGAATACTGGTTTGGGAAAGAGATTGACATCGTGGATGTAGTACCTGCCTTGTTGCTTGACAAAATGCCTGAGAGACACAGTTAAGGAAGAAACAGGGACTTCATTTTGGCTCATAGTTTGAGGGCACAATGCATCTCAACTAGGAAAGAGTGTTGTGAGGGGAGAGGCCCTGGCTGTGGCAGCAAGGCCCAAGGTCCATCACTCATAAAAGACAGGATTGGCTCTGAATCAGGTGTCGCCTGAGCTGAGGTCTCCGTGGGCCCTGAGAGTGCCGTGTGGGTTGTACATTAACAATCATGCCTATATTATCACATCCTGTGCCCTCGGTGACATTGCTGACCTCACCAGGCAGGGCAAGAACTGAGACTGATCCTGACACCCAATCTTGAGCTTCCCCAGGGGCTTCTGTGTCAAAGGTCAGGACACACGGCAGAGTTGGGATGTTCAGTGAGTGAAGCTGCAGACGGGAAGAAGTGGTTGTGTTGGAGTGGACGTGGGAGGCGATGGGGGACAAATGCATCTCAGTGCGAGAGTGAGAAGCTGCTGGAGAAAGGCCTCCTGTCTAGCCAGGAGCTGCTATCAGTGTGAGACTGTGGCCGGGGGACCAGAGGCCACCAGCGTGATCTGTGCTGTACGTCTGATAGAGTGTTAGACTAAGAAAATCAGAGGGAGAGCGAGAGGTGTGGACACCATGGGCAGAGCCATCTGAGAGCTTTATGTACAGCGATGTTGTCATACATGCAGTGATGGCCCCAGAAGATTATAATGGGGCTGAAAGTTCCTGTCACCTGGTCCCAGCATTGCGTGGCGCTCAGATGTAGTGGTGACAGTGGTGTGAGCAAGCCTGGTGCCCTGCCAGTCATCATAAAAGTAAAACACAGCCAGGTGTGGTGTTCTCTTCCCATAGCTCTAACAGTGATGATGCTAACGCGGGAGGGAACGCGGGAAGGAACGCGGGAGGGAACGCGGGAGGGAAACCCAAGACTGAATCCAGCCTGGGCTAAATAGCAAGATTCTGTGGCTAAAAATACCAAACTCCAAATCGACAGCACAGTGCGGGTGATCGTATACAAAGCTGCTTGCTATCAAATGGTTTGACTGCTGTCTGTATCTCTGTATTAAGCCTTTCACAGCCCCGTGGAGGGCACACCTTCTCGCTGTGTTTGTATAAGAAGGGCTGATGGTAAGGCAGCCTCAGGTGGGTCCTCATGGGGACAGACAGTTGCTTGCCTGTTGCTGTCTGTCAATACATTTAAGGGGACAAGACATAAAGGACAAAGAGGGTGATATGGGTACTTTGACCCTCCCCTACTACCAGTGTGTTTAGTAAGAGACATTCAAAAAGCAGAAACAAGAACATGGGCAAAGCTTATAGGATAGGGATACAGAGGAACATTTTTATAAAGCTGTATAGTGTGTTTTAGGGTAAATGTTACTACAAATGACTCAGAAATTAAAAAGAAAACTAAAAGGTTTATGAAATAAAAAGTTAAAAAGTTATAATGACTAAGGCTAATTTATTATTGAAGAAGGCATTTTAAAAAAAAAAAATGGTGGGAGAGACGGTTCAGAAAGTAAGAGCTTTCAGTGTTCTTCCATAGGACCCAGCTTTGTTTCCAATCCCAGATGACTGATTGGCCTCCATGGCTCCAGTCTGGGGCTTGATGCCTCTTCTGACTTCCATGGGCACTGCACACATGTGGTTCACATACGCACATACATGCAAGCAAACATGCATCTGCAATAAATACATAAGTAATGATTAAATGGCCGAATGAATGAGTGTGGTGTTGCCAAGTCTGGTGTATGAAGCCCACAGCAAGGCACAGCGATGGCCTCTTCAGACCCAATCCCTGAGCGACTGTCCCAGAACATACCTTTCCTACATAATGCTCACAATATGACTCCTTTCAAATTCATGTGTGCTATATTTTTAGTGTAACCTTTTCTCTGTTTAGATGTATTTTGGCATAAAATACTTGCCAGTTTAGTATGGTGTAGGTTGTGTTGCCCGAAGTGTGTGCATGCACTCGGGGTTGTTTACAAAGAGACAGGATCCACTAACCTACCTCTGGACAAGAACTGTGCTTAAGAAGTTTTTCTCTTTATCTTAATTCTGTGTCTGTGTGTCAATATGTGAATGTGAGCATACATAGCCATGGAAGCCAGAAGGTGCTGAATCCCCTGGAACTGGAATTACAGGCAGGAGTGAGCCACCTGCTACAGGGGCTAAGGATTGAGGGCTGGTCCGCTGCAAGAGCAGCAAGTACTCTTAACCTCTCTCCAGCTTCATAGATGTTAAAAATATCTTCCCCCTTCCCATTGCGCTCTCTCTCTCTCTCTCTCTCTCTCTCTCTCTCTCTCTCTCTCTCTCTCTCTCTCTCTCTCTCTCTCTCTCTCTCTGTGTGTGTGTGTGTGTGTGTGTGTGTAGGTTGGAGGACAACTCACAGGAGTCTGTTCTCTTCCTCCACCATGTAGCTTCTGGTGATTTAACGTGGGTCTGAGGCTTGGAGGTAAGCACCTTTACCACTGAGCCATCTCTCTGGCCCATGATTGTATGCTTCAGCATGGACAGTATCTTTATTTTTCTAGGTAATGAGTTGTTTCTCAGGGCTTCACATATAGAGAAGTGTGTAGTCAGTGTTTCTTCAAGCTGTGCAGCACTCAGCGAGGTGTGGACTGAAACGAAGCAACGATAGAACAGAACTGATGGATATTTGTGAACTTAAAGCAGAGAGGAACAAGCAGCCAGTGCCCGTTTTCCTTCTGCAAGCCAAGAATGTCTTTTATTTTGTGGGGTGAGGCTGGGGGAAAGGTGCACAGGATCCAGGCTGGCCGCAAACTTACTATGTAGCTGAGGATAACTCCTGATCCTCCTGCCTCTACTTCCCAAAGGCTGAGAGTATTGGTATGCGCCACTACTCCCGTATGTATTTTTCTTTTAAATGTTCGTTTTACATTTTTAAGTAGGTTATTAAATGCCAAAGCAAGACTGAAGAATGTTGATAGAGATAGCACAGCTGGGCAAAACCTGACATATTTACAGCCCAGCTTTGGAGAAGGTTTGTCACCTCTGGATGATGCAGAGGAGTTGGGGAGTGCTCCCTTTTGGGAATGTGTGGATAAGACACATAGAGGGCCACTTTTTCAAACTTTTACATTTTGCACATACAGAGAGGAATTGATCCTTCCCATATGAGCCTTTCTGTGGGGTTTGGGACTCTTCATGCCCTCCAGAAGTGTTTCAGCCTCTGGGCAAATGATGGAATGAGGCTCATAGGAAAATCCAAGCAAACTTCAGATATCACATTTAAACAGGAAAGTGTGCATGACTTAAAACAGTAGTGACCAAAGTTTGTTAAAATGAGCTTGGACTTAAAAATTTGGGGTTAAGTATGGAAATATTGGTGATTTTACCTTGGTCTCTAAGTTAAAAACAAGACAGGTTATACAGTTAAGATGTTGCTAGAGAACTGTATAATTCTATTAAAATCTGTGCAACAAGGAATGTCTTTGGTATGATGTATAAACAGTTCTAAAGAAACTATGGGATATATAGTTCATAGCTCATTAAAAAGTGATATATTGTTCACCCACAAGAAAAATGAGACTTAAAATTCTCAGTATAAAGAATAAAATGGAACATGGACTGGAGAGCTGCTCAGTGGTTAAGAGGACCAGCAGCTCTTGCAGAGATCTGCCTTTGGTTGCCAGCATCCACATGGCAGTTCACAACAGCCTGTAACTCTAGTCCAGGCCCCAACACCCTCTTCTGACCTCTGCCGGTTCTAGACACACATGTGGTAGACAGGTATGCATGTAAAGACAATGTTTTATGTTGCTAAGAAATGTGTCATCTAAGAGAGACTGGAGTCCGGGATGAGCTTTTCAGCTGGGAGTCAGGAATTAGGGAGGAGGAGACGAAGAGGTGACTGTTCTAGACAGGGTGGATAGTTCTCGAGGAGACAGGTGTGGCTGGGGAGGTGCCACAGGAAGCATCCTTGTGCATCTCACATCTGAGGACAGGCGTTTCCCTTGTCCTTTCATTGTATGTCCAGTGTGGATAGCACACTCCCTGCTGTAAAGGAGTGAACTTTCATCAAGGCTTATTGAAAAAGCAAGAATAAATGGGCATTTTCTGGGGATTCCTGACATGACCCCAGGTAACAGGGATTGCTCAGGGAACAGTGCTCCCCTTCTCTGAAGCCAGACTTGTCCCTTTACCTGAGAAGATGACAGTTTGCAGGAGGCTGCTCGGGCCACTTGTGACATCTTCCTAAGCCTCTGTTGTTCCAGTGTCTAAGTGGAGTTTGACCCAGAGGCAGAAGGCTTAGAAAAGGCAGGAAAACAAAGGCAGAGTGGTCTGGCTGGATCCCCATCTACTCTAAGAATGCACTATCAAGACCAATCTGAGACAGGATGAGAGTGGCCACATTGTTAATTAATCCAGCTGAGGCAGGGTTGATACCCATCATCCTGGCACCCTGGGAGCTCCCTGACAAGCAGACAGCAAGGGTGAGCAGGTTTAGAGCCGAGTAAAGTTAAAATACAACGCTGAGGAATGCCTGTCTTTTCGTAAGCAAGTGTGAGCCAAGTTGCGATGACTTCATCCTGGTTCCCGGTTCCATCTTTAGGCTTAGGCTTACGAGGATTTTGTCAAGAAGAGCAAGAAGGCTCCATGTTCCCCAAATCTGTGCGATAAGATTGTGGCAGCCACTAGAAGGACTATTTTAAAAGATAGTTGCCACAAAATAGAGGTTAATTGTGGATTTGCAAAATTAAGAAAGAAGGGGGTAATTTAGAAGAAAGGGAAAGCTATCTGAGACAGAAGGGAAGGACGTATACCCACAGTTTCTTCTTTATCCAGTTGCTTTAGTTGGCTTTGCGATGGGGTTGAGGTACCTCAAGCCGGACTTGAACTCACTCTGTGTCCCTGGCTGGCCTTGAACTAGAACACTCCTCCTGCTTCAGCTTCTGAGTTCTGGGATTGCAGGTATGTGCCACCAAATATGGTGTCACTGTTACTCTGACAGGTACATGTTTGTGTGTGTGTGTGTGTGTGTGTGTGTGTGTGTGTGTGTGTGTGTGTGTGCGCGCGCGCATACAGGTCGCAGAAGGCATTTAACTCTTTTTAGGCAGGGTTTTACTGAACACAGAGTTCATTCATTAGTTCATGCCTCAGCTGGTTAATTAACAACGTGGCCACACTCATCCTGTCTCAGATTGGTCCTGATAGTGCACTCAATTCATCTGGTCAGGCTGTCGGGCCAGTAAACGTGGAAACTCACCTGTCTCTATTTGCCAGACACTGGGGTTCTGGGTCCACACAGCCTTATCCAGCTTTTACATGGATGCTGGGATCTGAACTCAGGTCCTCATGCTTGTCCAGCAAGTACTTTACTGACAGAGTCATCGCCTCAGTCCCTATCACTGATTATTAGGGTGTGCTTAATAATCAATTTGTCACCGTGAAGTGACATAGGTGTGCTTTAGTTTGTTTTGTTTTTGAAAGTAATACATGTAGATGGGGTGCTCCCACAAAAATTAAAGAATTGGATAAAATTTTCTCAAGTTTATCCAACTTTGAGCCCTTGAAACAGCCACCCCTCCCAAATATCCCCACTGTTATTTTCTTAAACACTGGTAATAAATAGATTGGTAGTTGTCATTGTCCTTAACGTTTCCAAAGATGTTCCCCAGATGCTCCACAAGGTTCCTCATGATCAGACTTTTCTTCATTCTTTCTTCCCTCTGTAGCTATCCCTGCCATGGCCACGCATAATAAGGTGTCTCCCAGACCCCTGGAACTCATGTCCCTAGTATACAACGTTTGGGCTATGCCTGGGATGCTCTGGGACTGGCCACATCCATGCTAATGGGAACACTCCTGTGCCTTCCAACACTGGCTCCTCTCCCGCTTCCTATTGGATATTAATCTGACAGTTGTTCCTGGGTGGACATTTCATAGGCTGTTGCTGGTATCACAGTGACAGCATTTATTAATGCATGCTGCCCTTATCTGTTTGCATGTATGCTTTGCTTATCCGAGTGTTCCTGCAGACAGCAAATCATGTTTGCTCTGTATGCCCTCATGCAGGACACGTCTTATGGGCCATACATTTCCCCCAAACAAGGTGGTTAGGGTAGCATGGAGTACGCTTCCTTTTAGTAAACAGTGCATTCCGTGCATAAGCTGCTGTTCCTTTCACATTTTCCGTAGGATTTAGCTGCTGGCTCCGGTGGAGAATATTAAACAGGCATTTCTTTTTCTTTTTCAGTAGTTCAGTATTGCATCTGTTGGAAGCATATTTCATCTTTTTCTAGGGACACTGGCTCCATAGGCATTTGCCCCCCTAGAGTCCTCCTATTTTGCCAAAATTATCTGATAATTCTTACTTACATGTTTATGGCATAATATATTACTGCTCTCATGAGCATTTATGGTTTAATAGCAGTTCCTAGGGACGAAAATGTTTAACTTGAAAGAATGAATTCATTTCCTTGAGTAGATTTGCATTCACTGCGCAGCATGGGTAATTGACATGTTTTAAGGAAACAGGGTAGCACTCTGTTGGCCCTAAAATCACACCAGGCATGCTGGCTGACAAGTATCCATTTATATATTTAGTATTTCCCCCGGGAATAGGCTTTTCCTTCGGCTGCTGCTCTGAAGACTCCTGCCACCTTGGATGAATTACATCCATTACAGTACTTGTTCCCTATTAATCCGAAGGTCCCCAGGCCTTGGTGTAATTCAGAGCACTTCTGCCTCACCTCCCCGGAAGTTCTTTCACCAGTTTGGTTCTAGAAATGCATAATCATATAATATTTAAGCCAGTTCCTGTGAACTTGTTAGAAATACAGACAGCTTTTCGGTTGCTGACTTGATGCGTAAAAAGATAGTTTTCCTGCTGAAAGTGAAATTCTAGAAGACTCAGATGTTTGAACTCTTTCCAGAGCGGATTGCTCAAGAGGAAGCAAACAGCACGATCCTGTATAATTGCTTGTTGTTTGGAAGGCGGAAATGTTATGTGTATTTTTCTTCCCCAAGGGCTGTGTTGAGGACAGGATCCTGTCGGTGTTTTTAATAGGTCTGTGGGATATTGCCAATATGTGGAACTCACAAACAAGCAAGGCTGATATCCATCCGTTTGCCTGGACGGTGAAGCATTCCAGAAGGATTCGGTTCCTAACTAACAGAAAAGTCACATGGGAATTTTTAGGCGAATGTATGGGAAAATCTAATGAATCTAGGCTTGTTTATGTAAATATGAAACCCAGCTACATCTTTGTGCATGTATAATTGTGTGGGGGGCATGCTCTTAACATCTTAGCTGGCCTAAAAGGTGCGGCTCATAGACCAGGACAGAACATGGAGACTAAGGGCTTGGACTTTTACATTGATCTGTCTGTGTTACCTGTGCCCAGCCTGTGTGATGGTGGACCAGGTAGTCCCTTGCCTTGTGCTTCAGTCTCTTGTAAATAGAGATAATGGTTCACACCTTCTAGAGGATTTGTTATTATCAGTCATATTGACACATGGCTAAGATTCTATAGGAGTGTTTGCCACATTTGTGGATTTAACATATATTATTTGTTGTTTTGTAAGCTGTTTTTAAATGGTAGCATTACACAGTCAATTCAGAGGGGAGAAAACAATTGCTTAGAAAGTAAAGTCGAATATTTTGGGGTCCGAGGGGATGGATAGCTCATTTGGCAAAGTGTTTGCAGACGGCCTCAGTTTGGTGCCAAGAACCCATGTTAAAACAAACTGGGAGAAGTGTGTGTTTGTAATCCCTGCTGGGAAGGTGGAGATAGGTGGATTCCTGGAGCCTGCTGGCTGGTCAGCTCGGACTACTGGATGAACTCCAGGCCTGTTGGAAACCAGTTTTCCCTTCACACAGACACACACACACACACACACACACACACACACCACACCACACCACACATACACACACCCTAGCACATAAGTACACCTCCCCCCACAAAAGAGTAAGTCTTTTGAAGCCCAAAGCAGTGTTTAATTTTGATGGTAGACATGGTATGGGTGTTTCTTTATCCACGAGAAATGATGCTGTGGAGAGGGGAGCACGCGAGGACTCCGCGAGGATCCCTTGGTTGTTCGTGTTTGACTGAACGGCTTCTCCCTCAGGACCAGATAACAGCTGCTTGTGGAATGCTCTCTGCTCTGAAAGTCGGCTGGCTTTGGGGAGTTCACGTCTTGGGTCCGTCTTGTGGGGTCCGTCTTGGGTCAGGATTCCATATTGTCTAACCCAAGCTGGATGGCAATGGCATTGGTGTGCCGAGTCCCTTCCAAGAAAAACACTGGGCGTTTCAGGAAGTGGGTGGGTGAGTCAGAGGACAGCACTTTTCCTCTTAGTCAGTCTTGAACTTGCTGGAAGCAGGCTGACTTTCACCCGGAGTTCTGCTTTTCAGATCGGATGTCTACTCAGTGGACACACTCAGCACCTCGCTGACAGCGGGACTCTGTTAGTGTCTGCCCTCAGCCCACACAGTGAGTCTTAGCAAGCGTGGCCGGTGAGTTCTTTAAAAAAACATCTCAGTTCAGTTCTACATCCTTAAGCTAGTTTCTTCTTCAGGACAGTTGTGCTTCAAGCAGGCATGACACGAAGCAGCTATCGGTGTAAATCTTAGAAGGAAATTGGTAGTGACACTTGTTTTGGTTACAACATATCCCATTGGTCTTAACACAAATATCCATATTCTGGCAGCATGGGGATTACTTTTCCAAAGACTAAACTAGTCTGCCACACTCTAGAGTGTGCAGAAGAGAGGTGAATTCCTCAGAGTGGTTCTTCATAGTAACATTTAAAAATTCTAAGTTCATGCTATATGGTTTCTCAAAGAAAAGATGAGGACATGACCTCTCCAAGGTATGGTTAAGAAGGTTTTATTGTAACTGTGAAGAAGAGCAGTTACCAAATGACTAGGTGTCCATGTCTTTGAGTTGGTCAGGAGAATCTTTTATAGGAGAGGTGGAGGCAGGTAGAGAGGCGGCTCATCAGTCAATAGCACTTGCTCCTGCTGCTCTTCCAGAGGACATGGGTTGGATTCTCAGTACCCACACTGGGCAGTTCACAGCTGCCTGTAACTCTAGCTCTCGAAGATCCGGCGCCCTCTGGAACTCATTGTGTAGCCCTCACACTCAGAGAAATAGCTCTGCCTGTGCTCCTGAGTGCGAGATTACAGGTGTGCACTACCATGCCTGGCTCTGGTCTCCCATCTCTGTCCCAGAAACAGCAACAGTGCTCCAGGTGTTTTCTAAGAGTAAAATGCTGTAATTTGGGCCCTTCTAAGGTCTGTATGGCCAGGCAGATAGGTTTGGGCTTTCTTGGTAATGGCTTGCCTGTCTTTTGCCAGTTTACATTAATTATATATATCCACCTATCTCCACCTTCCCAGCAGGGATTACAAACACACACTTCTCCCAGTTTGTTTTAACATGGGTTCTTGGCACCAAACTGAGGCCGTCTGCAAACACTTTGCCAAATGAGCTATCCATCCCCTCGGACCCCAAAATATTCGACTTTACTTTCTAAGCAATTGTTTTCTCCCCTCTGAATTGACTGTGTAATGCTACCATTTAAAAACAGCTTACAAAACAACAAATAATATATGTTAAATCCACAAATGTGGCAAACACTCCTATAGAATCTTAGCCATGTGTCAATATGACTGATAATAACAAACCCTCTAGAAGGCGTGAACCATTGTCTCTATTTATAAGAAACTGAAGCACAAGGCAAGGGGGCAAGGGACTACCTGGTCCACCATCACACAGGCTGGGCACAGGTAACACAGTTACCTGTGTTATATATTATATATTTTATAATATATATATAAAATCTCAAGCACGTGGGCTTGGATTAGCTGGAGCCATTGGTCTTTCTCTCTGGCTCTCAATCACTGTAGGTTTTATCTTGTTTCCTCTCAGGCAGGGAATGTGCTGGCTCTTGGCATCCCTGGGCGTCCCTGAGATCTCAACGGTTGTTTCTGTTGAGCACCAAAGAATGCCTCTCATATCTTATAAAATCCAAATGCTTGTTTCCTAGAAAAATTTCCCCTTTATCATCCTGGAATGGAATGGCTCGGCTCTTGTCACAGCAGCGAGTTCTCAGCGAATGACTTCGATCATGGTCCTGCATCATTCTTGGGTCTGCTGAGGAGCCAGGGTTTTTGCGAAAGCAAAGACCAAGTCCCCAGTGGCCACATGCTTTGTGTTATAGGCTAGCTTTGTGGAGACCCAGGAGAGGAACACCCCCTCGTTCCGGAGATAAGATATTTTTCTACTCTGTGCTTTCTTCCTGCTCTCTGCTGGCAGGTGGTCTGTGCAGGTGAACTCACGTGCAAAGAGCTGACCACCAAGTTAGCAGTGTGGCTTTTGCTGAGTCTAATGACATTCATTTGGAGGCTGCACAGCACCGGTGCAGAGACCCTAGTATCCTGTTTGATCCACACTGACTGGAAGCCCATGAGTGAACATGACACATCTATGAACAGAGATAGGGGCATACTGGAAAACCAGGGATAGTACTGGCTTCCACATTCCACGTTCTTTCTAACCTCCGCACAAACCCACATCACCCTGCTGTCTGGGATGTCCCGGGAGGGTTCAGTAGCAGCTTTCCTTTTGTGATGTTCGCTGCTGGGATGATGCTGTCATTGCACAGTGGCGAGAACTGGAGAGGGGAGGGGATATCATCGCAGGAGCCTGGTAGTTACTTCTGAGCCACTGTGACTGTAGTATCCCACTGGAACTACTTAAGGAACGAAAGGTGTACTTTGGCTCAGCGTTTCAAAGCGTTTCTGTGGGCATAGGGAAGGCACGCAGAAACAGCTCAGTGTGGGAGTCTGTGGCGGAGAGTGTTCATGACAAGGAGGACCAGGAAGCAGAGAGAAAGGCTAGAACCAGCATTGATACAGCATGCTTTCAAATGCACACCCCTTATTGCCTACTTCTGCCAGCTAGATGCCACTTTGTAATAGTTCCACAGCGCATGAGTGTGCGCTTAAAAGAGAGAGCGCGCGCGCGCGCGCGCACACACACACACACACACACACACAGGATCAAACAAGTGTTAAAAACATGCACCTGCAAAGGACATTTTGTTTCAAGCCATAATAATGAGTTTATTTTAATGAGGAAGGTGGCTGACCAGAGCAATCCAGACAGAGGCAGCAGGAGGGAGAAGTTTTGTGCAGCATGGAATAGAATTGATAATGCTGATGGAGTTCCTGATTTACCTTGTTAAGCCAGGTTTTAAATGTATTCTCTTTATAACTCAACTCAACATTTCCTAACACACACACACACATACGCACACATATATGCACACACACACTTTTTGAATAATTCTACATTCTGTCTCAGAAAATTTGAAATAAGTAAACGTCTTCACTTGGCCAAGTAATTTGGTTAAGTAACTCATGGAAATAAATTTTTTCTCTTCTTTAAAACAATTATTATTCTCTCATACAATACATCCTGACTATAATTTCCCTTCCTTCACGCCTCCCAGTCCCCTCCTTCTGCGCACACCTCCCTTCTCCTCCACATATCCCCCACCCCCCAGTCTCCCTCCAGAAAAGAGCAGGCCTCCCAGGGATGTCAGCTGAATGTGGCACAAGATGCAGTACGAGTAGATGCAGACCCTCACAACAAGATGCGGTAAGACTAGATGCAAGCCCTCACATCAAGGCTGGATGAGGCAACCCAGTAGGAGGAAAGGGGTCCCAAGTGCAGGTAAAAGAGTCAGAGATTATCCCCCCCCCCCCCACAAAGATGATTTTCAAAAAGGCTTTTTTGGTAACTATAGATCTGTGCTGTTTTACCTCATTTAACTAGCATCATAAAAGTTTTAAATATGTATATTGTTCATATACATTGCCCATGCTTTGCCAAGGCTAGATCAGGATGGCGCATGCCCTTTTAGAACTCTTGCTCTTGCAGGACTGCAGGGTGCATGTCCTCATCCTGTACCACCCTTGCCTTACCTCATCCTCTTTCCAGTTGTCCCCAGTGCCCCTTACCGCTCGCTGCCTCATGAGATTGCTCAGTCTGGAGCTCTGTTCTCCTGACAACTGTCAGACCCTTTCCAGGCAATCTGTGGGATTTCATGTGTAATGAGTGTATCACAAAAGAAAAAGATTCTAAAATTATTGATTTTTTTTTTTAAGTGAGCATGAGGTTTGGGGGCGTTTGGGGGCGGGGCAAATCCAGCTCCGTTACTTTCCTCTGTGTGGCCGACTGGTTGAGTTGATCCCACCTTCCACCGCTAGTTGTTTATTAGGAACTCCAGGCGTGGGCTCGTCACTCATTTCTGGTTCCGTGGGCCTGACTGACCTGCTGAGTGCAGACAGTGGCATTCCTGCTTACTGAGATAACAGTGACAGTGGCAGACGATGGTGCCTGTGAAGGCTCCTGACTGACTGACGAGCAGTGTGGCTCTTCCTCTTCCTCCTCAGTGGCCCCTCCTGTTGGTAACACCGGTAAAGTTTAGTCCCCTTAGTGCGTTGATTTTATCAGCTCGTTGGCTAAAAATGGGGACAGTTTTCTTACTAAACAGTGGAGAGTTAGAATTAATTTAGAGAGGTTTTTATGTAGAAAAGTTAAAGACAACTCACTAGTCTTTTAAAAAATGACTTATTGCTTTAAAAATATTTATTTTATTTTTAATTATGTGTGTCTACGTGTCTGTGTTGGTACCGGTGCGTACAGACTTCAGAAAAAGGCATCTGATCCCCTGAATCTAGAGTCACAGATGGTTATGAGCTGCCATGTGGGAGCTGGGAATTGAACCCCGGTCCTCTACAAGAGCAGGCAGTGCTCTGAACTGTTGAGCCATCTCTCCAGCCCTGATTTCTTATTTTTATATACCTCATTTTAACTAAAATATTATGCGTTTCTTCCTAGGGATTTTGTTTTCTCAGTAGCTTAGAGATGGGAATTACAGGAATAGAAAGAAAGGACTTGTCTGTCCTGTGTCCCTGACCCTGGAGAGATTTTCCATGTTTCCATCTTCATGCTTGCTCAACAAGTCCACCTTCACACCCTGGACAAAACCCACAGAGTATGGCCAGGAGTGTGCCATGCCTTTGTGCTTCTCTCTCTTGCTGATCCAGATGCCTCTTATTTTGCATCTTTTAAAGAGCTGCGGAGTGTTGTGGGTTTACTCTGTTAATCCCAGGTGCTCAAGTTCAGTAACGGAATTCCTGGCAAATATTTCTTGAGGGCTTATGAATTGACACTGGCTGCGGAGCGGACATGCTGCCATGGAAAAACAGTTCCATTTCTGCCCGAGGGGAACAGGAGGTTGATTGTCTCCAGTTTCCTGATTCATCAGACCCAGACACTTGAAGGTGATGTAGGCAGAGTTAGTGTTTCACATTTAACACTAGCTTTTTGTACGATTTTTCACCTCTGTTTGCCTTCATTCTGTTGTTTATTTTCAGACAAACAGCAGAGATCAGGTAAGGAGCAGTGTTCTGCATCTTGATTGTGCATCCATTTCCTTCTCAGCAGAGTTTCAGGTCTGTTGTACCAGCTGAGAAACATCGACAACATAATACATACATTCTTCATGCAAATGACTTGCTACTTATCCTGAATTTGAAATGGGGAAATTCTGAAATACCATTTTCCAAATTCCTTTCTCAGTTTTAGACTTGTTTAAAGTCCGTAGCCAGATGCGCGTCAGCATGCATTTATGTATTCTTATCAAGGCTGACTTTTATAGTTCTTCTGCTTCTAAGAAAATGAGACTATTTGCAGTCCTCTGTGTCGGTTTATGTAGTTCATGCTGCTCTCTAGCTAGTTTCCAAGTTCCATGAAGACAGGAGCTGTATTAGTGGGTTTCCCGTTGCTATGACAAAGAACCTGAGATAATCAGCTTACAAGCAAGGAAGGCTGTGCTTTTGGGCTCCGAGTTTCAGACCATGGTAATTGTCTCTGTTTCTTTTGGACCTGGTGCCTGCACTAGTCAGGTTTTCACGGTTGTGACAGAAGAACATAAGGGTGGAAGGGTTCACTTTGGCTCACAGTTTGAAGTTATAGTCCATCCTGGTGAGGAAGGCATGGGTGTAGGAGTGTGAGGTAGCTGGTCACATTGCCTCTGCCACCAGGAGGCAGAGAAGAGATGGCTGCTGGTCCTCAGATCACTTTCTCCTTTTTATTCAGCCAGGAACCATGGCCCATGGACTAGCCACCTGCATTCAGGATGGGTTTCTCACCCTCAGTTAAGCCTCACTAGACTGCCTCACCGTTACAATGAGAAGCACGTCTCCTAGGTGGTTCTAAATCAAGATCAACCACCAAGGTGATGTAGTCCACTGTGCTTGGAGCATGTGGCAGGAGATGACTGTCCCCATGCTGACTGGAAGCAGAAGGAAGAGCAGGGAGAGAGCAGGTCTCACCATGTTAAAACAAATTCAAGGTCCTGACCCTAGTGGCCCAATGTCCATCTACCACATCTGTCCTAAGATTCGTACTATATCCTGTTAGCACCAAAGGCCAGTGGCGGTACCTACACATGGGAACCTCTGTTGGGAGCACTTATATCTAAACCACAGCAGAAACCATGCCTGTTTTCTCTCTTACAGAATAAATTTATAGAGCTGCTCTGACCTTCATGGTAGGCATTAGTCATATTAGCAATTTATATTTAAATTTAAGATAACTTGGTAAAAATCTAAAATCCAGTTCCTCACAAAATGCATTGAGTGGTGCTAAAATGATTAATACATCATTTAAGAGCCTGCCATTGTAGCTCATACCTATAATCCCAGCACTCAGGAAACAAGGAGGAGAATCATTGACAGTTCAAATTCAGCCTAGTGAATTCTGGGATAGTCTGAGCTACAAAGTGAGACCCTGTCTTATAGAGCAGCCACAGCAATCACAACCACAACCATTACCACCACAGCAACAAAACAGGCTGGAGAGATAGCTCAGTGGTTAAGAGAACCTGTTGCTATTGCATAGGTCTAGAGTTCTGTTCCCAGCAACAACGTCAGGTGGCTCATAGATATCTGTACCTCCAGATACCCAGTGCCCTTCTGGGGCTTCTGAGGACACTGGTGTACATACATACATGTAGACAAACATTTATAATGTAAAAAATAATAAATCTTTAAAAATCAAGGAAATAACACACACACACACACACACACACACACACACACACCACAGAGTCTATCTACTAAGAAAGCTGGATAGGACAGTGTTTGTCTAGAGCTCAGATGGGCACTTTGGATGAATGGGAGAGTTAGGACTCCAATTCACTGGTGCTAATCAGTGTTGTGCGAATGTCCTTTGAGCACCGATTCACAAAGGTCATTGTGACTAACATTTTCGCTATTGGTGTTGCCCTAGCCAATATCACAGTATTGGATTTGTCATTAGCCAAAAGAGAATACCAGTTGTTAATAGTGCTTAAAAGCATGACATGGGGTAAGTTGTTGAGCCCTAGCCCTCTTATAGGATAGCTATTGACATCATGGCCAAGCTATTTTTTACTTATATAAATAACTTTTATAAACCCCAGATTCTTCATTAAAATGAGAATAAAAAGTGTTTATGACCCCTTTCAGTTGGTAAGAATTAAGTAAAATAACACAATTTAAGTACTTGGCACAGTGGCTGGCATACTTAAATTCTAAAGAAATGAGCCTTAATGGGCTTACTTTAATGAAGTGGTGAGCTGGGTCTGTGTTTACCTCAGGTCATGTATGTGGAGGTTTCTGTGTTGAGAGGTCTATCTTCCTGCAGTATTAAGGGCCACATTTACGACTGTTTATAAATAAATAGAAAATGTTCAGTAGTTAAGACTTTATTATTTTGTCTTTATTTTTATTTGTGTGTGTGTGTGTTTGTGTGTGTGTGTGTGTGTGTGTATCCATGGGGTCTTCACCTGTAGTTAAAAGTGGCTATGAGTCACCTCATAAGGGTGCTGGGCACCAAACTCCAGTCTTCTGCAGAAGTAGCAAACACTCTTAACCACTGAACCAGTTCTCTAGCCTTATATATTATATATTATATATATATATTATATGGGCTGTCTATTACTGTATGGTATCCCCGTCTTTTTCCTCAGAACTTTCTCTTCTCTATTAGTGCCCCAGTGACTATTCTGATGTGGGATTCCCCTCTATATGCTGTGAATGTTTTATTACCACTGGTTAATAAAGAAGCTGTTTCGGCAAATGGCTTTAGCAGAGCAAGGCCAGGCGAGAAATCTGAACAGAGATGTAGAGGGAGAGAAGGCAGAGTCAAAGAGATGCCATGTAGCTGCAGAAGGACACACTGGAACCTTATGAACCCTACCAGTAGGCCACAGCCTTGTAGCAATACATAGATTGATAGAAATGGGTTAATTTAGGATGTAAGAACTAGCTAGGAATACGCTAAAGTCATTGGCCACGCAGTGTTGTAATTAATGTAGTTTCTGTGTGATTATTTGGGTCTGGGCAGCCGGGAAATGAACGAGCCGTCTCCTACTGCACTCTCCTGTTAGAGAAATGACACCCTTTCCTTCAGCAACCATCCACATAAATCACCTCCTCTGGAAGGGGTGGGGTCTCATGGGTACCTCCTGTATCCATTGATGGGAAGTTGGAGAGCCCAACCCAGTGCAGGTACCATAGCTACTGTGGGTTATGGTTTCAGTAGTCATGTGGTATCTGGACAGCAGCATCTCATGACACTCTTCCCCAGCCTTCAGCTCTTAAGTTCTTTCCACTCTGACTTTCCTGTGCCTTGGAGCAGGGTGAGTGGGGTGTGATGTATCCCCTGGGAGCCTGAGTGCTCAGCAGTCACTCATTCCATCGCTCTGACCAAATGCGAGTCTCAGTATCCACCATCACCTTCCACTGAAAGGGGCCTCTCTGTCCCAGGCTAAGAGGCACATTCGCCTGTGGCCAGGCTCATAAATATTTAGAAGACACTTTTGACCTCGTACTCAAAAGGCTTTAATTTTTTTTTTCTTCAATTCTATGACTGTATAAATAAGGAAATGGCCCGCGAAGGTTTTCATGTGACTTTGGTTGGCAATGTAATTTTAAGGTGAGCTCACCAAGATATCTGTGCTTGTTTTGGGTTAACTCATGAAGAATGTGTTCCCGGTTTTATTCCCTCATGTGGGCTTTTCCTAACACACACAAGCAAACCAGCAACAAGCCTGATAGTCAGAATATGTAAATTAGCAATTTGCTACCCAGGGGTGAATTTCAGGTTGCATTTATGCTCCCAGCTCTGGGGCTTGTTTAAAGCTATGATTTTGTTTCTAGAAGAACAGGAGCCGAAGCTTCTTCATCAAGCAGTCATCCCATTTTAGCTAGGCAGTGCCTCACTTGTGGCCCTTAGCTTTCTCCTGAGCTCTGAGAGCCGCGTCTATTGACATAACAGCAGAGGGTCGTTCAGCATATACTAGCGTCAGCTGACTCTGATGAATGAGACGTCCTTCGGTCTCTGTGTTCCTTCCTCTGGTTGCTATGGCACCTTTATTTTTAGTATAAACCTGCACTCCTATTTCATAGTCCACCTGAACTTCTCAGGTTCATAGGAGAGGTGACTTTCCTCCTGAACTTTCCGTGAACTACGAGTCAATGTTTAGACTACCACAATATGCTGCAGAAAAGGGGTGACTAGGACCATAAAGATGCAGGAACCCGGCCGGGAACCAGAAGGGACTGAGGAACCTCTGGGTTGTTACAGTAAGACTGGGCAGCCTGGACTATCTGTGGAAGAAAAACTGAAGAAGTCACCCAGAAAGTTGAATAAAAACACTAGGATGTTAAAGCAAGAGAAAAGGTAAGCATAGTCGGCACTCATTCTGAGAGCCTTTATTCCCGCACCATGGAAAAGTTTAGAAAAAGTTGCAATGAGGAAGTAAAAAAAAAAAAAAAAAAACAAAAACCACAAAGAATTGCATTTTAGGTGGAAAATAAAGGGAGGTTATTGATGATGCATAAAAAAACCAAGAGGTGGGGAGCAGATGACTTTAAAATAAATGTGAAAGCGTGGCTTTAGAATATGAATGAAATCCCCGTGGGAAAGCAGACGCTTGATTTTCTTTACCTAACAAAAATAATTTTTTTTTCTGACACACATTTGGCTGTTTCTAATTGTGTTTGACACAATTCCTTTTTAATTTAGTCTAATGCAGCTTTGATCTGACTGGGTGTTTGCTCTCTGTGGTGCTTATTCTCTTGTACCCTCCAGCCTCACCACTGGCTTCCTGGAGCTGAAGTCAGTCTTCAGGGATTACAGTGGAGGTGGGCTGGGCCAGGCAGGGCCTGGATGCTCCTTCTCTTCCCCATTCTCCAGGCTTGCGTGAAAGGAGGCTCTTCAGACCCAGTATCCGGCCCTTCTCAGCTTCAGGGTACTGCTCTGCATTGTCTGCCATCAGTGCTTGAATGTCTCTCTCGCTGTGCGTTATAAAATTATCTTGCCTTTTTTTGGTTCAGTTGTTTTTTGAAGACTGTTTTGCTTTTAGATCCATTCTTGCTTAAGTTCTCCTTGAATTTTGTGCTTTGCACTCCTTGCTTATCTTTAGTCTTAAAATGTGTGTGTGTGTGTGTGTGTGTGTGTGTGTGTACTTGCCAACAGAAGCCACAAAAGGGTATCGAGTCTCCTGGAGCTGGAGTTATAGACAGTTGTGAGTTGCCTGCTATGAGTGCAGAATTTGATTAAAGAATGGGAAGTATACATAAAAAAAATCGAAAGATTTATTTTTACTGTTTTAAAATGGTATGTGTGTGGGGGTATGTATATATGTATATGTAGTTGCAGTTGCCCATGGGGGCCAGAAGTGTTGAGCAACCACCCCATTCCCCCAAGCTGGAGGAACAGATAGTTGTGAACGCCCTGACATTTGTGCTGGGAACCAAGCTCAGGGCCCCTGGAAGAGCAGGAAACTTAATTACTGAGCCATTTCTCTGGTCCCTAAACTCCTGTCTCTGACCCCTCCCCCAGCATTCCTTCATAAGATAACATTTTAGAGGAACCTATTCGCAGTTTTTAGCCCTCAGGGAAATGAAGGAACTGCCTTGGATTTGATTTGCCTTCTTAGTAGAAAGGAAACTTGCCCACCCCCCTTTAACCTAGCCAAAACTAAATAAGTGAGTTTTTTCTTTTCTTTCTTTCCGCTTTGTTTAATCTTTATCATACTAGTTTCTTATTCTCTCTCCCTCCCTCTCCCTCCCTCCCTCCCTCCCTCTTCCTCCCTCTCCCTTCCCTATCTTCCTCCATACCCCCATTTTAACCACCAGTTTCCGAACCACTGAACTTTGGAGCTCCCACTTGGTTTCTTTTTAAAAATGTAGTGATCATTATTTTGTGTACATGGGTGTACTGTTTGTGTATTATGTATGCATGGAGGGAACGTGTGTGCTGTGGTATGTGTGTGTGTGATATCCTGACAATGTTTGGTTGCCCATCAAGTCTCTCTTTCCACCATGGGGTTCAGAGAACCAAAGGAGGTCATGGGGCTTGTGGGGCAAGCATGCATATCTGCTGAGACATCTCACTGGCCCCACGTGGATTTCTAATAGTATACAGGGACTCCTGGATACATGAATGTCCACGGACTTAGAACGTTAGACACGCTGGGCTCGGCACACTGATATCTACAGATTCTGTTCATAGAGCAAGTGCTGCCCAGCATTGCCATGATGCCAGCGGCTGCCCCCGTGGAGCCACGTGCTGCTGTAAGTAGCAGTCACGACCTAGTCTCGCATCAGAATGTTTAGTGTTTAGTGTTTGAGTAGGATGGCAGACAGGAAAAGATGAACCTGAGCCACAAAGGGCAAGGCACATCTATGCTGTGCTCTACCGCTGAACTACCCTCCATGCTGGGACACAGCATCCCTTTACATGATCTATGAGAAGTTATTGTGGGTGATGTGCACATCGTATTAGGATGCTATATAAGGCCTTATTAACATTTTTAAAAGATGAAATTTTGTGTTTTGGAAAAAGAAGTCTGTGGTCTAGTAATTGAGTTTTAAATTGCAATAACCTCAGGGGAGTACACTTCGGATTTAGAAAAATGGAAAGGCTTCAGAATACCAGCAGCTTAAAGGTGACAGGAACCTCTCCGTAGGCTGTGGTCATTTGTAAGAATGCATAGTGCAATGCAGGCCATACGGCTCAGTCTGCAATCCCAGCAGTTGGGGGATTTCTGTAGCAGGGTCAGCATGAGTTCAGGATTAGCCTGGGCTACATACTGAGTCCCAGGCTAGCATGGCCTGTAGAGGGAGAAAGATATTTTTTTTTGCTTTGTGAAATGTTGTTGGAAGGAAGACCTGTGTTCGCAACGTCCTGTGAGTTAAGACAATGGCTCTCAACCTATGGGTCGTGGCCCCTTTGGGGGTTGTATAGCAGACATCCCATGTATCAGATGCTTGTGTTAAGATTCATGACAGTGGCAAAATTACTGTTAGGAAGTAGCAATGAAATAATTTTATGATTGGGGCTCAGCACAACGTAAGGAGCTGTATTACAGGGTCACAACATTAGGAAGGTTAAAAGCCACTGCTAAGGTCCCTTAGAGGAGACAGTCGTTTGGAAAGAGTGGATTGATAATGCCTCTAATGGCCTATGACTTTCTCTGTTAGAATCCATTTAGCATATCAGGAGGGGATATGAATTCAGGCTCATCAGCCTCCATGAAGAACTCCTTTGAGCATGTTGCCCTGCCTTCTTTCCTCCCTGTGTTCATCAGACCCTGGTTGTTCCCTGTTTGCCTTTGTTGAGGGAGAAAGTTGAACTGTGCAAATGTAGTTTGTGTCATTGCCAGGGAGAAGGTGCCCGCTAACAATAATGATGTGTCTTAGGAGATCTCTGGTGACATTTGTTGTGTGCTGCTCAGTGGCATGAAGGTCAATGGTAGGGCCTCTGCAGGGGACCTCACATCAAACCAGTGAGTATTGTCCCTCAAAGCTGGTTACAGAGAGTGGAGGTTGAAAACAAAGCATTGGGGGATGAGTTGGGGTGAGTGGGGGTGACTTCTCAGTCCTAAGTGCTAGTCCCCCAAATACGTATGGTTGGAAAATGAGTTGGAGCAAACTCTCTCCGTCTTCTGGGAGAAGATGCCCAGTGTGCGTCTCCTGCCTCCTTGGGAAGCTGAACAGAAGAACTTGTTCACGTCTGGAAGAGTTGAGCTTCTTGGATGAAGCTTCCTTCTTAAAATTCTGCTCGTCTCGTGGTGGTGCTTGCCCAGGTCTTTTGTTCAGGATTGGGTCTTACCCATGCCCTGGTTCTCCTCACTGCCATTTGGAAATTGGTATTCCCTGCCTAGTGCAGAACTAAAGTATAGCTCCGTTCCTTCCTGAACCACTTGAAATAGGTCTCTTTCACAGGAGAGAAATAATTGGGTTTCTAGCCAATGAATTGGAGCCCTATTTTATGCATTTTCATTATTTCAGCTTAATTTGTAAAGGCCCAGAATAAAGAAAGAAGTGGGTGAGAACAGAACAATCTCTCATTGAAGAATTCTCAGTAACTCCCTCATTGAATAGTGGCATCTTCTTGTGAAGCAAGAGGCTGACTTTCTACTGTTTTGATCCACAGAGCGACTTCTTCCTTAGAGCCATGCAGTGGAAAGGAGGAAACCCACTTAACAATGGAAACCCAGATAACACCCTAGTCAGTGACCTATATGACCATGAAAAGCCATGTCAGGCCAGTGTAGGCAGTGTTAACATGACGAGGTGGGACTAACATTCCATATCTCTGTGTTTCTCCTGTATGGAGCCCTATAGACTGTCATCCTCATCAGAGAGTCAAGGTCATTTGTATGGGTTGATATGGTCACACTAACCTCTCTATGTATGTCGTCATTTGGACATGCATGTTGCCGATGTAGTTCAGATGAAGTCAAACCGGGTCAGCATGAACCCTAGTCTAGAGACTGCTATCCCTAAAAGAAGGGGAAAATTTGGACAATGACAACTTAGAAGTTCTATAAAGATGAGGGAAGTAATGCACCTACCAGTCACAGACCGTCGGAAGCTCGGCCTACAGAATCTTCCCTTTCGGATTTCCAAAGACACAATTGAAGGGGTTTGCATTGTCTTAAGGTGTTTGGTAATAAGCTGTTTCTACCAGACCCAGGAGGCCAACAGAGTCTCCAGAATCTAAGGGAAAGGAAAGATACCTGTCTACAGAGTCAAAGAAAATGTAAGGACTAAGCGTAACATAGCACAACTGAGATAGTCCTAGACCTGATGGAGACGTTGGGTCATTAGCAGAGTGAGGTTTTGGCTTCAATGAACAATCAACACTGGCTCACTGGTGTGTTTCAAGCAGCATGCTAATGTAACACTAAGGCCACGACATATAACAGAACTCCGTGGATTGATATCTTTATAACTCTGATGAAACAAAAACTATTTTAAATATTTAAGATTTATTTAATAATAACAATTTATCTACAGCTTGAGTAGACATTAAGTTGGTTTGGTTTTGGTTTTGTCTCATGCTGAGGACCAAATCTACAGTCTTGTACGTCTACACAAGTGCTCAGCCACTGAGTTACCCTTCCAACCCCTTCCAACATTTTTATAGTTTGTTTTAAGACAGCTTTACTATGTTACCTAGGCTGTCCTTGAACTTACTCTATAGCCCAGGCAAACCTTGAACTCTCAGTTTCCCTGTGTGGCCAGTCCAGGCTTCATCTTTTAAGTTTTAAGTAAAACCATTGGTAGAGAATATCATAAAGTTTGGGTAGAAATTGGTGGGTTGTAGTTAGTACATGCCTGTAATTTAGTACTCTGGAGGTAGAGACAGGTAGATCTCTCTGGTTTAGTGAGCTCCAACCTAGCAGATACACTTTCTTCTATGGATTTAACTTGTTGGCTTAGTCTGGCAGTAACCCCGTTTCTTTCTTCTTGGAGTGGATTTTCATTGACTAAATATTGTAGTCTTGGGCTTCTTTGGTGTGCTGTGTCTTGCATTTGTTATTCCTATCTTTACAATCACCAAAAGATTTTATTTTGCTTAGAAAATAAGGAAAGTTGGAATAACTACGACTTGAGAAAAGTGTTTCATGGGGAGATTGAAGTGACTATCAAATCCGACCCTTGGCAGCTATTGTGATGGGTTTTTAATGCTCCTTCGTAGAAGGAGATCTACAGTTCGCTGCATCTGTAAGTCCATAAAGTGATAAAGACTGTGAAAATAAAAGCAGCCTGTTTTCTTGGTCAGAGCTGACTTTTCTGTCCAGGAGCCACCTAGGCATTAAATTGAGCAGATCTTTAAACGCCTAACGGAAAAACCCAACAACACAGCTTCCTTTCGGAGGAGCGCTCTGTGATGGCTGTGTTTAGACATCTGAAGCCCCCATGTGGGACACAACCTGACCACAGTGACAAGTGGAACTACAGTAGCCCAGTGGGACGACGTTCTATATTTGAAATTCAATTTAGCAAATTGACGTTTTCTCTTCTCTTTTCTAATGCTCCCCGATTCTGACAGATCGCTCTTTTAACAGAGAGCACAAACCACGCATTTATTAGGCTCCTAGGAAGAAGCAAATGCAGGAGAGGGGATGCCCAGGCTACCACTTTTCATTAAAACCAGCTGCTGTGGTTTTGAAATGCAAACCAGATCAAAATCAGCACGAGGCCCAGGGGTTTAATTTATATTCTGAATGAAGCAGGCTGCTGTGAAAGACTATTTCTTCTTCCTTTCTCTCTCTCTCTCCCTTTTAAAGAAAACTTCTGAATCAACTTGTGTCTGCCTCATTTGATGTTTATACCAGCCACATGAACTACGAAAAGAAGAATCGTCTCTGTTTGTGACAGGGCCCAGAGCCGAGACGGGCTTCATTGACTCGCTGGAGCCAAACAGTAGGGGATAATATATGTTAGGATTTCAGTCCTCAGTGGCAAATGCCTGAATCCTAACCCCGTTGTTCTAGATCTGAAGGGCTAGTCCCAATCTGGAATGCAACAGCCCAGTGTTCTAGTTGTATCCTGGACACTTCTGAGAGCAAACTGGGAGAAGCTGAGCACTTTTGTAAACTGCTGAATCACCAATAAAGTGGGTGTGGATATTCCCAACGTGAAAATCGGTAAGCTTCTCCCTGATTAGCTTACGAATGTACCAAGGAGTGTGTCAAAGTCAAAGCCTAAAACGGGGAAACAAACAATAGAAACAGAAAGAACCACCCAATCTAAGTATAGTTTTATAAGAGCCGTGCTCACCTAGAGTAGATGTAAATATTGTGTCTGCGTGTGTACATGTGTGTTCAAATACATTTGTGTGCACCTGTGGGCATTTACATTTCTGCGTGTGGAAGCCTAGCTCAAATGCCATCCTCAAGTCCTGTCTACCTTGTTGTTCTGAGGTAGCGTCAAGCCAAAGGGATCCAGTTATTTCAGCTCTCTAGCACCGGCATGGTAGACACGTGCCTCTTGGCCCACTGTCTCACCCGGGCTCACTCAGGTCCCCACGCGTGCTGTGCGAGGACTATATGGCGTAAGCTGCCTCTGCGGCCCCTGTGGGGGGCAGCATCCCCTGTGCTCTTTAGTTCTTGAACTCTTTGCCTGGATCTTGGAACCAAATTAACACACAAGATGAAGAGCAAGAGAAGAACCTAAGTTTTTATTAGCTTTGCAGTGCCCAAGGGTCTCACAGGAGAGTGATGTCAGAATAAGTGACCCAAGTGTGATGCTTTTCTACCTTTTAGGCGGAAGACCTGTAACCCTGGGCAAATGTTTGCACCCTGGCAGAAAATTCTTGTGGTATTCCTGAGAGATTCATGTGTTAGGGGTTAGCAGCGGCTAGCGGCAAAGAAGCTGCTCCTTCCCGCTGTTCGTTTAGAGTCGCCGAAATGCCAGTTGTCAGCCTCTGGTGGTCAAGGCTGTCCCCCATCTTCATATGTTAATCCACCCCTCCCAGAAGGGGAGGGCCACTGTGGTTTGCTGCCAATTGGAAAATGCAGATCACAGGATCTGCTGTGTAGCTCACTTCCTTGGAGAAATTCAGCTTGTGGGTCAGTGTGACCCTTTGGTGTGCTTTGAGGTGACACGTATCTCAAAGATGACACTTTCTCAGCTCCTCTATCTAGACACGTGTCTTCAAGCAGTGAAATAGGAAAATAGGAAATCATTATCAGGGAGTTGGAATTCACGTTAGTGTTTGGGGGATCTATAAATTCTAACCTTTGCTTAAGTACAAAATCAAGTCCGGCTTTTCTGAAAAGTGTGTGGCTTTTCCTCCCAGAAAAAGCGGAGCCCGTTGAACTGGGACTTAATTACTTATGCCATTCTGTACAAAATTAACATTGTCTAAGACCATATGTTCTTTGGAAAGAGGACTCAGGCTTGTCTTCCTCCTCGATTTGAACAACTGTCTAATGGACTCCTATTGAATGCCTAGTGCCCTCTGAGTGTTTGAACAACACCAGTCTCAAACAAAAGTCCTTGCCCTCTGAGAGCCGGCAGTGTGGTGAAGTCAGGGATTAACTAACAAACGAGGAGCCACAGCTGTTGCCCCAACTTTGAAGGTTTGTTTGTAGTGTGGGGAGTATCTGATAATGTGGTTCTGTTTATTCAGGAGAGTCAATAAGAGCTCCCCAAGGGCACGGTGACTGACTGAACTGAGATGAAAGAATGAGGAAGAATTAGCTGGAAATTGCCAGGTCTTGAGTATGATTTCTTTAATACCGTTTTGATCTGAATTGTTCCCTTCTTATATACGCCTATGATAACCCTGGATTTTCTTCACAGTGGCAACTACATTTTATAATTCTCTATTTTTTCAGTAAGGGTCTGCTTTTATCACCAGATAAGGCCGCATCTAATTTGTTCTCCAGAGGAGTCCTAGTGTCTGTCTTAGCACCTGTCACCAACTCAGCACTCAGTAGCTGCCTGCATCTCCCACCCAGGCCCTTGGCTTTAAGCTGGGGGATGTGTGTCCCCTACCTGAAGGTTGGCTGGAATTTGCAATGTCAATGAGAGGACAGGGTAGAAAAACAAAACAGGATTCAGGGTGGGTTAGGGGCAGAGAAGCCAGGGAGGACTGTGGATCCAGTAGTGAGAAGATATTGATTAGCACACCAACATTTTCATCTTTCTAGAGAAGAAAGAAATGGCCATCGTACTGATAACGGAAGGATTTGACTTGTTTTTACTCACTTGTCTTGTTTGAAGGCAATTTTTTTAAAAAAATCATATTATTATTATTTATTATTGACTATGGTGTGCATGTGGCATGTGTGCATGTGACAGCATTGTGTGGAGGTCAGAGGTCAACTCTGGAGTCAGCTCTCTCCTTCGATCACGGGTCCTGGGCATAGAACTCTGGTCCTTGGATGTGTGCAACAGCATTTTGACCTGCTGAGTCTTCTCTCCCACTCATTTGAGGGGAATTTGTTCCATTTAAAAATGCACTTAAAATGGTTTCTGGAGTTTAATACTAGGGATTGATTTGGGCAGTTATTTTCTCATGAGAAGTAAAAGGAGTGTGCAAGGGAAAGTGTCTTAAACAAGAGATGAATCCAAGTGTGTAAGAATCACAAACGAGGCGTTGTTAAATGTGCACGGAAGGAAGGGAGAGGAAAAGGAGGGAGCTTGGCGTGTGCCAAAAGGCAGACAGGTGACCTGCAGGCTACGTTGGATTGAATCTGGTGTCGTTTTGGTGCTAGGGGTTGAACCTAGGGCCTCACATGTGCTAAGCCAGAACTCTCCGTGGTTATCTTTAAAGGGTCTGGTTTGCCTCTGGTACTTTTCTGTGTTCTATACATCTTCATCAATCTAGTCTATACTACTTTTATGACGCAGTAAGAGAATGACACCTTGTAGAGCTGACCGGAATGGGCAGAACAAGGAATTATGATGTTAACTGAAATGACTAAAGATTCTGTTACAGGTTTTTCTTTAACTCACTAAATTAGCCTTTTTATTAGTCATAAAATCCAGCTGGTCCTCATTTTACGTGCCCATGCCTCCCTCTGAGCCTGCGCGCTTGAAGGCAGAGACCTTACTGTTTGCCTTTCTAGTATCGGTCTGGCAGTAAACCGAGATGTCCTGACTTCTTTCTTACCTTTGACCTGTGTGCCTTTCTATTTTTAGAACTGAGGCGTGAGAGCCGGCATGAATGGTCATATGTCTAACCCTCCCAGTGGTTATGGAGTCTACCCTTCTCAGATGAAGTAAGTTGAAGAGTTCATGTATGATTTGGGCAGGGGTTTGATGTGGTGTTTGCTTATTTTAGGAGATGTTCTTACTCTGAAACGCAGACCAGCCTAGAACTTTCTGTGTAGTCTGATCTATCTAGCCTTGATCTTACAAGCTTGGCCTTTCAAGAGATAGTGTTTCAGTCATGTGTTACTATGCCTAGCTACTTTTAAACATATTTTAAATGAAAATATTATTTATATTTCTTTATGCAATCCATTTTTAATTCATTCAGAAGCAGTCCCCTTTTTTGTTACTAATCTGTGTTATTATTAAAAGCTATCATTAAAAAGGCCAAGTAAACACAAGTCTCAGGGATATTGTCAAGGAGTCAAAGGATATTCGAGGCTGGAATTCTATGTCTTACTGCCTTTTGTCATCAAATGTGTATCATACAGCAGCTTCGGGTATTTCTGGAACATTCTGTTGTTATTTGTAAAACAGAGCTGAGGAATGTTCATTACCATTTAGTCCACACTATATAGATATTTGCCATTCATTGTATACAAGAACATAAAGCAAAATCCAGACAGAGCCATTCCTCAAGTCTCCTGCTACCAACTGAAACCACAGGACCGAATTGAGGGGCTGTTACCTTCTATGGCATGCATAGTATAACTTTCTCATGTCTGCCATCGTGACCTCTGTTCCACTTCACATTCTTTAGGACAGGTTATATTTACTGTATGTAGGAAAACACATTTAACTATTAAATAGGACGTAAGAGGTTTCCATCTACGTTGCTTCTTCAGTATTCCTTTCTCCTCTGTGGTTGAATAGCAGAGGTTTGTATTCTAATAAGGTGGTTTCCAGCCCTGATTCTCCTTGCTGTAGTTCGGACTTGGCATTGAGAATGGGCTGAGACTGGCTCCATGGTCACCATTGGCATTACCTGATTTATATTTCTGTTTATTCATGACTTGCCTGAGCGGGAACTTGTCCCCATTGGGTTGCTCAACTAGTGTAAAGCAGTATTTTTTTTTAAACAGTTGGTGCTTGTGGTACATCGACATTTTAAACTCTTGGTTTCTGAATTTTTATTACCCACAGTGGACTTTTACCCAAGACAATGAACATTTTTCTTTTATTATTATTACAGTGGCTACGGATCTTCACCACCCTTTTCCCAGATGGACAGAGAGCATAGTTCAAAATCAAGTGCAAAGGCCCTTTATGGTACGTATGTCTATGTGATAGGCTGCTTCTATGTCTAACTGCTTAGAGATCCATATTTTTAAGCTCAGAACCTGCTGTCATGTTTGAAATGACAGAGCTAGCTAGATAATGCTACTTAAGAATCTTCACAAAACCTAAGCCATGAACTCTTTTCTTTCCTACAACCTCAAACTTTGTCTGCAGTGTGGTCAATGCTTTAAAGAAGTCTGCTGCGTGTTGCTGAGACCTCAGGAGGGGTTTCTCATGTATTATTTGTAAAATGTATGCTGACTTCTATGGCCAATCCAGCTGACAATTATGGGCCCATAGATGATGCACTGTTCCCCATAGAGCTATTAAACACTTGTGGTAGTCAGTCAATATGACTAGTTACCTTCATAGAATTTCTTTCTAGATCACAAACTAATAAGGTGTTCTCCTCAGTCCTTCTGGGACTTCCGTTAACCTTTCTAGTTTGTTTTATATATACATAATTTTAGTTTTCAGACAGAGTCAAACGTGTCCCAGGTGGCTTTAACCTCACTAAGTGGCCAAGAATAACCTTGAACATTTGATCCTCCTGAGTCCCACCATTTGTAGTCATGGTCACTATGTCCAGCTTCTGTAGTGCCCAGGACTGAAGCTGGGGCTTTGTGCAAGCGAGGCCAGCACTCGGCCCACTGATCTGCATCCCCAGTCCTCTCTACTGTTCACTACAAGTTACTAAGAAGAAGCTGAGTACTCTTGAGGCACATCACATAAGCATTGGAAGTTTATCGTTTATAGAGGATTTGTATGACCTTTTATTATTGTTTAGCAAATAAGCTAGAAATGTGATTAACAACAGAGATGCTGGCAAGAATTCCCATGTCCAAAGACATTTCTTCCACACCGGAGCTGCGTGGCCTCGAGTGAATGACTTCACCTGAGTGTGCCTCATTTTCCTCACCTTTTCCGTTAACACTGGAACAGTCACTAAATGATATATAGTAAGCTGTTTCCAAAGTAGTGTAGGAGCAGAGAGCCCTGTAAATATTTCCTATTATTATGCTTATTATTACAGTTACTCTGTGTTATAGAAACAGTAGCATTTTCTAAGTTTGGGAATTATTATACATTATCTAGGCTTATGACCTTGGTGGTTAGGACTTACCAATCCTAAAGTTTTGTGATTTGTTTTTAACAACTCAAATCATGCATTCATAAAATGAATTTAATACTATATATAAATATGTTTCTCGATGGCTATGATAATGCTGCTAATGCTGTTTTCAACTTTGTTTGTGCCCTATCGAGACATCCTTTTTTCTTTCTTCGTTCTTTCACATTTCATACATGCATATAATGCATTCTGACTACTCTCCCACACCCCCTCTTATCTCCCTCCCATACTGTTTACATCCCCCTACTCCCTACATGTCCCTCTCCCATGTTTATGTCTGTGGTTGTTTTGTGACCCATTTACTTTAACCAGGGCCATGTGGGTGACCACTATGCTAGAACTGTCCACTGGAGCCTTGTGGGGTCACAAGTGGGTATGCAGGGGAAGACAATGGCTCCTCATCTCCCCAGATTTATCAGTAGCTAACAGTTGAGCAGTGAGGGCTGAGGTCCCTGAGGCTCTCCTCCACCCATGCCTGGTTGTTGACAGGTCTGTGTTGTAAGGAGAGGACCCACTTGTTCATCCTGGCCGCCCAGCTAGCTTAGCCCTGAAATAACCAATCACTGTTTGGCCCATTAACTCTAGCCTCTTATTGGCTAACTCTCACATCTTGATTTAACCCATTTTTATTAATCTGTATATCGCCATGTGGCAGTGGCTTACTGGGTAAAATTGCAGCATCTATCTCTGGCATCGGCTCCATAGCATCTCTCCACTTCCCGACTCTGCCTCCTTTCTCCCAGCATGCCATTTAGTTTTCCCTGCCTACCTAAGTTCTATCCTATTAACAGATCCAAAGCAGTTTCTTTATTAACCAGTGAAAGCAACACAAAGACAGAAGGACCTCCTACACCAGGCCTGTTCTCGTGCCAACTCAGTGTAGACATTAGCAGTTACTCTGAGTTTGCCATTGCAGTGGTAGCATCTCTCACAGAAGATTGCACTTCCCAGCCCTTTTCCCTATTGTTCAAATCTCATGTTCATTCCTTTCCTTTGCCCATGCTGTTCCCGGAGCCTAGGGAATGTGGTATAATTGTTTCAGGCTGAGCCCTTGCTCTCATGCTTGCACGCATCCTTGTTCTCGACTCCTTAAGCAGCTGTGAGTCTGTGCATCAGAAAGAGAGGTTTCTCGGATTAGTTAAGAATAGCATTTGTCTACGGATAGAAACCACATTGAGACATTCTTACCACAGCTTAGTCACTCGTGGTCATCTTTAGAGAATGTATTCAGCACATACTTATTTGGTGATTAACATGTGCTCAAACCAGAACCAGTAAAGTCTGCTTCCTGGCTCTAAGGGTCTTGTAATAATAGAGATTGGCCTGAAGAAACTGAATAAATGAAATGGAGTTTATAAGGATAAAACAATCCTTTCAACCTTCCTTTTCTAGACTGACATTTGTTATGGACTATGTAAGTTCATTGTTATGCTTCATAATCATCATTATCTCTATTTCCATGCCTCTTATGTCATTGCAAACATAAATGACAGATTATCATAGCCAGTGTGTTATGGTGAGATAGACTAGCAGGAACTATTTTCAAATACATGTGACCACGTAACCAAGTAGAACCAAGAGGATATGAGCAATTGAATGACTTACAGAGAGAGGGAGAGAGAGAGAGAGAGAGAGAGAGAGAGAGAGAGAGAGAGAGAGAGAGAGAGAGAGAGAGAGAGAGAGAAGCAGCTTTCAAAGTCTGCAAGCACAGAAGAGCCCAGGAGCATATGGATTCACTTTTGAATTCTGTTAGACGTTAAAAGAATTACCACCAAGGCTCCCCACACTGTCCTGGAAGCAGGAACACCATCAAATTATTTTTATGAAGCCAGTGTCATTCTGATAATAAAATTGGAGAAGAAATAACAACAATGAAAACTACAAATCAATTTCCTTGTTGAACATAGATGCAAATTTTCTCAATAAAATACTTGCAAAGTAGAATTTAGCAACACAGCAAAAAGATCATAAACCCCAGACATGTTGGCTTCATCTCAGGAAGCAAAAAGATACATGTGTACATAAATAAACATAAAACAACACATAAATAGAATCAAAGGGAGAAATCAGAAAATTGTCTCGACAGATGCAGAATAAGCTGTTATCAAAATCCATCATCCTCATTCATAGTAAGAAATGGTACCCATGCAAGAGGAAGAAGGCGAGGTGTCCGTATGTGCAAGGGAAGAAGGTGTCGGGTCCACATGTACTAGAGAAGGTGTGGTGTCCGCACATGTGAGAGAAGGCGGCGATTGCCTATCAACACTGCAGTATCTCCCTTCAAAGGCAAGGAAAAGCTAACCCAAAGTATCCAAAGCAGTCCTGAAAAGTAGAACAAGCTAGAGATAATGGAATTCTTGAAATCAAATTATACTATAGGTCCATAGTAACAAAAGCAGACATGTGACCCAATGGCTTAGAGTAAAGGAAGCATAAATTAATCCCACACAGCTACAGTCATCTGAGACTCAACAGAAATGTCCAAAATATACATTGTGGTTAAGACAGACTCTCTTAGCAAATGTTCCTGGGAAAACTGTATGTATATCCATATATAGAAAACTGTCATAATAAAAGGCTAATAAAATACTAATTAAGTATATTAAATAAACACCAATTAAATATATTAATATATGCCACAAATATATTCATATGTAAGACAATATAAACTATAAATAAATATATTAATAAATACTAAATAAAGGTAAACAAAATATTCATGGGAATATATTTCAAGTCTGCTTGGACGTCAGAAAGTAGGTGTTGTCGGAAAGCAGTTTTGCTTGATGGGGTGTGGTCAGCAGGGGTTCCATGGGGGGACCTGAGCCTTGAAGTGTGTTCTGAAAAGTCAGCTGTGTTTTCCAGACACTGTAGGGGGTGAGTAGGTGGATGCTGTAAGAAGCAATGTGAATCTCAGGTATGCAGTCAGCCCATGACGGTGGCCTCCATTTGTCCTGTTCATTGCGGGGTTCCCTGTGCTTATTGATCAGCACAGTGGCTAATGCATCATTCATGCTCAATAACTACTTGTAGAATGGATATAAAGAATTAATGAACTGCTGAGAGCTTGGTACTAACTGGAGAGTGTAAAGTCATGTGTTCAGAAATAAGAGGAGAAAAGTGAACACTACCATGTTATTTAATAACTAAATAATTTGAGGGACAGAGAGATAGATGGCTTAGTGAGTACGAGCTGCTGCCACCATGACTGAAGGTCTGGGTTTATTCCTGCGGATCCACATAGAGACTGGAGAAGATGGGCTCCTGCAAGTCATCCTCTGATGGTCACTTTTGCCCCTCCTCCCTTTTTATGCACGCAAAAGTTTTTAAGCCATAAAAATGATGTGAATATTATTTCAAAATAGCAAGCAGCCCTTGGCAGCTTTCAATTAGGAAAGAAAGGTGAAATTGTTCTTGGTTTATGTATGCTGTGGCCGAACCAGATGCATCAGAAGTTTAAGTAAATAAATTAGATGTCCTGGGTCTGGAGAGAATGCTCGGTGGTTAAGAGCACTTGTGGCTCTGGCAGAGGACCTGGGTTTAATTCCCGGGACCCACAGGTGGCTCAGAACCCGTCATAATTCCTGTTCCAAGTGTTCCATTGCCCTCTTCTAGCCTCTGCAGGCAGGAGGCACACATGGGGAGACGTAGCACACATAGCTACCTATATGAGATGTCTACTGACACCAGACAAGGAACCCTTGACAGGCCAAAGTACAGATACCGCCCAAGTCCCTTTTGGTGAGCCGTGAGTTTTATTAGGATTACCTACAGGAATATGGGTGAGAGGTTACTTCCGGGAGCAGACATGACTCAAAGGCAGCTGCATTACCCCAGCACTGGTGACAGCTCACCAAGCTGGGAACCTGGAGCACACCACACAGCTGCAGGGGCCCCATTGGTCTAAACCTCTTCCAGGCAGCTAGACTGCTTTCTGCCTCTTCCCATCAGCTGGTCTGGTCTCACTGTCTCTTTTGCTACTTGGCTTGTTGTCTGTGCAGCTCTGCTTTGTTCCCCTGAGAGAATTTCAGCTTTTCTTTCTTACTCTGGCAGGGAGGAGCCTAGTGAATCTGGTCGGTTTCAGGGACTTCCTGAAGTTGTTTAGAGCAGTTATTAGTTGTAATTTTTGTTGTTAAGACTGGCAGTATGAGCCGCAGTCCCATCTTTTATTTAGGTCAAAGCGTTCTCTGTAACTGTTCTTTGTCTTTTTGTTGAAAGGTCCAGGCCATTACTTTCTGAGCAATGCCTTTTTAAAGAAAAAGTAAACGTTCTTAGTCTTAGCTGTGTGTCTGAATATTAGCTCTTTTAGATGAGCAAAGTAGATAAAAGCAAGCTTCACCATTGCCTGCTTACCTGAGGAGGTGCAGTTGTACAAACTAAACATTTGAATGAACTTGGAGTGTAATATAACTGGCCTCAAGATGGCTATCAGTTTGTGTAAGAGCTTATCAACTCAGTGCTAAAATGGTCTGCAAAGAATTTTCTCATTGGTTATTGAATCTAATCTGTCTGAATGTGCTTATGTGTTCTGTTCCACAGAATTAAAGCTAATAGCAAAAAAAAAAAAAAAAAAGTTTAGCAAAACTAGTGTTACTCAGAGAAAATGAAATTGTACTTAGGTTTTAAAGGGATCAGTATCAGCACAACACACCTCAAGACCAAGTTTTGAGCACAAATGAGATGTGTTTGCCCCAGAGAGACAAAGGCCAGGGATAAGGGACAAAGACAGGAGATTGCAAGGGAGATGGGGGTGGGATATTTGCTGGGGGGAGGGTTCAACAGACTGCCTCTGGATAAAGAGACAGTCTTGACCCATGGGCAAATGGCAGTTTATAAACAGAAAAGGAGAAACTTTGTGTTAGGATGAGGTGTTTAATTGTAATTGGGCATGTTAATTAGGGCAGCCAAAAGGGGCCTTTTGGTTGCTGGACTTAAATATGGTGATAGCTGGACCTTGGTGGTCTGCCTCAGGAGGAGGAAGTGGTCAAATAAAAGAATAGACCTTCAGGGCTAGCTTTAGAAAGGTAATCTAATGGTTTTTAGCAAGGCAGAGACCTGCCAGGGCCATATGTGCCCACTGGGGCTGGCTAGAGTCCCTTCAGGTAAAATTTATTTTGAGATAGAGAAAGTGGGGCAAGGGGAGGGGGAGGAAAGAAAGCAGAAAGGGAAAGAGCGGGAGGTGGGAAGTGGAGAGACACTGGCTTTTGTATGGGTAGTTGAGAAACTCCAAACTCCACACGCAGAGTTATTCAGTTATTATTTGATGTGCCATTTGACTGTTATTTACATCCTAACATGAACAGCAGTAGCAACCCTTGAGGGGTACACAGCCAATGAGTTGGCATTCTTACGGGTTCTGGAGTGAAGGTTTGCCTCCCAGGCTCCACGTCACAGTTCCTCTGGGACCTTTATAGATCCCAGTGGCCTGATGAGCCCTAGACCAGTACGTGGGAGTCTTTAGAGTGGGCTCACAGGTGCTTTTTGAAAAGCCCTTGGTCATAGGCAACTGAGGACAAGAACCACTGTTAGAGAAAGTGGCGATTTCCCGTGCCTTCCTCTTGATGGCTTCATTTTGAAAGCCTTCATTCGTTCTAAGGCTTGGAAAGTTTTCAGCTTAGGATCCAGAGTGCTGTTTACCACTGAATGTTTTGGTGTATGGGATTCTCATTCAAAGAGACACTGCAGTTGACTTTCAGGTGTGTCCTTTCAAAAATGCCTATTAAAGTGTTAATAATGGACTTTCTCTTGACGTTATATCACTACAATTCTTTTCTTTTTAAGTCATTTTTAGGACATTAGTACACTTTTAGGGTCCTTCTAAGGTACTTTTTGTGACACGTATCTTATTTCTTGTGAAGCATGGTAAAGAATACAAGCTAGGAATATTGGGAATGACAGCTCACCTTCTGGCAGTCAGTCGGAAGGAGCAGTTGCCATCACCACCAATCATTTTCTGTTCCTATGAATTATGTTTTCCTGGGGTTGAAATACTGTGTGTTCTGAGATTCGGGGGATGAACTTTTTTTCTTCATAATAAAAAGCCTATGTCGTATTTTGACCCTTTACTTGTATTTGCCAGTCATTTTATCTGGAAGGCCCAGTCAAGCATTTGAATATGCTGGAGCCACCATATCATCTTGCCATCAGGTACCATGGCAACCGCTGCCATTCCCTCTGTTATCCGAAGGTCACATCAGAGGAGACAACCACTGTTGTGTTCTGGGGCTCTGCTGGAGAGTTGAGTGGGAACCTGATGAACCTGTGATGTTGAAGTAGTGGTCCCTGCTAATAGTGCTTCTGTCAGATGTTTTCATGAGTCATACGCTGTGTTTCATGCGTTACAGAGGGTTTCCCACGAACAGATCATGTATTAATATCCCATATTAACCCTCAGCTAATAGAAAAATGGTGCACCTCTGTGCTACAGATGTTAGGTCCAATCACAGGGGAAGAGGTGTGCTTTGAAATGCTTGGGAAAATGGTAGGTGGAACCGGATCTTTCTTGTGACCACATTGTTTTGGTAGGAACAGACGGAGCGTACTTCTTCAGATCATCCTCCAAACAGAAAAAGAAAGGTAGCCACGGTTGGACTTTGTGGTGTGTGTGCTTTTACTGAGTGACTTTAATGCTGCAAAAGCAAAACCAGAGTAGAGCATGAGAGGCGGTAAGAGGGGCACGGAGGTTTTCCTGGGTAAATCTGCATGGGAAGATCAATGCTTCCATGTATTTGAAAAACATTCATTTGTCATGTTTTTAAAACATTGGACTTGAGTGTTTTGGGTCTGCCTATGTACTTTATAGTATAGAGACATCTAAGAGTGAAAAGAAACATGTTTATAGTTAAAAATGCTGGCTGGTAGGAAAACTATACATATCTAGTGTGTATCTATATTTATATAGATATTTTATATATGACAATATATATGACATTTATCTACACACACACACACACAAAATCACAAAACCTAGAACAAATACTTAAGTATGCTAAAGGTTTTTAGGCTTTAAGGACTTTACCTTTAACTTGTTTAATTATTTTATATGTAGTAAATCTCTGAGACCCAGGCCCTTAAGATTCTTGCCTAAATCTACTTTCTTACGTATGGACAAACTCAAAGCTGGGTCTTGGGTCACAGAGTCCCCTGATCACCTATTAGGTTCCTTTCCATCCAAATATTCTGCCTGAGAACCCTGAATTTCCAAAGAAAGTACTTGATTGGAAACTAACAAATACCAAATACGGATAATGCCTGGGCTTGGTTTATGTTTGGTTTTGCAGCATCTTCAAAAGGAAAGGTCTCTTCTGCCTGCTGAGTGGTTTGATGCAACAGCTGTCTACCTAGCTGCCTCATTCTCCCTGCCTGCTTGTCTTTGTAACGCTGAGTATCTCATTTGTGTGTCCTATTGATGTGTGATGATTGTTAGTCTATGGCAGTCCTCGGAACTGAGTCTGTTTGGGTGTGTGGAAGGAGGTGGTCCTTGCCGTGTCTGTTCGGTAACCCCCTCGTGTCAACCAGTACCTGCCACAGCGTTCACAGGTGCATTTTGACCTTGGTGCATCTGCAGAGGAAATTTGACTAATACTTTTTAAAAATCTTTTTCATAAACAGTAGGTTCCTGATTAATAAAAACCTGGATATTAAATGGCTTTTTTTTCCTCTTTGAACGCTTATAATGTGGGGGCCAGAGGGACGACTTGGCTGGCAAGCTTGTGTATTGTTCTTGTGGAGGGCCAGAGTTCAGTCCCCATCACCTACATTGGACAGTAGCTCACAACTGGCTGTAACTCCAGCTGCAAAGAATCCAATGCCTTCCTCTTATCCTCTTTGGGCTTATGCGTTTATGTGCATATATTCTCACAAACATACCCGCATATACATAATTAGTAAAAAAAATGTTTAAAACCTAGGACATTTATAATTTTGGAACTCTGATGGTTTAAATTGGGTCTGAGGGCTCTCGCATAGTGTTAGTCTTTCTCGTGACCTTGGGATTGGCTGTGAATAACGAGTGTTTTCAGGCACAAGGCACAATGGGGACTCGTCAATGTCTGTATTCATATGTGAGACAGACTAGCTTTGGAGGTGCCATGTGACTCCAGCTATGAACTTGAGCCTACTAATAGCTCAGTCATGGCTTTTCAAAACTTCTCTTTCAGAGCAAAGGAAGAACTATGCCCGAGACAGCATCAGCAGCGTGTCAGATGTGTCCCAGTACCGGGTGGAGGTGAGAAATGCTGCTCCTGCCAATATGTAGGATGCCTCTACTAGGACAGAAATACAGGGGGAGAAATCAAAACTGTGTTTCAATTCATTCGAATAGAATGTATTCTAAGAAGTTTTTGTTTTTGTTTGTTTGTTTGCTATTTCTGATTTTTTGAGAAAGGGTTTTACTATAGCTTTGGAGCCTGTCCTGGAACTCACCTAGACCAGGCTGGCCTTGAACTCACAGATCTGCCTGTCTCTGCCTCCAGAGTGCTGGGATGACTATGGATCTTCCTTTGGATTTTGTTTTAAACTGAGATGTTAGTGTCCAACTATTGAAGTTTATGTTCTAGTTTCATAATAAATACATGAAAATCTCAGCTGCTGCTCGTTGGCTTTTACCAGCCCAGTTAAAACAGGAGAAAGGCTTCCATTGCACTTTGAAATTAAGCTGTGGTACACCAAGTAGTTCAGTTTTATATTTAGTTTCCTCTAATGTCATTATTAGCTCTTATTAAACACTAGTTTCTTTTCAGTTTTGAAGATACTTGCTTTTCATCAGAATCAAAATGACCCCAGTTGATAGCTGAAATATGTAAGCAGGGCATCATTTTTAAACTGCTGTTTTCAGTTTGCTGCTTAACTCAAGCAGGCTTAATTAAACCTAAACCACTTTGTTTCGGTAAAGTGGTTGCAGGAGAGGGCAGACTTGGCAGCTGTTACAAAGCAGCACCGTAGCACGGCTCACAGGTAGGTGTCTAGGATGTCGCCATCACCGGGAATGCTGCCACTGTGCCACATTTCAATAGCTGTCGGAGTAAGGAGGGGGGACCTTAGTTTAAGGAGAATGCTGTTTATGGGTTTCTACTGCTAAGAACTTGTTTTTATTCCATGCTATTGTACCTCCACGCGACCCAGCATGAAACAGGTTTAGAGGTCTTACGAGTCAAGGCACCCTGTTCTGTATGCAGCAAGGCCCGCTCAACTCCATCCTCTGTGGAGTTACTGAAGTTGTGGTGTGCTGTGCTCATCCTTTGATTCAATGCCAGTTAACTTCCATTAGGCCAGTTCTTCCTTTGGGAAACTACGTACAGAGAACGGTTTATTTGTGTGCCGAAAGTTTTTCTTTTCTTTCTTCTTTTACTGACCATAAGCACCTGACCACCTTCGTGCTGGACCGGAAAGAGGCTATGGTAACTGTCGATGATGGGATAAGAAAGTTGAAGCTGCTTGATGCCAAGGGCAAAGTGTGGACTCAAGATATGATTCTCCAAGTGGACGACCGAGCTGTGAGCCTGATTGACTTAGAGTCCAAGGCAAGTGTGCGAAGCTCATGCTGCTTTACCCCTCAGGAATGTCAGTCGGGACAGGTTCACGGATGAGTGGAAGTTGGACACTATCAAACATTTACTCTTTTTTATAGAATGAATTGGAGAATTTCCCACTAAACACAATCCAGCATTGCCAAGCTGTGGTGCATTCATGCAGCTATGATTCCATTCTTGCCTTGGTGTGCAAAGAACCAACTCAGAACAAGCCGGATCTTCATCTCTTCCAGTGTGATGAGGTTAAGGTAAAAGAGTGATTCAACCTCCCCGTTATTTCTGTGTGTGTGTGTGTGTGTGTGTGTGTGTGTGTGTGTGTGTGTGTGTGTGTACGCGTGTGCTCGCGCAACTGTGTGCATGTGTGTGTGCAGGTACCAAGAGAGGTACCTAGTAGAGGGTGTCAGATCCCTAGGAACTGGGATTATATAACTCTTTGTGAACTGCCTGATATTTGTGCTTGGTGCCCAGTTCCCATCCTCTGCAAGAACAGCAAGGCCTCATAACTGCTGGGGCATCTCTCAGGTTCCAGTTCATCCCACAACCCCCTTACACAATGCTCTGCAGCTGCCAAATGACCCATCTTGGTCATACAGCTATTAGGAGCTAGGGTTGAAGATTCTGAGACTGTGATAAGGAAATCTCATACCTAAATGTCTTCCTTAAGTTTCCACTCAAGTAAACAAAAGAGGAGATCTGATTGCTATTTTTAAAAACACAGGGTGTGGTATGATAGTTTCTATCTGTAATTCTACCACTCAGGAGAGTGAGGCAGGAGGATTACAGAAAGTCAGAGGCCAACCTGGCCCGCAGAGTGAGACCCTATCTCAAACGTCAAACATAGACATGTGTTGTTTATCTTTGTTTACAAAGTATAAATGATGTATTAAATTCTCATCGGGCCTTGCACATATAGTTAAAATTCAATTGTTAAAAGTCATGCTGGGCAGATAGACAGTAAATACTTATGCTACAAGTCTATTTTGTTCATCGCAAACCTCAGAGCTTATATTCTTTCAGTGGAATAGTTAGATTCCCATGGTATTGATTTAAAACTTGCCATTTAATTATGTGACTTGAAAAATTTCTCCGGGTTTGTAATCCCTAAGTGAAATGAGAAATAGTTGAGCACAGTTACCAATAATAAGTTAGAGGCCCCCCAAATGTATATTTAGTACATGCTGTAATTTCCAGATGATTATAATTTGTGATGCTTTATTAAACCTCAGAACTTATCTTCCACATTGGTTATTTTTATTTTATGAGTTGGTTTCTCTAAAAGAGAAATTACTTTGGTTGAGTGGCACCTTAGTTTCTCTCCTGTCACTTGATAAAACACTGACCAAAATCAACATAAGAGAAGAAAGGGTTTATTGCGGTTTAGAGTTCCAGAGGGACTGGCATCTGTCATGTGGGTGTTGTTGTTGGTCTTTTACTCTTTGGGCTCTTTGACTCTTTTGGGGGCCGCCACCCAGCTCAAATAATCACACATGGAGTCTTATTCTTACTTATGAATGCCTGGTCTTGTTTCTAGCCAACTTTCCTTAACTTAAATTATCCCATCTACCTTTCGCCTCTGGGCTTTTTCCTTTCCTTGCTTCTGTGTATCTTACTTTCACTCTTACTCCGTGGCTTGCTTTGTAGCTGGGTGGCTGTTCCCTGAAGTTCTCTTCTCCTCTTTCTCTCATTCCTTGATCTTTTCTGCCAAGATTTCTCTGTTTATTCTCTCTGCCTGCCAGCTCCACCTATATTTTCTCCTGCCTTGCTATTGGCCATTTGGTTCCTTATTAGACCAACCACGTGCTTAAGACAGGCAAAGTAACACAGCTTCACAGAGTTAAACAAATACAGCCTAAAAGAATACAACATATCTTTGCATTGTTAAACAAATATTCCACAGCATAAACAAATGTGACTCACCTTAAAATAATATTCTACAGCGGTGGGTTAGCATGGTAGCACACAACCAAAATGGTAGCAGGAGCGAAAAACAGAGCCAAGTGGAAGTGGGCAAAGACCTCATAGCTCTCCCCCAGGCTTCCTACAGCAAGGCTTTATAGCCCAATTACCAAATAGCACCACTGACTGGCACTCAGTGGTGTTGGACAATTCTGTATTCTGTCAGTTATATTTTAAATAAATGCAGATTGGTCAGTAGTCAGGCAGGAAGTATAGGTAGGACAACCAGATAGGAAGTAGAGGCGGGTCAATGAGACCAGAATTCTGGGAAGAGGGAAGCCCATTCCTCCACAGTCCTGTCCCAGCCACAGAAGAAGATGTGACTGCTTCACTGAATAAGGTACCAAGTCACATGGCTAACACAGATAATAATAATGGGCTAATATAAGTTATAGGAGTTAATAAGAAGTCTGAGCTAATGAGCCAATCAGTTTATAACTAATGTAGACCTCTATGTGATTTCTTTGGAACTTAACGACTGCAGGAACCAGGCAGGACAGAAACCCCGACAGCAACTCAGTGTTAAAATGTTGGCGATTTGAGGAACAGTTTTCTATTCAGGCCCTCACAGTACCTTCTCAGAGCAGTGGGTTATTTTTCTTGTAGAGAAATTGAAGACCCACACAAAAAAGCACTTAGTCTCCTCTTCAACATGCCTTTGACATTGAACGATAGCATGTGAATACTGTCTTTAACAGGACAGTTTGCAACTTTTTCTGATTTTAATTTATTCCATAGATGGTTATAAAAATGTTACTTGAAAGGAATTATGTCATTTAAGTAACTTGCAGTTTGGTGTACATCAACTTTTCATGTACTATAGTGGTTTGGGTTCTGTAGCTTATTTTAATGATTTTGAGGATTTAGACATGTTAAATAAAAACCTCTAAGGTGACTATTTTGCTCCAAAAAAGAGAAAAACTTTATCGATAGATTTTATTTCTTTAATTTTTACATTTAGTTATTGAGGAGGGGTATCCCATATGGAGGTCAGAGGATAACTTGTAGGAGTTTGTTCTCTCCTTCCACTGTGTGAGTTCCAGGGATCAAATTCAGGTTGTCAGGCATGACAAGTGCCTTACTACTGAGGCATCTTGCTGGCCTAATTCAGAGGAGATGGATATCTATCTATCTATCTATCTATCTATCTATCTATCTATCTATCTATCTATCTATCTATCTATCTATCTATCTATCTATCTATCATCGAGAATACTGAGTTAAAAGACATTTACATTTTGTGTCTGTGTCCATGCTTTTAAGTACAACTTGAGAGCTGTTAGTTACTATTCTGAGTATGGGTTCTGGACTTCAGCTTCTAGGATCAAAGGCTTTCCTTTACTATGGAATTGCACTAGTGATGGATTCTCTGGACAATGCTCTGCTCTTACCAAAGCTCACAACTACTTACATGATGGGACCCACTCACTCGCTGATGTCACACTGCCTCCATTGGCCATGTTCTCCTTGCTGTTTCAAAAATACAGGCACCTTGGTATGTGGTATAACTAGTTTGTGTATAGAGCATCCTGCAATAACACTTTTTGAGTTTAAATTTTATGATGGGATGCCACATTGGTACATTTGTCTCCTTGAGGGTGGTAGCATTTCTCATAGAAGTTCGAGGTTCTAGACACCTCCAGTTTTAATCCTTATTCGGTAGAGACCTTTGGCTTTATGTTGAACATCTTGTTGGAACTGTAATGTTCTAAGGAAGTGACGCTGGATTGGGAGCCATCCCAGTGTCGCCACATTGTCAACGTCATTCAGGTCTCCCCCGAGTATTAACCATAAAGGCGAATGCACAAGGGCTGGGGAGATGGTTCTGTAGATGAACTGCTTGGTGCGCATTCTGAGAACCCAAGTTTGAATGCCCAGGACTTATGTAAAGCCAGCTGTGGCAGTGTGCACCTGTGTTCCTCACACACCTCCAGGGAGATGGGAGACAGAGAACAGAATTCCTCCAAGCTTGAGGCCAGCTGGCCCAGCTTATGGAGTGGTTGGTGATCAACCAAGGGCCCTAGCCCAAGCACAGTATAAGATGAGGGACATCACCTGAGGTTGTCCTCTGATTTCTCCACGTATACCACTGTGGAAACGCACCCCCACATCCCCCTCCCCACCTCTCTCAAATGGACCAGATGATCTTTTTTCTTTTTTTATTAAATTATATAATTTTACAAATTTTCAGCTCCTCCTCTCCTTCCATTTCCTTTCCCCTCCCTTATCCCTCCTCCCCCTCCCTCTCCAGTCCAAGGAACAGTCAGGGTTGCGTGCCCTGTGGGAAGTCCAAGTTCTTCCCCCATCCATCCAGGTCTAGGAAGGTGAGGATTCAAACAGACTAGGTTCCCACATGCAGCCAGTACATACAGTAGAATCAAAACCCAGTGCCATTGTCCTTGGCTTCTCAGTCAGCCCTTCTCGTCAGCCACATTCAGAGAGTCCAGTTTGATCACATGCTCCATCAGTCCCAGTCCAGTTGGCCTTGGTAAGCTCCCATTACATAAGTCCCATTGTCTCGGTGAATGGACGCACCCCTCACGGTCCTGACTTCCTTGCTCATGTTCTCCCTCCTTCTGTTCCTCATTTGGACCTTGGGAGCTCAGTCCAGTGATCCAATGTGGGTCTCTGTCTCTGTCTCCATTCAACATCAGATGAAGGTTCATGTTCGTCTTTTTGGGTCTGGGTTACCTCACTCAGGATGGTGCTTTCTATTTCCATCCATTTGCATGCAAAATTCTATGCATTAGAGTACTACTCAGCGGTAAAGGACCAGATGATCTTGAAGGTTCCCATCATTTCTAAATTTTTCTACTCATCAGTGCTTACTGCTAAAGAATATGTGACTCACATATCTGAGAAAATATGCATAATTACACAGAGCGAGCAAGCACCAAAATAGAAGATGAATACATGAGCAACAACCTCATATACTGTGATAATTACTGGCTACAAATAAATTCCCTTAACCAAGCAAAATTAACCCCTTAGCTACAAACCTAACATGGGTTCCCACGAAAATCTAATCACTGGCCTTGTTGGAAGAATGTTGGGAAATAGTTGACAGATAGTTCGTTTTCACCTGAAGCGGGAAAATGAAGTAGTTATTCAAATGGATGTAGTCTACAGCTGAGACTCCACCTGTTGGTGGAGAGCTACGTGAGCTTTCCATATCTGTGACAAAACACACAAGCTGGAAACCTTATAGAGGGGAGAGGTCTGTTTCCTGTGTGGCTTCCGGTGCTGCGGCTCATGGATATTTGGTACATTGTCTTTGGGCCTGCAGTGGAAAAGTCCATGACAGCAGAAAGTGTGTGATAGAATTGCTGTTCACTTCATGGAGAACAGGAAGTGAAAAGAGAGACAGGAAGTATCCTGCAATCCCAATGTTCTCTTTAAGGGCACGTCCCAATGACTTCTCCTCCACCACCTCCCAGCAGAAGGCTGGTAACCAGGCCTTCGGCATATAGGTCTCCAGGGACACTGCAGACCCAAGCCATATGAGTAGATTTACCTTAAGCTCAGAGTGTCCACGTTGGGCCTGGTGATTGTTTTGGTGAGTTAACAGCTGTCCCAGAGGAAGGCGGAGAAAAAAGGACACACCTGTCTGTCTTTACCTGCCTCCTTCCTTTCTAACAGAGTAGAGACACTCACCTGTGTCTTTTGTGCATTTGCCTTTTTATATTGGGCTCTTGGGCAGGAATCTCTAAGTGGAATCTGGACCTAGATTAACCTTAAAGATGAGTGTTTGATTCTGTTATTATAACATTCACCACTAAAAACCAGAGTCATATTTTTAAGGCATATGTTTTTTAAAACGTTTTTTTTTTATTTGCTTTACACTGTGAATTTAAATGATTTTTTTTTATTTCTATCTTCCTATGAAAACCCAGACAAGCCTGTGGCCTTCCATCTAACCCGTCTCTCCTCGCAGGCGAACCTCGTCAGTGAGGATATCGAGAGTGCGATCCACGACAGTAAGGGCGGGAAGCAGAAGAGGCGGCCGGAGGTCCTGAGGTGAGAGCATTAAAAGAAGTCGGTGAGCGGGAATTGCATGGTGTGTCTACTTTCTTTCTCCTGAAGCTTTACAGAAATTATGTTCAATAGAGGTGAATTATTCTGTTTTCCAAACTATAACCTTCAGTCTCAATTCATTTGCTCTCGCTGGCTTGCCGGTCCCTTCCTGTTTCTCCATGTATCTATCGGCTGTCTCCCGCAGAGCTTCTCACACTCGTGTAGATATTCGGACAGTTAAAAAAGATGTTGGTGTTTTAAGAGATGACCCAAGGCCGCTTCATGTATAAACCATGTGCCCATTGGCTTTTCAAATCTCATGTGACCCAGAGGAAAAAAAATCAGTGTGGTTTCCCAGGGAATTTTAATTTCTCTGCATTTCTGTGTCTCGGGAATCTATAGGCAGACACAGTGGGGCTCGTCGGGAATCCTTATTTCCTTGACCGTGACTCCTGGGGTTGAAGAGCAAACCCCAGCCACTGAGAGAACCGCTGTTGCAGAAATGGGGATTGTAAAAGCCCAATTTGTTTTTCATTCTTAGGATGATTGCCAAAGCAGAGCCCGGCATCCCCCCTCCTCCCAGAGCTCCTGCCCCTGCACCACCAGGGACTGTCACTCAGGTGGACGTTAGGAGCCGCGTGGCAGCTTGGTCTGCGTGGGCCGCTGACCAGGGGGACTGTAAGTACCTATGCTGACCCTAGTAAGGATCCATGTGTTGTCGTTCATTGGTTCAAATTCTCGTGTGGTTGTGGGTTAAAGTTAGTTTTAAGGAATTAAATCTTGGATACTAGAAAGTTAAGTCTTGACTGCTGTTAAGGCTGTCCCTGAGAATTCGTTTCAGTCATTGAACTAGATACTCTTAGGATTATAGTTTTCTTTAATACCAAAAGAGGAAGTTTCACCCGACTCACAGTGACACACATGGCAATAGAATATATACCAAAGAGAAGCCCATTGGGGTTTTGCTTTTCCAAAATATTTTGTTTCAGAATCTTTCTACTCATTGGGCAGTTCTTATGTGTTTGTAGAAAGGGCGTCAGTAAGGACCGTAGCAGGGAAAAAGGGTCTGGCCTTGGCTAACCTTGTCATATGGGCCCTTTGACCTCCCCAGCTGTGGGCTCTTGGCCAGCTTTCTAGAAGCAGGCATGAGTTCCCGTCTGTGGAGCAGGTATCATATCTAAGCAGAAAGTGGTTGGTGGCCCCTGTCATTTCCATGCCACTATCGCCCTAGATGACATATTGTGCCTGAATGGTCATTGTAGTCCACAGTGCTATTGCTGACTTCTCTCCCCCAGCAGCCTACATGGCGCCTTCTGTAACTCTTCATGTGACAGGTAGGGAGGAAACCTCCCGCTTGGTTTCTCTATGTCTTAGGACTGAAGTGTGCAGTGGCTTTAATAGGAGGTGGACTGTAGATCGTGTGGGTCAAAAATCGAGGCCTGAAACAAGACCTGCATCTCTCTATCGATATGACCATGAGACATCCTCATTTCCCACTTCAGCTGCATCTGTAAAGTGGGCATAATGACTCCTAGGTTTCTGTGACTCCAAAGGCGAGCGATGCTGTAGTCCTATGACTCATAGGAACACAGGCATCATTGGCAAAGCACATCAACAGCTTGTGCTTTAGTGATTACGTAGCTTCCTACCAATTCTCTTTGCATTTGAACTGGTTTTCCAAAGACTAGGGTTCATAATGACCTGGGCTTGTTGTGGACTAAAGTGAGTTTTGCTGGTGTTGTTTTGGTGGAAAGGGTCTGCATAGTTGTTCTGGTGGTGGTGGTGGTAGTGGTGTGTGTGTGAGAGAGAGAAAGGTGCCAAAACTGTCTTGACATAAAGAGAAGACATCTTAAAGACATCCTGAACAGAGCTGTAGGAATGAACGGATATGAAACCTAATATAATGTTACAATAAAAAAAATTATACTCAGGTGTTTTTGAGCTCGTCTTAGATTTTGAGTAAAATATTCCTGGCATTGTCACGTGTCATGTGTTAAAATTGCGAAGATGAGGTTCCAGTTCTTACCGCTTGTCCAAACGGAACTCAAGACATGATACACAAAGTTCTGTATGAGGGCCAGAGAGTCTTATTAGCAGTTCCCTGAAGGAGGCTCTCTCTGCTCCCTCTGACGATTTGCTCAGCGCTGAGTGTTGCCCTTTAGAACTCAGAGGTGGAGCAACAGTGTCTTCTACAAGTGAGTTCATCAGAGTAGTGGCAGTGGTGCCTGAGACTCCAGAATGTTGGGGAAATAATTACCCTCTGCTGGCTTTGTCTCCAGCTGGTGTTACGGGATCTCTAAGAGATCCCTTCTCTTCCTCGTTTGAGACATTATCTTCCCGTGTAGCCCTGGATGCTGTGGGGGTGGGGAGTGTTGCAACAGGAATAACAAAAACCCAGAGACAGATATTGGGGTTCAAGCTGAAGATCAGAAAAGCAAAGCAGCCAAGCTACTAGAGAGATCTTACCTCTACTAAGGCTCAGACAACAAAGGGGCGAGAGATCCTGCAGTGCTCTCCATCAACCTCAGACTCCGTACACCACTGAGTTCCTATTCCTCTCTCTCCACAGGTCATATAGCTCCTGTCTCCACCTCCCTAGTGCTGGGGTTAAAGGTGTGTGATCCCAAGTACTGGGATCACCTTTGTGTGAACTCTTGTTTCTTTTTTAGACAGATTTAATCTTTTGTAGTTTAGGGTGGCCTTGAACTCATAAAGATCAATCTGTCTCTGTCCCTGAGTCCTGGGATTAAAGGTGTGTGCTGTCACTTCCTGGCCTGTATGGCTGGCTAGTATGACGAGTATGACGACTTTACCCTCTGATCTTCAAGCAAGCTTTATTTATTAAATATATTTAATTTTATTTAATTTATTTTTTATTTTTTGTGTATTAACTAACAAATAATATACCACTACAGGTGTCACTATGTAGCTCAGGGTAGCCATAAACTCATCATATCCCTGCCTTAGCTTCCAGAGTGGTGGAATTGCAAGCAAGCACTCCTACACTTTCGACCCTCTTTGGAGTTCCTAATGGTTATGTTTCAAGTTCAGTTCCTGCCTTCTGTGATACACTGTACCAAGCAAGCCGCAACTCTGTGTAAAATAGCAACTAACTGGCAATCTTTGCTGCACACAGATTGAGGAGCTTGAATAATTTTATCTAAGAATTCAGATTCCTTTTTCTTTTTGCACGTGCTCCATGTCTGAGCAATGCTAGCATAGAGGAGGCACTGAGATTCTGAGTTCTCAGTATCTTTTGCCAGTTCTCTGCATTAAGCCTCGTGAGTCATGGTGATGCATCGGGAGCCTTATCTCCACTCCTATGATCTATTGCTCCTGTCCCAGCCATATGCCTTTGAATCTAATGTTCTCTGAAATACTTGTGTTGACAGTTACCATGGTGCTGACTGACTCACCCCAGGAAGGAGTCTGTGAGGAAGATCTCATGGTTAAACGGCACATCTGAGCTTCCTTAACATTCAAAATGCTTTTAAGAAATGTAGTCTTGATTCTAGAAATTCCTGAAGTTATATCATTTAAGATCAATGAATCAAATGTTGTGGGTTTCATACTTAATTACAGGAATTGAGAAATCCCTGTACTCTCAGAACTGAAGAACCTTTTCTGTAGTCACAAGGTTGCATTCAAAATGCTTTTGAGAAATGTAACCTCGATTCTAGAAATTCCTGAGGATATACCATTTAAGATCAGTGAACCAAATGTTGTGGATTTTATACTTAATTACCAGAATCGAGACATCCCTGTACTCTCAGAACTGAAGAACCTGTTCTGTAGTCACAAGGTTGGGATGTAGAGGAACTAGCAGCCCAGGCCATGAAGATGGTTCAGTTGGGATAGTGCTCACCACACTAGGAGGAAGAACTGAACTGCATCCCCAGTACTCAGTGGGAAAAGCCAGGTATAATAGCGTGTGTCTTTAATCCCAGCTTGGAAGACGAGATCCCTAAGGCTTGCTAGGCAGCCAAGCCTGTCCCAGGAAATGGCCACTTCCAGGTTCAGTGAGGGCGAGATAGAGATTGATACTCAAGCTTGACCTTCGGCGTTTACATGCTTGCACACACATGTGCACAGGCACCCCCTCCAAGCATCTTCATGCATGTAGACACACATACACACACCACACCACACGTGCACACTCACACACACACACACACACACACACACACACACACACACACCCTGCACCACACACATGAAGCTTGCAGCCCTGCTGCATTGGAACTTATTTCGCCATATTTCACAAGAGATGCTTAAATGCTGATTTGTTTCTTCTGTAGAAGTTGGAGTGCTGAGTCAGGGTTGGCTTTGTTGAGAGCTGAAAGGGGAAGAGGTGGAAGGAGGGGCCATAACAGCTGAATGAGTCTCATATGGGTGAGCAGGCCAGTTCCCTAGCTTTTCCCCAGACTCCTGGTAACTGTAGCAAGGGTGTAGCAATGGATCCCGAGTATGGTTTTGACTTCTTTATTCCAGAGAACCTCCCCCGACCCCAGCACCTGGAATTCTTTTCTCATCGTTTTCACAAGTTCCTTCCTATATCGGCAGTGTTTCACCAAACATGTGAAGTCTTACGATGCCCTTTTCTTTTCAGTTGAGAGGTCCCGGCAGTATCACGAGCAGGAGGAGACGCCTGAGATGGTGGCAGCCCGGATTGACAGGGATGTGGTGAGTGCGGCCACGGGCTTGAGTTCATGGGCGCTTCTGTTTTGTAAAGAGGGGAACCCAGACACTGAGATGAGAAGGGCTTAACAAAATTGGCTTGCAGAAATTGTGTTTTCTCTTCCTGGCAATCGTTATGTCCTTTGAATTTTCCCTTAACTGCTTTTTCTTCCCTCCTGATATTTCACTTGAGTTGGTCTCCTGTAGAATACTAGTGCCTTAACCACTTTACAAATGAAATGAACCCGAATTAGCAAGGTTTGGGGATGGTGTGGCTTTCCTTTTTTCATAGTTGAGGTGTCCTTTTGATATTTATTCTTTCGGATTATTAAGATATTTAAGGATGGGAAGATGGCTGAGTGGCTAAAGTGCTTGCATTGCAAGCATGAAGACTGGCGTTCAGATCTCTAGAGTCGACAAATATCTGATGGGTGGGAGCCTGTGTGTATAAGCATGCAAATATTAATGTTTTATAAAGAATAATGCTACATTTAATTTATTTCTTCGTAGCAATTAACTTGCAGTGTGGCTATAATCTGACATTCAGAATTTAATTTTTGAAAGATTTTTTAATTATTATTTTATTATTATTATTTTGATTTTTCGAGACAGGGTTTCTCAGTATAGCTTTGGTGCCTGACCTAGAACTAGCTCTTGTAGACAAGACTGGCATCAAACTCACAAAGATCCTCCTCCTTCTGCTTCCCGGGTGCTGGGATTAAAGGCATATGGCACCACCACCCAGCAAGATTTTCATTTTTAACTATGTGTATAAGCTTGCTTGTGTGTGCAGGCGCCTGAATAATTCAGGTGTGTGTGTTTGCACGTGTATGCAGGTACCTGCAGAGGTCAGGTGTGTGTGTTTACACATGTATGCAGGTACCTGCAGAGGTCAGGTGTGTGTGTTTGTACGTGTGTGCAGGTGCCTGCACAAGTTAGAAGAGAACATGAGATCACCTGGAGCTGGAGTTACTGGTGATTGTGGGCTGCCCAATGTGGATGCTGGGAACTGAAATTTGGTCTTCTGCAAGTACAGAATTCACTCTACCGCTGAGCCGTCTATCTTTCTTGCCAACCCTAGAATTTAATTTTTATATCACACTGTATTTTACTTAAATGTTTATTAAACCCTAGTTTCTAGTCTTTTAACGTGAAGAATCCTTCGTTTCAGACTAGAGAAAGCTGAGTGAAGTATAACAAGTGATTGGAATGGTCTCATGTGCATTTGTTAATTCTTCCCTGGAGAGCAGTCATCCTAAAGTCGTATTAATGCCTTTTGTTGTATATGGGCTGTGTTTGTAGGTTCTCTCCGCGTGCTATAATGGGTACGAAATAACTTCACCAGAGCCTTTATGGGGCAGGTATTTGCAAAACAAAGACACCCTGTGTTCTCCTCACAGACAGTTTTTCTGAATCCCACCCGCAGCTTTGTGTGGGGGAACACAGCGAGGGAATCAGAGTAATTGAAAGTAATTAATAATCTGATTGCATGGTGTGAATGCTTCCCTAATACCATTGAAAAATGCAGCAAAAGTATGCTTAAAGAAAGGTGTAGAGGCAAGACTATATGTATATCAGGTATATGTATTTTCTTAGAATTAATGATTGACTTGGTAGGGGTGGTCATTTTCTTTCCTCATTTATTTTCTCTCCTTTACTAACTAGCATCATGCAGCTAGAACAAAATTAGTTTTTTCTTTGTTTTATGTCTTGTTCTGTTATTTCTAATTCCAGCAAATCTTAAACCACATTTTGGATGACATTGAGTTTTTTATCACAAAACTCCAAAAAGCAGCTGAAGCTTTTTCTGAGCTTGCTAAAAGGAAGAAAAGCAAAAAAAGTAAAAAGAAAGGACCTGGAGGTGAGCGGGCCTTCTTTACTCTAGGGGTATCAGACCCATGGGGGAGTGTGACTTCATTAGTCTAGGGGTATCAGACCAACCGGGGAGCGGGCCTTCCTTACTCTAGGAGTATCAGACACACAGGGGGATGAGTATGGCATCCTCAGTCTTGGGGTACCTGACCCATGGGTAAGTGGGGCTTTCTTACTCTAGGACTATTGACCCTCGAGTAAGCGGGGACCTCCTAAGGCTACCAGACCCTTGGGCAGTTAGGGCTTCCTTACTCTAAGGCTATTAGACCTGTGTGTGTGTGTGTGTGTGTGTGTGTTCTTTAGGGCTATCAGACCCACGGGTAAGTGGGGTTTCCTCAGTCTAAGGCTGTCAGACCCACAGGTGAGCAGGTGTTCCTTATTCTATGGCTATCACACCTGTGGGGAGCGGGGCTTCCTTGCTCTGCGGCTATAAGAACTGCAGGGCTGGAGGAGCCTGGGTTCTAGTAAAGAGCTACATTGTTCTGATCTTAGATCAAGGCCCTGAGCTTTGGGCACCACCAGAGGTTCAAGTGGACAGGGAAGAACTCATGCTGGTTTCAAGCTGGCTGCGCCTCTCAGTCACAGTGACTCTGAGATCACATGGTGACCACCCGTCTGTAGACTCAGATCACATGGTAGTCGCCCGTCTGTAGAGTCTGCATTCACATGGTAACTACCCGTCTGTAGTTTTCACCAGTCTTCAAGTTGGTTTCTGCTCCAAGCACTGTTCCTTTATTTAGAGGTCTCTCATTTTAAGCATGGAACGTTTTTCACGTTAAAATTGACTTTTCTCATTAGAGTACTTTAAAATACCCACGGATTCGAAGCTCTTATCAGAAAGCCCCCAGCAGTTCATTCATAGTCACAGCTGCATAGAGCCAGTGTTTGAAATATCTTTAAAAACTAGGCCTGGACTCCTAGCACTCAGGAAGCTGATGCAGGAGGATTATTCTTAGTTCCAGAACAACCTGGATATAGAGTAAGACCTTGTCTTAAATAATAATAGTACCAAATGAAAACAAACTGGCTTGGAATGTATCAAAGTCTAACTATAAGGGTAGCGACCTCCTCGGGCAGATGGCACAAACTGGACATGTAGAGAGAGCTGGAGCAGGTCTCGCTTGACCGCTGACTTCAGGTGCTTCTGTAGGTAATATCTGTACAGGAAGAGGGTGCAGCCTCCAGTGTTGTCCTGGATGTGGGCACGTGGACATTCCTGTCCACGTAGTCTCAAATGAAGTGTGCTGCATGGCGCCTCAAGCCTCTTCTGCTTGAGTGTCCCCCAGGACACCCAAGTTCACAGCCACAGACTCCACGTCTTCTCTCTCTAGCAGACCACTGCTTTGATTTTCAGCACACGAACTTTTGGACTGCCAGCTCACTAACAATGACATGGAGACATTATTAATAATGAATACTCAATCTTAGCTTACTCTTGTAAGCTAGTCCCCATAACTCAAATTAACCCATAGTTTTAAATCTACATCTGGCCCGTGGTGCATTACCTCATCTCTCCATGCTGCCTATCCTGCTTCCTCCTTATCTGGCTGGCAACTCTGCCTTTTTCTTCCCAGAGTGCTCTCTGTCCAGCTGTCCCACCCATACCCCCTGCCTAGCTATTGGCCATTCAGCTTTTTATTACACCAATCACAGCAACACATTTTACACAATGTACAGGAATATTGTGCAACAATTTTTCCTATTTCATCTATATTCATTTTTTTTATTCTCTTCATTAGTATCCAGTTGAAACTGTCATCCTTTTTGACCCAACTTGAAAGCAGTTTTTAGCCCTCTAGTGTTCTTTCTTGTCAGGAGAATCAAGTCTCTGGGACAGAGTTTTCTGGAGCTAGCCTCAAAGTTGCTGTAAAATTAAGGATGACCTTGAATTCCTGATCCTTCTGGCTCCACTTCTCAAGTAGTCAGGTTACAGGTGCGCCACAGTCAATAGGATGCCCTTCTTAGAACTCCAGGTTGTAGTCGTCGCTCTTCCGTTCCCAAGCACACATAGTTCTATGTCACTTCTTACCTGGACATTCAAGATCACCCACAATCTAAACTGTGTCTGCTTCTCCGTTCTCACGTTTCTCTGATTTCACATTGCCTGTTTTGCGTATATGCAATTTCTCTTTTACTCCACGTTTTGTTTTAACCCTGTCACCTTATTTCCACAGACCACCCCAGGGGCAGGGATGGGCAGGGGTGGGAGTGGAGGGAGGTGGGCAGAGCTTTTCAAATCCCATCTTTAAAGTTACCAGAAGGAATTTTCCCGTATTCCTGTTTCCCAGCCAGTATGGTTCCCTGGCCTCTCACTCGGTCGCTACCCCTGTTACCCTTCTTCTGATTCATTTCCTCTGCAAGCAGGGCTTGTCTCTTACTCAGTTTTATAGGCCTTATAATGGTGACGTGAGTTCTTGGAACATAGGAAGGCTTATTTATAGAATTGAGTCATTGGGAGTGCCTGAGGGTAGAGGAATCCATTCAAACTTAAGATCTTAACTTATTGGAATAAGAGATGTTGTAGAGTAAAGGTTCATATCTGGCACATTCTTCCATCTGTGGATACAAATGTAGATTTTCTTTTTTATTTAATAAACTTTATTATGAATCTGTACTCATCTGCCCTCTGCTGGTTTTTTATTTCCTCAGAGGGTGTTTTAACGCTGAGGGCAAAACCCCCACCTCCTGATGAATTTGTTGACTGTTTCCAGAAGTTTAAACATGGATTCAACCTTCTGGTAGGTGGACTTTATTTATATATAATTAGAAGGAACAGATGGAAAAGATCAAAGACTAACCAGAATGCTCCTGAAAATTAAATTAAGAGACACAGTTGTCCCTGTAGATTGTGGGTGTGTGCTTTGATTGCCCTTTAATTAGAACACCTGATTGCAAGGCATGCGGGTCGCAGAGGCACGCTTAGCTGAGGAGCAGTGCCCGTGCTTCCTCTGGTTCTCTCCACGCTGCTGGAGCCCTCTGAGCAGAAGTGTTAGGAAGGGATCCACCCGGGGCTGCCTTGGACTTCTGTGTGAGTGTCCATCCTTGGGGTATTGCACTGTGGTAATGCATTTGTTTTCTGATGTCGCAGGCCAAGCTGAAGCCCCATATCCAGAACCCGAGTGCTTCAGATCTGGTTCACTTCCTGTTTACTCCGCTAAATATGGTGAGCATTTATTAATTAAGCAAAGCGACTCTTCTTAACATGACTTCCAACCAAGGGTCTGAACCTCACATGGGTCCTGTTTTTCTTACCATGTAAACTCTAGACCGCGAAGTTTGAGAGTGTAAAAGGACACGGACCTCACTTATGGCTGGGAATGTAGCACACACACGTGGACATAATAATAGCAATTTATTGCAACTTAGAATTATTACAAACATCTTGTTCTCCAGGGAACATTGGGAAGATTGGATGGACTCATGCTCAGGAATTCATACAAAAAAGTACTAGATTTTACAAGGCAAAAAAGAAACATGTAGAGTGGCTGTAAGGGCTCATTCTAACCAAAGAATAAATAACGTCGAAGGATTTGTTTTTACCTGTGGTGTGTGTGTGTGTGTGTGTGTTGTGTTGTGTATGTGGGGGGGTGGGTAGGTGTTGTGTGGGGGGTGGGAGGGTTGTGTGTGGTGTCTGTGGTATGTGATGTTTGGTAGTGTGGTATGGGTGTGGTGTATATGTGTGTGGTGGGGTGGGTAGGTGTTGTGTGTGTGGTGTGTGTGTGGGGGGGTGTTGTGTGTGGTGTCTTGTATGTGGTGTGTGTGTGGTTTGGTATGTAGTGTGGTGTGTGTGGTGTGTGGTGTATGGTATGTGTGATCTCTGTGTGTGGTGTGTGTGGTGTCCTAAGAAGAAAGAAGAGGGTGTCAGATCCCCGGAGCTGGAGTTATAAGCAGCCGTGAGCCCCTCACTTAGGTCTCCGGAGGCACCATACATGCTGTTAACAACTCAGCCATTTCTCCAGCCTGGCTTTTTTTTTTTTTTTCAGTAGAATGACAAAGCAGCATGAAAGTCGTTTTCAACATGTGATCGCTCCCTCATATGTGTGATTTTTCCCCTAGAGAGTAAAGATATAGCCATACAAAATACACATTTCCCCATATTGATTTAGAACATATGAAAATTTGTTTCATTGGATTCTTTAATGTTAATCAAAAACAGAGAAAATTTAATATTTCTCATACATTTTGTTAAAGATTTTAGAAAAAGAGAAAAACCAAGAAAGCAAAGGCGTAAAAGTCATACTGCCTTCCCAGAACTGACTAGGAAAGCCCTGAGTCTACCTTTGCATTGCAAGCAGATGAGACTAAGTGACATTGTCAGCATGGGCATAGGAGTGACTGCTAACAGACAGGGGCAGGGCCAATGGCTGTCGTCCAGATGACCTTAATCTTTGCTGGATGTGTCCATAGATTGTCCTGTATTGAATTTCTGACAACCTAGTTATTGCTGAATTAATATTATTGAACAATTCTTTAAAAAAATTAGAATGCCAGGCAGTGGTGGTGCATATCTTTAATCCTAGCACTTAGAGAGGCAGAAGCAGGCAGATCTCTCTGAGTTTGAGGCCAACCTGGTCTACAGAGCAAGTTCTAAGACAAGCTCCAAAGCTACCCCACCCTCCAAAAAAAAAATTAGAACAAATTGAGTTTGGTTTTGGAAGTTGGCAATTCCATACTCCAGAGGCATAAAATCAGGAGTTCAAGGGCAGCCTAGGCTATACAGAGTGTTGAGAGTCAGCCTTGGCTAAACAGTAAGATCCTACCTCAAAAATAAAAGCAACAGAAACAATAAAACAATGAGATCTGTCTCATCCAAGTGAGAAGAAATCGACACAAGCTCACTTAACAAATATTTTCCTTAGCACCTTTGATGCTGTCTTAGTATCAGCGCATGCTTATAAAGCCGCTGTGTCAGGACCTTTTATTTTCACAGATCTGAAATAGGGATCTAATGACCACCTCGTGATGTCCCCAGCTCACAGTTCACCACTGTATTCAGCCTGCCTATCTAAAAACATCTATTCACTCTATCTTTGCCTTTCTCCAAAAAGACAACTTATCGATGTTCTCGTCACCATGATCCTGCTTCTCCATGCAGGGCTGGAGACATTTTCCTCGGTCAGGGAGCTGGGAATGGACATTCATTTAGAGCTTCCTGTAAGCCAGGCAATGTTGAGTGTTTGCTTGCAAGTCTCTGCTCTCCATGTTCATCATGCCACTAGACATAGCCATGATGCATGGGCGTGTGTGTACATCTGCTGAAGTTCTTGATATGAGGTCATGGCCCGTAGCGTTAGCTCTTTTTCAGTCACTTTCCTTTCTCCTCTGCTAACCCAGAGAGCGTGGCATTTCTGCTCCTTCGCTCCTTTAGTCTCTGCGTGCTTTCTGCAAATGCTTATAGGGTTGGAAGTTTAAAGCCACAGTGTCAGAGTTGGGCATGGTGATGCCCGTGCCTTCAGTCTCAGCACGAGCTGGCATCGTGATAGCGTGTGTGCCTTCAGTGCCTTCAGTCCCAGCATGAGCTGGCGTGGCAGTGCCCATGCCTTCAGCCACAGCCCATTCAAGGCTGGGGTAGAAGAGTGAGTTCCAGGCTAGCCCAAGTTCCATGGTAAAGCCTTGTTTGGAAAACCTAAGACAGCAAACCAAAAGGAATTGAACTTGCCATGTTGGCTCACACCTGTGTGCCCAGCCCTTGGGAGCCTGAGGCAAGAGGATTGCTGTGAGTTTGAACACGGAGTGGGCTAGGTAGAAAGTGTCAGGTCAGTGTGGACTGCAAAGTGAGACCTTGTCTAAGAAATCCCAAGATGCAAAACTAGACAGCAACCGTAGTGGCGGCAACCGTAGCGGTGGCTATAGTCAGGGCGGGTTGTGTCCGTAGCAGAGTAGGCACAAGGCTTTCACCCATTTTAGTGTTTGCACTGATTCCCCCAATGTTGTGCCTTTTGCAATTAAAGTCAGTTACATGAAGAAGCATAAACTTTGTATTACAATGTAGTGTGTCACTACTGTGCACAAATTGACACCAGTGAGTAGCAGGGGAACCTTGTATCAGAGTCCTGCTGGCATTAAGGCTTCCCAAGGGATGGGGTCCCTGAGTCGGATTCTGGAGGACTGTCTTCAGGGTTACTAGAAAATCCTGTGTTTACAGAGGCACCAAGCAGCATGGCCTACCCAGAGCCCCTGACCTGAGAAACATTGTCTCAGTCTAAAGCCATTCAAAAGAATTTTAAAAAGAAAGAAAGAAAACAAAAACAAAAACCCTTTCTTCCTGCAGCACATCTCTGAGAAAGCCAGATTCTAAAAAGTCTCTATCCGGCCTGTCTGCCACAAGATAAGGACCCTCCCTCAGCCAGGACATCACCCCTGGGAGGCAAACGTGGAGCTGTCTTCACACAGACTAGTCATTGTTTTGCTTATCAAAGTGTGCACCTGTTTCCCGCTGACCATTAAACTGTCCATATCAAATCAGGGAAACTTACCTCCCTCCCTCCATGTCTCCTTCCCTCCCTCCCTCCCTCTGGGTCCTTTTCCGTTTTCTTTAGCTCCATGGGCTTAGCATGAACTGCTGAATGGAGGCTTCTTTCTCTCCCTCTCCAGAGTATTCATCCTGGATCCACAGTTTTCAGTGTCGACACAACAGATTTGCCCATTGCAGCTGGTATCTTTAAAATAACAGAAAGCTAAGGAAGTGATAGATGGTTAGACCAGCCGATGAGGGCCATCTGCACTGCCACTAGTATTTTGCAGGGAAAGTAATAGATGCATATAGCCAGTACACAGGTACTGTGAATGTCCTTAAACTATTTACGTTTATACGTTTGCACCCTCATTCTGGATAATTTGTTTTTTACTCTCTAACTTTTAATTTTAACTTATAGAAACGGTGCTTAGTTTTGGAGTTGATTTTTGTGCATAAATTTCAGATTATACAAATAATCATTTTTTCTTTTTTTTGCTAAAAAGATTTGTTCTCCATCTAGGTGGTCCAGGCGACAGGCGGTCCCGAACTGGCCAGCACAGTCCTCAGCCCACTGTTCACTAAAGATACAGTTGATTTTTTAAACTATACAGTCACAGCAGATGAACGGCAGCTGTGGATGTCACTGGGCGAGACTTGGCTGAAGGTCAGGTAAGCACAGGAAAGCTCCGTGTTTAGGAGCTGTGATGCCGAGAGCGCTCTCGGTTGCACTAACCAGGAGACATTTGGGTAAGGTTCTGTGTAAAGAACTACCGGTTGTGGGATGAAGAAGTCAATGCCATTGAAAAGCTTGTTGCCAGGCGGTGGTGGGGCACGCCTTTAATCCTAGCACTCAGGAGGCAGAGGCGGGCAGAACCCTGTGAGTTCAAGGCCAGCCTAGTTTCTAAAGCAAAGGCCAGGAAAGCCAGGACTGTTAAACAGAGAAACCCTATCTTAGAAACATCACACACACACACACACACACACACACACACACACACACACAAATGAAAGAAAAGAAAAGCTCATTGTCAAGTTGGGCCAGAGAGATGGCTCATCAGGTAAAGGATCTTGTTGCCAAGCCTGACACCCTGAGTCCCATTCCTGAGACCCATGGGGTAGAAGGAAAGAACTGACTCAACATTGTTGTGCTATGACCTCCAGAAGCGTACCATAGCATGTGTACACCCCTCCAACATGAACACATACACACATGCATGCACACACACACACACACAGAGTTGGCTAAATGAATGCAATTTTTAAAAATTAAAATTAAAATCAAGTTGCCATCTAAAGGAAGTATACTGTATGCAGAAGCGGAGGAGTGTGATGTGAGCAGACTGGGATCCATCAGCCTGGTGGAGTGATGGAAAAAGATTGAGGGAAAGGGGCATCAGGAAGAGCTGGCATTTCAAGCCAGCAGCTAATGATCCAAGTGGAAACACGCACACGCGCACGCACACATACACACATCTACAAGCACACAGTGTATGCTCTGTGGTCTCTCATGCGTTTTATAGAGATATGGTTGTTATTTCTGTTTCACAGATGAAGAAATAAGGCTGAGAAAGTTCGACTCATTTCCTGAAGTCATATAACATCTTAAGTGACAGAGCTCCAGAGTCAGGCTTCCTAATCCCCTTGCTAATGGGCCCTTCAGTAGGAGGTGCAGGGTTTCTCTAACTAGAGAGCTATTGACAGAGAAGTGCAAAAGGAGACAAGAGGCAGTGAGAATTCAGAGATGAGGGAGGAGGGACTTGGGGGGGAGTTGACAGTCATGGAGAAAGGTTGGAAGAGGATTGGTGTAAAAACTGGAGGCATCCAGAGGTGAGCCGGTTGGTTAGGATGCCTTCTCAGATATGTTGAAAAGCAGATCCTGAAGACCGTGGAGAATGACCGACCTTGTGAACAAGAGTATGACATAGGCGTGTCCATGTTCTCCCCCTCCCCCTCTCTTTCTCTCTGACTTTGAGACAGGTATTTGCTAAGTTGCTGAGTCAGCTGCCTAGGCTAGTTTTGAACTTGTTATCATCCTGCTTCAGCTTCTGAGGGAATACACTGCCAGTTGCACTACCAGCCAACTGTTTGCAGAGATCAGTCTGCCAACTGGGGCCACCTGGCCAGGGACAGAGCCCTGGGGATGTTAATGGTGCAGCACTGACTCATTAGTAATTGGCTTTCTCTGGGGTTAGATGCGGGGCTAATTATAAAATCATCATCACTTGTCAACAGAGAGACTGAGAAGGACAGACTGTTAGCAAAGGCTGACCCGTCCCGAGCAGGGCTGGTCATCCATCTCCAGGTCCCTGGGATAGCCCTTAGCAAACTTTGTTTGACCACACCTTTTTCTTTTCCTTTGCAGAGCAAGTAACTCAGTGTAGTGGCCACTTAGCAGCTAGTCTCTGCAAGTTTGTCCTTGTCCCCCTGGAGGCCTAGTCCAAAAGACGTGGACTAATTCATCACTCTTTTCTTTTATTGAAACACACCAGATAGTCCCGCTCACTTACTACTGTGTGGGAATATCTGTACTCTGTTTTACCAAACTGAAATTCCTTAAGGTTCTGTGTGCTTCTTTTCACACTGTAGACAGTATTTGTCTTTATTTGTGTACTTATTTATAATATCCATGCACCAGAAGATCATATTCTAAAGTTTTCCTGTTATTTATATCTTCATTAAAAGATTATAGCTTTTATTTTTTTATCCATATGTGAGTAGCTACATGTATGTATATGCACCACATGCATGCCTGGTGCACTCAGACGTCAGAAGAAGGTGTTGGATCCCTTGGAAGTGAATTTACATTTGGGTGCTGGGAACTAAGCCCGAGTCTTCTGGGAGAACAGCTAATGCTCTTAGCTGCTGAATCATCTCTCCAGCTCTTATTTTATATCTTATGCTGTGTTAAAGTTGCTTAAATATATTTGTAACATGCTAGGTTTTTGCCGGTTGTGATGCTATGACAAGCCTAGGCCAAGTCTAATTTTTCCCCCATAAGGCTTATTAAATCTGTCACATCTCATAGAATATAAAAATAACTTGAGGTCTTCAGTGACTTTGTTTTGAGCCATACCACAAAACCAGAAAAAATATATAATGATGGTTTAAATAGCAGCATCAAAAGTAAGGATATAATTAGCATTTAACACGAGGAGACAAAGGGTCATTTCAGGTCCTCGTTAAGGGTATTAGGCAGTAAATGAGGATTTAAAAACCCACGAGAAGGGAAAGGATCAAGAAGGCACCAAATAATTTGAATAAGAGGGCTCATTTTATCGTGGTAGAACTGTCATATAAGAACATGTCATCTGTGGAAAGAGCACACTGGAAAAGTAAAGCTGTCGTCTCCGTGGTAGCTTCTTCTGTGATTTGAGACGGACGGAGCTTGTGTGAGCCGTCTCTCAGTGGCATTAGCTGCTGAGTGGGTGTTGATGCTGACCACAGAGCAATGGACTGTCCTAATTAAAATGAAGTTGGTGCTTTCAACATATAAAGTTGGTCATCTGCTTCATTTTAGGAAACTTTGCAATTTAAAAAAAATCATGACCCTTCATAACAGTCTTGGGGTTTTTAAAGGTTTCTGATTTTAAAGTTACCCCCACTGTTGTCATGGGAGAGCTTAGGGCTGGAAAGCCTTTAGGTTCGGCTGAGTTCCATGCTTTCAGTGCTTCCTGCATTTCCATTCTCATGCACACTTGTTAAGAAACCTGCACCCGGCCGGGCGGTGGTGGCGCACGCCTTTAATCCCAGCACTCGGGAGGCAGAGGCAGGCGGATCTCTGAGTTCGAGGCCAGCCTGGTCTACAAGAGCTAGATCCAGGACAGGCTCTAGAAACTACAGGGAAACCCTGTCTCGAAAGACCAAAAAAAAAAAAAAGAAAAGAAAAGAAAAAGAAAGAAAAAGAAACCTGTACCCATGCTGAGCATCGGGCTTCAGGGAAAGTTAAGACAAAGTAGAGAAGTGGAGAGTACAGCAGAATCGAATCACTCTTTCATTTTATTTGTTTGAACTACTGACATAAATAAGTTTTCTTTCCCCTCCTGAGAAATAGAGTTGTTTTTGTGTTTGGCTGTACAGGTAGAAAGAGAACACATTGTTTAACATTTAAACTCCATGTCACCCTACAGAGCAGAGTGGCCGAAAGAACAGTTCATTCCGCCCTATGTTCCAAGGTTCCGCAGTGGCTGGGAGCCCCCGATGCTGAACTTCATGGGCGCTCCCACGGAACAAGACATGTACCAACTGGCCGAGTCCGTGGCCAATGCGGCAGAACACCAGCGCAAACAGGACAGCAAGAGAATGTCCACAGAGGTCAGGATCCACGGCGTGTAATTTCTGTGGGTGGTGGATGGTCACCGAGAGTCGTCACTCACTGAAGGGTGTTCTGGAACCAGTGATGGAATGTTACCCCCTCCTCCGCTGGGAGTCATCACTCACTGAAGGCTGTTCTAGAACCAGTGCCTGAATGTTACCCTCTCCTCTGGCTGCTCTGCATCCTCCCAGCTCTTTCTTGTGTTGATGATGGTTGCTAGGTGCTTCTCTTCCCAGCTCCCCCAGCTGAGTCACTCTGCCGCAGTCTGTTCCTCAGTCCTCCTGGTCCCGTTTCTGTTAGGGGCTTGGCCCACAAGCGCTGCTTATTCTCCCTCTCTCTTCCTTTCCCTGCCATAGACCTTCCAGGCGGTTCCTGAGCCTAGCTTCTGTTGTTTCTGTGCAACTCTTTCACAAGTACCATAATTCCACCCTCTCCCCTCCTCCTTCCTTCTCTTCCTGCCACCCTCCTCTCCACCCCACCACCACTGCTCTTCTCTCTACCTCTGTGCCTCTTCCTCTCTCCCTGATCCTGTGGCTGCCCTCCAGCTCCCTCCTCCTATTCTAATCTTCCAGAAGTGTGTAGAGGAGAAAGGTTTGTGTGGACTTTATTCTGCTGACAAATGCCCACGACAGTGTGGCATCTGCAGAAGGCCATAGCATGCATTTTATCTTTTAGTTATTGATTAAGCTATAGCATATCCCCTGTTGGGGGAGCGCGTGAGAGGAATGAAATTAGGCACAGGGTGATGTTCTTGGAGCATGACTTTTCTGTGACTTTTCTTCCCTACTGGAAAGGAAAATTGAACAGTTTCTAAAGCTGGACCAAGTTCACATGGTCCGCTCAGAACCCCGTGTAACCATGTGTAACTAGTAAGGACTAGTGTGAAAAGCAGCAGTGAGTGGCAGCTAGCTGCTCCTGAAATCTGAGTCTTCCCGTAAAATTCCTTTGCTGAGTGGCTTTGTAATTTGGCAAACACGCTATGAGGAAAGGCATTAGCAAATCACAGTATCTCTCTTGACTACTTTTAGGAAGAAACATTTAAGCTTAAAATTGTTCCCTTGGGCAAAATTGTTCTTTGGACAGGGATGTTATATAGAAAACTTGTTGCACTCTGCAGGCGGGAGATATGGCTCAGGGGGCACAGAGCCTATGTGCAGGCAGGAGGACCTGTCATCAGCTCTAGTCACCCACCCCCTCATGTTCAAGTCTAGTGGGGTGTTATGTACTTGGAATCCTAGAGATGGGGAGGTAGAGACAAGAAGATTTCTGGGGCTCACTGACTGGCTAGTCTTACCCCATCGGTGAGCTTCTGGTTCATGAGGTGACCCTGTCTCAAAAATATAAAGTAGGAGCAATAAAAGATGTCATCAATGTCAACCTCAGGGTCACATACGTGTGCACACATGACACACACATTCGACACACACAAACACAAATTTTTTTTTCTCCAAAAGGCAATCTGTTACAATCTGGAATTTTCAAAATTAAAGCTAACATACTTCATTGATGTCCCCTTTCTGTGAATGGGACTGTTTTTTCTCTAGCTACCTGGAAAGGAAGACTAGACTTCATACCTGGCCTTTTGTCTACATGCCTAATAAGGGCGACCTCCTGCTCTGTCTAGTCGCTGGCTGAGTAGCGTGTGTCCCTGCCTGAGTTTTGATAGCTCAGACCTCATGACTGAACTTTTCTTCCACAGGAAATGGTAGTTCATTTGGGGGTGGGGGAGCAGAAGGGTACACAGGCACACAGGAATGGTAGTTCATTTGTGTTGCCATAGTCACAGCTGTTTTCAAGTCACAGAAATGTCCAGCTTCAAGAAAATATGCCACTTACTGGTGCGCACCTTGAAAAGTTAAACCTTTGGAAGTCCCTTCACAGTTCCTATGTTTAAAGAGGAACCACATGCGTGTTCCAGGCTGCAGTGTATACATCTGTCTACTCTCAACACATAATTTGAAAAGTTATTGCGGATCCTCCCTTGGCATGAGCTGTCATTGTCCTGCTGTAAAATATTTCCCATTTCATGATTTAAGTGGCCATGCAGAGGCTTACGGTGCCTGCTTGGTTGAGATTTTACGGGAAAGGAGCGCAGGTGACAGTGACTTAAAGTACGTGAGAAGCATGATCTGGCTAGGAGAGACTTGATGATATTTTACTACTACTATAATAAATGCACTTACAGCAAGGATGAGCAAGTCAGGATCAGGTGATTTGGTTTACAGTTGAAAAAGGCCTAGGTGGCCCTGAGTGTTGAGAGCAGGTGACACTCAACTTCACTGCTTCCTCTTAACCCTCAGCCTGGCTGTGTGGATGGCACTCAGTCACGTGGCCCCTGGTCACATGGCCCCTTCTTGGCCTGCCCAATCACATGGTCCCCAGTCTCCTCCTTCCTGGCTTGCCCAGTCACTCTCAGGACCTGTGACTTCTTACTGTTCTGTCCAAAAAACAAAGGGTAGGAATGACTCTAGCAATTTCTGGTCCCAGTTGTTCAAGTCTTTGATTTTCTTTTTTTAAATTACCCAATTGAATTCCATATCTCTGCTAGCTCTTGGGGAAATGGTTAGTGGAGTTGACTCATCCCGGGTGTTTCGATGGCTGGAAATTTGTGTGTGTTTGTGAGGATTTGCCCCCAGTCTATATTCTAGGTGGATATGTAATTGTGGTGTTTGACATCCACGCTGGTCCACTGGAGACGTTGCCTGCGGCAGACTCAGCCTTGTTCTTACCAGCCTTTTCCTTAGAATTGGCTGCTGTGTCTATCCAGCCTAGACGCTTCCCAAACCTTCTCAAGTTCAGATCATTTGCTCCAGTGAACCCCAAAATAATACAACTCCAGGGAGTTCATCAACTCTCCCCCATACTTCTCTTTACATGAGGAAACCCTGTGAAATCTGGAGGTGACCTAGTGGGTTGTTTTTCATACAGTCTGAGCATGTGGCCCCCAGGGCTTTAAAGCCACCATGCTCAAAGGTCACAGGCATCAGCTCTCCCTTGGTAGCAGCCAGTGATCTAAACAGTGTTAACCATAGAAAAGAAATGATTACAGAATTATGTGCTCCGGGACTCTTGGCGAACAGGGTCAAAGTTCTGCGTGTATTTATAGTTACTGTTGTAGTGACTCTGAGAGCAGTCTAGCCATTGGTCACAGAATTTTGAAATGGCATTTGGGGGTACTTTGTAAAAATGGGAAAAAAAAGTAGAGTGTTGTAATTCCATTATAATGCAGATGATATTTACTTCGCTAGAGTGTTGACTGTCCATTACACAGGAAGCAAAGATGAAAGGTCATCTCCCAGTTTTATTGTTTACAGTGTTAAAGTCTATCTAAGATCAAAATCATCTGTTGCTGAAATTCCTCAGGAAAGAACTTTCTGCTTTCCTATGTAATATTTTCAGAACTAAGATGTAACCTGTACACTAAAGACAAACATGAACCACCCTTGTCATAACCTAATAGCCCAATGAGCAATGCCATGACAACGGAAACCTGTTGTAGGGCGGGGTTCTGGTTGACTGACGGGGATCTCATGCCAGCGGTGCTTGGTGACACTCCAATGTAATTCTGTCTTCCAGCATTCCAGTGTGTCCGACTATTCTCCAGCCGATGGGTATGCGTTCAATAACAGCATGTACAACAGAGGGCCACATCTGGACCAAGGGGAGGCCGCTGGGGCTTTCAAGTCAACTCCCAATCGCCATGCAGATAGGTAACACTCAGCAGATGCCATGTGGGGGCTCTGAGGGTTGTCCTGGGAGACTTAGGGTGTGGGAGTGGGGGATGGGAGGTAGAGGGGGCGGGCTTTGCTTTGCTGGTTCTCTAATGGTTTTGTCTGTTAATGACTTGGTACGGTCTGCATAGTTCCTTACTAACTGGCTTGGATGCTCAGGAGAGTCAGGGCTTCTAGTCGGTAACTCTCAGTGCCAATCCCTCTGGGTAAGTTCTGCTCTCTTAGAAGGTGCTTCCGACCAACCCATAGAGGAAGGTGAGAGAATTATCTTTAAACCCTGCTGGTTGTTCTACTTGTCCCTACCAGATAGTCCCCAGAGAGCTTTCCCAGGCAGAAGATGTGCTCAGTGAGGACAGTGCTGGCTGCAGAAGAGTGAAGGCCCAAGTCCAGCTGCCCAGAACTCACAGAAACCGGATGTATTAGCTCCTATCAGCAAGACCAGAGCGCTTTCAGTGAGATAGGAGGTAGAGACAGGAGGATCTCTTGAAGCCAGAGGCAGGCTAGCTTTCTATGCAGCATGGGGCAAAAGACCCTGTCTCAGACAAGGTGGAAGGTGACAGCTGAGCCCCTCACAGGTCATGGCCAGCAAACCCACACTCACTCCCCTACAAAGAGTTTTTCCAAGAGACTCCAGCTCAGCGATCTATAAAGGAAACAATTTCTACCTTTTCTACATCTACCAAAGACTAAAAACAAAATACAAAACCGAAAATTCTCCTGCTGTAGATAAAATATTAGACTCATCAGAATGAACCAGGTATGGCGGTATATGCCTATAATTCCGGCACTTGGGTTGACTGAGGTGTGAGGATGGTGAGTTCAAGGCCAGTTTTAGCTATATTGTGTGCTCTGGGCTAGCCTGGTTTATGGTGTGAACCTCTGTTTCCATCTCATTCCCACTCTCTGTCCCCCACGCTGTGTGTGTGTGTGTGTGTGTGTGTGTGTGTATTTGCACTAGATCTAATTAACTGTTTAAATGGAGGTCATACCTTTCCATTTTTTTACTCTTTCCTTGAGTTTTTATTTCTTTTTTTTAAATTTATTTATTTATTATGTATACAATATTCTGTCTGTGTATATGCCTGCAGGCCAGAAGAGGGCACCAGACCCCATTACAGATGGTTGTGAGCCACCATGTGGTTGCTGGGAATTGAACTCAGGACCTTTGGAAGAGCAGGCAATGCTCTTAACCTCTGAGCCATCTCTCCAGCCCAAGTTTTTATTTCTTAAAGATTTAATTTAGCCAAACATGGAGAATTGCAAAAGTCTAGAATAAATAAAAGAGCTATGAAGTTCCCTTTTTTATAAACACGTTGTTTTCTAGCAGTTATGGTTGCATAACACTAGCCTAAACCAGAAAAAGAAGAAATTATGAGATGTTGTATCAGGGATGGAGAGGGATTGCACATTCATTTAATTTGGAGAATGTCCAAGCATCTCTTTCATAAGGAGTTGCTTTTCCAAGATATTATTTACCTGTAGACTCAGAAAGCTGGGGATGTTACTTAGGCCGTTCATTGCTTGCCCAGCATGCAACCGGTCCTGGGTTCAATCCTCAGCATCACAGGAAACCATGACAGTGGCACATGCCTATCTTTCAAGCACTTGCAGGTGACGAGAGTGGGGTCAGAAGTTCAAGGCCACCTCAGCTAGTGCCAGGCTAGCCTGGGATGCATGATACCCTGTCTCAAAAGAAGGTGGGGAAGCTTTGTTAAGGATGACAGAGGGTAATCCTTGGAAACTGTACAGGTGTTACTCTAAGGGCACCAGTAACATATTAAATTGAGTTCAAAGAAAAGTCAACAATGAATAATGTATTTTGAAAATGCCCACATATGAACATAAGTTTTAATTATTTAGGAAATGATTAGCAAATGGGGAGATGACTCAGTGGCTAAAGCTCTGGCCCGCAAGTGTGGGAAGGGAGTTTGGATTCTCAGAACCCATACAAAAGCTGGGCAGACGCGGAGGCCATTCATACGTCTAGCATCTGGGAGACTGAAACAAGGAATCCGCAGAGCAGCTAGCCAGTTCCACAAGCCAGACTTGAGGAACTCTGGGCTCAGGGACAGACCCCCCACTCCTCTGTGTGAAAAGTGGGAAGTGGTAGAGGAGGACACTGGGATTAATTTGGGGTCTTATAAATATGAACACACAAACGTGTACGTAGCCTTACATATACACATGCTCACTAGGTAAGCACAAACGTGGTGGCCTGAATGATTAAATGGTTGTGTCCAGGATTTCAGTCTCTACCTGCCTGCAAGGTCACCTGAATCTGTAAGGTACAGCATCACCTGTTACCCATGGCTTGGTCCCTGCCATCGACTGTGGTAGTGCGCTTCGGTGTCTTTGAAAGCTTCCCTTGTTCTGTGTGATCTTCATAGACTCTCAGGGGACTATGTCTGTGATTTATTCTCTCAGCCATATCTTTCCAAATTGACTTAGGAAGTTAAAGTAAGGCTGTTACTGTAATGAAATAAAATGTAAATTTAGAAATCTGTAACAGAGAAGAATTTTGTGAACTTTAAGGATTAACATTATGATTGAATTTCAGATTTGTTTTTGAGAATGTCCGAGTGCAAGGCTGGTCTTGGATACATGATGAGTACCAGGCCAGCCTTAGCTACATAGCAAGACCCGATTTCAAAAGCAAAACCAAGACATAACCAACAGAGCAGATGTAGAGGCAGCAGTAATCTCAGGACTTCTCTGTCTAACCAGCCACGCCAGCTAACAATAAACCATAGTTTCTCAAAGGCAAAAGTCAGCTACCTCATGGCGTGACGATTCATACAGCGCCTACTGCATTTCTTGCATGTAAAAATAACTTCATGTAATCATAATCACAAAAGCAAATTCAAGACCCTTGTGTGTCTCACATTAGATCAGGACTTTCTGATGGCATTTGCAATAATGACACATTTTCTTTGCAACATAGAAAGTCAGTGATCCCAGGCACTGCTCACCATCCTAGTTTAAAGTGATGGCATCTGTCAGGGACTGTCTGCAAATGGCCCAATGTTACCCCTCTGAGGCTGCTGTCTCCTTGTATGTACTGCCATGGCTGGCTACAGCTGGTTTTTTTTAACACTAATTCAGATAGATGTAGATACTCAGTTGCAGGAAGTTTTCAAGTCTTTCTTAGAATACAGTCCACTCCCTCTTATCCATGGTGGTTCTTTTGCAAATGATAGAAGGGATAAATGGGAAGAAAGAGAAAGAACAGAATTACTATTTTCCTAATTTGGGGGGTTAGTGGATCTCTTTATTCCCCAATTTTCCCATATATATTAGAATATATCTAATCCTTATACTATAAATATAATATCCTTATACTATAAATATAATATTATATATTATATGATATATAAGTAGTATATAGCATATATAAATGTATGCGGTATTATATATAACAATATATTATGTATAAGTTCTATTTTATATAGAGAGAACATAAATATATGTTATTTATAATATAAATATGTAAGTTATAAATATGTAACTTTAAGGATCAGAACATTATCAATATGTAAGTTAATCTTAATATAAATATATAAGTATATAAGATATAAGTGGCAAGAGAATGTATCTAACATTAATATAATATAAATATATAAGTTAGCTAGCAGTAAAACTATCACAGTAGAGGTAGGGATATAGAATCCACGAATAACAGGCCTTAAAGTAAGATTATTCATAACATATTAATAATAAGCCAGGTATTGGTTCATGTAATCTCAGCACTCAGGAGTCTAAAACAAGGGGACCCCGATGAGTTCGAGTCCTGTCTGCACTAAACAATGGCTTCTGCACCACCCTGTGCTACAGTATGAGACCTTAGCTTAAAAATAAAACAAGGTGTAATGCAAAATGATTAGCAGCATAATCTCACTTTTTATTTTAATATATTGAAAATGGCTGGGTCGTCGACACAGCTTGGAAGACTTCCTTCGCCCTGCTCCCCATCTGATGGAATGACCGTGGAGGGACAGTGTAGCTCTCTGAGGAAGGGTCACCCTGTCTCTACACACCATGGAATGACCGTGGAGGGACAGTGTAGCTCTCTGAGGAAGGGTCACCCTGTCTCTACACACCATGGAATGACCGTGGAGGGACAGTGTAGCTCTCTGAGGAAGGGTCACCCTCTCTGTACACACCATGGAATGACTGTGGAGAGAATGTGTAGCTCTCTGAGGAAGGGTCACCCTGTCTCTACACACCATGGAATGACCGTGGAGGGACAGTGTAGCTCTCTGAGGAAGGGTCACCCTGTCTCTACACACCATGGAATGACCGTGGAGAGAATGTGTAGCTATCTGAGGAAGGGTCGCCTGCCCTCTGAGGGCCCAGGTTTGGCGCAGCCTACCAGCAACCGCGTGATGACCATCTTTGGCCTGCGCCTGTTGGGTTTTCACAGAGGCTTGTGAGGAAACGTAAAAATGTGATAGGAGGAGGTTGGGAATAAAATTGTTCAGACTCAGCATTATCATTTTATTCTTGACACATAATGCCAGAGATGGAGATAAGAATACTATTTAATGCATGAAGTTTTGTTGTTCATGTAAAAAGATAATGGTAAATGCATTGTTAAATCTGTGAATGCTGGATTATTGGAAGTAGTATTTGGTTTTCAAGGAAAATGTGCTTTTAAGAAATTGGGTCCATACATCAGTTATTATAATTTAAAAAGCTTATGGTGATATAAAATTGTGTTTTCCTCTTTGCTTGAGAAGGTTGCCCTTCCCTTGCACTTTTGGTAACTGAACAAAAGTTTCTTTAAAAATGGTCCCTAGAAATAATTTTTAGTGTGTTTAGTTGTTTATGAAATGTTGCTTGAGTGAGTGAGATCAACATTTAACTGAAGTTCTGCTGTGGGTGTTGTCTTCAGCCTGCTAATTTCACATGTTCATTCTGTTCCTTTCACGGTCTGTACACTGACCATCGGCAGTCTCTCGCATGCGTGCTTTCTTCATTCCTTCTGAGATGGGATCTCACATAGTCTAGGATGGCCTCAAACTTGATGTGTAGTCCAGGATGACACTGAACTCCTGATCCCCTTGCCTCAGCCTCTCACACGCTGGGATTCTAGGCATAGAACCCCATGCCTGGCGTGAATATGTGTGTGTAATAGACAGCTCCCAGGGGCAGAGTCTAGATTTGGCACAGTACCAGCAAGCCTTGGAATTTTGCATCATTTTCCTTTGAGCAATAGTTTGTTCTAAAAAATAACAAAACAAACAAAAAAAGAAACAAAAAGCCATTTCTTCATGTGTGCATGTCCACCCACCCCTGCACGTATGCCAGACAGAGGCCAGAAGATATAAGATCCCCTCAAGTTGCAGTTACAGGTAGTTGTGAGGCCCCAAAGTGGGCACGGTGAATGGAACTCAAGCCTCTGCAAGAGCCGTGCCCTCTTTGACCTGAACCATCTCTCCAGCCCCAGTTTGTAAGAACACGACGTTTCCTTTCAATTCTCATACTTTGAAAGGGTTGGACTGGCCCTCATGTTTACTTCCGTACTTAGGCTTCAGAAAAACTAGGAGAATTACAGAGTTCTTCCTTTCTTTTTATAGAAATTATGAGTCCGTCAAAACACAACCGAAGAAATACGCCAAATCCAAGTATGAGTTCAGGGCAAGGAACAGCAGCGAGCTCACGGTTCAGAAGGATGAAGTCTTAGAGGTAATTGAGTCTCACCCTCTTATTACCCTAAGAAAGTGGATTTTCTTTGTTCTTCTAATATGTCTCTGAGCTGAGACCAAGAACTTGTCTCTCTGTGCACAGTCCATCCTGGGCGCCTGTATCTCTCTCGAAATATTAGCTACTTTGTTTATCTGACGCCATAAGAGTGCTGCACATTTGAGTAAGAGAGACCTAGGGCACTGTGGAAGTTGGTTTCTTGGCTGGCCTTGTTGCCCTCCCTTTCTTTGGGATTCATTCAGTTTGGAACCAAGGTTAGTCATGAACTCAGTGTAGAGGAACCATGACAGTTTGAGCAAAGAAAACATTTCCTCCTTCTCTGAGTATCCTTACACACAGCGTCACACAAACGCCACTTGGTAATCACATTGAGGATAGTGTTTCTAGGTTATAGTTTAGAGCACATTTCCTAATACATGCAAAGCATTTTGTTAAAAATAGTTCTCATATTTTCCCTTTCTGTCACACAAATGGAAAAAATAGAACTTTCCAGAGTGGGCATCTTATTGCCCTTTGAGTACCTCAAATGATGCAGGTACATTTTGAGGACAAAGTATATATTTGGGTTGGATTTGTCATAGTGACTATTTTATGTAAATATCAATAACTAAATCTTCATGTAATTTCTAAGAATTTCAGTCATCCCAACACTCATGAGGCAGAGACAGACTGATCTCTGTGAGTTCGAGGTCAGCCTGGTCTACAAAAGCTAGTTCCAGGACAGGCTCCAAAGCAACACAGAGAAACCCTGTCTTGAAAAACAAAAACAAAGCAAAACAATTTCAGTCACTCATATGTTCATTCTCAGTTCATTATCTGAATTAAAAAGAATTTTCTTGGTTAAAATTGAGAAATAGATGTGAATTTGCCCATGAGTGGGTTTTCTTACCGAAACTGCTTTTTTCGTCGTTGCATACTGACAGATACTTGATGACAGGAAGCAATGGTGGAAAGTTCGGAATGCCAGTGGAGACTCTGGGTTTGTGCCAAATAACATTCTGGATATCGTGAGACCCCCGGAATCCGGCGTGGGACGTGCTGACCCCCCATATACACATACCATACAGGTAACTTGGGTTCTGGGCAAAAGTTAATGTTTACAGATTTCCATGAACAGCAATTAAGTGCCTTTTGTATATTAACCACTTTGAGATTTAATTGGTTATATTTCTGAGAGCAACTGAAGAGCCACGTGGGGAGACAATTGAGAATTATGTGTGCTTTTTGACTCATTTCCCAAGGAAAGTGATAAATGCCCAGCAATAAGTTACCGCTCCTCTGAATGCTTTTTTATACCTATTTGTAATATCTCTAACAAACATATTTTTTTCTCTTTGCCCATTGATGTGGCACAAGACCAGCTGAAGGGTAGAATTGCATCTATTACAGCCTTGATCTTCAGGGTCTAGTAAATGTTCAGCGTCTGGCAGCCTCCAGTTCACACTCAGCCTGCCTTAGCCCATGCATGGATATATGCCCTGGTGTCACGGTATTTCCCTTTTTTTCTATTAAGGTTAAATGTATCTATGATGTAGGTGAAGTAGGACAGGTTCTTCCCAATAACCACTGAAGACTAGCCGAAGCTTGCACACGCCCCATTTCAGGGCTTTAGCTGCCTGCCGTTTATCCATTTTGGCAGGTGTATTCCCTCGAGCTGGCACTCTGGAGTGAGGTCCTGAAAGAGAGCTAGAAAGGATGGCCTGTGTCAGTATAACCTCCGAACCCCATGACTTCATTCCCATGCCTTAGGGAAAAGCCTTATAATTTTCAGTTTGAGAAAAACACCGTTCCTGGCTCCATTTTTACTATGATTTTGTTAGCATCCCTGGTTCGTGTAGTAACTTCATGGATATACTGTGAAACAGCTCATTGTTGGCCACGTGTAGGTTGGTCAAGCGTCCAGGCTTTGAGTGGAGTTCATTATCCTGGCTGCCACACTGAGTTCTCTGACCACTTGGAACTCCTTGTGACACTCAGCCCCCAGTAGATCCTTGTCCCTTCCTAGAGGGCTTTGGCCTTATTAGAAGCCACGAGTCAAGCAAACACTTGATATAAAGAATTCTTATCCTTCGGTGTGGAGATGCATTCCATCTTCCCAGATGTAGGAGGACAGAAGCTGGATCATCAGGACTGTGATGTCATCTTGGGCTGACAGAGTAGGACTCTCTGACTCAAAAAAAGAAACAGAAAAAGAAGATAAAACATTAGTGTTTTTCTGTATGTTGTCACTGTGTAAAGTGATGGCGGTAGAAGTCTGTTTCCTGTGCTTGGTATCTTGTTTTTTTTTTTCCCTGTGCTGACATGACATATGTACTTATTTATGCCAATCATTTGTCATTAGCTTTTGATGCCAAAGAAGGAATTTGAATTATTCAAGGTATGGTCTGCTGTGTTTCCCGTGGATTTTGCAGTGACTTTTCTAACTTAATTTTCCATTCCTCTTCCTTTGTAAGTTCCTCTTTTTCTACGTGTGAGATGTGGTTGTCTAACAATGATGTAAGGCCTCTCTCCAGAGGATGCGTGCCAGTCCTCTGCTTTCTCTCCTGGAAGGCTGTTGATCTTATTCTTAACAGTGAGGTCATAGATGCTTGAAATGTGTGTCTGAAATACCTGCCCTTCGAGAAGTCAGGATTTTTCAACATTCTAACCACTGATAAAGTGTTTACAAAGGACTATTTGACCACACGGACAAACAGACCCAAGAGTTTCTGAGTCTGCATTAAAAAAAAATTGCTCAGATTGAATTTTGCTTGTATCCATGATTCCTAGGAACAGATTAAACTCAAAAATAAGGTGACTTAACTGAACTTACAAATAATGTGTATTCTGAGTATCTGCCCCCACTAGGGACTCCCATTCTTTCCCAACTATGGGCTTGCCTTTCCCTCAGCTGTGACTCCTGGCCCGAATTGTGTGTTGACTTGCCTGTTTCAAGCTTGCCTCTGGCTACAACGAACCCAGATGATCAGTACACTCCACAGGCAAAACCAGTCCTTGGAGAGATCACGACACCCGCCCTCCCTGACTCTGTTCTTTCACAGAACCTCATCTTACATTTTTGTCAACTTCGGCACAGTGACAAGTCTGTTTTTTAAGTGTTCACACGAACCAGGAGTCAGTGCTGAAACTGTAAAGAGAGATCTGTGGCCACGGTGGAAGGTTGCGTGTTTTGGCTGTTCTCACAGTCTTACTGCAGAAATGTATGTGGAGGAGTGCTTGTGTGTGTGTGTGTGTGTGTGTGTGTGTGTGTGTGCTCTCTCCCTCTCTTCTCCCTCCTCTCCCTTCTGCCCCCCTCTTCTCTTCCCCTCCCCCATATCTCTTACCTGCCTGCTGTGCCATCCCTGCTTCTCTCAAGGGATTCCTGTTCTTAATGAACTTGTAATCGTTCTGAAAAGAGTGGAGTAAGATAGGAAAGAAAACCCCTCAGAACCATGTCCCACCCGCTGCCTATCTCTGTGACTGTATCACAGACTCCTTTATCTGAGAAAACCAGCGCTCACTGCAGAATGACGAGGTCCCTCCCATGTGTTGGTAGAGTCCAGGGATGCTCAGACCCTCACTGTTCAGAACTCGAGTAGCTTTGGGTTCGTGTCTTCCTCTCCTTTCATGCTTCCAGTCATGGATTTGTTCAGTACCAGCATCTTGCTGTTGGTAAGAAGAGTGGTAGAAAGGCCACCACTCCGTGGTTCCTTTGCAGAAGCCAGCAGCACACCTGCCTCCAGGTCACCTGTTGCTTCGCTCTTTGAAGAGCAGTGACTTCCATCACACCCTACAGGTCTCTCTCCCCTTCCACACACTCATATCAGACTTCTGAAGTAAAGGAAGATTTGGTGACTCATAACCATCATCCCTACACCTGAGAGGTGGGAGCAGGAGGATTTCTGGAATTTGAGGCCAGTCTATACTGCAAATTAGTTCTGGTCCAGCCTGGACTACAGTGTATAGCCTTGGGTGCGGTGCCACACCACAGCATGATACCTGCTGAGTCATCAATAAAGCTGTCAGTCTGAGCCCGGAATTCTTTAAGCTCTCCATACATATGTCTCATTGAAGTCCCGCAACAACCCAATGATATAGGTATATATCACGTAGCCAACTTGGGCAGAGGAGAAATAAGAGGCTCCGAGTTACACAGCAGTACGAAGCCAGACCTGGGACCCAGCCATGTGGATCCAGAGCTGGTGTCCTGATATGCTCTCGTTATTCCAGGGAGGGGTCTGGAAATGTCACCATCTCTTTTTGTTTTAGCAGGGTTCTGTTGTCTAAGTACTCGAAGGGTCATGAGCTCTGAGCACATCTTAGAGTGACTCCTCCCCCCGCCCCACCCCATGAGTCCATCGATTGCCCTTATTTGTCCTTTTGTTTTTGCAATACTTTAGAAATCTGTGCATAAGGTATGACGGACTGGCAAAGTGGGCATTCTGTGAGTCTCGGGAGACGGGAATTGGACGTAAACTGCTTCTGGTCAGCATCTCCGGCTCACTTGGTGTTTTTAAATGGATGCAGTCCTGCTTCTCATCTTCTTCCCCTTCTGTTTCTGGTTCGGAAGGATTCTGGGGAGCGGTCCCTAGTGGCCCAAGGGCAGCAGCGCTTGTCTGTTGGTGCACATCTTTGTCTGGGATTCCGTTCTGAGGGCAGGGGTCCTCACACCTGGAGCAGCAAGTACCAGGTGTTGAATTGTCACCTGAAGTCCCTTGGAGTCTAGGTGATTTGATAATCCTCACATTTGGAGTGATTTTTAACAGCTCTCTCAAGACAGATTCCTCCCCATGGCTTTGGCAGCATTTTAAAAATTCAAGAGAAAGAGATGTGATGGAGAATTTACAAAAGTGTGTGTGTGTGTGTGTGTGTGTGTTGTGAGTGTGTGTGTGCATGTGATAGTGTACGTGTATGATGGTGTGTGTGTGTGTGTGTGTGTGTGTGAGAGAGAGAGAGAGAGAGAGAGAGAGAGAGAGAGAGAGAGAGAGAGAGAGAGAGATGGTGTATGTGTATGATGGTGTGAGTTTGTGTGTGTGTGTGTGTGTGTGTGTGTGTGTGTGTGTGTGTGTGTGTATTGTGTCTTAGTGAAGCCACCAGAGAGGGGAGTGAATGCTATCTGATGGTCACAGAAAAGTGGTCTGGCTTTCTGTTAAAATTTAGAACTCACCAGAGCTTTGTGGTCTCTTCTCTGGGCCACAGATGGCCCCCAGGTGCTTTCTTTTCATCCAGAATCTACTGCCAGGGAAAGATTATTTTTTTTTTAACTTGATTCCCAGGCTAGCACTGGCCATCTCGTGGATAGACTTCTTCCCATGGATCCCCGCTGTGTGAGGAACAGAAATGACTTCCTCCCCATCTTATTTCTGATACTACCACAGCTGGGCTAAAGAATGCTTCTGTGTATTGTCAAGTGTTGAGTTTTTATGTTTGTTATTTCTGTTGTTTTTCTTACTCCGCCAAGGGGGAAAAATAATGACAGCTGTCCAGCCATTCTAAATCTGATGACTCCACCACCCACTCTTTCTTGGCTATTGTGGTGCCATGTGAAAAGCCCACTCTAGTGGTATTTGGTTTTTATTCTGGCCTTGGTTCTGTCACAAGCTGTGTGCCGTTAGAGAAAGAATTTTATTTTTCTCAGTCCCCATGGGCTTGGCTGTGAACTAGAAGTCTGGCTATGTGTCATCAAATTTTCTTCTCTTCTATGGATCCGTTCGAAGAGCTCAGAACTGAAAGTGGGAATATTCTCTAGAGGTGGCTGTTAAACCAACAACAGTAGTATTGAGTTTAGCCCATCTCATCCATGCCTTGTTAAAACTCAGTCCAGATGCTGGAATAACAGCTGGACAGAAAGTGGCATCTGGCTAACATCACTCGCGTTCTTCAGCCAGGCCAGCTTCCTTTTAATACATATGCTTACAAGTTGTTCTGAATTATTTATAGAGGCCCATCAGGGGACCATTAGTTAGAGGCAGGCTTCTTAAACAAAAACGCCTATCATTTTTGTTGAATAATCACATTTTTGCATACATACACACATGTATATGTACATATGCATGCATGCATACATAAAAGATGTTCAAAGTACACACACAATAAATTAAAATTATCACAAAAGTAAGAGAATGAACATATCATTTCACACAGCTACCTACTCCCCCCAACATGAGCAACCATAGCCTGCTCAGTTAGCAAACCTGATTCCAGTGTCCGGTTATTGAGAACGACCCTCCTACTGCGCATTCGAGTTTCTGTTCACAATACACATCCACTACTTCCTGTCATAGGACCTGCACCCCTCCCTCCATCTTCTGTGCCTACCACCCCAATCCTGTAATCACAATCTCGCTGTGGTTGCATGTTTGACTCTGAGTGTGTCCTTTGTAAGATGTGAATAGAATGAACCTATCATACTCTGCACAAAAGGCTCCAATGCTCTGAGTGCTTACTGGGGTGTTCTGTCTCTGAGTGCTGAGCTGGAAGATGGGTAAAGAGGTGTGGGGATTAATTATGTATTTACGAGCTCCTTTGCTGGCTGGCTTGTGGGTAGGTAATTTTGCTGTCAAAAAACAGTCTGTTCATGTTTTCTGTTCATTGATGTGAATTATAATTGATATTCTTTCAATTCCATCTCCCGTGTTAATTTTCTCATTTAATGTGATTTGCTCCATCCCTAATAGCAATTACTTGGCGAGCTGTCAGAGGTAACTCATCTCCGTTCCCTCCTGGCAATTCTTCCTGTAATTTTTTTTTTTTTTTTTTTTGATTCGGTTTCTAGACTTAACACCCTCCAAATATTCCAGCTGTGCTGTTTTCGTGGCAGAATTTCGGAGAGGCCAAATTTAAAGGGCGAAAAGTACAACTCGGCGTAGAACAGCGCTTTAAGAACAGTTCTATGCCAATGGCTTGGTTGGCTTTTACTTGCATAACCTCCTCTCTGAAGCAGTACGCTGCATGAATCCAGCACTCACCTCTAATCACTTTAGTGCTCGAGAATTTTCACTCCGTTTTGGTTACTGAAGAAAAGTGACTCACTCCAGCTTAACTGTCAGTAGTAGGAAAGTACATTTCTGATGAGGCGGAGCCACTCTGACTTCCTTCAGAGAAACACACAGGATACTTTGTTTACAGTGGAGCTCTGCCGGCGTTCGTGAGAGAGGGTGGTTGGGACTCAGGAAGTGACAGTGTTACACAGAAGTGGGTCTCCACCCTGTGATGCGGCTGCCACAACCTGAGGGGTCTGTGGAGATGCGGGATGTCAGTGGTGGTTCCTGGGAAAAGCCCAGACCATGGCCTCTTATAGGATCCGAGCCTCAGCCTCCTTGGCGCAGGAACAAAAGGTTCCAAACGAGCCATGCCCAAGAAGGTCTTCCATGGCTTGAGGTGTGGGAGTCACTGGGTCTGTGCCTCCACACAGGAAGAGCCGAGCGCAGGAATGTGAAGCAAGAGCAGGCATGGGCAGTAGATAGAGAGGAGCAGAGCTGATGGGAGGGGCTCAGGACAGAGGAGCCAGGGATCAGTACCACCTGGGTGACTTTCAGAATGCGTTGCAGGGCTTGGAGGTCTGTTCCTCTTTTCCCTTCTTGTCAGAGGTTGAAGGCATGAGGCAGGCAGAAGGGACTAAATGGAGAGGGAAATATGCAAGTTATCATAACTCTGGCCGAACTCATGAAAAATGTCTTTATATGGCTTTGGACGTTTCCATAGGGGCCTAAGTTTTTGACCTGTTGTTGAGTGAGATCTGTTGGTACTGTCACCTGTGCAGCAGAAGAGGGTGAATGACCTGAGACCCGAACACATGGTGAGCCCGTCTCTGGGCTTCACTACGACACTGTCATGTTGTTTTGAGCTTCTCACAGAATGATTCCACAGATAGAAAAACACTAGCTCTTCTTGATTTTATGGAAGCAGAAAAAAAATGAATCATATTGTAGCACTCGGAGCTTGTAGCTTTTTTTTTGGCATAAGCTTTAAAAACAATCATTTAAATTCTGACACTTTGGAGACATTGACATGATTTCATCAAACCTTTAAAGGACAGGCTTGTCTAGGGGACGCAGCATGTATATTAAGTGGCTTTGGCGTGTGCTAAGTAGTGCTTTTGGTGATGTTTGCTTTGTTTGATTGCTTTAGATATTCTTTAGCCCAAATATAAGAGAAATATCTTGAGGGGTTTATAGTAATATAGCAATGCTTTCTGACATTATTACTGAATATATGAGGAGCATCTCTAGGACTGGGTGTTGGGAAAAGCAAAATTCTGTTCCTCTCATGCTAAATTTTGTGGCTTCCCCACCTCCGGCTCTTCCTCCCCTCACTATCGGGCGGCACGGACTAGCCCTCCTTCAGTGTTGGCCCTTCTGTGCATGGATCTCTCCCATCCTTACTGCTGGCTGGTGTGTGAGCCGCAGCCCTGGAGAAACCGCAGCACGGGCCAAGGGCCCCTTCCCACGAAGCTTCCCACGACTATGAAGTCTCTTCCTGGGAAGGAACCCTGGCGGTCAGTGTGTTGTTTTGTGCGTGACGATTTAATTTTAAAGTAGTGTGTGCTGTGTGTTTCTCTGGTTCTGATCTCTGTGGAATGGGGGACTTGCTTCAAAATCAGAGTTGTCTTATATTTGGGCTAATTTAGAAGTGAAAAGTAAATACTGTCTTAACGCAAGATCCAGATTTCCAGAAGGTTCGCTCTTGCATGTTATGTGGCGAGCTTCAGTGTTAATTGGAATTGTGCTGGCTCAGTATTTAAACTTCACTTCCATCATAGCTTTGCATCTTTGGCTCTGCAAAGATATGCCTATTGAGACCTCGGAGTCTCTTACCTGTAGTTAATTATGTTACCTATGCTTAAAGCCTTGGATATTGTGTTGAATAGGAAATACACAGAGATACTGTTTTATCATAGCCCTGCTTGTGTAGTTACATCTTCTTTTTAAAATATGAATCCCCATGCACATGCCTTTCTCCCTCCCCTCCTCTCCCTTCCCCTCCCCTCCTACTCCATTTCCCCTTCCTCTTTTCTTTTTTTGTGGGTCCAAGGGTGAAGTCAGAGCCTTCTGCATGTAGGGCAAATGCTCTACCATGGATCTTCCCCCCAGCCTGAAGGACTGATTGTGCCTTTATCCTTAAAATCACCCACCCTATGTATTCCCATTTAATAAAGGAAATTTCTAATGTGAGGAAATTACTGTAAGACAGTGGTAGGAAGGGCCGTGCAAATGTTACTAACAGCAGCCCACACATGCTTATTTTAAAAGCCCAGCTCCTTTAGTCTCAAGTTAACACCTTGCTCCTCTCAAATCTCCTCGGAAACAGCAGAGTTAAAGTCCTTTGACTGTAGCCTACCTTAAAAACAAGGAGTGGGTGATGCTTAATGTTCTTGATTTTCAACTCCATTGAAATGATTATTTGTTTAAATTGTGAAATAGAGTATTTTTAACCTGACATCGTCTTCTGTAAGTTCAAGCCCAAACTTAGTTTTCTTGGCCTGTATTTTTTTATTTTTATTTATTTTTTCTTGTCCTACATTATGATTATTATTCACTCCTGGTTTGAGCTTCTCGTGAAACTCACACTCTGACTTTGAACAAATAGTAGAGTTTTTAAGAGATGATTTTAATAAAGGCGATATCATATTGGATTAAAAGTGTGCGTATATATTAGGGAATGGCACAGGTAACTTTACAAATAAATATCCAGTGGTACCGTGTCAATTTGTACCTCATTTTCCAGTCTGAGTTCATACACACATGTACACACCCATTCATATCTATTTATCCACACATACACATTTCAAGTTAATTGTTGTCTTTTTGTAGAAACAAAGGATGGAGTATGGTCCAAGATCAGCCGAGGCTCCTTCTGCCCCGTCACCCCCTCCAACACCAGCACCCGTTCCAGTCCCCCTCCCCCCTTCTGCACCAGCACCTGTTCCTGTGCCCAAGGTTCCAGCAAACATCACCCGTCAGAACAGCAGCTCAAGCGAGAGTGGGGGCAGCATCGCGCGAGACAGCCAGCGATACAAACAACTCCCAGTGGACCGTAAGTTTCCTGGGGGCAACCCAGTTCACTGGGTCTGCTCGTATTAAATGTTGTTAGAGGTAAATAAGTATCACTTATACTTCATGGATAGTTCCTCCTGACTTCTTAATCTCTGAGTGTCTCTGAGAAGCGGGTCATTTTCTCACATCTCTAAGGCATGTGTCTGTACACATCTCCTGTGTCATGGTCATTGAATGTAGACTTGCTCGAACCGGACATGTTGGACATGTTGGATTCATGAGCATTACTTCCTACCTGCAATATTTCAAGGTTTTAATGATCTGCTCTGTATTTTAGCATGTAGAAAGTGGGGGAAAACAGAGCTGCATTTCCTAGGACAAGTGTGAAGATTTGAGATGATACAAGCAAAGTATTTAGTGGGGGTAGGGATGGAGGTGTGTGGGGTTGCTCAATCTCCCTCTCCCTGAGGAATGTTTTGTTTTCTTGGTTGTCACAAGCTACTGACATCTAAGCAGAAGTCAGGGGTGTTCGCCAATATCCTGCATCGTGCAGGCAATTGGAAATTTCAGTGGCGCAGAGCTTGGAAACTGGGATTGATTTTGACCAGCGTAAGCAGTCAGGAATGTCTGCTACTATCATTGTCATCTCCTCATCGGTCCCATCTCCCTCTGTCTGCTCCCTAGTGTTTGCCTGAGAACTGTCCCAGCTTAGAGCTGCGTGCAAGGCCACTTGCTCACTGGTCGGTCATTGCCACATTCCTATAGCCCGAGAGAAACTACGTGACTTTACATGTGTTAGGAGTATGGGTTGGGCCCTGAAAATGTAACAGAATTGTCCAGAGTCTGACTGTGAGGAGCAGGGCTAAAAGCAGAGGGTAGAGCGAAAGGCAGAGAGCAGCAGTGTAAGGAGCAGAGAGCAGCGGTGTAAGGAGCAGAGAGCGGCAGAGCAGGAATGGCCGTGTTGAGAGAAGGCTGCTGTGGGAGGGAGAAATGGGAATGATGAAGAAGAGAGTGAATGAGGGAGAGTCAGTGAGCAGAGAATGAATGCATAACCTAGCAGAGTATGAGAGAGAGAGAGAGAGAGAGAGAGAGAGAGAGAGAGAGAGAGAGAGAGAGAGAGAGAGAGAGAGAGAGAGAGAGAGAGCGCTGTGTGGAAGAGCTACTGTGTAGCTGTGGCTGTGTGGGGATTTGTAACCTTGTAACCGTGTGGAGGCCACAAAGAAGAGGCCGTCTAGAAAAGGGACACAGAGGAGAAATGGGTATAAAAGAACCATGTGTGGTCATGTTGTCCCTGAATATTGGAATATGGATTTAAGCAGGGGAGTGATGGATATATGTAAGAGAGATTGTCAAGTAAAAGACCAAGTTGAAGTAAAAGCCAGGGTCACCATCAGGAAAAACGTGTGTGCGTGTCCCTTTTTCCGTAGGTTACCCGCAGAAAGCACGTGTGTCTTCATTTCCCCTTAGACAGAAGTTTGGTTCTCGCTGCATTCGTGGATTTCTTTGCACTGGAGGTGCCCCTAAGTCAGCTTAGGTACATACACCATCACATTAACATAAACACCCGCCAGCATCACCTTCTGTTTGCTTCCAACACAGATTTCATGTAAACTTGAACTTCACGTATTTTCACTAATTAAAACAGGGTCTTTTTGAGAATGGTTTCTCAAAACAGTAAGAAAAGCAAAATTAAAGACATGACAACTTCAGTTTGTCTGTTTTGTTGCTGTTGTTGTTACTTTGGAAGCTGAAGGTAATTCTGAGAGTTTTGCTGTACCTTGTGTATTATACATATCTGCTTCAGGTCTAACTATGTTTATAAAGCATTGCAAGTCAATTTGCCTGACAGGAACTCATTACAGAAAACTTGGAAAGTCAAAACCAAGAAGCCATTTCCTGTATCTGAGGCTTGATAGAAAGTGGACATGCTGTGTGAAAAACAGATCAACCATTTTGTCTCATTGCCCCTCCCGAGGGTCTGGACTTTTCTCTCTTTATCAAATTACTTTTCCTATAAATGATCAACCTGTTTCCATTCCCTTTCATACTATTAATGTTGTCAGAACAGGAATGACCTGCAACTTAGCCTGACTGCAGAACCGCATCTCTGATATCCATGTACCTGTATCCGACTATTGATCTCATAGCTGATGTCATAGCCAGAGGCTCCGGTTCAAACTACATTCCTAAATTGTCAGTGCCATTTCCCCCAAGAGCCATAGCTGCAGGATTTTATCTCTGAAGTATGAGTGATTCAAATCACCTTTTTAGTCATGTTTGACCTCATTAGAATAATGCAGAGCGACCAGCAAAATGATGCAATAGGAAAAGGTGCTTGCCTCTAAGCCCGACCTGAATTTAATCCCTGGAACCTACATGGCTAAAAAGAGAGAACCAATTCTCTTGTGTTGTCCTCTGACCTCCAACCTACCTATGCGAGCGCACACACACAGACACAAACACACACACGTGCACACACACAGACACAAACACATGCACATATATGCACATACACACCAATAAATAAATACATGGAAAATATAATAAAAGGAAAATAAAAGTTTGGGAAAGCAACTAATTCTTTATCAGAAATAGCTGTTTATGAGTGTGAAAAGGTGTTTAACCAATTGAATATGCTACTAAATTTTTCAAAATATGTGTGAGCTTTTAGAGGGATGCTTGTTTTTCGCAGATACCCAGAGAAAGAGTTTTCAGATGGGAAAGTTCTATGAATATATTTTATTTCCCTGGGGAACATTCCCTCTGAGAAACAACTGCTCTTTTCTCCTTCCCACAAGTTTGCACACATCTCTGTGTGACACATCAGTACCGTGATCTCTGACACAGTGGCAGTCTGTTCCAGGCCTGGGGTCAGAGTTCAGAGGCTTCCAGTCCCCTTCTGGAACAACACATGGCCTGGAATGGCTTGTTCTTTGTCCCACTTGAAGAAACGCAAGAACCTAGTGGGGAAGATGCATAGTTTGAATTCTTTTACATAAGTGGACTCTCCTGATAATTGAGACTCATCATAATCAAATCTGCTTTTCATACGTGAAAAGGTCACGGGGTCTGTAGAATAGAAACACTCCCCAAATTAGCGCATGGGCTTGTTTCCTTAACATAATTGCTCATGTAAAATTCCTTTTTAAGATATCTCCAGAGTGCGAGAGTATAGTTTGGCATTAAATAAATTTATTTCTTTGTATAAATGAATATTTCCCGATAGCATATTTTTGGAGCAGTTTTTTTTTTTTTTTTTCTGAACAAAGGCCAGGGCTTTCTCATGGTCATTTAGCAGATGGCATAACTGTGTGTGTTTTGAGGTCCATGTTTCTCTCAAGATGAGCTCCTTGCCATGACATTCTTTGTTTGTTCCCCAAACTTCTGATAAAAATAAAATGAAAAGGCCAAGGAAGTGGGAACGTACGCATATACTATGGCCGTAGACAAGGCCATGATAGCAAATGTCTGTTTTAAATTTCAGCAAAGGGTGGGAGGTGTGTTTGGGCAGAGCGTCTTCTGTGCAATGTGAAGGCCTGAGTTTGAGCTCCAGCATCCACATGAACAGCCAGGCGTGGCCATTAGCTTCACTCAGGCAGAGACATGCAGCTCCTCAGTCCGCTAGCCACAACGGCAAGTGCCAGGTTCAGTGAGACCCTGTCTGAAAATGTAACTTGAGAAGTGAATTGGGAAGACATCTGGCTCTTACCCTACATAGGAGCATGCAGGGTGCACAGCACAACCAAGTTCACATGCCTCTCTCTCTCACACACACACACACACACACATCATACACACATTATATACACACACATGCATCACACACATCACACGCACATGCATCACATACATCACAGACATGTATCACACACATATACACACACATTACACAATACATGCATCACATCACAGACATGCATCACAACTACATCTCGCACACATGCATGACACACAGGCATGATACACACATGCATCATATGCACATACACATGCAACACACACATCACACACATGAATCTCACACACACACACTGCAGGAGTGAAGCCACCTTTGCTGCAATGGAGCATTGTTTAGATGAGCTGTTTGGAGGTGGGTGGAGCCAGGCATCTCGTAAGCCATTCAGATTAGTTTGTCAAAGATCCAGAGAGCATCCCCTCTTGCTGCTTTTGAAGATGCCCACTTGTTAGTTTGCTCTCATTTCTTGCTCAGTCCTTTGACATCTGAGCCCTTTGACTTGAGTTCAATCTTTTGTAATCAGAACTGTCACTGTGGGAAGGGGTGTGATGCTCATCTGCTTTGTTGTTAGGGGAAAGCTTTGAAAGTGGAAACCAAAACCCTGGAGCATTCTAGAAAGAGGTTTCTCTGTAATGCCCCAGGAAGGCTACGTGGACTTGTGGCCTCTTTGGTGGATAAGAAGGTGTGGTGGTATTTCAGTGGAGTGGTATTTTCTTGTTTGCTTTGAGGCAGACCTATTTCCTGCGTGCTAGCATCCTCGGTGATTTAAAACAGCTACAGAAGCACAGGCACTGTTTTATTTATATCCATCGACAGGGTCCTTTCCCTTCTTTCTTCCTGCATTTTTCTTTTGTTCTTTCTTAATTAACTTCTTCTTCCCCTATTTGGGGAAGGGATCCTCTTTCCAAGAGGCTGTGACAGCCAATGGCTGATGGGGGACATGAAGTCATTGTCTTTAGAGCTGTAACCACTGCTGAGTTACCAGTGCACCAGGGGCTAGCTTCACCTCAAGCCCACATGAGTGGTCCTAGGTAAACCCAATGGTGCACAAAGCAAACACAAAATAAGAAGACCTAGAGGCAGAATGACTGCAGGAGAGGGGGAGGGTAACAATTAGGAAGGAGAGGGTAGAGGGATGAATATGCGCAGAACATATTGTATACATATAAGAAACTGTCAAAGAAGAAACTAATTAGAAATGTTTCCTGCATACTGAAGACTCTACTACAGATTAGACTCTATTAACGCTAATTATTTCACAGTTCACTTTCCAAAGACACCAAACACCTTCTCTGAATGACATAAACAGTTCCCTCAGCTACCAGGTCATTGCCACCTGCCAAGGTAATTAGTTAATTGGATTATTATATCAGTTCTGAGTTCTTGAAAACAGTAACAGGTAACAATATACCTAAAAGTGCACACATGTATTTTTTTGATACATAGAGATATAATTTCATATCCTTGCCATTTTTCTCATAACTCCATGCTCATTCATAAGCACATGGCTAGGAGGGAAGGATGATGGGAAAGATCGTCAACGGTGGTTTCAGGGACCTGAGTATAGAAAAGACCTGGGCTGAAACTCAGACTGTCTGGTTCTAGCTAATTTCTACTCTAATTGTCCGTGTCTCTTAGATCATTTCTCTTTGTTCTCCGTTTCCTGACCTGGTTAGAGTGTGATGGCTGTAACATGGTGGTTGTCAGGGTCTCAGAGGAAAGGTCAGAACACGCCCCACCCTGCTGCATTCACATCTGTTGGATTCCTGTTCCAGATTGGGTGCGGGAGCTCTGCGGTGTTTCTCCAGTGTTCCAACAAGCCAGAAGATTCAGAGAGTGTGGAGACTGAGAAAGAAGGCAGAAACACAGAGGCAAACAGAGAGCAGAGACATTCCATGGCCCCCGGGAGGAAGCGCTTTGAGACAGAACCATGTGGCACAGGCATTGGGTGGAAGGAGGTGGCAGCTGGGAAGGAACTGGCTCCTGGAGTTCAGGCCAGTGGGGGGGGAGAGAGAGAGAGAGAGAGAGAGAGAGAGAGAGAGAGAGAGAGAGAGAGAGAGAGAGAGAGGGGCAGTGATCCTTACAAAGAAGAAAGGAGCAGGCTTGCGTGATGCTCATACAGGCCCCTTCTCATGGATTCCTGATTACAAGGGAACAGAGAAGTGGGGAGCAGCTGGGAGGAAAACATGATCCAAAAGAGAGAGACCACTAAATGAGGAATGTCTCTGTGTGGGGGTGAAATGAAGCAGGAAAGAGGGAAATGGATAAGACACGGGATAAGCAGGAGATAAATTACCTCAGAGGGTTAGAATAGGCCTTGAACACAAGGTCTAGTGCAGAGGGTGGGGCTGGCCTAAGGAGTGCAGGCTGGGAAGGAGTGTAGCTCTCCAGTGTGATAGGGAGGAAGCCAGTCTATGGGAGCAAGTATTGGCAGGAAGAACCATTGGGGAAACCTGTGCAGATTATTCTTTACTTATTTTGAGTCACGGTCCCACTGTGCAGACCAGGCTGCTGTGGAACCCACTGTACAATTTTGGGGGCTCTCTTTTATATACTCTATTTTACTCCTAAGTTAGGAAGTGAGGTCATTAGGGTGAGGATGAAAACTAGGTTGGAGGTCTGCAGAATAAGCCATGGACATTAAATAATCGCCTGAGAAGGGATGATTCCATATGGTTCAATCTGTTATGGGAGGCTTGCGAGGGCACTGTACAATGTGTCTTGGGTTCCAAGTGTCAACCTGGTGCAATATGACAGCAGCCTTCTCCCTTGACCACCGCCATCTTTGCCCCCAGAAGGATGTCTAGACAAGTCTAGATGAGATATCACTGGTTTAGGGCTGTGTAGAAATGATCATCGGAGACATGGCAGCCTAGCGGGGATCCTGATCAATAACCAAACAGGAGGTGTTTAACTGCTGTCCCTCGTGCAACTGAGCAGGCGCAGGCACAGCCTGTGGAGACTCCTGAGCAAAGAGATGGGCCAGAGAGTCACTTTAATAATTTATACCGGGTTGAGGTACAGGTGAAGGGATGGCAGGAACCCGGGATTGCACATCTCTCGGGTCCGGGGATGATTAGGGATGAGGTTCTAGAGGGGATATCATGGCAGAGATCTTTGAACATGTCTGCTCCCTTCCGGCGTTCAGGAAGAAAGTCTCAGATGGAAGAGGTGCAGGATGAGCTCTTCCAGAGGCTCACCATCGGGCGCAGTGCCGCACAGAGGAAGTTCCACGTGCCACGGCAGAACGTGCCGGTGATCAATATCACTTACGACTCCACCCCGGAGGAAGTCAAGACCTGGCTGCAGTCAAAAGGATTCAACCCTGTGTGAGTGTCGCATGCCTCCTTCGCAGTTGGGTCCCTTCCATGCCACTCCTGACTCTTCAAAGTCGTCAAAGCCTAGGTGGCATTCTTTTTCCCAGATTCAGGAAATAGCGGCTAACTGTTTAAAAGCAAAGAAGAAGGTAGAACTGGGGAAAGGGACGAGACTAATTCAAGCTGAGAGTTCATTTTCTTCACCAGTCTCTTGGGCAGTTGTTACCAGCTGGACGGACTATAGGCATTTGATTCTTTCTCATCAGTTATGCAGGGTAAGGTGATGTTATGCAGGACCGTATCACATAGGATGTGTGACATAAGACTTCTTGTGTCTCAGGGCTGTCAATCAGAGGTATCTTCACTGCTTTCTAAACCACTGATCTAAAAGTCTGTAGATGTTCTGTGTGTGTTTGGTAACATGAAATGTTTGAACAGTACATGCCTGAGGGATCTTAATTTAGAAACTCGCTCCCTTGGCATATTTGACAGCCAAGCTCAGTTGTTAGTTGCCATGTTACGAGAAAGCGCTCTGTTGCTCTTAGGAACAGGAAAGAGAAGCCTAAGGGAGTCCATGATTTAGAAACCCCACTGCATTCTTTTAGATGCTTGGTCACCAGTCATTTTATGTGAAAGGATCCTCTGGGTCGCAGCCATGGACGTCTCTTGGTATTCCTCGTCTCAGCACTGCAGTGCCTTTTAAGGATATGGAACACACAGTGATGGTGTGCCTGTCATCCCAGCTCTTGGGAGGTGGGGATGGAAGACCTGCAGTTCAAGGTCAACCTGAGCTGCTTACAGAGTTCTAACCAGCCTGGGCTACATGAGACCCTGCCTCAGAAGTGAAATCAAGTGAACAGTCAAGGAAAAAAGAAAAACAGATAGATAAAGGATGGATGGATGATAGATAGATGATAGATAGATAGATAGATAGATAGACAGACAGATAGATAGACAGATAGACAGACAGATAGATAGACAGATAGACAGACAGATAGCTAGAGAGATGGTTTAGCTGTTAAAGCAAGGCTCACAATGAAAAGCTTGAAGCAGGATGATAGAAGAAGCAGCCGCTTTTCTCTTGCTGACATCTGCAGCCCTCTGGTAACTTCCTCATGCTCTGTATTTCAGGACTGTCAATAGCCTGGGGGTGTTAAATGGAGCACAACTCTTTTCCCTCAATAAAGATGAGCTGAGGTCCGTCTGCCCGGAAGGTGCCAGAGTCTTTAGCCAAATCACTGTTCAGAAAGCTGCTTTGGAGGTAAGAGCCGTGAACAGAGCTGGTGTTTGTCGTCTTTGGAGAGTGAGAACTGGAGCCAATGTTCGTGTCCATATTGGCCAGTTTCTCCTCACTAAAAAGAAGAATTAAATTTGTCTCAGTTTTTCCTTCTCTGCTACTAGATACCATAGGTAACTGTTTTCAAAAAGATTATCTTTCAGGCTAAGTAGAGATTTATTAACAAAAGCACGATGTTCTCATTTTATGGCACAGGCTCCTATAAAAACTTCAATTTTGCTAATAGAAAATAAATTCATACATGAATTGAGTAACTGTCTGGGAAGCAAGGACTATTTTTCCCATTTTTATTTACTTCAGAAATGTCAGTACAATGAATAAATAGAACCCTAGTTGTGGGGTGCTAGAAAAATGACCCTACTGTTAAGAACATGCCCTGCTTTTATGGAGAACCTGAATTCTGTTCCCAGGACCCACTAAAGGTCACACAGTAGCCATCTGTAACACCAGCTTCAGGAAGTGGACAAAAGAAAAATAAAAATAAGTAATCCCCAAGTTAGGCAGGGTGATGGTGCATCTATAAGCCAGCTCTTGGGAGGTAGAGGCAAAAAAAAGCTTAGTTCAAGCCTTAGGTGTATAGTGAGTTCAAGGACTGCTGGGGCTCCAAGGATCCTTTCTCCAACAAACCAAAGTTCTGGGTGCATTTTCCAAGCCTAGTTATCTATCTTTAGAATCATCAGGAATGCTAAGAAAGGATATTGAAAACGTGTAGCTGTGGGGTAGGGAGAAGAGTGTGCAGTTATGAGGACCAGGGTTCCAGTCCCAGCATCCACTTAATCAGGCAAACATCCCACAAATACTTCTGACTCCGGTGCTGAGGGATCTGCCAGCTATTCTGGACCCTGAGTGCTCACAGGCAGACCTGTGTGTGAACACTCCACATGCAAATATAATACACGCACACACACGAACGCACGCACGCACGCACACACATACTCTCACACACACGCACATAAATAAAATAAATCCAAGGGAAAGGAAACTATACAGCTGTAGGAAGTGTTAGTCAACGCTGTCTGCATAGCAGCTGAGGAGTGAATGGACGTCTGTTTAGCAGGAGGTATTCAAGCTGTCCTCTTCAAAGATGGCTCTGTAAGAGTTAAAAGTTTTTGTGAAAATTATAGTTGGCCTCAAATAAAAGGATACAGGATTCAACATGAAACGGATAGCTAATTATCCCTAGCAGGCATATTATGTAAATTGAACAGTTAAATAACTCAGGATAAAATAGTTTCGTGTGTATAATCCTGTGACCATTCCCCATCAAGCGAAATTCTGTTATGCTGAGAGTTCTCTTCTACAACATTGATTTGGAAGGTTTTATATTTGAGTTTGATGATTGCGTTTCCTATGTAGAGTGTGAATAAGAATCATGTGTTCCCTAAAGCAGTTTTCTTACCATCATACTTTTCAGTCTTGTTAACAATGTATAAATTGCTTCTCAGGGGTACATTAGAAAATTCTGTATCCTTAATGTTTCCGGATCCCTTCCTTCCGGGATATCCTGTTACTATGTTTGCCTTCCCGGCCTACTTCGCTGCTGATTCTACTGGGCTTTGACTGAGGCGGAACTGATCCAGTTTCCAAGAGCTTCTTGGCCACTTTCCCTCCTTGCCACTTTCTTGGATCCAGTTCTTCACATAGTTTCTCTCCACACCACACCCCCACTTGTTACCAGAGCCTTCAATCATCAGAGGAAATAAGGACAAGGTCCCCAGGGATTGTAGGGAGACCTTGGAAGGGAAAAAAGCTGGCACGATCAGAGGGGCAGAGTTGTCGGAAGGGAAACAATGTGTTCTGAAGACACCCTTTAAAATCTCTCAGTGGTAATGAGTGCCTTGCTTGACTGACCTTCTTTGGAAGGTGTGAAAAGATGGCTCATTTGATAATGTGATTGTTGTAATCATGAAGACCCTAGCTCAGCTCTCGAGTGCCCAAGTAATAGGTAGACATGGCTGTCTAAGCACTGGGGAAGCATAGACAGGAGGATTCCTGGGACTGGCCAGGCCAACAGACCAATGAGCTGTAGTTAGAAGCTGCTCATTAATTCCAGCTGTGCCCAGACCAGAAAGAATTACACAGAAGCTATATTAATTAAATTATGGCTTGGTCAATAGCTTAGGTGCCTTTTTAGCTAGCTCTTCTTAAATTAACCCATTTTTATTATTTTGTATTTTACCATGAGGCTCATGGTTTACCGATGCCAGCACATGGGTGTCTTTTTCCTCCAGCAGATACGTGGGTCCTTGGCTCTGCCTTTTTTCCTCCTCTGTCTGCTTGGAATCCCTGCCTTACTCAATTCTGCCCTGCTGTAGGCCAGAGCAGCTTGTTCATTAACCAGTGGTATTTATAGCACACAGAGGGGAATCCCACATCAGTGATCCTTAGGTGTAGTCTGAGATTCTGTCTCAGAAAACTAAGGTGGAGCTGGGTATGGTGGCACACCCTTTTAGTCTCAGTGCTTAAGAGGAAGAGGCAGAAGGGTCTCTGTGAGTTTCAGGGCAGCCTGAGCCATATATATAGTAAAATCCTACCTCAAAGGAAAGAGAAAAAATATTAATGAGAAGCCAGCACACACGCCAGTAACTATGATTTGATAAGTACAGACACCACACACGCCAGTAACTGTGTTGTCGGCTCCGTGTTTCTATTCCAGGACAGTAACGGAAGCTCTGAGTTACAAGAAATCATGAGGAGACGTCAGGAGAAGATCAGCGCCGCTGCCAGCGACTCGGGAGTGGAGTCGTTCGATGAAGGAAGCAGTCACTGATGGGTTGGGCGCCATCACTCGTGGCTTTGCTGGACATACTTTGTTTTAAGAAGCCTCGAAGGGAATGTCGAATCGCTTGGCCTGGTCTATGTAAATGATCGCCATAGAAGGAAACAGTGGGTACTGAGTAAGCAGAGGACTTGCTGCTTCTTGGCCCATTGTTTTGGTTAAAAACTGAGAAGTGGGCAGGTGAGGTTGGTTGTTCAGCAAGTAAAAGTATTTGCCGCCAAGCCCAATGACCTGAGTTCGAGTCCCTGGACCTATGTGGTAGAAGGAGAGAGCTAGCTTTTCCAAGTTGTCCTCTGACCACCATACAGGTGAATTAGCAAGTGTCATTAAAAGAATTTTAAAGATAATTTAAATTAAAAAAGAAAAAGATTACACTGTTTTGAGCTTGGGAAGCACTTTTTTCCATTTTCCCAAGGTACACTTCCTTTGGCTCCATTAATTCTCCCAGCTTCATCAGGTGATCTATGTTGGGTTATTTTGACAATGGAAAATTTACTCACTGCAACAAGGAAAAGATATGGCCATTGATGACTAAGTCTACCCACTCAGCTCTGTGACTGGGATACCTGTCATCCAGGGAGGAGGCTCAGCGAGACTACCCTCTGCCTACTTTAGGTCTCTCCTCTGACATACCTAATGACAGCATACTTAGGTGTATTAAAGTTCTTAATGCCAACCGTTTAAAAATAGCACATTTGAATGAACTGTACAATATAGCCAGACCTTGAACGTGCAGATAGGAGACTATAGTACGTTCTCAAAACGCTTTGTTCCTTGAAGCTCTGTCAGTTGCAAAATCTTGCATAGATTATGCTTTGATTTAGCTTAAATTCTGCTTATTATGTATACTGTGTAATTAAATATGAGAAAGCACAAGTGGGAAGAAGTCATATACATTCACAATCACTCAGAGTAACCCACGCTGCTGTTTATTACAGTATTTTGCTTAATGAAAGCCTCAGTTATAAATATTGATATAAGTAGTAAAAGGATATCGGGCCATTTTATGTGTTTTATCTGTGTAACAAGGGACACTTAATTTACATGTACCTTAACCCCATGAAAGAATCTAGATAGAGAGAAGAAAAATGGCTAACCTTCAACAAATGTTATTTTTGGAAACACGATTTTTGTCATTAAATGTAATATTATTTCACATTTATAAAGAAGATGTTATGTAAGAATGTTGTATATTTTAACATAAATCCATTTAGAGAGATTATCTAGATTCATTAATTTTTCATAGTGCCTTTTTCACTTGAGTCGGCTGGAAAGAGTCTGCAATAAACAGTATTTGCTGTATATTAAAATAAATAGCTTCTATCTCATCCACATGAAAATGTTTGCTTTGTAGCCTGGGCACGTGGGTTAACAGAATGAGAGCAGATGTCCCTTACACAGAAAGAAGGCCTCGGTGTGTGTCTGTAGAGCATGACCTCGGGTGCTGTCCCATGATCCTCTGGTTTAATCGTCCACGCTCTCTATCAAGCCACAGTTGCTACCGAGAATGAAAACTCATACACTCTGTATTCATTTTTATCACTGCTCCAGGCAAATTTGTATCTGGAAATCTGCAGTGACTAGGGGCCAAGTTTGCAAAGATGATGAAGGGAATAGCAGCCTTCACCACCCATCTGTCTCCCCATCATCCCGAGCAGTTGTGAGGTGACAAAGGAGAATCCAGTTAGATCTCTTATATTCCATAAACCCTGCCTTTGTTGACAAAAAAAAAATCTGTAGAGCGAATTAAAATCAAAATCAAAATACTTAGATAACCTGGTTGGGAAGTAACAGGTCCAACATAGAAGAATTGCTGTGATTCATATCTGTATACCCAAAGAGCCTGGGATGTTCTGGTGGAAACTTCGCCCCAGCGCCTGGCATCTATAGGACCCAGCCATGACAAGCTCAATAGAGGATCAAGTTTCAGTAGTTTACCCGAAGGCAATACATGCTTCCAAGAAAGACCACAAACTGATGCCATCCAGGCACCACCCAGGAACAAACTATCCAAAGGAAATTCCTAATGTTTCAACAATTATAGATGGGATCACCTGCCAGCGCACACCAATCACTTTCTACCAGAATACTCCTAGACAAATGCTAGCCAATCAGGAGTCCTGAACCTTAGAAATCTTCACCCCAACCTCTGCTATTATAAAAACCCCACCCTCAATGGAATGCTATTACATTGGACACTCAAATGTTATAGGAAAGCTGCTTGTTTGTCCCGGCCACCCAAAACGAAAATCACACAGAAACTATATTATTTTAATTAAGCTATATTATTTAAATCACTGCTTGGCCCATTAGCTCCTTATTGGCTAACTCTTACATCTTAATTTAACCCATTTCTATTAATCTGTGTATCTCCACGTGGCTGTGGCTTACCAGCTGAAGTTCCATCTGGCTCTGGTGGGGCTACATGGCTTCTCTCTGACTCTGCCTCCTTCCTCCCAGCATTCCATTTAGTTTTCCTCACCTATCTCTGTTCCCTTATAGCTCTGCTATAGTCCCAAAGCTGTTCCTTTATTAACCAATGGTATTCATAACATACAGAGGGAAATCCCAATCACCTCCCCTTTTCTGTTTAAATAAAAAGGAAGGTTTTAGCTTTAACATAGTAAAATTACATATAACAAAACAGGTATCAAACAAGAACTACAGTTACAATATTTATATCTATCTTTTATCATAACTAAAGAAAACTATGTTCTTCAACTCCATCAAAGACTCCAAAAGGATATAATGTTACCTAAATAAACAGTTCATTATAAGCAACTGCCAAAACTATAGAATTGACAGGAACATCTCACTACCTGGACAGTCACCCAAAGTTCTTCTGTACTGTTAGGGCACCCATCTTCAGCCTACTGGCCCATAGTATCTGACAGACTTTTCCATGAAGCAGGAAATTTCAAAGACAGGTCCGCCTATATTGGCAGATTGTCAGTCACTTTCTTCTGTATCCTGCAGAATGCCTGGCAGACTCTTTCATTAAGCTGGACCCCTGAAGGATGGTCAACTTTAGGCAAGTTCAGCAGTCATTGCTCTGTGGGTACTGCATGTCCAGTTCATCAAGCAGTCCAGGCAAGAGCAGTTTTATGCCCAAATGGCTAACAAACTCCATAAGGAGCCTCTTCAATGCCCATCTTCCTCTTCAAGTAACTGGTGCTGCCAGGAGCAGATGTGCCTCTTATCATGAAAAGTCTTAGTTATTAAAACATTTTAAATGCCATATTCTATAGTCTTTGAAAGGTTTGAAGAATGCCTATCCATCTGAACTACATCTCTGTACATCTAGAAAATCTAACATGACTACAAGCTTGACAATTATAGATGACTCTCTGTTAATCTATATTTCTTAATTATACATCACATTTTTAAATGAGCTGCACAAACATAATATCTTAATCAAGAGCAGAAATATACATATAACAGAATTTAACTTTGTATTAATAGACCAAGATCCATACCCATGCAAACTATTCATCTCTGTATCACACAAAGAATCTTTAACTTGAATATGAATAAGTGCTCTTTGCTTTTACATACAGGATTCAGTCTCCTAGTTGGTTTGGGGAACTCCGTGATCTGGGCATAACAGCATCCACACAGCATCCATATACTCAAAGAGTCTGGGATGTTCTTCTGGAAGCTTCACTCCAGCCCCTGGCATCCATATAGCCAAAGAGTCTGGGATGTGATGGAGGAGGGTCATATGTCTATCTGTTGTTTCATTGGTTAATTAATAAAGAAAACTGCTTGGCCTGATAGGTCAGAACATAGGTAGGCAAGGAAGACAGAACAGAACAGAATGCTGGGAGGAAGAAGGCAGTAAGGCATTTGCCATGATTCTCCAACCCGAGACAGACGTAGGCTAGAATCCTTCCTGGTAAGCCACCACCTCGTGGTGCTACACAGATTATTAGAAATGGGTTAAGCAAGATGTGAGAATTAGCCAATAAGAGGTTGAAACTAATGGGCCAGGCAGTGTTTAAAAGAATACAATTTGTGTGTAATTATTTCGGGTGTAAAGCTAGCCGGATGGTGGGACGCAGTTCCTTCTACAGGGATGTTTTGATGGCAGCTTTACCCCAGTCCCTGGAATCCATATACCCAAAGAGTTTGGGATGGTCAGGTGGAAACTTCATCCCAAACTCCCCATCCCTCTCCAAACCCTGCTGCATCTCAGAAAGCCCGCCAAATGATGAACCCTCTCCCAGAGATGCTCAAGACCATTCCCACAGGATATTTATACTGCCCCCAGAAAACAGGCATGTGGTTTTCCAGTCTTCCTTTCCCATTTCCTCTTGGGGGGGGGGGGGATGGAAAACCATCCAGAAGCATTGTATCCATTAAACCTGGGATTTTCTAATTTGGTTTTAGTTGGTCTTATTTGGATTGCTGTGTCAGCAGAGAGGCTCATCAGGGTGCAGAAATTTCCCAGAAGGTATTGCCCCAATGAAATCACCTGGAAATGGTGCCTCTACTGGCATATTTTATTGAAAAGCAGACACAAATTCTAAAACTCTTCAAAATCCTGAAAAGCAAAACATTTCTTAATTCATTCTTTGAGACCTCCCATTTTCCTCACACCAGAGCCAGACAGAGAACCCACAGGCAAAAAGTCAACGTCCCTTATATATGAGGTTGTAAAACTGTTAAGATTTTACTCATGAATATATGTCCCCTTGTATTTTCATTTTGAGACAAATTCTCAGCCAAGCTACCCAGGCCAGCCATGAACTCCCTATGTTGTTCAGATAGACCATCACCTTATGAGCCTCTAGCCTCATTCTCCTAGTTAGTTGTCCTACCAGGTCAGGCTCAGTTAACGTTTTCATTAGGTAAGGCAAGCAGAACATAATGAGCTCATCAGCTGTGCTCACTATAGGTGATGTCTAGAGAAGGGTAATGTTCTATAGGTTCCAAACTCAGTTGTAGTATGTGTCCCCTTTCCCTGCCATTCTTTTCTGTAGAGGAACGTTTCTGTCCTGCCCAGTTGTGCAGTTGTTCAGTCCCCCCAAAACACAGAGGCTTATATTAATTATAAACTGCTTGGCCTATTGGCTCAGGTTTATTATTAACCAGCTTTTACAGCTTAAATTAACTTATAATTCTTATCTATGTTTAGCCACGTGGCCTGGTACTTTTTCTCAGTAAAGCATACTCATCTTGCTTCCTCTGCATCTGGCTTGCAACTGTGCCTCTGTCTTTTATCTTCCCAGAATTCTCCTAGTCTGTTCACCCTGCCTATACTTCCTTCCTGGCTACTGGCCAATCAGTGTTTTATTAAACCAATACAAGTGAAAAATCTTTTCAGTATACAAGAGCCATTATCCCACAGCATTTCCCCCTTTTGTCAAAACAAGGCCCTGAATCTAATATCCTTTGTTTAGCTTTTTTCCTGACCATTATCCACAACAATTTTCAAACATGCTAAACAAAAACAAACATCCATAATTCATTTTTGGGGGGAATGTGGGCATAGTTTTCTAGGCTACTTCCTGCTGATTAGGGGTGCTGGTAATATTATGGGAACCCAAAGAAAATTTAGGATTAAGGTCAATTCCTGACGAGTATTTTGTGAGACTGGATCATCTCATCCAGCAGCCTTGAAGCTGTTCTGGATCCGGAAACTGCAACAGACGTGCTCTAAAACGTTGGATCATCTGGACCATTGGTTCCCACTGGAGATTTTTCAGGGGTCTTCCATGACCAAGCCTTATTTTTCTTAGCCCAGAATGAATCCACAGCCTCTCATTTCTGGTGGGAACAAAAGCAAAACTTCTTCTTCAAAGTAACATATCTTTTGACTTAAAATTTGAAGTCCAGGGATTTTTTTTAAATATATAGGTTGGATTAATCCAACAGCATTTATAAACAAATGTCTTTTAGCAGCTGTTGCTCCTTTCTCAGCAAACAATTTAAAGACAACACAATAATATACAGTATTCAGAATTTCTGTATATTTTCTATCTTTATGTGGCTTTTTAAAAAACTCTATTTTCACTTTTTTAATTTTTGATTCTTTGAGACAGGGTTTCCTCTATGTATCTTTAGCTGTCCTAGGGCTCATTCTATAGACCAGGTTGGCCTCGAACTCACAGAAATCTGCCTTCCTCTGCCTTCCAAGTACCGGGATTGAAGGTGTGTGCCACTACACCCAACTACTCTCTTTTTTTTAAAGGACTTTATACTTTTTCTTTTCTCTCCCAAGCCTACATATATTTTTAAACACACTGTAAACAATATACAGTGTTTTTCTGAATTTGTCTTTACTGTATAAATGTATCTTTTTCTGAGCACATGAATCTTTAATCTGCTAAGCAATATGGCTAAGGATATAACTGTGACTTTGGCAGATGGCTCCACCCCATTTCTTAGCTTTTTGAGTCTAGATTCATGGTGGTACTGGTGGGAGTCACATATATTACTACAACTCTGTGGTCCATGCCACCACCAAGAAGCCTGATACTGACTGCTTAAAAAAAACATGTAAGTGTTTGGTGGCAGGCCTCTTAAAAGAACAGCAAGGTTTTTGCTGCTAATGCTGATTCAGGTAGCCTCTCTTAAAGGAGCCACAGCACTGCTCACTGCCAGCAAACAGAGCCTACCAGAGAAAATATGGTTACCAAGAAACTTTGCTTAATTCTGTTCTTGTCTGTCTAGAATTCTCTTTTAAAAAAAAACTTTCTCAGGCTTTATATGGAAATTCTTGCCAAACATTTAGGCACCATTTGTAGATGGAAGTTTCTGTCCCACCTGGTCCTGCAGCTGTTCAGTCCAAAAGAAACACATAGAGGCTTATATTAATTATAAACTGTTTGGCCTATTAGCTCAGGCTTATTGGTAACTAGCTTTTACAACTTAAATTAACCCATAATTCTTGTGTTTAGCCACATGGCTTGGTACCTTTTCTCAGTAAGGCATTCTCATTGTGCTTCCTCTGCATCTGGTTGGTGACTGCATCTTTACCTTTCCTCTTCCCAGAATTCTCTTAGTCTGGTCACTCTGCCTATACTTCCTGCCTGGCTACTGGCCAATCAGCCTTTTATTAAAGCAATATGAGTAACAAATCTTTAGTGTCCAAGAGCATTATCCCACAGCACTTTTCCTTTTATCTTGATTCCCACACCCTTTTCTTTGCTTTCAGAGTCTATTTGCACATCACTGCCTCCTGGGAATTGAGAGGAGGAGATAAGCCAGAGCGCAAGGCCTTTGTGTCATGGGATGTTTTTATCAAGGAGTAGGGCATGCTTAGCCAAAGGAAGAACAACTTCTCATACAAAAATGTTGAGATTTATCTCAGCACATTTGTGAATGATTTGAAAAATGAAGAAGCCAGTAAAATTTGGATAAAGCAAATAATTTCCAAGAACTATACAAGTAGTGAAGCACTAATTGGAAGATAGTCTGGCCACCAGTTGCCCTGAGAGAATTTGTGCCTTGAGCCTGGATTTCTGGATGTACTGCCATGCTTTAGAAGTCTAATATGCTACCTGTCTAATGGGCAAAAGAGTCAGGGACTTGTATTGGGACTCTCCAAGAGCCAAGGTACTTTCCAAGGAGACTGAGGTATCATGCCTTTAATCTGCAGCTGGGAGAAGATGAACTAGTGAGCCAGGTCTTCCAACAGGCCCAGAAGCCCCTGCTTAGACTGATGTCAGGGTTCTTCCTTGCTTCCTATGTAGTTCTACACACTAGGACCAGTTGTGCCGCTTTCTGGGTGGCTGAGTAGCAAAGTCCAGGAACCATATTTCCCAGATACTTGGCTGCATACTAGACTCCTGTTACCCTGGTATCTGTTATTACCATCTCAACAATGAGCTAGAGCATCTGTAATCAATACAACAAAAAACCCAAAATACATTCTGTGTGTGCATGTCCTTGCCATTCTCTGTCTGTTTTTCTCTATGTATCTCTGTCTCTCTAACTCTCCCTCTCTACATATACACACATACACACAGACGACACAGACACACACACACACACACACACACACGCACACACACACACACACACACACACACACACACGCACACACACAAAGTGAAAATGTCCAGGTTGTTCTGTTTCTCAGTTTCATTGTTCTCTGCTCTGATCTGGTATAGCAAACTAAGTCTCCCTGTCCTGCCATTTATTCTTATCAATCAGGGCATGAACTGTATCCATGTTTGCTGATATTTTAATACATATTTCCACTTTATAAATAAGCAAATTAAAATTCCAGTAAGCTAAATAGCTTATTTAAAATAAAGTCCCCCAGTAAGAAGAACAGCTTAATTTGAACTTAAGCTATTGGATGCCTGTTTAACATGCAGACCTTTTGTCTGGAGTCAGACCAATGTATAAAATGTCCTTCTTTTTAGGAAAGAATCTTGCTATGTAGTCCTGGGACTCACATTGCCCTGACTAAGCTTGAACTCATGCTAATCCTCCTGCCTCTGACTCTCAAGTGCTGGAATTGGAGGCATGCACCACCATACTGGGTGAAAATGTACTATTAAATGGAGTTCTGTGGGGAAACCCATGTCTCTTTTGGAAGCCTTGTTTGAAAACCTGTGATTACTTTGTTTCTCTCCTCATAAGGCCCTCACATGATGTGGAAGGGTCATCTGTCTATGTGTTACTTTCAATGGTTAATAAAGAAACTGCCTTGGCTTTTTGATAGGGCAGAATTTAGATAGGCAGAGTAGACTGAACAGAATGCTGGGAGAAAGAAGCAGAGTCAGGCAGATGCCATACTTCTCCTCCCAAGATGGACTGTGGTTAGACTCATGCCAGTAAGCCACAGTCAAGTGGTGATACACATTATTAGAAATGGGTTAATCAAGATGTGAGAGTTAGCCAGTAAGAGGCTAGAGCTAATGGGCCAGGCAGTGTTTAAATGAATACAATTTGTGTGTTGTTATTTTGGGTGTACAGGAGCTGGGTGGGATGAAAAGCTGCTGCTCCTTTTACACTCACAACTGAATTTTCAAGTAGAGATTGTGTTCATTGTTTGGTGGAATATTAGCTACTTTTTAAAATCAATGATATAACAATATTGATGTAACAAAATAACCTAACAAATGCAACTTGTATTGGTTTGAATGAGAATGTCAGCCGTAGACTCATACGTTTGAACACTAGTTCCCCAGAGGCTGGCACATTTGGAGATGTTATGGGGAGGTTTGGCCTTGCTAGAGAAAGTGTGTCATTGGGGGCTGGGCTTTGGGAGTTCATGCCTCATCCCATTTCTTCCCTACCAATCCTCCCATCCTTTCATCCTCCCTCCCTTTCTCGCCTTCTCTGTGTGTTTGTTTAGAATATGTGATTGAAGATATGATCCTTCAAGGCTTCCTGCTCCAGTCACCTGCTTGCTACCTTGCCTCCTCTGCCATTATGGACTTCACAAAATAAACTAATTCTCCTTTAGTTGCCTTGGTCATGGTGTTTAACAAAGCAACAGAAAAGTAACCAATATATAACTTAAGGAAGGACGGGGGTTGTTTTGGCTCTCAGTTTGAAGGGATACAGTCCTTCCAGGTGAGGTAAGCATGGCTCCAGGAGCCTCAGGCAGCTAATACATTGTCCCCAAGTGAGAAAACAGTGAGAAATGAATGTCGTTGTTCATCTCACCTTTGCCCTCCCCCCGTTGATTTTTGTTGTTGTTTGTTTGTTTTTCCTTTTATTCATTCCAGGATTCTGGCCCATGAGATGACACCACCGACATTCACAGTGGCTCTTCTTACTATGAACACCCTCAAAGACACATCTAGAGGTCTTAGAGGTGTGTCTCCTAGATGACTCTAAGTCTGATCGTTGACAGTGATAATTAATGATCACATCAGGCAATAGTGAGGCCAGGAAACCCAGTTCTGAGTCTGAACCATCCTTTTCCATCTTTAGGGATTGTCAGCGGTTGGAAAGCCTGATTTGTTTAGAGAGAAGAATACCTTTTGCACTCGATCCACACTCCTTTTTTAAAGTATGCATGACGTAACATGCCAGTAACCAGGACTGACATTAGCTGATCTGCTAGGTCTTCCCTGCGACGGGACAGACAAGCATTTGCTGTGATAGACGCTGTGAGGCTGTTTATCCTGTAAACGCAATATGAGGGTCCTGCTCAGCTCCTAGGAGGCAGGCAGCTGGCGGAAGGATGGATTAAACTTGCATGAGTGGGGTGAGCAGAGCTATTCGACCTCAGGCTCAGGCAAGGCTGCGGCTGTTTCCTGGCTCATAAAACTCAGCCGGTGCAAAGTGAGAAGTCGAGGCTCATTAATAACCCAGTACCCTGTAGTCAATACACGAGAGTAGAGTTGACATCAGGAAAACAGTGTGAGGATGTTTATTGCCTCATCTCCAAAACCAGTCCACCATAGGACAAGATTCAGATGTTTGGACAACTCATTAATCTTGCGGCCGTAAAAAAGAAAGAAAGAAAGAAAGAAAGAAAGAAAGAAAGAAAGAAAGAAAGAAGGAAGGAAGGAAGGAAGGAAGGAAGGAAGGAAGGAAGGAAGGAAGGAAGGAAGGAAGGAAGGAAAGAAAGCAAGCAAGCAAGCAAGCATGGCGGAATGACTGTTGTTTTATGCTTGGATGGCGGAACGGTGGGATTTATGGAACACAAACAGAGACAGCTCCTTTTTCCAATTGCCTGCTTGCTTCCGACTTCTTGCAGCCTGTGTTCAACTGACTTTCCCATACACATAGGCAGCATGGTATAGACAGGACCTTTGCCTCGTGGAGTTGCCTACACCAAGTCCAGCAGGGTTTAGCAGGGAGAGGGGAGGTTGTTACCACTGCTCTGGGAAACAGACCCAAGAGATGGGTATGCTTGCAGTAGATTTGCCTGTGAGGAGCTGAATACGGCAGGCAGTCTGTGGGGGCACTTTCACCCAGCAGATGTCAGGGCAGAAGAAGCAGGATGGCTTCATGGTGTACGTGTACTGAGGGATAGCATCAGATTCTTAGTTCTGCACTCTACAGTCAATTTCATGTTTTACCGCAGTTCCTGAAAGGAGATGTGTGTGTGTGTGTGTGTGTGTGTGAGAGAGAGAGAGAGAGAGAGAGAGAGAGAGAGAGAGAGAGAGAGAGAGAGAGAGAGAGAGAGAGAGAGAGCTCGCACGTGGGCTTGCAGGTGATTTCTGTGACTTCCAAAGGGCTCTGTGACTCCATAAACTGAGCTTCACAGTTACCCAGTTCTGCACCCCCAAACCACCAGGCACCGTGCCCAGGACTTTCCATTTAATCCTCTGCACAAGGCCATAGAGGAAGCTTTTAGTATTTCTGTTACCAAACAAGGAAGCTGGCTCAGAGGAGGATTAAGTGACATTCACAAATGGTGCCTGCTTACCCCAAGCCTCTACTCTTATCCTGACCCAGGCATGTTTACAGAGTAGGGCTGTACAAATCAGCTTCCTCTTCTAGGAGCAGTGAGCTTTGTTAGCTAGCTCGTTTTGATTCATTTATTTGTTCTTTGACATGAGGCCTCATGGAGCCCAGATTGGCCTTGAACTTACTGTGTAAAGGGGATGAACTTAAACGTTTTATCCTCCTGTTTCTAGTTCCTGAGTCCTAGGATCACAGGCATATGTCACCCCATCTAGAATATATGATGCTGGGGATCAAACCCAGGGTTTCATACATGCTAGGCTAGTAAGCTTTTAAAAAGAATTTTGGTGTTGACACAGTGAATCCACACAAATGGCTTGCACAACCACAGTGTAAACCAAGGCCCATCATTGCTTTGTGGGAAACCTTTCCCATATGTGTTGTGGGGACTGAGCACACTGGACGCATGTTCGGCAGCGTGTGCTAGCAGAGATTGCAGTTCAAAGCCAAGCCTGGGCGATGCTTTGGCCCCACATGTCTATAATTTATATCCCAAGGCCCATGACTCTGAGGGATACTGCCCTGGAGAATCAGAGCTTATCTATTTCAGGTATTGGGTGCTTTTGTTTATTTATTTTTAATCAATCTATTAAAGAAGTTCTGGATGACTCTTGGAGACTGTGGGAGATTAGCATAAACTGAAATCACGTGGTTATCGTAAATGAATCCAAGAATTGTTTTTAGACTCATGTGATGTTTTTAAATTTTGTGTGGTGGGATAAACATGCCACACCCCAAGTTCATACATTGAAACTACCCCAAATGTTATAGTATTAGGATTTGGGGCTTTGGGAAGTAGCTATGTCATGAGAGCCGTTACTAATAGGATTATTGCCACTATAAAATGACCCCAGACAGCTCTCAGTTTCTATGCCTGGTGAAGATAAAGCAAGAAGCCAGTAAGTGGTGCTCACTGGAACCCATCATGATGGCGTTCTGACTCCGCATGTCAGCCAGCAGTCTGAGAAGTGGAACCCTGTACCTCCTTAGATACTCAATCCAGGTTGCCATGTTACAGCATCCTGAGTTGTGAGAAGTGGAACCCTGTACCTCCTTAGCTGCTCAGTCCAGGTTGCCTTGTTACAGCATCCTGAGATGACAATGACACACTGAGGCAAGTTCTGTCACCCTGTCACCTCATCCATCACACAAGAGAGCCACCGGAGCCTTCCCGCCCACAGTAACCATTTTCCGTTACACTGCTAGCCGCTCACATGGTGCTTGCCAGACTTCTGGTTAAAGGCAGTAGAAGAGAGTGTGACTGGGGACACCAAGAAGCCCTTCTAAGACCACTATTTTTTATATTTGTTTCTTAAGATGGCGTGCTTTTTAATTTTTTTCCATTTAAAATATTTTGGAAATTTCATACGTTGTGTTTTAATTACATTCAACACCTCCCCAAACTCCTCCCAGATCCCCACCCAGTTCCATATCCACCAACTTTGTGTCCTCGTTGTAAAACTTATTTTCAATTTTGTGATTATGTGTGGGTATGTACACATGACTGCACTGCCCACAGAGACCAGAAGAGGGCTTCAGATCCCCTGGAACTGGAGTTATAGGTTATTGTGAGCCTCTTGATGTGGGTGCTCGAAACCAAACTAAGGTCCTCATGAGGAGCATTAGAGGCTCTTCCTGCTGAGCCGTCACCACTCCATGCTTCCCACTTGTGACAGAGGCAACGGGTACAACTTCTACTTTAAATAGCACTTGGGACTTTCTGAGTGCTCTTAGAACCAAAGAAAGATTTTGCATCCTCTGGCTTTGAGCTCCTACCCGGGGCTGGAACTCCCTTACCAGAAAAGGTAAGATGAGACAGCAGTCTGGGCTGCTGCACACTGCCTGACATGTTCAAAGTTCATGGCTTCCTCTGTGTTGGGGCTTCCACTGGTACAAAACCAGTCTCAAGTGTGGTAGCCCAGGTGTCTGAACCAAAGCCAACAACAGCCTTATGTACATTCTACTGGGTCTCCTGGGAGTTTTGGCTTTGTGAGAAGATTTGGAAAGCAGTAACAGCAGCATAAAAATTAAGAGAGCTAATGTGGAGGAGAGTGGTTTCTAAAGAGAAATGTGTATTTCTAGAATAAAGTTCATCTGTTGAAGCTAAACTTTTTATTGGTGGTCTTTCCCTCCATCCTTGGTATCATGGGTTTGCGTTGCATGGCTGTTTCACCTGCCTTTTGAGAATTTTACCATTTACACATCATTGTCCTGAAAAATGTTGATGCCATGCAAATGAAGGGCTGGTTGCTTGCTGCACATGACAACTGAGAATCTTAATGACCACGCGGCTGGCAGCATCTCGTTGGTGACACATAGGCAAGTAGGTATCCTTAGTCCATGTTGTGACTCAGGGATCCAGGAATCTTCTCATTGGTCAGAAGCCAGTCAATGACCCCAGCTGAGCTGCAGGGGCCATTTTGTACCTGTAGTTATAGTAAACACTTCAGATGCTAGGTACAAAATGGCCCCTGGGGAGACCTGAAGAGGAGTGGTCACTTTAGGTTAATAAGGTTCAGGGGTAGAGGCAAGGTGGGTCTGGCCATCCACTTGGGCCCCTATGTCAGGATATTTGCTGAATGCAGAGGTGACATGTATCATGTGTGTGGCTGACCATGACTCTGCACTCTTTAAGACTTCAGTGTGTGAGTGTAGTTTTTTATTTTATTTTTTACTGACTTTTCCAGGAACTAAACAAACCCACTGCTTCCCTGGGACCCACACTAGATGCTGTGCATTTTTATCCTGGCATCAAAAACACACAAGGTCCTTGTTTTCTTCTTTGTTTTTCCATGGTAGAGTGTAAACTCCCTAAAGCAGGGACCTTGTAACATCTGTCTGTCTCCTGAACCACAGCCCTTTCCTTAGTCCAGGGCATGGCATGGGCCACGAATAAATGATGCTGTGTTTTGAATAAGGAATGTCTCCCATAGGCTCATGGATTTGAACACTTGTCCTCAGTGGGTGGTGCTGTTTGAGGAGTTTATGGAAACTTTAGGAGGTGGAGCCTCGCTGAAGGAAGCACATCACTGGGGGTGGGTTTTGAGGGTTTTATGACCTCTTTTACTTCCTGTTCTCTCTTTCTGCTGCTTCCTGTGTGTGGGGTGAGATGTGATCTCTCTGCCTCCATGCCTTCCCTGACATCATGGACTCTTCTGTCCCTCTGGAAAAGTAAGCTAAAATGCACCCTTTTCTCTCCTACTTGAGGCCCTGTCTCAAAATACAACAGGGACTCCTGGTATGGCCTCCCACACCTTCTGTTCCTTCTGTTCCTTCTGTCTGTGTGTTGCTTTTATTGGTTAATAAAATAAAATAAAAATAATTGGAAAACTGCTTTGAGCCTATGGCAGGGGAGAACAGAACTATGCGGGAAAAGCTAGGCTGTATGCTGGGAGAAAGAAGGGCAGAGTTAGACAGAAGGGATGGAGCCATCTGAGACAGACTCTGGGAACTTTAGCCAGTAAGCCACAGCCACATGGCAATGTACAGATTAATAGAAATGGGTAAAATTAATATGAGTTAGCCAATAAGAAGCTAGAACTAATGGGCCAAGCAGTCATTTAGTTAATACAGTTTCTGTGTGGTTATTTTAGATCTAAGCTAGCCAGGCGGCTGGGAACCAACAAGCGTTCCCTTCTCCAACAGACTCCAAGGGACAGGGAGGAAGGACTAAGAGGCCGAAGGTCCTGCAGAAACACACAGGAATGTGTGCAAACTGTGGACAGAGGCAAGGTCACAACCTCACACGTTGACTCAGGCCTCTTTACTGGTACCCATCACTCCACATACTGGACTAGAGCGGAGGACACATCACTGAGTCAGACCATCAGCAGGAAGGTTCTGGTTTAATGACAGTGACAGAGAATGAAACTGGAACAAATGCCCAACTCTTTTTTCAAATAGAAAAGTTGTCCTATATTATTACCTGGAGATGAAACTAGTAATTCTGCCCGATTAGAGTTTTATAGGTGTCAGGTGTGACGGGGAAGCAGTGGTGGGGAAAATGGCTCTGAGGGTGGACAGAGCTGGGTCAGATTCTTAGGTTTTTCTCTTCACAATCCAGCATGTGCTGTAATTTAGCTGGCATGGCCTCTTGATCCAGTTGCTTCTCAATTTCGGCATGTGGAAGTGGACATTCTACCGCGAGAATGTCATTTGGAAGTTAATAAACTATGATGTAAAAGGTTTAGTAATAAACTATGTTATAAAGGGTTTAGCACTTGAGAAAGGAGCCATCCTTGTCCTGAGGGTCAAGTGTAAATGTTGTATCCATCCTGCCTGAGAACATCCTGTGGCCTATTCAAAGCATCTGTGCGAAGCTGCATGTACCCTGTACCTATCTGCCCAGTTACCAGGTGAGAACTGAGGGCCTAGGCAAGAGAAAACATGAGAGAAAACAGACAAGTGCTGACTGGATCCTCCCCAAAACAGAGTCCAAATTCCAAACCAATTTTTAGGATCTGTTAATTGTTTCCTTGTGCTGATGTAGTGTGCTATGCAAGTTGTCACAAAATCTTTTATTGATTGGACATTTTCCTCATGGACATGGGTCACTGAACTGAAGATGAGCGTAACGCTTAGCTTTGAGAATAAGAGAGGCCTTTGATGGGCTGTCTTGTGATAAGCCCTTCATTGACCCTAAAACAAAGGTCCTCCTCTTCTTCACGGCTGCAATTTCTCTCCCAGGCGCCCAACAGAGACTGCTGAAAATCAGCAGTGAATGTCTGCATTTCTCTGTGTTATGTTTTGATCCTCTGTAACCCATTTGGCCAAGGTGAATATCATATTTGGTCCTGGGCATGGTTCCTGATTCTGCGCCCTGTGCCAAGCACCAGGCTGGAGATCGGTGAGCTGGGAAATGGGCCAGCTATTTGAAGTACATTGCATCAGACATTCCCTGGGGTGCAAAGGAAGGCCTCCTTGCTAGAGAGCAGGGGGAATTCTGCCCTAAGAGATCAGACTCAGTAATTTTAACTCCTTGGAGAAAGGCCAATCCTCCAGCCAGCAGATATCATGTGGCCTGTAGAAAATTTAGACACAAAGCCTCTGGCTCTTGCTTTTCATGTGGACACTACAGCCTGTTCTGAGAGCTATGTTGCCCTCAGGGGGACAGTTTAAGAATGTATTATAAAAATCCAACATTAAAAGCATCTTAGTGGATTTCCTCACTCACAAGACATGTAAATATTTAAGAATAATATTGTCTTTCTTTGCAATGAGAAAATGAAGACGAGTCCAGATTACAGAGCCATCAAAAAAGCCCCACTTCTTATTTTCTTTTCAGTTTACATATAATCATCCAGTGATGGATGGATAGATTTGTGTTAATATTACATTTGTAAGTCAGACCTTAGAGGTAGTTTGTGAACTAACTTTGTAACTTGTCTTTTTCAACCCCAAAGTAGACAAATGGTTTGTAATTCTACACTCCCTAGCTCTTTCTGTGTGTTACGCAGGTGCCTGTGAACTGTGTTTGCTAGTCTATGTGCTTATTCAATACAAGGCCTCACTCAAATGATTTTTTTAAATAACTAGCAATGTATAATCTAATCAGTCTTTATGAATACAAAATTGGGAGTCAAATACTGGGGCAAGGACCTGAACGATCAGAGAACATGGTAGGAGCTACTGACACTTCCTACCACTACAGTTCCTCCATCCAAAATGGCCAAGATCCTGTCTCAGCCCTGCCTTACCACTTCCTGCCCCTCTCTCTACAGTCCTCCAAACCTCTATGGTAGGCTAGTGGCTAGCTCCGTCCTCTGACTCCAAGCCAGCTTTATTTGTCAGAATACAAACAAAATATCACACAACCAAAGAGGCCCTGGAAACCTCACCTTATCTGAATGATAAAGGCAGGGTGGGGTTAGAAATAGAACTTGGGGAGTGGCCTCAGGGCACACCAGAGAATCTTTGGGGGGATTCACCCCTTTTGAAAATTTGTACAGTTATGGAACTATGATGCGGTTATTAGCATCCTACAGTGTGTTAACTGAAGTTCAACAAATCCTCAGTGGGAAGGAAAAGCTGACCCCTTTGCTAGCTGGACATCTTTCCTATCTTGAAGTAGAGAACCTGAGGGGCACGAGGGGACAGAGTGATGAGAACAGAGACGGAAAGAATGATCTGGAAACTTGCCTCTGTGTGACCTCTCTGCAGTCTTGACTCTGCGTCTGCAATGCAAGCTCTAGTGTTTTCTTTTCTTTTTCTAAGGAAGCTGGCCTGGGCTACTCGATCCCTCCTGTGAAGGGGTGCTCAAGGAGAACATGAAACATGTGTGATGTGCTCGCTTTCATGGGGTGTCATGGTCCAGGCAATGGAATCTATGTAAGTGTCTTTGTCACCATGAGAGGGCCACGTCTTCTCATCAGCTCTCCCATGGTTACACAGATCCACCTCTGACCTGCTTCTGTGTGATGTTCTAAGGATGTCACACAGATGCTTGCCACCTTTCTTTAACTCTGTTCATTTTGGAGACTGGCATGGTGCATTATTAAAACGCCCAGGAGGGGGAAAGAACAGAGTGAGAGGAGGAGGAGACAGCAGGAAGGTGTGGGGAAGGAGAGCCAAGTAGGTGAGAAAACTGGCATTCCCCATGAAGTCCCACCTGCCAGTCTGCAGGGTACCGATGTATCCTGCCATCCCCCCTGCCAGGCAAAGAGGCTAACTGGCCTGATATTTCAGGACCTTGCCAAGGTCGGTTGTGTCCAAGACTTAACAGTCGTAGGAGTCAGTGGGGGTGTGAGCTGTTCATTTGGTACCCTTTACTGTCGTGAAAGTCAATGACAAAGCACTAAACTGACCTTATGTAGTTTCCAGAAGAGGACTGGAGAGGAATCTCAGCTGTTAAGAGCATGTACTCTTCTTGCATAGGACCTGAGTTTGGTTCCCAACAGCCATGTCAGATGGCTCACAACTGCCTAGGACTCCAAAGCCAGGGGATCTGACACCCTCTTCTGGACTCCATTGGTACTGTACCCACACATACATATACCTATCCACACAGAGAGTTACACATAATTAAAAATGAAGTAAACCATGGGGAGAAAAAAAAGGTAATTGGACATGGGAGGGAAACTTGGAGTGGGGGCCAAATATCAGACACACAAGTGGGCTCCCGACAACCACATTAGTACAGGGAAGCAGCCGATTGTATCACTTTCAATTCAAATGTTGACCTCTATGTCTAGAAGAATGACTGTCAATCTTCCTAATGCTACAACCCTTTAATACAGTTCCTCATGTTGTGACTCCCAACCATAAAATTATTTCATAGTTACTTCATAACTGTAATTTTGCTACCATTATGAATTCTAATGTAAATATCTGATATACGGGATATCTGATATGCAGCCCCTGGGAATGGACCGTTTGACCCCCAGGAGGGTCGAGACCCACAGGTTGAGAACCTCTGATCTAGACCATCACCCCTTCCATCCTAGGGAAGTGGCACAAAATAGCAGTTTCTCACAATGCCAGCAATGTTCATGTCGACAACATTCATGGTCACAACACACAATCATGTATTTTAATCATACAAAATCCAAAGAATTAAATGCCACTAGCTACACCAATTAAAATGAATCTGACAACAGAAAAGAAAAGAAACCCAGGAGAATCTTCTGTCGGAATCCATACAGATGCTCTATGATATTCGTAAGGGATGGTGTCCAATAACTGTCCTAGCATGCTGAGTTTGTTGTCATAACTTCTGAATTCCCATCTCTTCTGGGTGGGGAAAGAAAGTGCATTTTTACAGCCTATCGCTTTAGAGAAACTGCTCTTGTGTACATAAGTGGACAGAAGAATAAATGGCGAGGCACCAGGACTAGCTCAGACAGCAGCGGAGCTCAGAGTCAGACTCAAAACTGCGGAATCAGCTCTGGCTGTTTGAAAAAGACCATGTCATTAGTTCAAAAGGGACAGGGAAGAAACTCCCAACTGTCAACAAGGAAGAAACCCACTGGGAACTACGACAAGTCAGACAAATAGTTTTTTTTTTTCCTACTCTACTTTGAAACAGGTTTTCATATTTGCAATAGGAAAAGATAAGCTGGCTGATAGGTGTGGGTGGACCCTTTCTCCCCCATCTGCCCACCCATTCCTGATCCCGTAGCTTCAAGGTTGGAGCGTGGGTCATTCTCGCTCATTTTCTTTGAAGTAGATTTATCGCTTCTTCCTGTGTGGCTGTGCCTCTTCAGTAGTGAGGTATACCTCTGTAGTAATGTTGGTTCTTTCCAGGGCTGTGGCGTTGATCAATGGTGTGGGCAGATAACAATTCAACGTTCTGATAAAATCACAATTATACAAAAATTATTGCACTTAAAAAAATCAGCCCAGCCCAAGCAGCAAAGGGCCAACTAAACTGTCAGGTAGCGCTGTGCTCCCTGCCCTTTGCGGAGCGTTTTGACATTCCTGGAATCCTTGCGAGTTTGGTCCATCAGACGTCCAGAAGTGAAGATTCCAAAAGATACCATAAGCTCCTTAAGGCTAAGTCTGGATTCTAGGAGGGAGATCACCTCCTTGGCCATGTACTACACAGCAGGGACTCAATTTAGGTAAAGAGCCCCTACGAAAACTCTGGAAACTAGAGAGCATGGGTAGATACGATGTCCTCACCTGTGGATGAGAGAAAGATGGTTAGCAACCTGATACATCAACAACCTCCTCCCAATATCACCCCAATAATATATACAACTCGTGGGGGCCTGAATTTATCTGTGTATCTTTTGGGGACTTGTCCTTTCCATGGCTCTGAATACTTTCTCTCCATTCACACATCTATCTCTTATCTTTCCTCGTGCTTCATCCTTTCAGCTGGCCCATGATGCTCTGGCTTTTACTTGTTGGACAGAGAGGTACCACGATGATACTGTTCTACCACAGTGAAAAGGCACATGTTCTGATCCTTCTGTATTTCTCCAGTGATGGTCTACTGCCCACTCTCACTCTATCAATGACCCCTGTGCCTTTCTATCAACTGAAATACTGCTCTGTTACAACGTGGAGGCTACTTGTTACTTTAGCCAGATCAGATCTTGAGATCAAAATGTGAGTGCACCCCATTGAACATGTCACTAGTGTTTCAGTGACGCTCCCCAATAGCTGCTCACACAAGTGAGTGAAATCTAGGAATTTTTGGAAACCATAATCCTGAGGCTCTGTGGTCAATATTGCTTTTCTTTTGGGGAGTATCCATTCCATCTCAAACTCTTTTGGGGGTCCTCACTCCAGCTCATAATTCTTGTAATCAACACAACATTTGCACAGCTGTCTAGGCAGAGTTGGAAGGCAGTGTCTCTAAGTGGCAGAGAGAAAGCCAGTATCGGAATGCTGAAAGGTTCTGGGCAGAGAGAAAACTAACCACGGACGTCAGAGGTTTCCTCTGCCTCTGTGACCTCAAGGGGGCATTGAAGTTTCAAGCCAACTGTGTGTGACACAGAATACATGATGGGTGTTTGTGAGTCCCTGTGACCACTCCTGTGCTCCTCAGAGTCAGACAGGAAGGCTGTCGTGAAGTCAGAATCACACAAGTCCCCTTACACTAAGAGCTTCTCTTCTTACGGCTCTGGATCCAGAACTAGGACTTGCTGACGTTCTCATAGATGACATCGCTGATGCAGAACTGTTGCTTCTTCCTCAGCCACATCAGCTGCACACACTGATGGATAAAGATGTACTGCTCCTAGGAGAGACCACAGAGGCAGGCCTCAGAGTGGAGCATGTGTGCTGAGGAGGCACCCGTGCAGGCGGCGTGATGGTCAGGATCTGGTGCAGAGGGAAGCCACTTGCATGTCTTTACAGAGACAACGCTGTAACTTGACAACCCAAGGTACTGAACTTTGAAGGTATTTTATCAGTGATAGATCCTAGAACATCATTTCCTGCGTGTGTGTGTTTGCGTGTGTGTGTACACACACATCTGTGAACATGTCCATATATGTGCATTTACGTGAACACGTGTGTGGGCCAGAGGTCAGCATCAAACATCTTCCTCTATCGTTCTCCACTTTATTTTTATGGCACAAGTTCCCTCACTGAACCTGGTGCTTAATGATTTGGCAAGACCAGTTGGCTAGCAAGCTCCAAGCGTCCTCTGTCTCTGTCTCCCGGCACTAGGAATATAGGCTACTGTCCTGATGCCCTGCTTCTAATTTGGGTGCTAGGGACACGAACTCAGTCCCCTATGCCTGGACAGAAAGTTCTGTACCCACTGGGCTGTCACCTCTGATGCCCCATACAGCAGAATTTATGTCCTGTCATTTTCTAGCTTTATTGAGGAATGGTAAGTAATATGTGGGTAAACTATAAAACGTGATATGATACACATAGGGAGATGGTTATCAGACATGTCAGTGAATGGTGGCCATTCTCCTTTCTGGTGATGATAGTACTTCCAGAACTTCTCTCTCAGCGAATTTCAGGTACCCAGCCCCAGCTTTCTAAGGTGAAGCTGCTGCATGGTGCAGGTCTTCATGGCACAGTGCTGAAGGCCATGACATGTAGCATGGTGGGTTTTGGAAACTAAAGAATTCCCACTCTTTATACATTGACACAAACTCTAGAAGTATAAATTAGGCAATGAACATGAAGAGGGAAAGAGGGGTTAATTCCTTGCTGATTATAATACAAAAGGAGATCCTAAAATTGAAAGCAATAGGGAAAATACAAAGAAAAGTTTCACCTCCTCTATGCTACAAATGGCAAAAGAGAGAAGCATATTGGAAGAGAGATGCTTTTGAAGTTACTCCACAGTGGCAAAGAGTTAGCTTTTGTTGGATGGTCTCACAGATCAGGAACACCTACAGATAAACAATCACTATACACCACATGCCAGGGAAGGACAAACTGTCTTGTATTCCTAATTTGTGTCCATGTTTATTAGGGATTTTTAAAGCAAGTAGAAGGAATATTAAGACATATGCAAATTGTGGCCGAGTAGTTGGGTGGGGTGGCACATGTCAGTCATTTCAGCTGGAGGGAGGAGGCTGAGGCAGGAGGAACAAGAGTTGGATGGCAGCATTGGCTGCACAATGAGACTCTGTCTCAAAAAGTAAAGTTTAAGTAGGGAAAAATGTAAATTAAAATGTTTATTTTCATCTATGAACAGCTGATGTAGGTGTGTCTTCTATCTATCTGATGATTTCATTGGTTAATTAATAAAGAAACTGCTTGGCCTGATAGGTCAGAACATAGGTGGGTGCAGTAGACAGAACAGGATGCTGGGAGTGAGGCAGATGCCTTGGGCAGTCGCCATGCCTCTCCTCTCCAAGACAGACGCAGGTTAAGATCTCTCCTGGTAAGCCACCCTTCGTGGTGCTACACAGATTACTAAATATGGGTTAAAGCAAGATGTGAGAATTAGTTAATAAGAGGCTGAAACTAATGGGCCAGGCAGTGTTTAAACGAATACAGTTTGTGTGTTGTTATTTTGGGGCATAAGCTAGTGTAGATGGAGCGGCGGGGCTGTGTCCCGCTACCCGGCTAGCTTTACACAAAATAATTACATGGAAACTGTATTCTTTTAAATACCACCTGGCCCTTTGGTTCCAACCTCTTATTGGCTAACTCTCACATTTTGACTAACCCATATTTAGTAATCCGTGTAGCACCACGAGGTGGTTGCTTACCTGGAGAGATCTTAACCTGCATCCATCTCGGAGAGGAGAAGCATGGCGACTCCCTATGGTGACTGCCTGAAGCATCTCCTCACTGCCTTCTACCCAGCATTCTGTTCTGTTTATTCCGCCTACCTAATTTTCTGTCTCTTAAAGGGCCAAGGCAGTTTCTCTATTAATAATGAAAGTAACACATAGACACTCCTCCATCAAGCTAGCCAGGCGGCCAGGAGCTGGGCGGCAGGAACACAGCCCGCTGCTCATCATTACAAACAGCACAGCTAAAGAAGGGGAAAAGAACACACAGTAATAATTTTGAGCTTATTAAGGTAGTCATCATTTCTTATTGTTAGAGAGGTAAAATTAATAAATGGTGTGGGCACAGATAATAGCATAAAGTAGCAAAAGCTGAAGTTAATGCTCAATAGATCATGTGCTTTCTAAACAGACACAGACAATGGGAAAATGCAGAAAAATATTCAATGTTCTACAAATAAGAAAGCAATAGAAAGAAACATTCATCTTTGAAATGGAGTTTAAGAGCTTTGGGTAGTTTGTGATATATGTTTATGTGTGTATATTAATACACTATGTGAAAATTCAATGTGAAAGAAAGGCACACATATGTGTGTAACACATATATATGTATGTATGTAACATACATGACTGAAAGCTGAGATAAAATCCCCTAGATATTAAGGTTAGTTATCTCTGTGCCACTAAATAAGTTGATTTCATGGGCTTTCTCCTTCTTTACTACAATTGTTTCATTATAGGTGGTACAATTAAACATCACCCCTAAATAATCCAGCCAAGAGGGCCACAGGATTTTAAACGGTCTCATGTAAACAACTTAACACAAAAGATAAAAACAAATGCTTCAAGCCCCAGCAGGCTGGAACCTCACCTGTGTGTTCTGAACAAGCTTTGGAGAAAACACGTTCCCTTATGTTGCGATAACACAACACTGAGCCCCGGCACACTGAGCCACCCGCCGTGGTCCTCACACGTCGCTCCCTTATTTCTGGGGTTATATGAACACTGGGAATGGACTCTCACTCCACAGCTGCCCACTAGCCAAACTTTGCGTCAAAACCACAAACAAACATAACCCATTTTCCTCAGTGGTGCAGTCACAGGGAAGTTGCCCCTGCTCCTGTAAATCATCCCTCATCCCTGCTCTTAAAAGTGCTGTAATTAGGTTCCTTGGATCACACAAAGATGTGAAAGTAGAAAGAAGACTAATTGGGAAGGGCAGGGGCTCAATGGGAGTGGGACAAGAGAGTAATGGGGGTAAGTGAATGCGATCAAAATCAGTTATACACACGTGTACAAATGCCGTGATGAATCTCACTGTTATATATAATTCATCTAATTATTATGTATAATTAGTATATACTAAATAAAATATCTGAAAATCCAAACCAAGCAAAAGCAATCATAACAATGACAAAACCATAAAGCATTGGAAAAAGTAAGTAAAAGACTATTTATGGACAAATCCATAAGACCCAGAAAAAGCCAAGCTGCCCATAGTGAGGACAATCTGCTCAAAGCAAAACCCCAAATGACCTCCAGAGAGGCAATTGGAAGAAAAACAAACGAAATGTTTGCTAAGAATAGAATAGAGTGCAGGGGAAAGAAGGAGGGGGTTCCAACCATCTGTAGGTAGTGTAGTCTGAATTCAAAGCACTTGTATGGATCTTGTCATCTTATATATAAGACATCTGCTATATTCTTTATGACAATGCACGAGAATTTCCAGCAGCTTTAGAGATGAGAAGTGAGAACCGGAAGCGGCGACCCTGATTCGTGAAGCCCTAAAGCTGAGGTTCTGGCCCTCTCCCCAGGTTCGGGCTCTGTGTCATCTCTCCACACCAGGATGGAGAAGTCCCGAAGTATGCCAATCAAATGAAAATGGTCAGGACCGAAAGGTCTGGTCTCCAGAGAGACCCCGAGGACATGGCTACTTGAGTTAGTCACTTTGGCCATTCCAGGGGATTGCATGGTGTGTTGAAATCAAGGAGGTCAGCAGTGTGGAGAAGGTCGGAAAATTAGCAACCAAGACAAGAAGAAATGTGCTGCTCCATCCCTGGGTTGATTGTGGCCAGGAAGACCAGCGCTCAGCTGGAGACAGATTCTGTCCTCTTGATTGGCATGCTTGATTGACAAGCTCAGGGAAAAATCATTTTGTTCTTTGTTCTTTACTTATTAAGCAAGTAAATTAGCAGGCAGTGGGATTCAAATGTGAGTGGGCTGAAGGACAATGTGAGATAAATCCACTTAGCATTGGAAAATACAGGTTGGACCAGGGAGAACAGAGAAACAAGGAAAAATTAGATAAATGAACAAGATGTTCTAGATCTAACCGATAAAACAGGCATAAACACACAAGCAGACGGTGTCCATTGGACTGCTGAGGGAACTCAAGGGGAGAGCTGGGGGGTTGGAAAGACAGGAAGCCACAAGGCCTGGGCTAGACCTGGGCCCCTTTCATGACTTTGAATCTCCCAGCAAGTTCCTGGAAGGAAAGACACACTTTCAAATGACTGTTTTCATGGAGATGTCAACCAGAAATGAGACTGTAAAGAAGGAAGCCAGACACCTAAAACTGCGGGCAAAAATAAGGGAGAAAACAAAGCATTGTCCTAGCTGCGTGGGAAGCCTGCCCCATGGAGACAGGCCTGGCTTCGGCGATTATCATACCTGAAGACAAATACTGGAGCGGGGAATGAGCGGGAGGACCCATGTATACAAAAGCAGTTTTTAAAGACGGATAGTTGTCAAAAATCAAAAGTAAACAGTCTGTCATCAACATCTATAAAGTTAAAAGCGTATCAATGGAGAAAGTCTGTCAGATAATTCAACCAGCAAGATGCTTAAAATAAGACGTCTTTTGAAATGTGGGGATTTATACATATTACATAGGAATATGTTTTATAAAATGTATATCGCATATAATGGACATGGTTTGATTGCATACTGGGATATGTGTTTATGGAAGTTGAAAACCAAAAGTTCGGGCTCAGATCCAGCCCCCATTTCTGCCCTTCCCATCTTCCCCCTTCCAACTTCAGATGCTCTATTTTATTCAGACTCACTGAGGATAAACAATTAGAGCTGCCTGTGTGCGCATGGGTAGGACATCTTCTGGATCCTGGGTAGCTTCCCGTGTCCTGCTTCCCTGCAGAAACCTGACTGCCTCTCCCTAGAGTCACCCACCAATTGTCCACAGCACCCCCGTGCCCACATCCCCCTCTCCACGCTGGGATTTTGCCTGGTCTGATCTTACACAGGTTGTCCTTACTGCTGCTGCAGTTCACGTTGGCAACTGCTCTGCTGTTCAGAAAACAATGCTTCCTTATCATTATCTGCGGCCTCTGGCTCTTGTTATCTTTCTGCCCCCTCTTTCAAGAGGATCGCTGAGGCTCTGGAGGAAGGAGTGTGATATGGACTTCCCCTTTAAGGCTGGTCACTCAGCAGTCTCCTGCAACCTGACCAGTTGTGGGCCTCCCTGTGAGTTGCCATCTACTGCAACAAGAAGCTTCTCTGAAAGGGACAAGATCCTGCCTAGGGTCTGCTTCCTAATTGTCATTAAGGTATCTGAATGTTAGTGGGTCATTGACCCAAACTACTGTGATCTGGATGCAAACCGGCGACAAATACATTCGAATAACTCTGCTCAGACTGAGCTGGAAAGATGGGGCGGGAAGAAAAGCAAACAAGGATAAGAAAGTCAATGTGGAACCTACTCTGCCATTACCCTCCGGGCTATTTGAGTTACATTGCCATCTAGTGGTGCTTGGTGGAGCCTGCAGGAGGAAGAACAAGACATTAAAAGAAACGTCTGGTTATGAGAGAGGTCTGGCTTGACCTTGTTCTATTCCTCAAGCCTTCCCCTCCCACACGCTCCTCCAGGAAATGCTCTATTGTACCCTTGAGGCCAGGGAGGGAGTGATCTTATAGACAAGTGATTTGGATTATAAAGAAGCCTCTGTACTTGGGTTTTTGCACACACACACACACACACACACACACACACACACACACGCGCGCGCGCACACACACACACAGATCCTCTCTGGCTGTTGCTAGTGGGCTGTGCAATGTGGCCCGGAGCTGTCCTTCCTGGGTGAGTCCATCCTAAGGTTTCAAGGGAATGAACGACTTGAGAGAAGAACAGGCAGAGGGAACACTGGTTAATAACCCCAGGGGAATTCTGGGGTGCACCATCCTTTTATTGGTTTAAGGGGATGGGACAGTGATGGTGGAATGAGACTGGCAAACCTTAAAGCCAGGAGAGACAGAATGCACAAATAGAACCAGAAGTTGTCATCTAAAGTGAATGGAGACAGAGTCACATGGAGAAAAAAAAAACCAAAGCAGTGGCAAACTTATTGACCAGCCTGTCATCTCAAGTATAAGTCAAACCGTATCTGTCCTACAGTCTCCCTTTGGTGGCCCTTATCCAGAATGACTGCTACCTTCAGCGAGCTCCATACTACCCAAAAGGCTTTTATTCTATTGCAGACACATCTACAGGCTCCATGTCCCTATAAGGCAGAGGAAGCCAGAATGAGTATAGTTACTTACACACGATATAAGAGGCTAATACCTATTTATTTTGTACTGGGGTCATCTGAAATAAACACAGCAAGAAAATGGGAAAGACAGATGTGAAATCACCCCCACAGCCCTATTAAAACATGGAGTTGGATAATGGGGGCTTTCGGTCAAGTGCAAACTTAAAGCATACATATTGTTTCAGTTCCTACCTCTGTCTGGACCATTGACATCCGGTATGACCTCATTTCCGAAACCAGTCCTAAGATGTCCACAAATTCATGGTCTCGAATGTGCTGCAAGAGCCTGTCCAGGGCAATGAAGGTTCCTGTTCGTCCCACACCGGCACTGCAAAAGAAGGTTCAGATGGCATGTGAGTCACAGCAGGCTTCCGTACTGCTGGAAGTCAACCGGAAATGCTTAAAGCCGCTAGCAGCGATGGGGAAAAACTCTCCTCACACAATGTCTTCTGCTCAGCTGTGTCTTGAGAATGCAGACCTGGTTAGGCTTGCTTAGGTGTCATATTTTTGACCATCACTGATTCTTCCTTAAAGAGGCAATAGTTTGCACCACTTCTGCCCTGGGGTCTCTGGTTTTGGAGGAGAGTAAAGACTCTCCATTAGAGCTGGTCCTCCCTCCCCCTAAGGTAGGGTTGCACAATATCAGCCTTCTGTCTCAGGAACCTGGAACCCTGCTCACAGGTTTGGTTTACACGCCCACTACCTAACTCTAGCTTAGGGCCAGAGACCTTTGTACACGTTCAGCTCCCTGTCACAGACTGTGCCTTTATTGATCTGTCCCAGGAATCTGCATGAAATTCCCAGTGATCATTTAAGTAACTGCTTTAAAGTCAAAGCTAACGCTTGAAGGCCTTCTCATGCGGTCTCTGGATCCCAGCGCTCAGAGTGTGGCTAGATGTGGACCGCTATTGCCAGCTCTCCACACAGGCTCCACCTCTCCATGTCAAAGCCGCTCTCTTCTCTTCTTCCCATCACCCAGAGGGCGGAGGGCTCTGAACTCTAAATCACACTCACGTTGTGGACAAAGAAACGGTTGAAGCCAATTTACATGTGGGATTTGCTAGAGGAAAAAAAAAAAACACTAAACTAAAAGCCTCAAGTTCAGAGCTCAATTTGCTTTTTTTTATTAGATAATTCTTCTCTCCCGGGGCTTCTCAGAGGAAATGATCTTCCACTAAGTACATCCCTGTCAAGTCCCACCCCGAACAGCACCTCCTGGCAGCTGTGGGAGGAGTGTGTGCCTTTGACCCCACAGCTGCAAGCCGCAAGAGAATTGTTTGGAGAATAATCTCATTTTTCAGCAGTCAGCTTGGAAACTGCGAAAGTGGGCAGATGAGAAGGACTGGGTCCTCCTTCAATGGCGACTTAGCAGCTCACCAGCACTTCTGATCTTGAATATTCACACATGAAACACACACACACACACACACCCCACAGAAGAACACACACAGATACACACGGCATCAACATTATGGCTCATAGAGACAAGGTAGTAGATCCCAGGTTCGAGATGTATTTGCTCTTGATGGACTCGTTGCTAATGCCTGCGCTGACATCACAACCCTACTTCGTACAAGGAATTAGGATGAATTGGGATTTAAAGTAATGTTAGGAGCCATTCATCCCATTTTACTTTCGCTTCTGAAATTCCAAACGCAATTCTGAAGTGCAACCACACTTATCAACATACTAAATACTTTTATGTTTTCTTTCCCGCTGCTTTCTCTTAAGTCTATTTAGACTGTTCTGAGTCGTGAGAAGCTTTGTAGAATTTGACCTAAGATTTATTGTGCTATATTCACTCTAGGGTTCGACGGTGATGTCACATGGTATTTGGCCGTTGGAGACCCATATGTGGAGATCTGAATCGTAATTTCTGTGCTCTAGTTGAGTGAACTTTTGTACATCTTTGCATCTCTCTGTTATGTTCTTTTGCTTTTAAAATTGGGATAATAACATCAATTTTAAGCTGAGCATCAAGGCACATGCCTATAATTCCAGGACACAGGAAGCTGAGACAGGAGAATGACTACAAGGCTAGCCTGGGCTAGAGAGTGAATTTAAGGCTAGACAGGGCTACAAAGTAAGATTCTATCTCATAAAAGAGCAAATTAAAAAAAATATTTCCCACAGTCTCTAGTAATAAATGAACCATATGATAAGGAAGCAGTATATACAGTAAAACAACTAGACACAGACTCAAAAATCATAATTAATTTAAAGAAAGAAAGCCATGGTATTTATAATATGATGGTTAACATTTCAAGTTAATAGGACCCAGATCCACCTAGGACAATGGTTCTCAACCTTGCTAATGCTGCAACCCTTTAATACAGTTGCTCATGTTGTAGTGATCCCCAACCCTAAAATTATTTCCAATGCTGCTTCATAACTGTAATTAGTCCTAATGTAAATATCTGATATGCAGGATATCTGATATGCAACCCTTGTGAAAAAGTTGTTCAACCCCCGAAGGGGTCACAATCCAGACTGAGAACCACTGGCCGAGAGACAAGCACCTTTTATGGCTGGGAGGGAGTTTCTAGACAGGTTGACTGAAGGCAGGCAACACCATCGCACAGGCTGTGGCCCCTGCTTGAATAAAGAAGAGAATGCTGGCCACTGTCAGTATTCATCTCTCTCTGCTCACGACAGTGGCTACCTTAAGTCCTCACCACTATGATGTCCCACCAAGACAGACTGAACCCTTGAACTAAGTCAACTTTCTTAAGTGGTCATTGTCAGCGAGACAGGTAACTAAGAGGAAATGCCAGACGAAGGTTACCTGCAGTGGATGATCATGGGCCCTTTGCTCTTGGTGGCTTGCTGTCGGACCATGAATACAAACTGTAGGATGCTTTCGGCAGCATTTGCTGGAGGCACACCGTGATCAGGCCAGGCCGTGTAGTTGAAATGCATGACGTCTTGTGCCTCATCAGCCTGTAGGGGAGAAACACCAAAGACCATGGATTAGTCACTGGCATGGCCCGAGCCACCATGGCATAGCAAGCTGGTACTATATTCTATTGCTTTTCATCCCCCGTCCCTTCCCAACTCTGAGCCCTGGCATGGTACTCATCAGGTCCTGAAGAGAAAAGTTAATTATAATTGTATAAAGCCCCCAAAGATGGAGACACAGGCTAACCCATATCTATTAACTAGAGGCTAAGACCAAGAGCTTATGTAGACTCAGGTTGACACCCTGCCTCTGCCATTCAGAAGCTGCCTCAGGCCTGGCCAATGAATTTTTGAAAACAATTGTTTGTGTCCTACTTGGGGCTCTCTTCCAGCCCAATATATCACATTCCCTGCTAGTGAAACCACTGGTCCTTCATCCAGAGACATTCTCTAGCCAATGAGCTTTCCTGGAAAATTCCCAAGAGATCACATTCATGTGCCAAAGCATCCTGCAGATAAAGACTATTATCAGTGTGCAAAAATCCGTCTCTGCATTGGAATGGACCAGCACTAGATTGTCACTCATGTCCCGGCATTCTTGGGAGATATGACTGAAGTCCAGCTCTAGCTGGATGCACAGCTGCATATGGCACCACATTCGCTTTAAGCCCACCAATGCAGATCTTTTGAGATCAGCTCTGCTTAGTCTCCAATAAGTTATAAGAATAACTTGTTCCCTTTTTAATTGTGAGGCTGGTTCCCAAACCAGGCTCTTCTCAAGTATCTGGTTCATCTCTCATCCATCAAACTTGCAAAGATCCTACAATCTGCTCTGGATAGAATATTCTAGCAAATCTGTAGACGGTTTGGGGTTCAAGTTTATATTCAAGTAGCAAAGAGAAATGAATTGCAAAGGGCAAAACCGTACACTCTTAAGCAGAATTTGCATCTGTATCAGTAAATTTTTATGTAAATAATAGGTGCAAGTACATGGTAAGATTTACAGTGATAACAATACCATCACGTCAACTATATCCACCGTCTCTTTGGCTCCCAAGAGCATATGCCACTCACAGGCAGCATAAAGCGCTCAGAGGCTCTTGTTCCAGGCACACAGTGTAATAATGACCATGAAGATGTGTTCTGGCTTTCCTTATGTCACCAAAGTAACTCCTCCATAATAAACTGTGCAGAATATCAACTATTCAACACCCTGAGTGTTTCAAGTTAGTTGCCTGATAGTCTGGCTTGTCTACAAAGGCTCATAAAACACGCCAACTCTGTTCACATGCTGATCATTGTATTGCCTTTCCACGATCATAGTCCAATATAGCTAATCTGAAAATGTCATTGGCTAAAAAGTATAAGTGGATATAAAACGAGGAAAGCCACTAGGGTCCTTAGTCTCCTTCCAGCTCCAGAGCAGGGCCATGGGACTGGCAGCATCCTTTCCAGGTGATAGCAAAGCCTGGCGTCCCATGGGAATCAGTAACTTGTTGATATTTATTTAATTCACACCAGTCTCCAAATGCTGGGGGAGTAGCAAGCTGGCATTAAAGTCGTTTTCCTTGCTTAAACGAGAAAACCCTTCTGTTTGATCTGACTCGGCTATCCTGAGTTCTCTTCCTCTGATATTCTCATTATTTGTATCTTGTTGAAAAGATTCTTTCAAACTTACTTTACGCATCTCAATATGGAGCAAAGAAAGAAGGGCTGGTGTGGACAAAACTTAAGGGGAAAAATTGCTTGCCTGACCAATTTAGGTTCTGCCAGTTTACTGCCTGAAGAGGGCGCTCCTGCCACCAGATGCTGGTGTCCTCTGAGCCTCCTTACAGGCAAACACTGTTGTTTGCTGCATTATTTCTGATCACTGAAAGATGGGGCTGTCATTTAAGACCAAGGACAAGAAGCATATTATTGCTCACACTATGATCTATGTAAGTCTTCCCTGTAAAAAGAGCAGGCATGAGAACAGACCCCACATTGTACTCTACTTCTTTCCCAGCTCCCAGATGCAAACGTGGGAAAAGATTTGTTCTCTATTCTTTAGCAATTTGCACTGGCTTCCCCACTGAAGCAGCCCAGAAAGCAAGCTCAGTTTAAATGGCATCAAGATGGTGAAATATCACCATTGGTTGTAGAAAAGTCAATTGACTCGGGTAGCACTTCATTCATTCTGAAATAACTCATTCTCAGATACGTTCATTGCGGAGAGAAAGAGCACTTGCTGGTGAAACTGACAGTACTGAAGGGTGGAGGAGGCGAAGAAAGAAAACCGCCATGGATATGTGCTTAGCTGGAGCAGTGTGCAGGGGACTCCAAGGCAGGCAAGGAGGGGCTCAAGTCGCAGAGCCTGGGAAGGCTTCATAAAGGAGTGTCAGTAGTCCAGTTAGCTGCTTGGGGAACAAGAAAGAGCTGGACAATTCAAAAGGAGGGAAGGGACAAAAAAAGCCTGCTACACACACACTGGGGGTGTGCCTGGATTTTTTTTTTTTTACACACCCCAGAGAAAGCTACCGTTTACAGCTAGTAGATAAGAACTGGTTTATTACTTCTACACCAGTGAGTTAGTGGCTAACTGAGTGCTTCTGTTGTATTGGGTAACCTTTGTTTACATAAAGACACATTTTCTGGAAAGGGCTAGGTAGGTATTTTAGTATTTTTAGATATTGCGCCCTGTAGTTTCCGTGGAAGTCACAGATAATATATAACAAATAAATGTTGCCTGTGAGCCAACAGAACACTAGGCACACTGAAGTTTGAGTTTCATATATTTGAAGTATAATATTTTATGTGAAATTACCTTTAAAATTTTTTTCTTGGGGGGCTGGGACTTAAGATATTTAGTTAAGGCGAGCCCCATACTCCTTGTCCTCCTGCCTCAGCCTTCTAAGAGCTGGGTAGTTGGTATGTACCACCATGTCTATGAATGGCCAAAGCCCATGTTTGTGAAGAAGGAACTCCAAAATTTGCATCTGCCATCTAAGCGCTAGGCTGGTTGACTGTATCTCTAGTCCTTCCAACATTTGAAAGCCCAGAGGACATGCCTAACTGTTATGAGATATTTGATCACACTGTGTGAAGACTTTGCTGTTTTACCTCATCTGCCTGAAGCACCTTCTGTTTGGTTTAAAAGAGGCAAACAGCCAATAGCTAGGCAGGAGAGAACAGGTGGGACTTCCCGGCAGACAGGATTCTGGGAAGAATCTGAGAGGCAGGGTATTTGCCAGTGAGGTCGGAGATACGGTACCTAGGAGAGGTAACAAGCCGTGTGGTGGAACACAGATTAATATAAATGGGTTAAGTTTTAAGAGCTAGTTGGGAACAAGCATAGGCTAAAGCCAAGCTTTCATAATTAATAAATAGTCCCATGTCATTATTTGGAGCTGGCAGTCCAAAGAAAGACCTGTAAAACTCAGGGGGCTTTACAAAACAGGCAGTGGGTGCATTTGGCTGAGCCACAGGAGTCAGTACACCCTCTCCTGCTCAGTGACAGTAGGAAGGGGTATCTCTGCCCACAAAAGAACAAGGCAAGAGGACTCTCCAGTTAAGTTTTTTTTCTCGACAGATAGCTCACTGCCAGGGGACTGTACTGGTAGAAATGCTTTTCTCTCGACAGCAAGCTGAATAACCTTGGCTGATGTGAGCACTGGAACCTAGCACTAACACAAGCAGCCCTCAGAGTCTTGTCAGCTGAGACAGAAGCAGGTAAGGGGACAGACAGATCTTTTTGGAACTTTACCTAACTTTAAAAGAGACATTAAGGAGGTTTAGACATTGAAATCAAGAACAGGATTCTAACTAGTAAGTGTCGGTTCTGATATTTAATTGAACTGTATTCATGCTTTATATATTTGGTGGTCACTCTTATCTGATTAATGCAAGTAATGAGAACCCCGCCCCCTCAGTGTGATTGACAGCCTTGCACAAGTTTGAGAAGGACCAGTGCAGATGTTTCTTTCACCTCCTCTGACCTTCAAAGCCAACATTTCTTCCAAAGCACACTTGATGAAAATAGGGAGTAACTCTGCTGAGTCAGATCTTCTGTCTCCTGCAGGTAGCAGCACGGCAGAGCCTACAGTGCTCCCAGTCTTACATAGTGGTGGTCTGATCTCCAGATCCTCACACAGGGGTACTGGTGGGAGAGCGTAGGGCTGGGGACCACCCTCCCTGTGTCTGTTGAAAACTTACATAATTGATCCGGAAGTGTCTGCTGGCCCAGTCGTCCTGTTCTTCCTCAGAGATCATCTCCACGGTGATGTCACCATAAGCGATGGGTTCTTGTGTGAATGGCCAGTAGTGGTCACATTTTACCTAGGCAAAAACAATATGATTTTCATAAACAAACAAACAAACAAACAAACAAACAAAAAGAAGCAGGGAAGAAATAGAGTATGTGCTCACTGACAGGCAGCGAAGACCCTCATTTCAGAAGAAACATGCAGCCCTGTGGTCAGGGTGAAACCTAGGCAAGTGAGTTGCTTCTCTGATTGGACACAACATCCAGGGTATGAATGGGGTGCAGATGGGGGTACTCGAGGCTAATAGGCACACAGTGCATAGGTACACACCCTCCTTTTCTCATTGCATTGAGTGAGCATGACGATGATATGAGACTTCTGCTGGAGGACCATCTTCCAGAAATCGTTTCTGGTTTCCGGCAGTGGCCCCTGCGTGGCGATGTACTCCTGCGGCGAGTTGTATCCCTGAAAGACGAGAGACAACGTTAACACGTCAGCAGCCACCTTCACTCACACACACCTGCGGGGACAGCTGACATTCTGCCGGTGACAAAGCTGGCAGAGGATCACACACCTACACGGCGTTTTCTCCTTCTTATCATGGGAGAGGTAACTGGAGGGACTGCATGGGTCGGTGTGATCTTAAGTTCTTTATGACTTAAAGCTCTGTGTTGTAGGAGCCCTATCAAATCATGTCCACACCTTTTTATGACCACCACACTCTTTATCGCTGTTTTAAATGCACAGGTGAACAGGTGTGCCCTTTGAATCTGGGCTCGGAACTCTAAACACAAGGGAGAGACTCTTTGGTGTCACCCCCTTCCTTTTACTCTGCTGGTCTCTCATGAAGGTCTGTGAGCCCCTCCCTCTACCTGAGAGTGGTTCTCAACCTGTGGGTCGTGACCCTTATGGGGGGCAAAAGACCCTTTCACAGGGGTCACATATTAGATATCCTGCATTTTAGATGTTTACATTCCGATTCATAACAGTAGCAAAATTACAGTTATGTGATGTAGGAGGGGCATCTGTCTATGTGTTACTCTCATTGGTTAATTAATAAAGAAAACTGCTTGGCCTGATAGGTGGGTGGAGTAGACAGAACAGAATTGTGGGAGAAAGAAAGGAGAGTTAGGCAGACGCCTCAGGCAGTCGCCATAGCTCTCCTCTCCAAGATGGACGCAGGCTAAGATCCTTCCTGGTAAGACACCACCTCGTGGTGCTACACAGATTACTAAATATGGGTTAAAGCAAGATATGAGAATTAGTCAATAAGAGGCTGAAACTAATGGGCCAGGCAGTGTTTAAATGAATACAGTTTCCATGTAATTATTTTGGGTAAAGCTAGCTGGATGGCGGGGAGCGGCCCTCCGCCATTCCATCTACAGTTATGAAGTAGCAATGAAATAATTTTATGGTTGGGGGTCACTTCAACATGAGGAGCTGTATGCAGGGCCATGGGATCAGGAAGGTTGAGAACCACTGCATCCTGTATTCTGAACAGGGACAATGGAAACTGCCCATTTGCTCCCTGGGCTCAGCTGTTGGACTGGGACAGCTGCCCCCTCTTCATCTCACACACCCACACAGTCCCTATGGTCTCCCACGGCCTGGATGGTACAGTTTTGTGTGCTTGGATGCCCAATTTCCTTTTCTACTCACAGGGATATAGTTGGCATTAATGTAGTCTGCTCCTTCCTCTTCATTCATGGATACTAGTCTCACTCGGCTGAAGTCATCTATGAAGAGGAAGGACAAAAGACATATTAAAAAATCAGAATGGAAGGAAAATTATCCCAACAGTCTCCATCAAATATCAAGTTAAATCAAACCCTGAGGAGGGAGCTAATATACTGTAGTTCTGCACTGGAGACATTCTGTAGCCTTAGCCTCTCCTGATAACACATGATCAACTTCCAGCCATTCGGCTCCTCCGTCTCTACGAGAAGTATCTGCAGTCACTTCAGGCAGGAACTAAAATATCCTCGTGATCATACGGAAAGATATAGAATGAGCCTCAATGTATGATTCCCATCTCACGAGGGGTTTCCAACAGCCCACGACCTTACACAGGGAACAGAAGGCTTAGGGGCCTTTTGAAGTTATTATTAATGCACTCTGAGTTTAAATTTCTTATTGCTGAATATAGAATTTAATCTTTAAGGCATGCGTGTGTGTGTGTGTGTGTGTGTGTGTGTGTGTGTTCACCCACGTGTGTATTAAGAAATAACTACTAGGCTTAAACGAACAAGCATATCTACCATCTCACATTGGATTCTTCGGTAAAAGTATATGGAGCCCACTCCATAATAAAATCTTCAATGTATCACCCAACAGTAGTGACTATTGTCCTTCTAGTGTGTTTAGACCCCCAGACTAAAGTGTTGTCCTATCAATCTGTACCCCCCCCACCCCAATTCCTGTTCGTTCTCTTTTGTGTTATCATACTATTATTGTAGACCTTTTTGATTTTAGTTTTTTGTCTTGGTTATTTCCCCTATTCTTTTCTTTTAGTCTATTCTGAATTATAGTGTTAACTCCTTTTTAAAAAACATTTCTTTATATGTTTATATATATGTATATATATAAATTTACATATATGTATGTTTACACACACACATTTACCCTATGTGGTGCTGAGCTTCATAAAGAAAATCCCTTCTTGACAGTAACCAACTGTCAATTGTACTTAAGCCCACTCAAAAGGACCTGGTACTGGAAACTGAGGTGCCTCCTCAGTGCTGGTGAGGCTATGGCTCTTAGAAGAGACCCTCCTACCACCACCTCACTAGATCAGAATAATTCCTAGCTGCATTCTAAATACCTACACTTACATCCACAGGGGAGTGTACCTCTTACCCTTTCTCGAAGAACCTTCCCTTTGCAGCAGACAGAGACCATTACAGAAAACCATAACTGGTCAACATGCAGAGACCAACTGATCATGGGTGCTCAGCCCCAACCAGTACATCTACAATACAACTCCTGCACCTAACCTCAGGGTGCATTGTGGACGAGGGGCAAAGATGGTAAGAGCCAGAAAAACAGGAAGTCTGCTTGTGTCTCCTAGAAACAACAGGGACACTATACTCATGATATCTTAAGAGTGGTGGCTCTTAAGCTGCGTGGTGGTGGCACGTGGAGCACTTGGGAGGCAAAGGCAGGTGGATATCTATGTAGGCCAGCCTTCTCTACAAGAGCTAGCTCCAGGACAGGCACCAAAGCTACAGAAAAACCCTGTCTTGAAAAATAAACAAATAAAGAAACAAACAAACAAAAAGAATATGGATGCCTAAAAAGAGAGGAAACAGAGCAACACAAATACACATACGATCATAGAAAGGGATCTCATAGACCCTACCACCAGACAAAGAGCGACAGGCAGCTAACAACTGCTGAGAAAGGGAAAATTAGGCTTCCCTGGGGATGAGCTCCCTAATTGTTTATTCCAGTCCAAGTGGTCAGCCCTGAAGGCATGTGCATATGAGCAGCACGAAATAACCTGAGCAGGTTGTATTCATATATGTAACGATAATAACCAAAGGAAAAGCGGCCATGAATTGAAAGAGAGTAAAGGGACCTGGGAGAAGTTGGAAGAAGGAATGGGAAAGAGGAAAATGGTGTGATTATGTTTTAATTAAAATTTTTAAAGAAATTTGCCTTCAACTATATTATATATTGTGATTCCATTAGTCCCTGTTACTCCCCACTTTCTCTCTGTCTCCTTGCTTCGTTGACTTTTGTTTGTTTTCATTTTTCTTTCTTGATTTTTGGGCTGTGTGTGTGCATGAAAGAGAGAGAGGGAGAGAGAGAGAGAGAGAGAGAGAGAGAGAGAGAGAGAGAGAGAGAGAGAGAGAGAGAGAGAACAAATATATGAAGCTGGGTGGGTAGGGAAGTGAGGAGGACATAGGAGGAACTGGGTTGGGAGAGGACAAATAATATGTCCAAAATAAACTGAAAGAAAAAATTTTAAACAAAATCGTTTCTCAATTACTGAAATGTTTTGGCTTTAAAGTGGCCAAATTTTGTTGACTCCTAACTTAATTGAATTTTAGTGAATTGGAAATTAGGGGAAGGCTGTTATGGGGGCTTTTTAACTAGAAAAGCAGATGTGAAGTGTTATTATAATTCTATCTGCTTTTATCAAGCAACCACATGAAGAATAGTGATATCTTTCTAGAACTTTTAGTATCCCTCTTTCTGTGTTTGCCTTCTTGCCTAGCCTGCCCTGAGGGTAGTAGAGATGAAAAACAATCAGTCTATATTTATTACAGGCATCATAACTGCCCCATGCATACTTTCTGTTGCCTCGCTCTTGAATGCTGCTTTTTATTACAGAACGCTAAACATCCGCTTAACTCGGCAGACGTGAGAGGAAGGCGCTCTGCCTTAGCCCCTTTCGCTCTCAGTGAATTCACAGAAAATATTCCCTAAGAGCACAGATTATCTGATCCCAATTTAGCTAAGCCCCTTTCCTAAAGGTCCAATGCCTAGTCTCTTCTGCTCAGATGCAATTTATGTAAAAGCAGTGTAATGAAATCTCCCTCCACCGAATAAGATCAACGCATTAGTTAGGCACAGGAAATCGCTGCAATAGCCCTGAAATTCAGACTGCACCTGAGTCTGGCTGGGAACTAGTGAAACAGAGTAAGCGGCAGTAGCAATGCTTTGACCTTGAAAAGACAGGGCTGGGATCAGGGCTGTGGGCCAGCTTACATGGCAGGATGTTCGTGTAGCGGTTTTTGCATCGGTTCAGTGGAAGATCTGCAGCGAAATGTGGAATATCCAGTCCGATCAGTTTCAACTCCTGCGAACGAGAAAGAAGAGGTTTCCAGCGTCTTGCTGTATTACTCTTGTGCTGCACACAAAAAAATCTCTAGTTTTGGAAAACTTAACCCAAATCAGTGTTATTTTTTTCAGGTTAATTAGAGTAATCATGAGCTTTTTTAAATGATGCTTTTTCCTCCATTGATTAAAATATTTACAAGCAGACTTTCTTTAGAAAAAAACATAAAGGATAATTTGTCAAAATACCTTCCTTAGTTCTGTGTGCCACGTATAAACTGTCTTTTGAAAGTGGCTCAAATCTCCTCAACATCAATCTAATTATCTCCAAATATATCTTCTAATTTCTCCATTCTTTGCTGGCTTATAGTGCTATCCAATAGAATAATCACACTCAACAAAGGCAAACGTTGCCCTACGGCTACCAATTGCAAAACACTCTGATGGTGTGGTTGTGTTTGTTTCTGCTTTGTCTGGCTTGGGTCTATAATGACTCCTTTCTTTGCCATTGTGTGGATAAAATCACAACTCTCCTTCACTCCCCTTCCATACCCCAATTTGGACACAGACTAAAAAGCAACTGGAAAAGACACAAAAGGAATCTTAGAAGCAGGCTAGGGCTGAGAGCTGGCAGCGCACATGGAAGCTGACTCACTGAGAGACCTGACATCGACTGTTACCTTCCCAGCTGTAAAGGCCCTAAGTTGGTAAGAGCCGCTTAGTTGACTGAGCAGCCGAAGTGTAAGTCAGTCAAGCTGCATTGCGGTAGAGCAGTAGCAGTGTGGACACCCAAGCCACTCTGTGGGCTTCGCAGTTCAGCTTGTCAGCAGGTGAAATATCAAACAAGCTTCTAGTTCAGTCACTCCGCAGCTATTGTCTCTCCAACCGCATGGAAACACAGAGACTTAAATCTTCATTAAGACAAAGTGTAGGGGTGATGGGCTGGAGCCACATAAATCATTCTTGGGTTTCTGTTCACCTGTTTTCCTTCTAATATAGCCAGTCAAGTTTTTACTTATTGTAGACATCTCTGGAGCGTTGAATGGTGTTCACCAAGAAGCGTGTCCATATTAGATCCTATGGATGTAGCCCTTTTGTAAAAGCTGACAGAGATAAATCACTACGGATTACCAGATGACAAGCCACAGAAAGATGGGCTCAGAGTCTGGCTTGATGCAGCTGCCAGTCCAAAAACACTTGGGGCCACCAGAAACTGAGCAAGGTAAAGAAATGCCCTCCCAGAAGCCTCCAGAGGGAGAGAGGTTCCAGTGACTCTGCCTTTCTGCTTCTGAATCTGACATCTGGGAGGGTAAACATCTGTTAAGCCAAGAACACCGTGATGACTTGCGAAGGGCCTAATTTAGTTACCCAGTCCTGCCCTGGTCAGTACTGGGGCAGAGACTGTTGAATCTTTTAACTCCGGGGAAAGAAAGGACAGGCATATGTACAGTGTGTGTGTGTGTGTGTGTGTGTGTATGTATGTATGTGTATTGTGTAAGTGTATGTATGTGTGTTGTATATGTGTGTATGTATGTGTGTGCCTTGTGTTAAGTAAGTCTTTGTATGTGTGTATGACTGTGCATGTATGTATGTGTGTGAGTGTATGTGTGTTGTATATGTGTATATATGTGTGTATGATTGTGTGAGTCTGTGAGAGAGAGAGTATGTGTGTGTCTGTGTGTGTCTGTTGCCATAACTGAACAATAAGAGAGTTGTGGTTTTAACCAAATATTGTTATTATTTTTCAGGCATGAGGGCTGAAAAGCCCCAAACCAAGGTGCCAGCAGTGTAGACTGCATTGTTAATCTGCGGTTTGTAAGCAGCTGTCTGTCAGCTCCCGTGTACTCCCATGTCCTGTCAATGTGAAGCTCGTGGGAAGAGTGGGCAAACTCACCAGTTTCTCTTTTGGGAAAGGCTCTGATATCACCACTAGACTCCCAGATCCATGACTCTGTCTACCCTAATTATCTGCAAAGGGCCTGGTCTTCAGACACTGACAGTGTGGCTGGGCCCTCGACACAGATGGGGGGAGCATAGTCAATCGGTCCTCATCTAAAACAAGCGCCAGCTGTGTTCTCTCTCAGCACTAGCTGCATCGAGCCCAGAGGACAACACTTGGTGTTTACTCTGGAAATGACTGGGCATTAGAGGCCAGTGATATGGGTCAAAAGACCACGTATCCACAGGGGAGGAAACGGGGAGGGAGCAAAAGTGGACGTCTCATCTGCAGCAAGTTAGGGGCAGAGTACAGTTGCAATGTTTGCTTATCTTCAGATGACCATCCAGGGGGACGAAAAGGCTTAGAGGAAGCTGTCTAGTGTGATTCTGTATAAGTCTCCTGGGGCTGCCAGGACAAGGTGCCACAAATATGCTGACTTAACCCCAAATCAATATATTGTTTCATAGCTCTGGAGTCCCTAAATCTGAAACCAAGGCGTCAGCAAGGCTACATCCCCTCTGCCATGGCTGTGGTGGGAGTTTTTATTGCCTTCCCTAGTGACGCATTCACCAACAGCTGCACATAGTATGGCTTCTTAAGTTTTGACCATTTTAACCATCGCCATCCATCATAGTCCTATTGGGAAATGAGGTGGCATCCTGTGGTTAGAGCCTCAGCAGATGAGATAGGGCACAACTCAGTCCATCAAACATACCTCAGGGAAAGAGTATGGCATTGAATGGGTGGGTAACAGAAGAGAAGAAACAAAAGAAATCTTCCCTAGGGAAGTCTACAATAACTCTGGAGACCAAGATGCAGTTCATATCAGGGACAGCACACAGAGCAAGGCTACGGGGCTAAGTATAGGCCTCTGGAAATGGATCAAATGTCTGGGAGAGAAGGAGTGAGAGGAGAGAAAAGTCAAGTCTTGGAGCAAAGACCTTGCACCTAAACACTGATGGAGCAATGTGAGGCAGCCCATTCTAGTCAGGACTTCAGGGAACAGGCCTGAGGCTCACATAATATCAGCCAAGACTGAGCACATCAGAAAGAAAAGGTCTTGCTTGACACTCAATCTTACGTTCACCTTTGTAGCCGTATTTCTAAAGAACGTGAGGGTCTTGTGTTCTCGTTGACCACGAATGCCAGAAATCAAGGGGAGAGCAAGGGGTACGTGGAATGCCTTGCAAACGACCCCACCTCACGCTCTGAAGTCTGGCTCTTTTGGGTCCCTCTTATCAGAGACATCAGAAGCGAAGCTGTCCCTTTGCGAGTTCCCAGCCTCCTTAAGGAAAAATGCGTGCTTCTGTCAGACAAATAATCTTTCCCACAGTTGCCAAATCAGAGACCGAGTGAAAGAGAATTGATCCAGAGACTAGGAGGCAGAAACTGATAGCTTCATGTACGACTTAGAGCTCTATTGGTAATATATGTAAATTGGTAATATATGTAAATCCGTTATCTTCGGTTCGTGTAATGGTTTCAAATGATGCAATTTCTCTCTGCATGTCTGGTCTTTCAATGTCAGTGCAGAGATGATCTCAAGTAGTATAAGCATTCAGATGAGTAGAGCAAGTCCCTGCTTTCGCTGCTTAGCTAGAGTCGGCTGCTTCAGTCATCCGAATACCTTCTCAAGGCACCGTGAGAGCCAGAAGCATTTCCCCCTCATGTTTCAGTAAATACAAATACAAAATACTACAAAATCTGATGCCTGTTACATGAAGGTGAGGTTTATATACAGAAAGCAGCTGCTGGAGCTCAACGCTTCCCTGAAAATGGTGAAGAAATCACGCTCAGTCCGAGAACACTGTGAGTGATAAAGATGTGAGAACGGACTGGAGGCTGTCACAGAGAAGGGGAAAACACCCAGTGGGTCCCTGGCTGAGCAAATGCTTGCCCAAGACATACAGTCCCAGTGCGGGATGTAAAGATCCCCGTGTTTCCCACTGAATCATGCACACAGAGTAAGCATGGAGCCAAGTATATTACACACATGACTAATAGTGTTCTATGAATAAAGACATATGAAAAAATGGTTATTAACCGTAAAAGGCCTAAACATTTCTCCAAAACCTGGCACCATGGCTGCACTTGTGTGTCTGCTTGGCTAGGCTGTAGTGCCCAGTGGTTTGGCCACATAGAAAGCTAGAGCTTGCTATGAAGTTAGCAAAATGTGTTGAACTCAGCGGACTCAGAGTAAAGTAGATTACTGCTTGTATATTGGGTGGGACTTATACAATCAATTAATTGAATTAAAAGGAAAGGTAACTCCCTGACAGAGGAAGGAATTCTTCTCCCTACTGCCTTCAGACTCAGGATTGCAACCTCAGCTCCTCTGTGGTTCACCAGGGGACATCTTGTCCTGAAGATTAGAGTTTCTAGTTGTCCTAAGCCAGTTCCTTAAAACAAATCACTCTCTGCAATCCTGCTGGTTCTGTGTGCACATCCCATCGGGTTTTCTGGAGAACTGTAACACACGAGCATGGTAAAGCATGCTGCACGGTGCTCCTCATGAAGCCCAATGTTTTGGGGAGTATTACTGGTCGAGGACAATTCCTGACTGCACAGCTTGAGGAACATTTAATTCTCCCGCCCTTCTCCCACTGTGTACTGTTAGTAGCCACCACCCAAGGCATTCACTAAAGCCACTCCCACACCTCACCGCACTCTTTGGGAACTGGCTGGGTCTTGCTCACTGGGAAAATGACTAATCTAGTTCAGCCTGTTTATCTTACAGGTGAAGAAACTGAGGTTTTGAAAAGTGTGACACACTCCCATATTGACTTATTAGTGGCCAAATAAATAGAAATCCTTAAATACAAATACAAATGTTATAAACTAAAGAAAGATGTTCATGCATACATTAAACACATAAAAACCAAGCACATAATAAATTGGACATTCAGCATGTAAAGTGTACAATTATTTTAATATATCTGTATGGTATTTAAAGCTAGCACTTAAATTGCTGATTGTCTGGCAGGGCCCCATCTTTGTTCAGGAATATGGCTGTCCCTCACTTAAGGTAATTTAGTCATGCTATCTTGCTCAGCAGACCTTATGTGACTCTTTCTGCTTTAGTAGTTGGTTAAAATGGGCACCATGACCCAGACTGTCTAGACAAAATTCCCTGTTAATTTTCAAAACACAGATGAGCAAGAGAACGTTATGTGGAGGGGTAAGAAACATGAAGAGTAGGAGAAGAGGACTGAAGAGGGGGAGGAGAGGTTGGATACTGTGATGGTTTGAATGTAGTTCGCCCCCATAAGCTCGTAGGGAGTGTGGCTTTGCTGGAGTAGGTGTGGCCCTGTTGAAGGAAGTGTGTCATTGTGGGAGGTTGGCTTTGTGGTCTCATACATGCTCAAGACACTTCCAGTGTCTCAGACCACTTCCTGTTGCCCGTGGGTCAAAATGTAAGAGCCCCCAGTACCTTCTCCAGCACCATGTCTGCCTGCAAGCTTCCATGCTCCACCATGGTGATAACGGACCAAACCTCTGAACTGTAAGCCACCTCCATGAAATGTTTTCCTTTAGAAGACTTGCCGTGATCACCATGTCTCTTCACAGCACCAGAACTCTATCTAAGACAGACACTGAGTTTTCTACTGAGAGAAAGGAGTTGCCTTGCAATGAAAGAAAGCAAAGTCAAGACCAGAGGAGAATGGAAGTGAGGAATGAAAGGGCCCTCTCAGGGATCTGGCTCGAGCTTCCAGCCATCCCTGAGTCTGACCCACGGTTTATCTACTTAGCCCTTCCTTTACTCCCATGAGATATACTAATACCTTTCCAGTAAAGTCCCCTTTACTTAGGTGTAAGCTGGTTATATTATATTTCACTTACCATTAAAGTGTTCTTTTTTTTCCAAATTAAAAAAATAGCATTGAAAAAATATTTTGAGACAGGGTTTCTCTGTGTAACAGTACTAGCTATCCTGGAACTAGCCCTTGTAGACCAGGCTAGTCTTGAACTCATGGAGATCCACCTCTCTGCCTCCTGAGTGCTGGGGATTAAAGGTGTGTGCCAGCATTTAAATAACTATACAATCTAAAAACACACAGTAATATTTGCATTTTGTTTTGATGGCATAAACCTCAGCAGAGGTCATGACCCTTAGCTGTGCCACCAATAGCATCTTTGGTGGCCTGATGAAGAATGTCCTCCGGAGGTGAGTGGGTTTGAGCCATTGGTCCCCAGTTGGTGGCACTGTTTGAGAGGGTTGAGGGACTGTGAGCTTTTCTGGGAGATGTGCAACCCCAGGGTCAGGCTCTGAGACTTTACAGCCTGGTCCCACTTCCTTCCTCTCTGTGCCTCCTTGATGCCAGGCTTGCCTCAAACTGCCGCCACCATGCCTTCTGCACCACAATGGACTCTCAGATCCTAGAACTCTAGGTGAAAGGAATCTGTTCTTTTCTAATTCGCTTTTTATCAGGGCATGTCTTATCAGAGCAACAGAAAAGTCACTTACACAAAATCTAATCTCAAAGTAATTAAGAAACTTTTTACTCAGGTTAGAGGTGTGGCCACACCATCGTTTTCACCTCCAGCCTGATAGCCATCCAACTATTCAGTTCTTTTTAAAGAATTTTGGCTCATTATCAGTATTTTAAAAATATTCTCCTTCTAGTGGCTTACTTTCTGAAATGCTGTTCTTACTGTAGAGCCCGAAATATAATTAGATTTCTGTTATTTGAGCTGTTATATGATACTATTACTGGTACTATTGATAATTTTATATGCACCTGCAGGAAATAGATAATGGGCCAGGCTTTTTGTGAGATTTATCAAGACAGGTGGTAGTTAGGGGTCTTTGAATTTGGTAATGAATAAGATCCTTCGCGGGTCAGTGAGTTATGGTTCTTTCTACCCAACCTGATGATCCCATGAGTCAGATCCCTGGGCCTCATGTGGTGAAGGGGGCACCTGACTCCTGAAAGTTGTCCTCTGACCTACAAACACATTGTGACTCACATATATGCATACATACGTACATACATACATACATACATACACACACACATATATGTATACACACACAGTAAAAGTAATATTTTAAAGATTCTTTTCACCCTCAAACTCCCTGGAAAATGCCTATACTCAGATTACTCCTGGCCGATGTTGACTAAAGGGGTCCTTGGCTGATGAAGATAAAGAAGAAATGGAAAAAATAAACGTGATAAAACCAGTTACTCTAATGGGAAAGAGAACTTAGAATTAAAAAGAAAACTACAAAAGATCAGAGTCATTTCCTTTATCCAGAATCATGGCTCAGTGGGTCAGTGTAGCTGCCATGGCACCTGAGGCACGTGAGGGGCCACGGGGCTGCAGGACCAAGGCCCCAGTTTGTTCTGTTCCTTTGTCCACTGTTTATGCGGGCACTGGTCTCAGTGTGGAGTTCTAGGGAAGGGAGTGTGGACAGTGTCCTCTGTCTACACAAATCATGAACAACTCTGTCCTCCCAGGTTTTCAAAAGAAAAGAAAGCCAGAAAGCAAGACGTGTTCAGCAGTGTTGCTTGGAACCCCAGCTTCATGAGTGCCCTGCCCTTGGCTGTCACACTCCTCAGAGACACAGGTCTCCACCTGGTCTTGGGTCACCTGAAGACACACCAAAGTCCCTGGAAGGCAAGTGCCATGCCAGGTGTCGGTCTTCTTTTCGTCTTCTTTCCTCTTGACTGTTCTTGACTTTTCAAATATGTGATCTCCTGGTCTCATCTATTCACTTTTGACCCCCACTCCTGTTCTCTCCCTCCCTGCACTTAGGCTCTCTGAGCTCTGGCCTTCTAGACAATTGTGGAGGCCCCTTGATCTGGTCCAGAAGTTAAGCTCTCCCACCCCCAGGAAATCAATGGCCTTCCTTGCTTAGCAGTATAGCCCATGTTCCACCCAGGGAGTAGGGAAGTGATCCCACTGTAAACCTGACCATCCCCATGCCACACCCACCCCAAAAGGGAGAGACTGCCTCATCACTCACCTCAAATTGAAGAGAGAATTTATAGTCAGAGTCCTTGGCCATATCCTTGATGTAAGAATCAAAGTCATCCAGCTGAACTGGGCTTTGTCAAACAGAAAGAAAGGGATGGTTAAAAATCAACCCAGTGGGCAGCATATTGGCTGACACCTCAGTTTGTACTTTCCTTGGCAAAAATAGAACTTTTACTTTTCTAGGATAAACACCGACTGTTACTACATTCTCTCATTAAGACTGTCAGTTGGCAATACAATTTTAGAAAAAGTATATATATATATATATATATATATATATATATGTATATATACACCAAACTTCCTAGAGATGTCTCTATCTGCACTTCACCTTTAACTTAGGGAAAAACATATTATATACACACTTCCACTTATATATGCACACATATATACATGTATGTATTTTATGTGTTTGTGTGTTGTGTGTATGTGCATAGAAATACACATCCATAAATTTGTGTGCTTATTTCTGGAGGATCCAGGCATATGAGGAAGAACAAGGGTTTATACTCCAGAGACCTGTCTGAGCTGTGGTTTGCTGCTCTTTGTCTAGACTGTGACTCTGGATAATCATCTAACTTCTCATAAATTCGCCACAGTCATTGGAAAAATGCTGTGGCCACACCCACCTCCTTGGGATCACGTACAGCATTCAAAGAGAATTGTTAATTAGACAGCTTTCTATGGATAAGGAATCCTGCAGCTAGCTACGGCACCCCCAGAGCAGGCGCGGTCCGCAGGATGGAGCATTTTGCTAGAAAACTCAAGTGTCTTGCCTGAGAGAACTGTAATTAAGCTGGTGAAATCAACACAACTGTAGAAATGGTTTAGAAGTGCAAGCAGGTCACACAGCCAAGTTCCTATACCTAAGGTGGTTTTTTTCATGAATAGAATTTAACTTTCATGTTCTGTATATTTTGGTTGCTTCTCTTTAAGAAGCAGCCTGCACCAACTTCTTCTCTACCCTACAGGAAGCTGCAATTTCTTTTCTTATCCCAGCCTTTCCATTTAGGTTGGGTCTGTATATCTAACCTATGCTTTAGTCTTACGACATGCTGTTCAGATTCTCCCATCTGTCTGCAGTCCTAAACTCCATTAGCAACTACACAGCATGGAATAGGTATTTGGTTAAAGCTGCTGACTAGTTAATCTGGTAGATGAAGTTATGATATTCGTTTATACTAAAATTTTAGTGGATTGTAAGAGAATTAAAGTTCTCAGGTATTGCCTCAAAATTCTGATGTTTTTAATCAGAAATGATAGGAACAATGACTCTTGATCATAAAAAACATGGTAGTTCAAAAAACAGGCTGTCATGCTTGGTGGGAGCCACAGATGCCTGGGACGTAGCTTAGGGGCCTGCCTAGGATGTGGAAAGCTTTGGCCTCGAGCCCCAGCACAGCAGAACCAAACAAACATAAGAGAGTCCTGGTTAAGGGAGGAAAGTGGGACCTCTGGGGAGTAGAGCTCCGACAGAAGCGCAGGCAGAGCAAGTTGGTTCAAAGATTTTCCCACTTTACCCTTCTTCTGTTTCTAAAATATCAGCTAACGATGGGCTCCCGTGTCTAACTCCATTAGAGCTGCTCTCTCTGGCTCCAGATGTTGTGGGGGCATTGATCTTAAAGTTGGATCTAACATTTCCACGCTACACCTTGTTATTAGGAAATCAGGAATATGCCTGGTGGTGGCAGACCAGATTTGTGGGCGAGAAGAGGCAAACCCAAAGATGAGGGAGACAGACTGGAGAAGGCCGGCATAGAGCTAGGGCAGAGAAGGCGGCTGGCACACTGGGAGGGAGGGGAGAGCAGCAGGAGCATTTAAAAGATGGGGCAGAAGGTGGAGGAGGGTGTGGCTGCATGATGGCGGGGGAGGGGGGGCGGGGGGAGTGGACGGATGGACGGACAGAAATCCGGAATCACAGGACCAGACCATTCATCTTGTGTCTGCCTGGGACTAAGAAGGGGACATCTCAGTGTGTCCCCTCCACTTTATCCTGTGACTCTGTTCCTGGATATTCTAGCCAACTCCTCTTTAGGTCCCTTCAAAATCCACCAATAGTTTTGAGCAAGGAAGACTTTCTACTGCTGTCATAATGTTTCTCTCAAACAATTGTCACTCCCTGATTAATGGCCCCTCTGCTGTGCCCCTTGCTTCATGCCAATGGGACGTTTGTTGATTTTACACAGACTCTGGAAAAATTATCTTACTGGGCTCTGAAATTATAATCCACTCAAAGCTACATAACAATATTTTATCTTAATGTTTCTTTTGAAGTATCTGACAAAATACTACATTTTTATTTCTCTATCAACAATACCGTCATCAGAACCCCATTGCCTTTTCAAACTGATACATCAGTATTCTGTCCTTGGTAAGAATAAAGATTCAGTTTATAAAAAAATGTTTCACTCTTTATATATACTACAGAATTTTAATCAGGAAAAGGCCTGGAGCTTATAAACACATAAGCTTTTGAAATCTGTGGTGATAATTTCCACTCACCATAGCATAGTCTATGATTTAAGAGTTCAGGAGGTAGGAGCACAGGCTAGCTCATTATTTTTCCTATTTATCAGAAAGAGTTCAGAGGCGGTATTATCAGAGTATTAATAGAAGACCCGCCTCCATCATTTCCCCTTTTTCTGTTTAAACAAAACGGAAAGGCTTTAACTTTAACATAGTAAAATTACATATAACAAAACAGTTATCATGCAAAAATTACAGTTACAATATTTATATCTACTTTATCTTTTATCATAACAAAGGAAAACAACTATAACTATCTATTCTTCTTCAGCTCAGTCGGTAGAGCATGAGACTCTTAATCTCAGGGTCGTGGGTTCGAGCCCCACGTTGGGCGCCATTCTGTAGCGGGGAGCAGCGGGCCGGCCTGTTTCTCATCCCACCCGGCTCCGGCAGGGCTAGCTTTGCACCCGAAATAACAACACACAAATTGTATTCTTTTAAATACTGCCTGGCCCATTATTTTCAGCCTCTTACTCACATCTTGATTAACCCATATCTAATAATCTGTGTAGCACCACGAAGTGGTGCCTTACCATTTAGTTTCTAGCATACGTCCATCTTGGGCTGGAGCTTCATCGTATCTGGCTGCAGAGGCAGGGCAATTGTCTGAGCCATCTACCTCACTTCCTTCTTCCTGTTCTGTCTACTCCACCCACCTATTTTCTAACCTATTAGGCCAAGCAGTTTTCTTTATTAATTAACCAATGAAATCAACAGATTGATAGAAGACCCGCCTCCATCATAGCACCAACTAGAGTAAAAACCTTTCTCTGCAATGAAGTAGAATTTCAAAACATAAAATGACCAGAGGCTTTTGTGTACCTTTATGTCCATATTAGATGGTCATATATTTGGCATGACCTCTTGCAACCTTTTTGTGAGTCCTAACAATCCATTCGTTTTCTGCTTTCCTGTGATGAGAACTGATTTTTTCCTGGAGTGGCTTCTGTGACAAGTGTCTCTAGGGGTCTCTCCCTGCCTGTGTGTAGCCAGCGACACACTGTGCTTTTCACAGAGACCCACCTCTCCTGAGGCACCCTTTCCATTTGGGCGCACGTGATCTTTCTGTCCTGTTAGCATCACTTGAGACAGCATCGGGTTATCTGGGAATGTAATCTTAGTTACGAGATGGCCCAGATCATATTAGCCTGAGGGTGTGCATGCCTGTGGGAAGTTGTCTCGAATGTTGTATGATGCAGGAGGACCTAGAGCACTGTGGGTAGCGCCATGGTGCTCTGGGCAGGTGATTCTGAACTGTGTAAGAAAGCTACCTAAGCGCGAGCCACAGCAAGCCAGCAAGCAGCGTTCCTCCATGTTTTCTGCTTCAAATTCTATTCATTTTGTTTTTGAGATGGGGGGGGGGTCTTTCTCCCATAGCTCTGGCTGCCCTAGAACTCACAGAGAGCCACCTGCCTCTGCCTCCTGAGTACTGGGATTAAAGGCGTGTGCCACTGCATCTGGCTCCGGCTTGAGTTTTTGCCCTGGCTTCCCTCAGTAATGAACTGTAACCTACAAGATGAAATAAAGCCTTTTCTCTCCAAAGTTACTTGGGTCAGACGTTCTATCACAGCAGCAGAAGGGAAACTAGACTAGGTTTTCATCTGGAAAGTGAAGATCCTTATGATGAAAGTCTCTGAGTGTAACAGTGCCACAGACTTACTTCGTCAGCTTCCTCTTCCTTAAGCCATTTTTACTCCTGAAAATTGAAAAAAAAAAAAGTCCATCAGAATAAAAAGTTGATTAATAGGATTCAACTTCAAAGGGCTTTAAACTTTTTCATTAAGCAATTTTTCATTTAATTTTTATTAACTATACTTCAGATTTGTTAAATTAGTCTTCCTTAGGTAAAGATAGCTATTTTAAGAAACTACTAGGTTGAAGCACATGCCTGCATTTCATATTTCCCGTTTGCTAAAAACCGCATTCTAGAGCTACAGTTGCGGACTCCTGGCCGTTACCTTTCTAGAAGGTTTTATTAGTAATGGAAACATCCATTTCCTGGTTTCCAGTGTCTGTAGACAAGAACGAAGAATGGGGGATAAAGAATAAAGCAAGGAAGCTGAAGGCTGGGTTCTTACTTATGGATTAAAGCAGCCTCACCGTCGTTTCTGAGGTGAGCTGCTGGACTGCTGCAGGTGTGTGGCTTGCACAACTCGATGTTCTTACACTCTTAACATATATGAAGAAATGGACCTGCCACATGGTTCTTTTTAATTCCTTAATAACCCATAAACCCAAACACAGGAAGTGTTAATGTACGGTTTGGTTAATTACGTTAACTTAGCATTACTTAGAGTCATTGTTTTCATGAAGCGGGTAAAGCAATCAAGCCCCGTCACCTCACATGAGGAGAGCAGCTACTTGAAGAACTTTGTCGTTTTTTTTATGATCTGTACAAGTGGCGTGTGATAGCCTAATTCAGCTTCTGAGCGAAATGATAGTAACCGTGGCTGTAATCAATTCCCCAGGCCCTTCAATATTCTAATGAAGGCGTGCATATCTTCAGAAATAAATGTCAGTAGAGAATGATCAGTCATGGGTACAAGTACCTTCGTGTACCAGATTATTTATTTGTACATTAAAACTTTGATTGTCTGGATAGCTCAGCTCCAGAAAGGCTTTAAAAGGATGAGGCAGTTCTTTCCCCGGGCGTCCATAGCTCTGGCAAATGGCCATTTCTCACGTGGTAATGGGGGATCCATGTTAACCCACCTGTTAGACACTGTGCCCTTCAGGGCTGAGCACTGACGGTGGACACCACAGTGGCTTGTTCACAAATGTTTATCATGTTGAGTTGAAACAAAATATTCTAAATTTGTATTACCCTTACAGTTTCACCTTGTAAGTTAATTATGCAAATTATCTATCTTGTAGTCTTTTCTATTACATGCAGTCTTATATATGGCGTGAAAGTCCAAGCAGGGCTATCTGGGGACCAGAGGAGGGCTGACAAGAAGGAAGGAAGGATGGTGGGCTGGATATAGAAGACAAGTATGCTCAACGCACATGAAATACTTGAGGAAAAGGTTTTTATGCAGGCCAGGAGCTGGCTCAACCAGAAGAGGGTCTTGCTGACAAGCCCAAGAACCCAAGTCCAGGCCCCGGAACTCAAGGAAGAAGGAGAGAATTGACTTCTGAAATCTGTCCAATGTGGTGTGAGCTTGCAATCGTTACACACAGGTACACACACACACACACACACACACACACACACACACACCACAATATACAATGAATGGATACCAGTAACGGAAAGATTGTGTACTATTCTCAAACTGTCTAAAGAATAGCAATAATCCTAGATTTGGCCTTGTAGGTCCTGCGAAGTGAGGCTTATAGAGCAAGCAGTCAGGTCAGGGTTATAGGGAAGCACCCTTAGTGGTCCATGGTGTTTCTGGGTTTGAATAGCTTTTATTTCCTCCAACTTCCAAGTGAAGACTCACTACCCCCTCCCACCCCCATTGCTTCACTCCTGTTTCTTCCCTTCTCCCCTGGTCTCATCTTCTTTATCTTTTATTCTTAGACTTTAGAAGAGGTACAACTCTCCCCCATCCATTTAAAAAGCACTGATGTTGGATGTAGCTGTGTCACCTAGGATGCTGGAACCTAAAGAAAGCTCCATGGGCCTTTCTTTGGTTCAGTTCTCCTGGTAGTAAGTTAATTTCAGGAATGCAACCCAGCCAATCACGTCAGCATTTGGGAAAGCAGAATGCCAGGGCAGGTGGCTGACAGCTCTGCTGGGATCAGGAGACTGAGAGCGAAGAAAACTCCTTTCCTATCCAAACAGACTGCAAAAGGAATCTGAGACAAAGGGGTGTGTGCGAAGAGAGGTCTTGAATACATCCATGCAGAAATAATGAGCTGCTGTGCTTGGTGGCTCAGGAGAAGCCAGGCACAGACTTTTTCATTCTAATCCCATCTGTTACCGAGTGAACGTTCAGTGTGATGTAAAATTCCGCGGCGTATTTTGTATGGTGTGCTGTGGCCATGAGGGTATGTCTGTATGATTTGTGGCCGCGTTCAATGTTCTATTTAGATTCTGCTGAGTCTGGAGTGTCCCTGTATCTGAAGGCTGTGGAATATGCCAAGACTGACCGATGACAGGCCATGGCCACACGGAGAGCATCTTTCATACACACACACACACACACACACACACACACACAGAGAGAGAGAGAGAGAGAGAGAGAGAGAGAGAGAGACAGAGAGAGAGAGAGACAGAGAGACAGAGAGAGAGACAGAGAGACAGAGAGAATGAGAGAATCATACACATTTTATTTTTCCATTTTTTGTTTATGTAAGACAAAGTTCAAATCCCCAGTGACACAGAGAAATTAAAGTGGATTCTTCCTAAATTCTTTAGGGCCACAACAGGCCCTAAATCCAACCACACTGCAGTCCATTCCTCAAAAGAATCCAAGGTAATAGCAGAGACATGGAATGTGCAGTGATTAAAATAAAGTATAAAGCCCAGAGGTCCCCGGGTTCCTAAGTGCAGCTGCTTCACACGCTAAAGGAAAGCCACCCAGGCCTTTAGGTTTACAGCCGTCTCCAAACACAGCACGCAATGACCAATGAATGACCTTGTATACATCTGAATGCTGTCACTAAAAGTCGCCCTGTCCTTAAAATGCGACTGTTATTAGGAGTTAGAGCAGACACATGCATGTTTGTGTATGGTATGCAGGTGGTTATGGTAGAGAAAAGAAACAGCAGTGAATTCAGTTCAGAGTAGGGGCTGCTTTTAAGAAAGAGTAACGCTCCAGGGCCACCGAAATCAGGAATCCTCACGGAAACCAACTGACCAGGCACTAGCGCCAGACACCCACCACCTGGTGATAGAATTCTCATCAGACAGTGAGAAGTGTCTGATGGGATCTCTCGATTTCCACTCCAGGTTCCAGAGGCATCTGAGAGTGTTAGCAAATCAACAGAAGCCCATCTCTTGGAGAAATCCGCCACTTCCCGGAGGGAGCTGGCTAATGCTTTGGGAGTGTGTGGGAGCCTAGCGCTGCTGTTTGGGGCTGTTGACAGGGTAGATGGCATCTGATGACAAATGCATTCGAGGGAGGCTTAGCAAATGCAAGCTTAGGGAGTGACCTGCTGATCAAGCTGTCGGGAATGCGAGCTGTTCTTTTCTGATTGGGATGTGTGCATGTGTGAAAGTTATAGAACCTGACAACAGAGACTAATCTCTTCCTTGAAGGTCTCTTCTCCCCTCCAGGCAACCATTTACAGCCTCAGGATGTTTTCTAAACACAGTGGGGGATTTTGCTCCCCTTACCAGGGATTCACACAATTTGGTCAATACTGTTGGTAAGGGGCCTTGAAGGGGTTGGTGATCTGTTCATCCACGAGTCGTTAAGAAAGATGCACAAGGCACGCAGTGTAGAAAATGGGAAGATCTCGGGCTGAGCTGGGATAGGGATATAGCACTGGATGGACAAAGCTTTCTGTGGTGGATGCTCTAGTCACTGCCTGCATCCTAAGCAGGGGTGGAATTCCCGAGGATGGTGAGAGGATGTTCAACTGAAAGGTAATGCCAGTTTTGAAGGGGAAGGTGGAAGCAACATGTACTGCTCATACTATCTGACACTCAGCACAGCACACACTGAGCTGATGACGGTGAAGTCTGAACTTAAGAAGCAGCAACAGCCCAGGGAACGGTAGTGAATGCTGCTACAGTGAGATACGATTGAACGTGTTTTAAAGCGCTTCCCTCTAGTGTGCTTTTTTTAATGTGCAGATTCTGTAGTAATGATGCATATGGAGGAAGTCTTTCTCAATGTTTCTCCCTCTATGCCTTGATGTCATAAATTACATCACCTGCATTCTTTTTGCCCTCAGAGGACTAGAAGAATATTTGGCCAATAGCTTCAATGTATTCAATGTATGAATGGTTGTTCGGATTCCCACATCCTTCTCTCACCCTCCCCTCCCCTTCTCTATCTCTCTGTCTGTCTATGACTCTCTGTTTCTCTGTCTCTCTGTCTCTCTGTCTGTCTGTCTCTCTCTCTCTCTCTCTCTCTCTCTCTCTCTCTCTCTCTCTCTCTCTCACACACACACACACACACACACACACACACAGAGCCACTATTCTACTCCATGAGATATTTTTATTGCTTCCTTCCAAGCCTGCTTCACATTGCCCACATTTCAGGTATTTCATAATTGTTTACTATCTAAACAACCATGTGTTAGCTTAAGGGCAATGACTGTGTGTGCATGTGTGTGTGTGTGTATACGTACGTGTGTATGTATGAGTGTGTTGTTGGGAATTTTGTCATTTTCCTGGAAGACTGATCTATTCCTCTGGATCATTTGGTCTAAGGAGTCAAGTTTATTATCATAATTATTACCATTATTATTATAGCATAAGCAAAAGCTAAGAAGAATATGTTTCAAGGCTTCATTGTCCATGTGGTTTAGACACTAATGCAACAGTAGACCAGAAGAAGGGATCTTCTTTTCTGTTCAGAGGAGAGAGGAGACTTTCTGGGCTCTGAACCTGTGTTTATTATATGATGGCTCATAATATCAAAAGAGTCACTCTTTTGGGGGCACTATTTTCTTTTCTTTTGTTGAAGGTTTTAGTTTGAAATTGTGTGTATAAATGTGCATGATTGGGTTGTGTACATGAATGCGAGTGTCCGAGAAGGCTACTGGATCTCCTGAAGTTGGAGTTACAGGTGCTTGTGAGCTGCCCACTGTGGTTTCTAGGAACTGAACTTAGGTCCTCTGCAAGTACTTAGCTGCTTAACTGGGAGCCCAGAATTCTGTTTTCCTGTCCCTAAAAGGACTATCACACGTTACAGATTGTGGGGTATTAGATAAGATAATTGCATAGAAGGGCTTAGCTGAGCTAAGTTAGATATTCAGTAGTTAGAGAGTTGAGGTTGTTATGAAAGCAAAGAGGTCTCCAGATTCAGAGACTCCTTCCCCTACCTTCCTACATTTACCTTCTTGAAAATAAAGAATTTTCTCATGTGTGGAGATGGGAAGAAAAATGGGATTCAAAGATGGGAAGCCAATGGACAACTCCAAGAAGGCACAAATGACAAATAACACAGGACAGGAAAGCCTTCAAGAGAAGCTCAGGAAATCTAACTGGGATGACACTGTAGGCATCTGGGTACCATTCACTGTCTTGATAACTTCCCAGATGCTCATCGTCCTGAGTACTGAGAATCACATGAAATAACTGGCAAGAAAAACAAATCCCTTAATCCCATTTTGTTTACTTTCTACATGTTAACTTGTAAAGACTCGGTGTTGGGTAAATAGTAAAAGTGAAATCACTTACCAAGGGTTAATATAAAATGCCAAAAGATAATCAGTCCAAAGACATGAAGGCAGCAGGGTTAAGAAAGCAAACACACTCCTACGCCTGCGAGCATTAATAAACAACAGATGCAAAGATGAAAACGTGGTCAGGGTTAGTAATTCAGCTGTGAACAGATATCAATAAGTCACTGCCAGGGTCAACTCATACCCCAGCTAAACATCGTTCTCCTCTGTGGGCTTCTGATGGGGAGCTTCAAGGCTACGCTAGTGACCCAATCAGCTTCTATTCACACAAGTCCTCATCGTAATCAGCGACACCGTCTTTCCACCCATTTGGCCTCAGTTCATCTGCTCTTAGATTTCATTTTCCATCTGGTTCACCGAGGCACATTAGTCGGCTGGTGAGTTATTCTCAGCTCTCACCCCTTCCAATTTAACCTGATTTAAGAAGCCAGGTAGCAGAGCGGTAGCTTGTCTGAGTGAATATAGATGGTCAGGTCACTTAAGTGCCGTCCTGGGAGGACCAGGGTTGTGTACCACATCCTTATCAAGTTGACCCGCTTCGTGTTACTTTCAGTAGTGTTTTGAATTTAAACCCGAATCCGGTTTCTAAAGCTACTCCTTAAAGCACAAACTCAATATGCTATATGGGTATCAGCCACTCAATATCAGCACCTCATCCACAGCCTGGGGGTTTTTCATTGGTTCTCATCAGAATGGAAGAAAAACATTAAGTGATTGGATTTTAATTCCAATTGAGGTGAAATGTCTGATTGGAATCTGGTTGTAAGTCTTCAGACAGCACTCAAAGACAGACCATCCAATCACGTGAATGGGAAAATACTGGTCCCACCTACATTAGCGTGAAAGCAAGGAGAGAGCTGTCATCTTGTCACTTCAGTTAGAGCGAACCCCCACTGACACAGCTAGTCTCACTCCCTCACAATATGCTCCTGCTGGTAAAACCAACTTTGCTACGAGTTGCAGGAGGGAATTCTTTGCTTTGCTTTTAGTTTCCCCAGGCTGGCCTATAAATCTTAAAAATTGCGAATGGTCAGGAAGTTCATTAATGCATAGCTTCCATGGGTCGTGGGTACATTTAGGACAGTTTCTACATGGGCCTCATGCCAGAGCTTTGAGGACCTGGTCTTTTAAAGGGAAGAGCAGGAGTTGGTGAAACTCTTAATCTTGAGAAGAGTCCTAGCATATTTGAACAAATCTGCTCATGTTTCTGAAATTGTCAGCATCAAGGGCTTAGAAATTCTCTTTCTTCATAACTGGGTTGATCATATTTTAATAGAAAAACTCTATTAATGTTAAATTTTAAAATGACCTGAAGTGCAGTTATATCAAACAGAATCCCATTTCGCCCCTGCCTTCAACTAGCATGGTCATCATCGCCACTCAGAGAGGAAGGTTTTGTGTTTTAGATAAGGTTTTTTACCCTATTGATTCTATAGGGTGAAATTTCTGTTCTCTCAGATCTGTTTATTTAATATTAGCCACTTTGGGGAAAATGGGTTCATTTAAACACTTCTATGGTAGCCCTTGTTACAGGAGAAATTTTTACTTAATTGGTGATTCTCTTGGATATTTTAAACTTAATACTTAGCTGGACAGTATTGCTATTGATTACACACATAGTTCAGTATAATGACAACCAAATTTATCCCTCGACATTGTTCTAATTCCCTAAACACCTCTTCCCTCTGGGAACTACGTCCCAAACTGTAAATGACAAAGGGCTCATACAATTTTTAAGTTTGTCTATGTCTTTGGTAGAAGAGGCGAGGGCTTTGGGTTACACAACTTTACTTAATTTTTGAATGGAAGTGTTGGCTCCGGTTGCCAGGTACTCAGCCATGTTGCTTTATTTAAGTCTCCCCTAAGGGCCTCTTACTGCCATAGTGGCTCTTGTGATGGAGCCTCTGCTCAGCACAGTTTTGGGCCCCTTGCTTGACTTTATGGCCTCTTTTCCCACTACTTAAGAATTGTATTCAGCTTGTAGAAACCATTTTTGCCCATGATAATCTAGTCATGGATTACCCACCGAAATAAAGGAGGACAGCCATACACACACACAAAAGTCATCTGTGCCTTAAAGACAATAGAATCAGTCAACATGTCCCAGAATAACACTCACCAGCTGTAGGGAAGTTTCCCTTCCCTCTCCAAGGATGCGAAATTGACAAATGTTCCAGCTCCGCACTCCCTGTTTGAAAGAGACAAAAACCAAGGTTACTGCTTGGTGGAGCTCTTTACCTGACAGGTCAAGAGAGCCTTTATCCAGCTCATCATGCCAGCATTAAAAAAAAAGGATAATGCATGTTTTATATGATTCTCTTTCATATACAATATCAAAAAACAAAGGAAGATAAAACACAAAGAAACAGCCCCTTGAAATGCAGCAAATCAAACTCTTGAGTCAAAACAGAGTCTTTCACAATCTTTGCCAAAAGGTGTTCATGACCCTGGAATACACCTGCATGTCCATTGCTGCCCCTCTGCATTGATCTTAGGCATGGCTGTTTATTTCATGATTCCTTGGAATTGTATATTATACCATGCTACTGCCATGTTGTTTACTAAATGCAGATTAAAGTCACCCTACCCCTTCCCAGGATGTGAAGTTTGGTGGCTTTCTGAGCCACCAATTTTTAGTTTTTCTTTTCCTCCATTGGCAAGAACTCATCTGTCTCTTTCTGTCATCTTCTTTTCTTGAAATCTCTGTCTGTATCTGCCTCTATCTCTTTTTGTGTGTGCTTCTCTCTCTCTCTCTCTCTCTCTCTCTCTCTCTCTCTCTCTCTGTTTTTGTTTGTGTGTGTGGGGATCTGTCTGTCTGTTTGTCTATCTTTTTCTGGTTCTCTTTTGGGTGTGGTGTGTGTGTGTGTGTGTGATATGCATGTGTGCATACAGGGTACAGGTGCCTGTTCACATGTATATTTAGGTCAGAAGACAACTTAGAGAGCCCCATTCTATCACTTTCTGCCTCACTCCCTTGAGCTCATTTAAAGCTGTAATGTATAATTAAGAAATATATGTTAATAGACAATCATCTATAATAGTCAAGCTTGTAGTAATGTTAGATTTTCTAGATGTACAGAGATGTATTTCAAATGGATAGGGATTCTTCAAATCTTCCAAAGACTACAGAATATGGCATTTAAAATGTTTTAAGAGCTTAGGACTTTTCATGACAATGAGACATATCTGCTCCTGGCAGCACCATTTGCTTCAAGAGGAAGATGGGCATCGAAGAGGCTCTTTATAAAGTTTGTTAGCCATTTGGGCAAGAAACTGCTCTTGCCTGGACTGCTTGATGGTATGCTGTGTGAACTGGACATGCAAGACCAATAGAGAAATGATTGTGAAACTTGCCTAAAGGTGAGATTGTCCTTCGGGGTTCCTGCTTCATGAAAGAGTCTGCCAGACATTCTGCAGGACACAGAAGAAAGTGACTGACAATCTGCCAATATAGGTGGAAATGTCTTTAAAATTTCTGCTTTATGGGGAAGTCTGCCAGATGCTATTGGTCTGTAGGCTGAAGATGGATGCCCCCATGTTGCAGAAGAACTTTGGGTGACTGTCCAGGCAGTGAGATGTTTCTGTCAATACTAGAGTTTTGGAGGTTGCTTACAATGAACTTATTGTTTATTTAGGGAATATTATATCCTTCTGGAGTCTTTGATGGAGTTGAAGAATAGTTATTATAGTTTTCTTTAGTTATTATAAAAGATAAAGTAGATATAAATATTGTAACTGTAATTCTTGCTTGATAACTGTTTTGTTGTATGTATTTTACTATGCTAAAGTTGAAACCTTCCTTTTTATTTAAGTAGAAAAGAGGAGGTGATGTGGAATTCCCCCCTGTATAATGTGATTACCATTAATGAATAAAGAAACTGCTTTGGACCTATAGCAGGGCAGAACTTAGCTAGGTGGCACCAAACCAGCTCATGTTCCCTCTCTCTTCATTGCCTCAATATAGCCTGTTTTCTGCATAAAATCAAAATGAATGTATCAAAACTCATCAGCACTCATTAACCTGCTCCAGACTCTGCAGTGACTGTTCACATCACCCTGAGTGAAAGCTGATAGTACCACAAGGGCTTCTGAAACCCTCTGTGGTCGGGCATTACCTGCCACTCTTCCCTGCACCTCCTCTGCTTTAACTGTCCTGGAGTCTCAGCTAGTCTTTGAATACATTAGCCATGACATTAGGTGTTTGCACTAGGTGTTCTTTACACTGGACACTTTCCACAGATAATATACGGCTTTCTTCCTCATGGCTCCCAAGCCTTTGTTTTACATGGTTGCTCTTCATCAACCTTTCAGGGTTTCTTTCTATATCCTGGCACTGCCGAGCTCCACTCTTTCTTATGACCCTCTAGCACACTATGCAGCTGTAGCTTTGTCTTCACTGTGTGTTATCTGTGTTCCCCATTGCAAGGGAAACTCCATCAAGTGTTGCCAAGGTCAGGTACAGCAGACACTCAGTACTTGGGTAGTTGTTAACTTAACAAGTATCCATTAGAATGTGCTAAGCCAGTGAATAAAGTTTTGGTGACCTGCACAAGCTCACACAGTTTGTAAGTCTAGACTTTACTTGAGGAGTGCGATGTTATAGGTTTTCCTTGGAGCACTACTATGTAAAAGTCATGCCCCCACCATCCTAAGAGTTATTCCAATACCAAACTCCATAAGCTGGTGGCCATATTAACAAGTGACCATTGTTGTCTATCATGACATTCCATTCTTATCCTTGTAATTAGCTTGAGTCAGTTTACTTAAAATGATATTTTCCTATACATGTTGCTAGCTGGGTTGTAAACTGCTGTTGGACTTGATGATTGTTTGTTTTCTTCCTTCCTTCCTTCCTTCCTTCCTTTCTTCCTTCCTTTCTTTTTCTTTCTTTCTCTTTCTTTCTTTCTTTCTTTCTTTCTTTCTTTCCTTCCTTCCTTCCTTCCTTCCTCCCTCCCTCCCTTACTCACTTCTTTCTTTCTTTCTTTCTTTCTTTCTTTCTTTCTTTCTTTCTTTCTTTCTTTCTTTATTTCTTTCTCTCTCTTTCTCTCTCTCTTTCTTTCTTTCAACAGTGTCTCACTATGTATTCCTGATTGGCCTGGAACTCATTATGTAGACAAAACTGATCTCAAATTCACAGAGATTAGCCTGCCTCCATCTACAGAGATCTGGGATTAAAGGTATGTTACTATCCCTGATTTATTTTTAATATACCGTATAAGCCACTAATTAAGTCATGATGAGAAAGAGCAAACTGTAAAAGATATTGGTTTGTTACTCAGCTGCCCAGCAGTGTACCACTGTATATTTGAGCCAAATTTCTCAAATGCGGTTGTTACCAAATGAGCAGCAATGTCTTCAGAGAACTGATAGGAAATTCTAGAAATGTGAAGAAAGTAGTGGGGGATGTGTCTAAAGAAGAGTTCTCGATGTTTATCCTAGTGGTAGAGTGCTTGCCTAGAATCCACAAGGCCCTAGAGTCTTTCTAGAACTCACGTGCGCGCGCGCACACACACACAGAGAGAGAGAGAGGAGGGGGAGGGAGGGGGGGAGGAACATCTGCATTTTTCTTACCTAGCCATCTGCAGGTGCTTCTTTCTAAGAATGATAAGGGTCACTAACAGCAGTCCAATTAAGAGTGTACTGAGGATGGCCAGCACTGAGATCACCACCACGTTAGGGTTCATCTCTGTAACTAGAGAGAAAAGCCACATGTTGCTATAGGTCCTAGGACACAGAGACTGACAAGAGTCATTCATAGAATTCCATCTATCCTTAGGAAGGTTGAGTTTATAATGAAGATGATAATGGCAACAACCAGGTTTGTCTAAGGCAGCCATTGCCTTGCCTTCTGGTAGAGCGCTGGAGGCTGGCAGACAGTCCTTAGGTATGAGGAGGAACCGAGTCTGTTTCTCAGGCCTCCAGCACGCAGAATGCTCTTAGAAAGAAAAGCTGCAAGTGTGAAAAGAATCCATGCTATGGCTTGCAACAATTTGAAAATTAAAAATCATTACCATGCATTACCACTGCTTAACATTCTCAAAAGCTTCGAAGGTGGCAGGTTCTTATTTTATGCCCATGACTTTAGAGTCGGGAAGCACCGCTGTACAGTTTTCTCTCCGCTAACAATGCATAGGAGCAAGGCATTAGCGAGCTGCCATCTGTGGTGGCATTTTACATGCTACCAGAAGCAGGCATCCTGACGATCTGTAGCCATATGCTCCGAGGTTTCCCATCTGCACAGACGCAGAGATTAAATCTATTAATAAGTTGGAGAGTCCTTAGGAGTGGGGTTGCTCTCATGTGCTTTCTCTGATGAATGGCCTGCTCACCACAGCATGCCAGAGGCAATCTTCACCATGAGCCAGGGAAGATACATGTCCTCCATCATAGGTTAGAAAGCAACAGAACTGATGGACATGGTGGTACATCCTGTATCCAAGGACTTGGGAGGCTGAGGAAGGAGGGTGAGAGGTTTGCGGGCAGTTTAGACTACTTGGTGAGTTTGAGGCCAGCCTGACTTAGATGATAACCATTTCAAATACCTACAGAACCAGTCCTCAATGCCTTGAGTACTTGCTACATGCTACCTCTGCTCGGGTTCTTGGCTGAGTTCAGAGAAGAGATAAGAGCAGGCTAGTCAGCTCTATTTGAGAAGCAACTTCATTTATTTCCCTTCTTCCTTTTCACTAGTAAGTAAACTGGACAAGAATTTCATCTGTTGCTCTAGGTTTCCAGGGAAAGGATAAGAATTAATAGACATTAAAGTATTTTTTTGAAGAGTCACAGAAGTCAGGCATGGTGACATATGACTGTAATTTCAACTTTTGAAGGAAGGGCTGAGGCAGAAGGATTCCTATGAGTTCCAGGCCACGCAGGACTATATAGTGAGAGCATGTAACAACTCTGCTCTTCAAAAACCAAGCAAACACACAAACAAAACCTGCAAAATCCGGGGAGAAAAAGTGTTGTGAGATGTGAGGAGAAACACCATTAAACACACCGCCCATGCCTACTTTCTTCTCTTCTTCTAACACATTAAATGTTAATAGCAAAGACTTCAAAATGAAACGAAGCAAAGGCCCATGTTACCCATCCCTGTACTCAGTAGCTAAGTGCATGGCTAGTGTGACGGACACAAAAGCAGACACATTAAAGGGATGGTGTGCTCTTGTGCACAGCTGTCTTCATAGGGTCTTCACAGATGGTCTGTAGTTCCTTCCATTAACAGTGTACATAATCCAATGCAGGAAAAGAACGAGGAGGCCAGCATTGTTCCAGACCTTGCATTAGTTACTAATTTTCCCATTAGTACGGCTGAACTAGCAGCAGTTTTGCTCTGACTTTTGGTAGGAATTGTAACTACTCCTTAACCATGGCCAGCCAAGGACCAGTGGAGACAGAGTGAACTGACCAGAAGTATGTGTACCACTCTTGTGGACTCCAAGGATGGTGGCCTTGGTGATCCCACCAGCCTTTTTACAGAGTACACCAGGGCTTTCTGTATTTTCTCTTCTAACTTTCAAAATAACCTAGAATGGAGCTGGAAAGATGGTTCAACAGTTAGAAGCACTGATTGCTTTTGCAGAGAACATGGATTTGGTTCTCAGCACCCACATGTTGGCACACAACCACCTCTATCTCAAGTTCCAGAGGATCTGATATCCTCTTTAGACCTTTACAGGAACCAGGAATGTACATGGTACACAGAAATCCATGCAGGGAAAACAATCATACTCATTAACATAAAACAGAAAGAACTCAAATAACCAAAATCTAAAATTCATATACTGTTATTCTATATTTACATATTTAAAAATATTTCAGGGTAATCTTTTCCTAAGTCACCTGTTCTTTGGGATTGGAGTCAAGGGCTCCCTGAACACATATCTTGGGGTGTTGTTTTTAGTAGAAGACCGTTTCCATCAAAAAGCAGACTATGTATATTTAAAAGGAAACATTAAAGAAAATATAGAAACTTTCAAAGACCAGATTGCCTTAATCTGCACAATTACCCATTGTAGAGACAGCTATGAACGTGGGGACGCTGGGACTGTTGTGGCTGAAGCTGGTGATGCTGCAGTTGTAGGCAGTGGCTGGAAGCAGGCTCGAGATGGTCACGACGTGGGAGGAAACAGCTATGGGTTCCTGGAGATACAGAAAATAAAATTCATTTCATGTCATCCTCGTTCACTTTGTCTTTAAAACTATTTTTCATATCAAGGAGGTTGTATGGAGGGTGGAAGCAACTAAAAGATGGAAAAGGTTAACAGTGAAAAATCTTTCCTTCTTTCTCTCTTCTCTTCTATACCACTGTGTCCCGTGGAAGCAGCCAACATTACTGGATGTTTTCCTCCTTGTACACATTTGATGGAGGTATGGACGGAGAGGTCATATTGACAGTTGTGAATGACTTACACATTACTCTGTTTAGCTTTACCTGAATCAGCAGTATCTTCTTGTTAACAGAGACTTTTTTTTTGTTTGTTTCACGGCCAATCAGACCCAAATAATCACACAGACACTATATTAGTTATAACACTGGTCAATGGCTCAAACATATTCCTGGCTGACTCTTATATCTTAAATTAACTTATTTCTATTAATCTGTGTATCACCACGAGGCTGTGGCCTACTGGAAAGATTCTGGTGGGGGTCTTTCTCCTTTGGCAGCTACATGGCGTCTCCCTAACCCCACCTACTCTCTCTGTGTGTCTCTTTTTGGAGTTCCTGCCTAGCTTTACTCTGCTAAGCTACTACTGGCCCAAACAGCTTTATTCATGAACCAATAAAAGCAACACATATACAGAAGGACATCCCACATCATGTTTTGGCATTCTTACTTTAAGTTTGTATCAATCTGTTTAATCCTTTTTTAAATTCATGCCTGCACAGACTAGAAGATGGTACCGTATCACCCAGACCTGGAGTTGCTGACAGGTGTGAGAGACCATGTAGGTGCTGGGAAACAAACCTCAGTTCTCTGCAAGAGCAGCAAGTATTCCTAATCCCAAAACCATCTCTCCAGCTCCCGTGTTACTATTCTTTAAGGAGTGCACACAGGTCCATTTGAAGTTTATACTTGACCTCACCAGCCATCTACCGATGAAAGTTCAAGTGGTTTGTTGATTTCTTTGTATGCTATTGAAAACAATGCTAAGTAAACAGTATCTTGCAAATATATGTATAGTATTTATGTACGTGTGATGGTTAATATTGATCACCAACTTGACAGAACCTGCAATCACTTATGAGATGAGGGATTGTTTAGATTAGGTCATCTCTGCACATGTCCCTGAGAGATTATTGTGGTTAGGCTAATTGACCTAAGAAGATCCATACCAAAGAAGGGTGGCACCAGTCTCTGAGCCTTGATCTTGGACTGCAGTTAGAGGAGACAGCTGTCTGAACAAAGACACCACGATTCTCTATTTCCAGATTGCTGACACAACGTGACCATCTGTCTCCAGCTTCTGCTGACAGGACTTCCCCACCGCGAAGGACTATACCCCAAAACTATGAGTTAGAAGAGATGCCTTCTCCTGCAAGTTGCTTTTGCTTGGGTACTTTTGTCACTACTACAGGAAAAGCTAAAATGCATATATGGTGTACGTCTACGTACACACACAACATGCTGCATGGAAAGGCACATACACATATGTAATTATACAGTCCCAGCAGTTACTATGTGGTCACAAACCATGCCTTTGTAATACCGAAAACTATTAACAATCAACCCCTCACAGGTCAGCTTACCTGCTCACTACTGTTGTGTGGAGAGGGCTGTTTCCCTGCATTCCTTCTAATGTGGCATATTTGTCTGTAGGCTTTCCCAATGAAAATTCTGTCTAGTAGTTTTATTTCGCAATTCTTATCGCGAAGGAAGTTATCAATCTTCCATATGTTGAAGGTCCCTTTGTTCTTTGTTTCCTGCAAGTTTGCTTAGGAGTGTTGCTTATTATCTATTATTCATTTATTCTTTTACTTGTAGCAGTTCTCTATATAGTAAGAGCCCCAACCTGCTTGCCCACATTCTTTTTTTGTCACACCCATCCAAAGCATAGTGACAGAAGATGCTCAGAAGCAAAATCGTCTCATTTTTAAGAAGAATAAATTGCTAACTTGGTGGGTCCATGGCGAGGCAGTGACACAGAAACCGCACACTGTAAACAATGTGTCAGCATGCCCCGCTTTTCCCCAAACCCTCCAGACTAACAAGACAGCAGCCAACAGCACTGCCTTCCCGTCCCACCATCACCTGTCCAGAAAAGAATTACAGCCAGGAGGGAAAGACATGCTGGCAGTACTAAACTCCTGCTGGTAGTTGACCAGTCATTGTGTGTCTAACGGAAGACATCACTACAGCTACAGAGAAGAAAATGCATCCATGGCAGAAGACTTATTTTCCAAAAAGGTTCTTAGCACAGAGACAGGACTCAGCACAGATCAAAAGAGATAAATTTACGGATGCACCTATCAAAGGGGCCGAGGGATCCAAGCACTTTATCTCCGCAATCAGTGCAAAAGGTTTGCTTGCCCAGACATCCTCCTATTCTTCCTTCTCATGCACAAGGTCTTTATTTATCAAAAGAGCATCAATTATTCATGCTAAAAGAATTACTCGACCCCCTGCCTTGCGTGACTCCCTGTCTTTTTCCTCCCCCACCTCCGGCTGCAAAGTTTTTTCTTCTCTCCCCCAACCTTTCCTTCTCTTTTCTTTTTGTGAGTTAGTAACTCTCAGAGCTGAGTGTCCACTTCTCCTACCCTTCATCACAACCTGGAGAACCATAAAGTAGTTTATCACTTCTGCTCTATATGATCCCAAAGCTTTAACAATAAGCATGTTTCAGTGTTTTGTCTTTTAAATTATTTTGACAATATGACTCTTTGCTGGGGAACTTATATTTTACTTATTTCTCTATTTGCACAATACCTGAACTGATATCTTTTATTTGTAGTGTTTTTTTAAATTTAAAATAAACAAAAAATAAATCAATTTACAAGTAATTAAAAGAAAAAAATTGAAGGCGACTGTTGATTCTACTATTTGTGTTCTCTAGAATACCTTTCAAAAACTGGGCAACTGGTTCCTAACTGTTAAAACATAATTTCAATGTCATGGTCCTCATGAATATAGTCCATAAATACTGTTAACTTTTATCTTTACAGCCCAAAGGAACAAGCAGACAGTTTTCACTTCTTGTACTTTCATGAAACAGAAAGTCTTTAGTTTGTTTCATTATCCTTAACCAAAAGAAACCCAGAAGGAAAGTCGAGGCAATCAGTACCTGGAGTTTGACATCATGGCTAGAGCCGAGCTGTTGACAGAGGACTTCAAAGAAATCAGCAACACCCTCTTCCACCCACAGAAGAGTCACCGACGTCTGTGTTTTGTTCACTGCAAAGAGTGATTTCGGAGGGGCTGGTTCTGAGGAAAGAGCAAAATATTTAAAAACAGAATTACACACACACACACACACACACACACACACACACACACACACACACATTATCCTCGTTTAGTAGTAAATGGGTGGGAGGTCCAGAGAACTCACAGGCAGGGATAGAAAAGCCTGTGTTTTACTGCCTTTGAGAAATATGCCCGTCCACAAAGCCTGCCATCGACAACCAAAGGCAGGATGTTCTGTGTTCTTCCCCACTTGTCTTTCCAACTTCTCCTTTTGGACACTTCTGTTTTCTTCTTCAGCTTTATAACCAGAGTCTATTAATAGTTTCTGTGTCATCCATCCTGGAGTTAGCATTGTCCTGACAACACATAGCTTCTTGGATGAGACACAGAAACAAACAAAGATGAAGAAGAAGACAGGAAAGATGGGGAGGGGGCTCTTGTTCCTAATGAGGTGATGACTGGGAATTAGCCTTCCCAAGTCTTCCTTTCTTTGGACGTTTCTCTTGGGAAAAAAAGATCAGATTCTTGAAACTTTAGCGAAATTTAAGAGAGATAAAACTGAAAAGATAACATGATTTTTTTCTTTTGTAAAAGGATGATGGAAAGGAACCAGATGCTTAATAACATGTTAAAGGTAAGACTTTTATCATAGACTTTTTATCATGATCAATAAATTAATTCATTAGTCAAGGGCCCCGCACTGTGCTATCTGGGCCACTTTCTGTTCCTTTTATAGTAATTGAAACACAGGCTTGGTTGAGAAGGTCCTCTGTTCTGGTAAGTTTTCTACACTCCTATCTTCCACTTCTGGATTTTTTCTTCTCTTCCCATATCACTGTATTATGGATGCTGTGTGGTGATGCTGAGTTGTGGGTGCTGTGTGGTGATGTTGTGTTGTGGGTGCTGTGTGGTGATGCCATGTGGTGATGCCGTGTGGTGGATGCTGTATTATTGGTGCTGTGTGGTGATGCCATGTGATGATGCTGTGGTCTGTCTTTCTAGACCCACCAGTAGTATATAAACTGCTGAGTTGCACTCCTGGTCAGGAGCTAGGTCCTTGTAATCTGCTGGCAGTTACCTTTGACATTGCTTGCCTGGACATACAATATCTTCCCCCTCTAGGTTGAGCTGTCAATGTGCTGCCCTGTCTGCACTTCCCTTTCAGATAGCCAGATCTCTGCTGCAGGTCTCCCATTGTTGTTAGTTTGATTTCTTCCTACTTTATGTCCCAATTCCTGAATCTGGCCCTAGTCCTGGATTTTCCCAGAGCTTGAATGTCCAGGAAAACTGTTGACCCTTGCAGATCTTTCTTTGTAGAGCTGGTAAAGAAACAAGTATTTAAAACTAGAAATCCTTTCAGGTGGCTTGAACGTGAGTCATTTTCCAATGAGAAAGTGACAATTTTGGGTGAGTGGGCTAAAGGAGAGAAGAGATGAGTCAGCTTTGGACAGTGAAAACCACAGAATGTCAGGGTCTCCTTTTCCTTGGCAAGCGTCACCCACTCCTCCAGACAGAATTCAGTCTCACTTCTCTTCTGAAGAAAAGGGACAGATGAAGCCTCAAGTGTCAGAGGTCAACATCTCTGCTCACATCCGTCACTGCTGATGGGACTTCGAGATACATTTAAGACCTCCAGTGATTTGTGCAGCTTAAAATCAGGCCCTTGGGAGCAAATGCACGTGGTTGTGGTGTACTGGATAAAGCTAGGCTTCTTTCTTTTCTAAAAACATGTACTACAAAGTCACTCATAACAGCATGCACCAGCGATCCTAGCAGTGGTGGTGTAGAAGCAGAAAGACCCGGCGTTCAAGCCAACTGCAGTAATGCAGTGAATTCAAGGCCAGTCTTAGTTATATGAAAATGTGTCTTAAAAACCAACCTAACAAAACACAGACAGATAAAAGAAAGTAGCTAAGTTTGGTAAATTGCTTGCCACTCAAGCACCAGGACCTGGGTTCAGATGCCCAGCATCCACATGCAAAGTCAGGCATGGTAGCCTGCGACTTCAGCATTGAGGAGACAAATACAGGCACATCCCTGGAACTATCTGGAATCAGCAAGCTCTTAGGTGAATGATGACACCTTGTCTTAAAAAGAAATATAGAGAGTGATTGGAAAGTGTCAGTTGGCTTCTGACCTTTGTACACCCCCCAACACATGCTCATACACACATATGTGCACATCCATATGAATGGTGTGGGAGGTCTTTCTGTCTATGTGTTGCTTTTATTGGTTAATGAATAAAGAACTTCTTTGAGCCTACGGCAAGGGCAGAACAGAACTAGGAAAGTAAAGCTAGGCTGTATGCTGGGAGAAAGGGCAAAGTCAGAGAGAAGCCATGGAACTGCTGAAGACAAATGCTTGGAACATTAGTAGGTAAGCCACAGCCATGTGGTGATACACAGATTAATAAACATGGGTTAAATTAATATGTAAGAGTGTAAGAGTTAGTCAATAAGAAGCCAGAGCTACTAGGCTAAGCTGTGATTTAGTTAATACAGTTTTTGTGTGTGATTATCTCAGGTCTAAGCAAGCCAGGCAGTTGGGAACTAACTAGCGACCTCCCTCCAAAATATGAATATGCACGTAACACAACACAACACTACACACAATGTTATCAAGCACATTGTACAGAACTTGGACAGGATGGAAGACAGCAATGCTAAGTGCCTTTTAATTTATACTGATCATGAAAGGATCAAGCTGCTGCTTCTGAACTTAGAGCTGGTGCCTCAGGATCCTCCAGCAAATCCCTTCTTTCACTTGGAGGTTATAAAGGAAATAATTAGGTGTAACACTTAGTCTTGAAGCAGAACCTAATGTCTTGAATGTCTCAAATTCATCTTTTTCTACTAATCTACATTCTTTCTTTCTTATTTTATTGGGTAGGAGGAGCACAAAGGAGCAAGAAGGGGACGGTTCCATTTTGGAAATCACTATGTGCCTAGACTGCCCTTGTACTCAAGGCAAACTTTCTGCCTCAGCTTCTCAAATGTGGGGACTAAAGGCATGTGACATAATGTCCCACTTACTGCTTATTTTAATGTCAGTCATTGATGTAACTGTCCACTAAATGGTATTTATGAGGTGTCATTATATCGAAAAGTGCAGACGAGTTCCCCACTGTCTACATTTTTCCCTTTAAATGTGATGGGTTTTACACATGTAGCATTGGTAGTAAGAGGATTTAATAGTAGTGCTATAAAAAAATCTCTCTGACTGATGGGGAAGAAAATCTATTTTCAATCTTCAGCCTCAGTGTGAAGAGTTTTCTAAAATTTCTTCATGTCCGAAATTCAAATTGAGAGTCTGTTCCATGTGTGTTATAATGAAGTTTTCTATAGTGGAATAGGTCCTGTGATGGAGGATTCTCATTGGCTAATAAACAAACTGCCTTGGCTTTTTGATAGGGCAAAATTTAGATAGGTGGAGTAGACAGAAGAGGAAAAAGGAAGTGAGGTAGATGGCTCAGACAATTGCCCCACCTCTCCTCTCTGGGGCAGACTGCTGTGCCTCTCCTCTGGGAGAGAGATGCCAGATGCAATGAAGCTCCAGCCCAAGATGGACATATGCTAGAAACTTCCCGGTAAGGCAACACTTCGTGGTGCTACACAGATTATTAGATATGGGTTAGTCAAGATGTGAGAAAGAGGCTGAAAATAATGGGCCAGGCAGTGTTTAAAAGAATACAATTTATGTGATGTTATTTCGGGGCATAAGCTAGCCGGCGATCAGGAGCAGGGCGGCAGGAACGCAGCCAGCAGCTCCTTACTACAGAATGGCACCCAACGTGGATAACTGAATCCACAGAAAGCCTGAGAAAGCTTGGGAAAGACTAGAGTAAAGCATGTTTTCTTGATAACAGCAATTTCTCGGGTCTGAGCAAGTGCTCTCATCTAAGAGAGGCTTCCTGACTCAGCTTCAGCTGCAAAACCGTGCAGCTCTTTTAAGAGGTCCTGCTACAAAACACTTATACAGTGTTGATGAAAAGCTAAATGCATGTTTTCCGGTTTTCAGCCATAGCAGGAAAAAAGCTGTGCTGTTTTAAAATGCCGACTTTCTGGGCTGTCTTGCCAGTGCAAACTCTGACTCTTTGAGGCTGGAGGGCCAGCTACAGAGATAGGACTTGAGTGTTGTCTGTGGACATACCTTTGCAGCTTGCTTACTGGCAGGGACCTCAAAACGTGATAGAGTTGTGGTAATAAAAATGGCTCCAGCGGTATCTCAGCCACATGGCTGGAATCGCAGAAAGCTAAGGAGTGGGCTGGATCTAGCCCGCAAAGCCACGGCTTGAATTCTACTCATATTGCTCAGTAATTTAAAGGCTCATATGGTCAGAAAAAGAGAGATACAGTAAAGAGAGATTGAAAAACAAAGAAAACTTCTAAATGATTTACACTGTGTTAAAAATATATGCATACTAAAGGTTAAAGTTCTTAGGGTAAAAAAGGAAGAAAGAAAGTAGTTGGGTGTGATAGTACACACCTTTAATCCCAACACTTGGGAGACAGAGATTGACATCTGTGACTTCAAGGTGTGGTAGCACACACCTTTAATCCCAGCACTTGGGTAGCAAAGACAGTGGATCTCTGTGAGTTCAAGGACAGCCTGGTCTAAAGAGTTATTCCAGGACAAAGATATACAGAGAACCTGTCTCAAAAAGTAAAAGTAAAAATAAACGAAATAGAGGTTAAAGTTAAAGATGGAAAATACACAGAGAATCTTGATACTGTATACTATTATGCTCTCTTTGAATTGTTTGAATGCTGAGGAAGAAGCAACAGCTGCTAAAAGATATTTGTTTACAAATGCTGCTGAACTAATCCAAGATAGATATTTTGAAAATACCTTGACTTCAGAATTTGGATCTAAGGATATGATGCTTTGGAAAAGAGATTCTTCTTTTGTTTTTACAGAAAATGAGACTCTGTGGATTGCTTCTATCCCAATATGGTATGATAGACCACGTCCTCCTGAAAGGTTGCTGTGAACACCTTCAGGAATTTACTGTACCCAACTGATGACTGAGATGAACCTGGCACACAGGTTACACCATGAAAGATCTGATTAACAGCATCCCCATTCAGCAGGAAGCAGTTTGGAGAGAAATAACTGCACCCATGTTCCCAAATATTGTTTATAAATGTTCTTTTACATTTAAAGGGAGAAATGATATAGATGTGAATAATTTACATTGGTATAAATTTTACTCTATTGATATAAATTTAAGGTCAATTTTGTTATATGTATATGTACTTTTGATACTGATTAAGGTATTGTGATTGTGCAGTTCATTTTAAAAATGTAATGTATAATTAAGAAATATAGGTTGTTAATGGATAATCATCGATAATAGTAAAGCTTATAGTCATGCTAGTTAGATTTTCTAGATATATAGAGATATATTTCAGTTAGATAGGCATTCCTAATATCTTTCAAAGGCTACAGAATATGGCATTTTAAATGTTTTAATAACTTAGGACTTTTCATGACAATGAGACATGTCTGCTCCTGGCAGCACCAAGCTACTTCAAGAGGAAGATGGGCATTGAAGAGGATCCTTATGGAGTTTGATAGTCATTTGCGCAAGAAACTGCTCTTGCCTGGACTATTCCATAAACTGGACACAGAGAACCCTCAGAGAGAGGACTGCTGAACTTGCCTAAAGGTGAGATGATCTTTCGGGGTTCCTGATTCATGAAAGAGTCTTCAAGACATTCTGCAGGACACAGCAGATACTGACTGAACTGCCTTTGAAATTTCCTACTTCATGGAAAAGTCTGCTGGATACTATGGGCCTGTAGGCCAAAGATGGATGCCCCAACGGTACAAAAGAACTTTGGGTGACTGTCCAGGTAGCAAGATGTCTCTGTCATTTCTACAGTTTTGAAAATAGCTTACTTCTTGTTCACCTAGGTAATATTGTGTTCTTCTGGAGTCTTTGATGGAGTTGAAGAATAGATAGATAGTTATAGTTTTCCTTTGTAATGATAAAAGATAAAGTAGATATAAATATTGTAACTATAATTCTTGCTTGATAACTGTTTTGTTATATGTAATTTTACTATGTTAATGTTAAAGCCTTTCTTTTTTGTTTAAACAGAAAAAGGGGAAATGATGGAGGATTCTCATTGGCTAATAAACAAACTGCCTTGGCTTTTTGATAGGGCAAAATTTAGATAGGTGGAGTAGACAGAAGAGGAAAAAGGAAGTGAGGTAGATGGCTCAGACAATTGCCCCACCTCTCCTCTCTGGGGCAGACTGCTGTGCCTCTCCTCTGGGAGAGAGATGCCAGATGCAATGAAGCTCCAGCCCAAGATGGACATATGCTAGAAACTTCCCGGTAAGGCAACACTTCGTGGTGCTACACAGATTATTAGATATGGGTTAATCAAGATGTGAGAAAGAGGCTGAAAATAATGGGCCAGGCAGTATTTAAAAGAATACAGTTTCCGTGTAATTATTTTGGGGCATAAGCTAGCCGGTGGCCAGGAGCCAGGTGGCAGGAAGCCGGCCCGCAGCACCTACTACAGAAGTCCTGTAAATTATTCTCAACTTTGCCAAAGTATCTCCCACATAAGCAGTGGAGACTAAGTAGAGGCATCATGATGCTCAAGTTGATGGCAGCAAAATCTGCCAAAGAAAGCTCTTTTGGAAACAGGGGGAACGCAACTGGAGTAAGGAGAGAAACTGCTAAGGATGACCTATGGTAATTATGCCATAAAAACTGGAAGAGGGAAGTTTGTTTTAAGAACAGGAGTCTGTCAGATTTGGGGCTCTCTAGACTCTTCTCATTGACCTAGGTAGACTCTTCCAGATTTCAACCACTAATTTGAATATTTAAAAAAGCAATACTATATATACATACATATATGTGTGTGTGTGTGTATATATATATATATATATATATATATATATATATAGGCAAACACTTAACATCTGAAAATGTTTTAAATTATTAATTAGAGACTGAAGAGATGTATTAGTGGCTAAGAGCTAGTTACTCTTCAAGAGGCCTCAGCTTCCATTCCCCAAACCCTTGTTGAGGTCAACAACTGCCTGTAACTCCAGTCCCAAGGAATCTTCTGGCCTCTGGGGGCACCAGGTACTGTGTGGTGCAGATACACATGCAGAGAAAGCACCCATAAAAACATGTTATTAACAATGGGTGTAAGAAAGTACTCATTAAATTCCAGACATACCAAATAAGTTAAAAAAAAACTCTTGTTCATAATCAAACGAAGTCTTTAAAGATTTTTCATTCACATCAAAGTTTTCATGACTAAGATAAAGAATGGCAAATTGATGTCCTAAAATCCAGTTTCCAAAAAGGGAAGTGAAACCCACAGGGTGGGTATTGGAGGGTCCTCCCATGTCTGTTATATGGCTGCCAAAAGAAGGAAGGTTTTAAAAAAATATTCCCTAATCCAGTAAAATGTAAAAAGCAGATGCACACAAGGCCCGGTCCTCTGTCTCCAGCTCCTGGCTGGGTGGTGTGTGAAGACCATCACATCTCTTGGCTCCAGCTTGACCACACGTTGCCGTGTGCAGTCTTCTGGCAGTCAAGCTGGGGGATTTCTCATCTCTGGTGTCTTGCACGTGTGTGTGGCCTGGGAAAGCGGAACTTCACAAGGGTGGTTTACAAGGGTGGAGCTGGGTTTTTCTCTCTCTTCATTGGCTGCTCCATGGTACCCTCTCTTCCTAGAATCTTCTCTCTGTTCAGTGTGTTGGAATGTAGGCCACACCCAGGGCTTCTCACTTCCGTCTCTAATTAGTATGGGTGCTCTAACTCATCCAGAAACCCCAGAGCAGAAATTCCTTGTGATCTCTGGACATGGATTGATTATCTTGCTGGACACATGTGCTTTGATTTTCTATAGTTTTCAACTCTCTCTCTCTCTCTCTCTCTCTCTCTCTCTCTCTCTCTCTCTCTCTCTCTCTCTCTCTCTCTCTCATTTGAAGATCTTAACACAACCCTCCCCATTCACCCTTTCATGGCTCCTGCTTTTCTCTGGGTCTCACTGAGTTGCACAACCACGAAACAGAGTTACTCAAGAGCCAAGCTGAGACGTCATTCTTACTTTTTCTCTCTCTCTCTCACTTCCTACATCTGTCCCAAAAGAAAGTTCTGGAGTTCCAGTCTCCAAAATAACTCCTGAATCCTGTCCAATTCTCTTCATTACAGTTATCTTAGCTGGAGTAGTTCTCATTTCTCACGGAATTTAACTAAATCACAGTGATCTTGCCCATATTAAGACAACTAACCTCTTTAAGTAAGTTGTGGACTCAACTTACTTTTTATTCTCTTTTTATTCTGACGTGTGCATGTGTGTGAGAGAGAGGGAGAGAGAGAGAGAATATATAAGTGTGTGTGTGTGTGTGTGTGTGTGTGTGTGCGCGCGTGTGTGTGCACATCGTGCATGTGTATAGATGGAGCCAGAAGACTGTGTTGGGAGTTTTCCATATCCCTCTGCCTATGACCCCAGGGCTTTCCTCTTCTCAACTAAGTTGAAGCCAGCAAACCCCTATAGTCCACCTGTCTACACCTCCCTTGGTGCTAGTGTGGGGGCCAAAGTTATGTTTTCAGTTTCAATTACTGTTCCCAAGAGATCCACAACGCAAAAATGCCTCTAGTCTGTAAGCCCCTTGCCCGAAGACAGATACTGAGGTGCTGGAGGTTGCTGTTCAGGTGAGATAACAAACCACGTGTTTTCACTCCCCTAGACAAGCTTGTTTGACCCAACTACACTGGGTATTCTTAATGCAGGTGGGAGGCACACACACAGGAAGTACATCAACTTATATGCTTGCCCTGATTGGACTTGGTGGGAAACACATAGATTTATGGGTTTGCCTTTCTAAGCCTCTGCAAATGTGACTCGCTGTCATTTCCTGGGAACCCCAGCATGGATCTGCCTAGAGCCCATCATCCTGGCCAGTAATTTAATTAAAGCTTGCTTCAAATTTGGCTCAAAACTGTGGTAGAGGTCTCATTCATGCGTGGTGGGGTTAACACAAGGATTACTGGTGGCCTTGTTTCGTGGTTGTGGGAGCTGCACTGTGGTCTCACAATTGAGGAACAAGCCCTCTTAACCACGGGGCTACCTCTCCAGCCCTTCCACCCTATTTTGCCCCTCAAGTCACCAGAGTTGTTATTTTAAATATCAGTTCTCTCAAAGACTTTTCATTGTTCTGAAACTAAAACCCACCCCCACACCTTGAAAGTCCTCTGCGCCTCCCCCTCCATCTGTCACACTTCCCAACCATGTTGTGGTTTTTGTCACTTAGACCTCAGCTCCCACAGCTTCTTCACAGGAAGCTTTCACCCCGGCGTCACTCCAGCCCACAGAACCAGGCTTTAATGTTTTCTGAAGTATTTGTTAGGGTTCCCTCCTCCCCTCCAGCATAAACTGATGGACAGAAACAAAAGCAGCCCCTTGAGGTTCATTCCACCGTGTCTCGGGTGTAAGCAAAGTTTAGAACTTCCATCACTGCCTCTTCCATAAGGCTTAAAAACAGATTCAGACAATGTATGAATGCATACCAATGGATTCACACAAGTGTATTCTTTCCAAGTTGGCCCATCTTTCAAGTGCACTCATGAATCTATGGGGAAATGAAAATTGCTAATGAAATGATTGTCCTGACTCAGCACAAACCATTGTTGAGCTAAAACTTTTGTGGGTATTGTCGATGTGATAATCAAAAAGGGTTGACAAATTTTTGCAAAAAAACAAACAAACAAAAAGACTCAACTTTATATCTGCTCGTAAGTCCTCTTGGTGAACCTCTATTATACTGGACACATTGGCACTTTATTTCCACATAAGTGTACTCTACCCCAACACTGTATTGGAAAGAGGCCTCAGTCACAGAGAAGTGAGCTGCAGGTTAGTCCAGCCAATTTTGCTCTGAAGTTTACAGTAATTTTCTGATTTGAACAAACTCTGGAAACATCTGTATGCCAAACCTGTATTTTCTACAAAGTAGAATCAATGCAATGCCTGCAAAGGCAAAGATGGATGCAACCAAGAAACGCAAAATGGCTTGAACAAAAGTGTCACAAAACAACCCCTCCCGATGCCTTTAATGCAGTTATGAGTAAGGTGAAATAGTCTTCCATTCTCCTGAAACTGACAGCTTGCTTTGGCTAAATAGTAACTAGAATACTATATAACTCCAAGGCCACAGTCCCATTTCCATTTGGCAATGCTTATTGAACAGCAAAGAATTGTGCTGGAAAACAAAAACCTGAAGGTCGTTAAAAAGCACACTGTCATGGTTACCAAAAGCCAGACATCTTCAGAAGAGACAAGTTGGATTATTTAGTTACCTGCCAATAAGGAGAGGTCTGTATATATGATTCGTCTTGCTTTCAGACAAGAACGAGACGGATGCAGCACTCCACCTGACACCCATGCACACATAAGGAAGTTTATCACCTTTGAAGGTTTTGATGCCATGGAAATGATTTCTCGGGAATTCTACTTTTCATCTTGAAATGCACAAAGGAACTTTCTTACCATGTTTAGATAATTCTATCAGGGAAATATGGAGGCTCAAAACCACACGATGGGGGTTGGAGAGATGGCTCAGAGGTTGAGACCTCTTGTTGCTCTTCCAGAGGACCCAAGTTCAATTCCTAACACCCAGTTGGGGCCTCACAATTATCTGTAACACCAGTACCAGGGGATCTGACCACCTCTCGGTCTCTTCAGGCACTGCATGCATGTGACAGACATATGTGCAGTTGAAACACCCATATACATAAAATGAATAATTAAAAAGTCAACAGCACATCTGATAGATGAGAAACCATCTTGTTTAAACCGTCACTTTCCTGAGTAGGTTTAATGATGCCAACCAGAGATACTCCGTAAAATGGGAATGAGGCAAGCAATAAACCCATTGAAAATTCTTCTGTGGTATGCCCACCTTTGAACTTACATTTTTAAGGACAACTGGAAAACCCAATGACAGAGAGGAAACAGGACCCAAGAAACACTGATAGTTCCACAAGACAACCCCTGGGTTTGGGGAAACTGAGGCATTGGGACTGTGGGCACAACTCTCAGGTCTGTCATTACACTTACCTGCAAGTTGGTTTTGAGCAAACCTTTCAGCCCGTGAACAATATTAGAGAGCATAGCTGGAATCATAGGAAAGTGGTTTGTTTTCTCGTTGGACAGATCATGCGTGCTGGAAGGTGGTACCTTCTTCATTCCTACCACCCATGTGCAGTTGCTGGTAAGAGTGGCTCGTCTGCAGTGTCTGAAATGGACACTACCTGGATTCTCAGTAGGAGTAGTACTGCCCCCTCGAGGGCATTTTGAAATTTGAGAAAATAATTGAGAAAATAATTTCCATAGCCACAGCAAAAGGAGTTAAATGATCAAATTGTGTCAGGTCACAAATGATTTTCTTTAAATTTTCATAATTATATTTACTTACTCACTATGTGTGTGTGTGTGTGCGCGCGCGCGTGTGCGTGTGCATGTGTGTGTGTGCGCGCGTGTGCGTGTGCATGTGTGTGTGTGTATGTACACTGTATGTCACAATACTTGTGTAGAAGCAGAGGACAACTTTGGGGAATTGGTTCTTTTCTTCCATCATGTTAGTCCCAAGGATACAATTCAGGACATTGTGCCTGGCCACAGGTGCTTTTGCCTACTGAACCATCTGGTCAATCACCTTGTGACTTTCTGATATGATACCAGAATAAGCCCATCATGAATAGAAATTGTACATGCTTTTCTATTTCATGATATTAGACATTTGTAAGGAATTAAGTAAATTAATTTTTAAAAAGTTGTCATAAATAATGATTTTAGCATCAAATTAAAGTACAACTTTAAAATTATTCATCACTTCTCTTCTGCTTGTAGCATCCGTGTCTCAGCAAAGATCTGACTTGCACCATGCAGATGAGAATCAGAGACCTTCTCAGACGTGGAGGTGAAGAGGAATGACTTTATTGGGAATGCTAAAGAAAATGCTGTTTTGTTGAAGATTCTCCTTTCTTTAAAACTTTTTTTTTTGTTTTTACATTTTTTTCTTTGTTGGGGAGTGGGGAAACATGATGCCAACATGATGCCACAGCACACACGCAGAGGTCCAAGGACAATTTGCAGGGGTCATTTCTCTCCTTTCTCTACCTGGATTCCAGGGATTAAACGCTGTGCCAGATTGGCAGTGAGCACTTATCTGAGGAGCTGGTTCCCCAGCCCATTGTTTCTGATTTCCTAGCATTTCTAACAGTACCTTCCCGACATCAATACAACTCCAGGGTGTTTGTGCTTCTAGTGAGCTAGGCCTGTGTGAGCCCCTTCTAGTGAGCTACACGTGTGTGAGCCTCTTTACTCATAGCTACTGATATGAGCATAAGCAATAATAAAAATGTTTTGAAATTCCCATGAACACGTTTGAGCACAAGCAAAAAGTTAGCCTGTGTCTGAAACAGAGATGGCAGCAAGTTGTAGTAACTATTTAGAAAATGTATATGATTTTTGTCATACTACACATTTTAATTTTGAAACACACACACAAAATGCTGAACTTTCTGCCACAAGCCTTGGATAGTGATGTGATGCATTTACTTTCTGTTTCATGTAGTGTGCGACAGCATGTCACCCTATCACCCAGGCTCAGCTTGATCCCTCCTGCCTTCAGCATGCATCTGCTTCTATGTGGCTACATTTACAGTAATGATGCCCCAGAAGACTAACATACAACTCTCTCCCAGCTCACCCTCTATCACCCATGGCCAATGAGAGATTGACATTTTCCAAACTCCCTTTCACCTTAAAAAATGAAATGTGGTCTTAATACATGGTAGAGTTTTCAATGACTTATTGTTGTGATTGCATGTACCCACTGGGGGCAGTGTTAGGCAAACTGTAAAGTTCCTTCAATATGTAAGGATCAAGTTGGGCTTATTGGCATACCCACGTCATTATTTCTTTGTGTTTAGAGCCTTAGAGCCCCTCTCTGCCACCTTATAATCAAATACATCAGGTTACTGGAAGTAAAGCTAGCTTCCTGTGCTCTTTATCTTGGTCTGCTACCTCTCCAGTTAAGGCAGTTTTCCTGGGTGTCTCCCTACATGCTAACACTTCTGCATGTTAACACTTCTACATGCTAACGCTTCTAGTTTCTTGTCACTCACTGTAACTTCAGCTTCATTCTAAGCCATACTCGTGTTCATGCTTGCTCAGTTATTTATGAGGAATTAATTAATCTATTTTTTTTTAACATTGATTCCTTTCCTTATTTTTAAGGATATCTTTTACTGTATTTGTGTGTGTGTGTGTGTGTGTGTGTGTGTGTGTGTGTGTGTGTTTGTGCATGTGTGTGTACAGGTGTCCACAGTACCCAGAAGGGGCGATGAAAGCTGTTTGTGAACTGTCTGGTATGGGGTGCTGAGATCTAAGTCCTCGCAGAGAGTAGTAAGCACTTAGCCCCTGAGCCGTTCTCCAGACTCCCTTTTCTACTTTTTATATTCCTTTTCTGGACTTCTACTGATCTCTTCATTTCTTAAAGCCCAAACTCAGTCCTGTTTGCTATGCATAGGCATCATGCAGTCCTATCAGAGGAAATAGCTGTGTCTGAACATGCCTGCAGGGAGCCTATATTAGGTAACACATAGGTGGAATCTTCTCTTGGCTAATGAGAGTGAGTCTGTCTTTCCCTTTGAGTTCCCTGTTATACATTATTTTCTCCTTATGTTTATTTTATTGGAATTATGAAATGATGTTAACTTTAATAAAGTTAAGATATTTTATTCAATCTAAATTACTAACGGATACTGGTGTGGGTGGTCCTTCTGTTTGTGTGTTGCTTTTCTTGGTTAATGAATAAAGAAACTGCCTTGGCCTGTTGACAGGGCAGAACTTAGGTAGATAGGGAAGACAGACCTGAATATTGGGAGGAAAAAAGGTGGAGTGGGGGAGAGACATCACGGAGCCCGCCAGAGACAGACGCTGGGAATTTTACCTGGTAAGTCACTGCCTCCTGGCAATACACAGATTAATAGAAATGGGTTAAATTAATATCAGTTAGCCAATAAGAAGCTAGAGCTAATGGGCCAAGCAGTGATTTAAATAATACAGTTTCTGTGTGATTATTTCAGTTCTGGGCGGCTGGGACGACCAAGTGGTTCCTTGCAACAGGATATTTCATGACAGGGAAAGGTGCTGAATCAGGTGAAGACACTGAACTAGTTAACCAGCAAGGCCTTTGATTTCTAAATTCCTAAGTCTATTTGGGTCCTCCAATGCTGCTAAGATGGGCAAATGTCGATGTCGCAGCTACTCCCCACAACACAGCATCTCCACCCTGACCCATAGTGCTGCTCCCCCTACACAGCATCTTCACCCTGACCCCCAGTGCTGCTCCCCCAACACAGCATCTTCACCCCTGACCCACAGTGCAGCTCCCCCAAACACATCATCTCCACTCTGACCCACAGTGCTGCTCCCCCCAACACAGCATCTCCACCCCTGATCCACAGTGCTGTTCCCCCTAACACAGCATCTCCACCCTGGCCCACAGTGCTGCTCCCCCAACACAGCATCTCCATCCTGACCCACAGTGCTGCTCCCCCCAACACAGCATCTCCATCCCAACCCACAGTGCTGCTCCCCCCAACACAACATCTTTTCCCTTGACCCACAATGCTGCTCCCACCAATACAGCATCTTCTCCCCTCACCAGTGCACTCTTCCTACCTAGCTTGACAAGGCGGAGCATGGAAGTGTTGCTCCCTCTCTCAGTGCAGGCTGTGACAGAGAGGTTGTAGATATCTCCTGGAGGCAGGCTGAGAATGGCAGTCATGACGTTGCGTGTTACCTGCGAGACCATCAAGATTTGTGTCCTCAGTGTGGAATGAACAAGCCAGCCTCTCACCCTGCACAGTGAGTCCACAGCTACTAACTCCAGGGCTCTATCAAACAGTCCCTTTCCCATGAGTTTACACTGCAACCTACAATTAACTTTATCATTGCTTGATTGGATCGTATGACTGCAAGCTGTCTTAAAGTGTACAATACATATCAACTCGAACAACTCTGTAATGTGTTCCCTTATTTGAAGTGGCCGTTGCTCTGATGCCATCCCACATATTCACTACAGCTTTTAGAAAAGGCAGTTAATATACAGTTCCAGAATGTCTGTACACTCACGGCCTCCTGCCTGTAGACTCTATTTCCTGTCTTCTACAAAGCTGGACGGGATTGTGTGGCTGAATTCTGACCAATGGATTGCAAATGAAAGCCACTTGGGCAACTCAGAGTTTAGATGGTGAAGCCTCCTCTGTGTAAATAAGTACTCCACCTAGCAGTGGGTGGGGCAACAGAGGAAAGACTAGGGAGTTCTTCATTTTCTATATTATTTAATTCACTCTTTTTGTTTGTTTTGGCTGCAATAGTTTATCTGTACCCTAACTAACTACCTGATCAATAAGCTTAATAAATCAGGAGAGAAGAAATCAATACTCCAAAGGCACCCAGATATTTAGGTATTGGGGATAAGTGATGAAAATATTGATATATGTTAAGGGATGGTTTGTTTGCAAATATTTAGCCTTCTGAAGAAAAAGATTCGATTATAACTTTGTTTATTGGTTTTTGAGACAGGGCCTCACGTAGCCTAGGATGGCCTTGAGCTTGCTGTGTAGTTGAAGATGACCTTAAACCCTTCTCATGGCTCCCCCACCTTCTCAGTATTCCCTACACTCAGCTCTTAGACTGCAACTTTAATTATAAGTGAGATCAGTAGCAACACTGATTTCAGCTCCCCATCAAAGATGAAAAGATAAGCTTAAGGGTGGTCAACAACTCATGCAACCAACTGTTTAGATGTCGGATGTCAGAACTCGAAGAAACATACACTCTTTTTAATTTTCTTCTTCCCTTCTGCCACCACCATCCAGTGCAGCATCCTAGAATGGGACAGGTCAGTGTGGTCATCCCCATAGGTCCAACTGATGTACAGCAGGCTGTTGTAGTACTCCACAGAGGTGATGTCTGGAGCCACGGGAGCTGCAAGGAAGGAAAGAGGTACAGCTCAGAACAGGAGGCTAAGGACTGAGGTACTACTTCTTTACAAAGCCTGAGATCCCAGCTGAAGCTGACTTAGAAAATTCAACTTCACATCACATGACTATATCTCTGAAACAAAAATGGAGGTCAGTGGTACATTGCTATATGGAACCAACTTTGCACATCTCAGGCACAAGATAGCTGGACCCATCCCAGCCAGAGATATCAACGGCTCCTGTCTAAATTACAGTTTCAAGATGCCTGAAATGTTTGAATGTTTGGGCATATTGGGTACATCCCTCAGTGTTAAAAGGCATTGTGAAGGTAATTATCACAACAATATTGGAAGATTTGGGGCCTGTAATATTAAATCTGTCACTGTGGTGCATTAAAGATGCTTAGGAGACTAAAGAACAATAGGGGAGATGGGAAGAAACAGAAGACAACCATGACGGAAGGACAGACAACTGTTACTTCCCTAGCATAACATGGTGACTTCACTGACAGAATCAACCCCTGTGCTGTTGTAGAAAATTAGTTGAAGATGTTGTAGAACATTTGTTTTATAACACCAAGATGCTTTGCATTCTTTCAAGTTGCGTTTGTTTAACTCTGTGAAGCTGTGTTACTTTGCCTGACTGGGTTATAAAGAACTGAATGGCCAATAGCAAGGCAGGAGAGAGAAACAGGTGTGGCTGCTAGACAGAGAGAATAAATAGAAGAGAGAAGAGGGAGGAGAAAGAAAAGAAGGAGAGGAGGATGCCAGGGACTAGCCACCGAGGTACATAGTAAGCCACAAAGTAAGAAGGAAAGAAAGGTATGTAGAATAGAGAAAGATAAAGCCCAGAGGCAAAAGGTGGATGGGATAATTTAAGAAAAGCTGGCTAGAAACAAGCCAAGCTAAGGTTAGGTATTCATAAGTAATAATAGTCTCTGTGTGTTTATTTGAAAGCTGGGTGAGCTCCCCCACCCAGGGCGAAGAGAAAAAAAAATCGACTACACCATGCTTTTCAGAAAGTGGACTCTCAGTAAATGCAGACATAAGCAGTAAAGAAAGAATAGATTTTTAAAATCATGCCCCAAAGCTTTCGTCTAACATTTAGGTTATTTCTTTAATTCATATTCTAACACTTTAAAATTAAAATTATTTAATTTAAAATGTAATTTTTGCTGATGAGGAAAGTTTATTTAAACTTCATATCATATAAGCTCTGAGAGCATATTTTAATTATCTTTTAAAGTATCCTAAAATTCTAAAGATCTTAGAGAATAAATATGCAATTAAATTAAAATTGCACGTGCAAATTGGCTGGAAAGCAAGCACTTCGCCTCGAGACACGGCATAAGATCAGTCAAAATCTTTAAAGTAAAATTTCCAGAAATTGTAAGAATTAGGTTCTTTAATCGGAAACTATTAGGTGACATGGATTCTCAGTAGACAATTTCAAAACCTATTAGTTACTGAAGGACTTAGAGCATGTGTGTAACTTACAACACGAGCATAATACCTTACATGGGACACGTGTTTACATGCATGTCTATACCAATCACTCATCTGTTTCCTGTGAAGTGTGAGCAGTCCCTTCCTGTATGTCTACTAACACAATCCCTAATGATCAGAGATGCTCTCCCCTTCCTGTGTCTAACACAATCCCTAATGATTAGAGATGCTCTCCCCTTCCCCTGCGTCTAACAACATAATCCCTAAGTGCCAGAGATGCTCTCCCCTTCCTGTGTGTCTAACAACACAATCCCTAAGTGCCAGAGATGCTCTCCCCTTCTTGTGTCTAACACAGTCCCTAATGATCAGAGATGCTCTTCCTGCTAGGATCCTGAATATCCATTCAAAGGCTGGAGGGGTGATGAAAATCTTAGGGGTGGGGCCTAGTGAGAGGAAGGCGGTGCCTGGGGATTTGACCTGGAAGCATATGCTTTGTGCCAGGTCTCTTCCTCTTGCTCTGTCCACTTTTCTGATGCGAGTGGCTTTACTACTCCAGATTGCTACATGCTGCCTCACTGTTATTAAAACTTCAGAAACCATGAGTTATAAGAAAATTTCCTTCCTATAAGTTGGTTGTCTTGGGATAGTCTGCCATAGTAATGTAAGACAAAAATGCCCACATCATATTTCATAATAATCTAATGCAGAGATATGCCTATGACTTCTTGATAGCCTCTTAAGATATTCCAGTATACTTCATCATCTATAGATAACTATACATTGCTTGTTCAATGGCATTTTCTTTACATTCTGATTTTGGTGAGGGCAAGAAATACTCGAAATTGTAAACCTAGAAGTTTGTGCCTGCTCCTCCTCACAGAGCTGGGCCTTCAGATTTGGTACTTGTTGCTTTTAAAGGCCACAAGATGTCACTAGTTGTTTATTTATCACTGTTTGGTATATTCACATAATTACCATGAATTTGGCTTTCAGACAAATTGCCTAACCCTGATAGTAGATTGAGGTTCGAATAAGTCCTGCTTAATTTAAACATTCTGTTTTTATTTCATTTGGTGATGGGAGTACTGAGAACTGGACCTCTAATACTAATCTACACACCCATTCTCCTGCGGTGTTTTTTGAGACAAAGCCCCACTAGGTGGCTCAGGCTGGCTTTGAATTCACCCTGTAACCCAGGCTGGCCTTGAACTTGTGATCCTCCTGTGTCAGTCTCCCAGGTAGCTGGGATTAATGACCTGTGTTTCTAGGCCAGCTTGCTAGTTTCCTTTTACACCATACAATTGATAATTTGGATTAAAAATCAAAACATAAGAAAGTAATATATGAGAATCTCATTAAAAAATAAGATTCTTGTCTGAAATGGTAAATAAGTCAAGTAAAGAATCAAATGGCTAGAATTTCAACCAGTTTAATATATAAATATATACACATATGTATATGTGTGTGTACACATGTGTGTATGTGTAATTTAAATTTTGTAGATTTGTGGTGTTTGTTATGTAGGTGGGCTTGCTCATGCTTATGTATGCAGAGGCCATACGTAGAAAGGGATATCTTGCTTTCCACATTTTTTTAAATGATGAAATCCTTTCTGCTCCTGGAGCCCACCATTTCATTTCATTTCATTTCATTTCACGTCTAACTAAGGTCCTAGGGGTTTGAACATAGATCTTTGTCTGTGTTCAGCAAATGCTTCACCCACTGAGCTATCTCCAAACCCTGCTAGTGTATTCTAATGACTTTTATGATATCGTTTAATTCTTATACTGTTCTATTACTAAACCTAGTTTTTAGACATGAAAATTGAAGACAGTTGTGATAAAACTATAGAGTTAATGTCAGCTGGATTAAGCTGTTCCTCAGGAAAAAGTAAATTCTCAAAGATCATGTTATTGGAGATAGTAAATTAGTCACTAAGGCAGATAACTATTGGAGACCCATTATTTATTTGAACGATACATCCCATCTAAACTGTCGTAAAGTTTGCTCGACCCCAGGCAGGTCCTAATTTTCTTTATCTAAAAGATTTTATTTTTATTTTTAATTATGTGTAGGTGTGGTGTAGGAGGTTCTTCTGTTCATGCATTGCTTTCATTGGTTAATGAATAAAGAAACTGCCTTGGCCTTTTGATAGTGAAAGGTGGGGAAAACAGAATTGAAGGCTGGGAGGAAGAAAGCAGAGTCAGAGAGATGCCATGGATCCTCAGCCTGAGATGGTCGCTGGTTAGAATCTTTCCCAGTAAGCCACTGCCACGTGGCAATATACAGATTAATAAAAATGGGTTAAATTAATATAAGAGTTAGCCAATAAGAGTCTAGAGATAATGGGCTAAGCAGTGATTTAATTAATACAATTTCTGTGTAGTTATTTCCGGGCTAAATTAACCTGGTGGCCAGAAAGAACAAGCGGGCCCTCCTCTTACATATGTGTGTGTACCCTGGGAAAGAGGTTGTGCACAAGATGGCGGTGTCCAAAGAGGCCAGAATTGAACACCAGATCCCTTGGAACTGTAGCTATGGGTGGTTATAAACCATCTGACAGGAACGATGGGAACTGAACCCAGGTCCTCAGCAAGAGCAGCAGGCATTCACTGTTGAGCCATCTCTTCAAGTCATTGTTTGAAGAGGCATACTGCACTACTGCAGACAGAGCCCAGACTCACATTAGTTCACTCTTGCTGCTGACCAAGACTCTGTGGAGGCGATAGTCTAATGGAAGAACGTTTGCTCTATGGATCCATTGACAGGATCTTGTATAATTCTGCTGCTGGGAACAAGTTCAAAATCATTAAGCTGTTTCACTCAAATGTCCGCAACCAGGAATGAGCAGAGTAGTTGGGCTGTGGCACACAACTTTAATCCCAGCACTTGAGAGACAGAGGCAGGCGGATCTCTGTGAGTTCAAGGCCAGCCTGGTCTACAAAAGCTAGTTCCAGGGCAGGCTCCGAAGCTACAGAGAAACCTGTCTCAAAGAACCCAAAAATAGAAAGAAAAGAAAAGAAAAAACAAAAGAAATGATCAGAGCAAGTTAAAAAACCAAGTCTTTTTAAAGGTTACTGTCTTGTCTTTGGAGGAAAGGTCACCCACTCTCTAAGGGCAAATGTCCATGAAGCAAACCTGCAAGAATTTGTGCTATAGTGAAGTTTAACTGGGGTTAACCATGTGCTTATTGATGTAGTTTGAGAGATGACCATAGAGTTGACCTAGTCATTGGTACTCCCTCCTGCCCCAGGATTTTCCCTCCTACTCCTTCTCATATGACTATTGGCATGTGGAGCAGAAAGTGCACTCGCTAGGGGCAATTAAGGGAAGTGGCATTTTACAAGTAATTGCCTCTACCACCTTCCCAACACAGCTCTATGCCCAAAGGAAGTTCTTGAACAACATTAGTCTGAACAAGGGTTTAGTGCTTCTTTTATTTTTAAGATTTACTTTATTTTTAATTAATTCTGTGTACTTAGGTATCTGTGTGAGGTTAATGTTGGTGAGTGCAGGTGCCCATGGAGGCCACAGAGGGCATCCAGTCTCTAAGCTCGCGTTCCAGGTGGTTGTGAGCCACCTGGACCATAGGTAGTCCTTAAGTGACTTTTCCATCTTCCTTTCTTCTGCAATTGTCACTGATGTAAGTGCACAATTTGAGGGACTAAGACTGACTTAATTTAAGCACCTAAACATTGGGCCATGTGTTTTGCTAAGCAGCTTGTTCAATGGAGAAGTCATCATTGCTTGTAATGATAGACACTTCACAACACAACCTCTTCTGTGTCTTACACAGACCTGAGGCATGTGGAAGTCAGCTTCCTCAAGCTCACAGAGACCTGAGGCAAGGCCCCAATGAAGTGACCACTTCTTCCAATGCCTGCAGCGCTCTAGTACCATCAGCCGGTGAGTGCAGAAACGGAGTACTAACAAGGGAATGAAGCTCTCTCCCAGATTTGATAACCTAATGTGTAACATCAATCAAGGGTGCAGGAGAAGCTGAAGGCTACGTTTTCAGCCTCCAGCTCTATTCGGATGGATGCTGGCTAGAGAGCCCCTGACTCCAAATGAGTAAGAGTCAAGGGCAGGAATTGTTGATTTTCAAATCATACTTTCAGTTTTTATGTTGGCCACTAAATCATGAAAGACCAGTACCAAGGATGTTTCTTTCATGAATATGCCAGGCCAATGACTAATGACTGGTACTTTCTGATCATAAGATCCTTTGGTACCTGCTCAAGATGGCATTCTCTCATGGACCCTTTCTTCCAGAACTCACCTGTTATGAAGCTGATGGTGGAACTGTCACAACAGCTCAATTCTGGATCTCCCCACGTAACCATGGTTACCCGAAAGTTGTAGTACCACGCTGGCAATAAATTTGCTATTCTCTGGAAAAGGATGGGGGAAATCAGGAGACAAACGACTAGGAGGAAAACAGTATTTATGGAGTTGATTTATATTCCATGGGTCACAATAAATATCACCGAATACTTTTTTGTTTTCTTTTTCTATGTCTTTAGAATTATTTTTGAAGTGAAATCAGCCGTAAATGAAATGAGATATATATAATTTAAAATGATGATTCGAAGACAGATAAATACGGGTATTACTTCACCATTTCCAAGGTTATACTGCACAATGAAGTGCCACTTATTTATAAATGTCTGCACACATTTATTTCCCTGCTTCTAAGAAAAAGGAGCAGTAGTCAAGCATGATGCTAAGCAGCAATTGTATGCTTTATGTGTCATGCGTAGGTAGCCTGCACTTTGCAAAATGAATCTGGTCTCAGAAAGAGCAGTAATTACCTAAGCTTTGAAAGCTGTTTCCAAGGCTTAGCAATATAGGTATTTAATCATCTGCACAAGCCAAGAGTCAGAGCTAGAGACTGACAGTGTTGGTCAGCTGTTGAAGGCCAGAGAGAAGCCTCTTGTGTGATAGGAATGTTAGTGTGGGTGGTTCTACTCGGATTTGAGAAAATTCATTAAGAGAAAAATACCATCAGGGGTAAACGGTAGTTGCATAATTCTCTCTCTCTCTTTCTCTGTCTCTGTCTCTCTGTTTCTCTCTCTCTCTTTCTCTGTGTGTGTGTGTCTGTCTGTCTCTCTCCCTCTATCTCTTTCTTCCTTTCTTTCTCCCAAGACAATGCAGAATCAAAACCTAAGAGAAAAATAAAGCCACAGACTAGCAACCAAATCAAAAGTAAGAGTGGCCTGGTACTTGCTTACATGCAATTCTAACACTTTCAAGGAGGTTCATGGTCATCCTTGGCTACGTGATGCTGTCTTAAAACCAACAAGACAAAACAAAACTAAATAAACTAAATAAAAATTTAACAACAATTAAATGAAAAACCTAGGGCCTTGAAAATTGCTATTTACCTATGCTTACTTGCCAAATGACCTAATTTACAGATGACTCTCTCTAACATACTTGTGACACAGGCATGGCCATTTACACAAGAGTGCACCAGCGGGCTAAGGGAGGATTACCACAGATGCTGTTAAAGAGACGGTCGCTGCTATTTCGTAGTAGGTTGTCCACTCTGAGGTCATGGTGGTAGGGTTGAAATAAAACATTTCAACCACGTATTTTCTGAACACTCCCAAGTAAGGTCGGGTCCAGCTCAGTACTACTGCCGTGGGACCCAAGGCATAGAGCATTAAGTCCTTTATCCCAGTGGGAACTAAAAGGGAGAGGGACAGAGAAGAAAGAGAGAAAACCAGGAGGGAATATTAGTATCCTCACAATGGCTTAAAAACTGAACAATCAGAACTGTCATTTTCTTAACACCGTGCTGAAAAACCAGAGTAGATATATTTACCTCTGACTTTCTCCCCTTTGTAGTAAACAGAAAGATGACTTCCGAACATACAATTTTGCTTATTTGAAGTAGTCAGTCCTTCACAATAGCAGGTACTGGAATCCATTTACTTAATTCAATGAGCAACAGGTGTAGACTTTATGGATGGATTTACTATGCCCATGGGCTGCCCTGTAAGCCTTACTGTCGAGTATAGTTGTCATCTCATGGTAAATCTACATTCTTGATCTCCGACAAAATTGCAGTTAAAAAAAAAAACGTATCTTCTAAGAGTTACTCCTTTCTAAACAACACAATAAACTCTTAGTGTAGTTTCTATACTGTATTAGATGTTATAAAAGATGGAGCCAGCTATGGCTAAAGTGTTCAAAAAGGTGTCCATGGGTTATACATACACACGAATAACTAAAATATCTATGACTTTTGGCTTCAGCTCCATGTGTGGGGAGACATCCCCTGGAAATTAACTCCCATAAATATTGAAAAACCTGTAATCTAATGCAGAAATATTGAACACATCTCCAGTACTTTTCTATATGTAATGAGTTCAGCCTGAAGACTGTGCCTTTTCAAACAGCAGTCTGGTAAAGACGGGTCATTATTTCTGTGGCTAACAACTTACCAATGGCAAATGTCACAGGATCAGATGGTGGCCCAATCAGAGGGCCTTTTCTTAGGTACATCACAACCTGGTACTGGGCACCGGGAACCAGATTCTCAATAATAGGTTTGCTTGAGTTCACCTTAAATCAAACATCCAAAAAGATTTATGTAGATCTAGGCTTTCAGGGTGTGACAGAAAAGCTGTACAAAGTTGCCAGAGTGTAATAGTTGACTTTGAAATCCAGGATCTTTAATTCATGCCCAGGAAGGCTTGATTTAAAATATTAGGCTGATTTATAGTTTCTGTGAATTCGGAAGGAGACCCAGAACATTCAAATTTTGTGAGCGGATTTAATATGTCCCAGGGGCTCCTCTCTATGCATCACTGTCAACTGTAACCATGCACACCAGCGCTGCATCCTCCCGGAACCATAATCAAATCAGGAATACCATGAGGGCAGCCTGACATCCTAAATTGTAGTGTCAGCTGACGACATGCCAAGATCAGTGCGGAATTGTCTTTAGTCTCTCGTCACTTAGAAGCATAAAATATCTAATTATAGAGATGGAAGTGACCTCAGAGATTACCCATTTAGATTTCTGATTTAATAGATAGAGAAATGTAAAAGCCAGAGAATGGCCAAGGTCAGATTCACCACTGGGAAGAGAAGCCCAGTGCTGGGACTTCTAATCTGCACCCAGGGCAAGCCAAGGTACAGCTGTAAGCACTTTGCAAGTCTATTGTAACCTTATAAAATGATGTCATCGAGAGCGTGTCTCAGTTCTCCATTTTTATAGGTTATGTGACCAGTGTGATACAGAGAGAAATAGTAGGAGCATACATCTGAACAAAGTGGATTTATTCCAGATGAATGTTGGTATATACAAGATTGGTGTTTTAATTAAAGGTTAAGAAGTGAGTGGATTTAATGTGACTATGTATATGTTGTGTACATGTGTGTATATTTGTATGATGTATATGTGTGTACCTGTGCACTCATGTTTGCACGTGTGGCGGCCAGAGGCTATTTTCAGGTGTCTTTGTCCGTCACTCTACACATTTTTGAGACAGTCTCCGTCAGAACCTGGTACTCACCGTTGCCTAAACTGGCTGGCCAGTTTCTGCCTCCCAGAGCTGCAATTACAAGGTTCTGCTACCCTGTCTGGCTTTTTGCAAAGGTTCTGAGCATCTGCCTCTGGTCCTTACACTGTGTGTCAGGCACCTTACCCTAGGAGTCATCTCTCTAGTTCCAGCTTTGATGTTAGGATGTCTAACTAAATACGGCAGATTTACTTAGGGAGACAAACTAATTCTTTTCAGATTGCTTAAAATAAAACCCCAACTATGTTCTCTATAAACACAAGGACTTATTTATACTTTATTTAAAGTTGTTACCTTTGTTTCTTCATTATTGTAATGTAGGTAATAACAGAGCTTAAGGGTGCGGATGTTTAGACCAGAGTATAAGACGCATTTACTCTCAGGATCAATTGTTTTGACGTCTGAGGTACATAAGATGCAAAACTTCGGCAGGAATGAGCAAAACTGACGGCCAACAACTTTGTTTCCAGTTTATGCTGTGTTTTAAAAAGTCTCATTAAAAACTGAATGATAAACAATGCTAGTGACATGAATTCTAATGTTGTGTTTCAGAAGCTGGTTATGTGTATTAGACATGTCACGATTCGATTAGAACACAGCCTACTCTATCCCCAAAATGGGTGCGGCACATTAGAGAAGATGATGCTGGAATCGTTAATTAGTACTCTCCCCTTCTTTGTCTGTTTACAGCCTTTTATGGTAATATCTTACCCATATTTAGATTTCTTTATAATAACACTTACAGTCAAAGCTACTCATTATGATTCTCACTAAAGAGACACACTTGTGATCAGGATTAAGTGCTGGGCATGGCGGCACATTGCAGAATCCTAACCCTTTGGGAGGTAGAGTCAAGGAAGAATAGGAGTTCAAGGCCAGCCTAAACTATATAGTATGGTGGAGACCAGCATGAGCTATGTGAAACTCTGGTCTCAGAAAATAAAATAGAGAGTGCATGTTGTGCATGACAGACAATACAGCTTTAGTAAAATTAAATTCTATGTGACAAAAGTCATGCTCACTCAATGGATCAGTTGTTCATCCTACACACGAGCACACGCAATGGACGTTGTGCTCCTGTCCCACAGGTCGCAGCATGCCAGCTGGCCTTCTAGACGACCCTCTTGCATGTGTGGAATAATGTGCTGTTGAGCGACACGCGTGGGGGGCGTTAGCGACATTGCTAGAGAGTTTTGTTTTTGCTACGACATCTGACCCACGTGTAAATGCTCAGTTGACTCCTTAATCACGCGTGCTGCTATTTAGAGCAGCTTAAGATGCAAGCTGTGTAGGCTGTCCCAGGGTGTGTTGTCACTCCCGGTCGGATGATGTTTTAGGCAGCGCCTGTTTCTAACTCTTCATGGAACACCGGAGTCACAGTCACTTAGCCGGCACGAACCCACCCTAGGAAACGATGGCTTTTAGACAAACTAACGACATGTAGGAAAAAGTCACATTGCTTTGTAAAAAAAGACAAAAGGACATGATCATTGCAAACTACCCATCTTTATAAAAAAAAAAAACCATCAATTCACCCACCCCTTGGATCCCTAAATATCTGTTGTGGTATAAGCCTATATTTACACCTTAATTCTCCTGTGCTATTTTTCTAATTAGTGACCTAGCCAATAAACCAATCAATATTGAATCAATGAATATAATATAAAATCAATATATTAATAAAAGTAATAAGACATATAGTTAATATAATAACAAATATACTGTTAATTCTTTCCGCTTAATTCATACTTAGTCTATAATTCTTTTTTCCCTTGCTAGCTTTACCTTCAACCCGGATGACTCTACTAAATTCAATACATCTCCCAAAAGACTCTGACTCCGACTGTCCCTACTGAGCTAAAACACAACAAGAAAAACCCTAAGGAGAACAGTTGGAAGAAACCCAACAAAGAGTCTCTTAAGTGGTGGGTTGAATGAGGTAAGCATGAAGGTTTTCCCAAGTCTGAGATGGTCCACCCTTGTGATGCTTTCTTCATTAGCTCTTTGATGTACATTCATTTCAGTCTGACGGGCTTTTCTACTCAGAGCCCAGACAGCCACTCTCACTCTCCCTTGAACTGAGAGACATCTGGCGAAGCCTAAATAACAACACAAGTTGGCCGTCTTTTCCTTTTTTAGTATCCTCCAAACACTATGTTAGACACCAGCTCTGTTTTCCCTTACTAAAACTGTGTGAGGTAGGATTGATTTCTCTCAATATCACAGGAAAAGACATCGAGAAGTACATGAGAGCTCAACAGTTAAGGATCTCTCTCTCTCTCTCTCTCTCTCTCTCTCTCTCTCTCTCTCTCTCTCTCTCAGAGGACCTTGGTTCAATTCCTAGCCCCCACAGAGCAGCTCACAACCACCTAGAACTCCAGCCCCAGGGGATCTGATGTCCTCTTCTGGCCTTTGTAGGCACCAGGAATGCATGTGATACACAGACACACTTGCAGGCAAAACACCCTTACACATAACATTAAATAGGTGGGGGGGGGATGGGGAGACAGAGACAGAGAGACACAGAGAGAGCTGCATGGGAAAGATCACTTGGGTTCTCAGAGCTGGTAACTGTGAAGGTCAAGTCTGAAACCCTCATTTATGTGGTGCAGTTGTCTGTGCTCTAGACGCTCACATTGGCTGTCTCTGTACCCTTTCCCCACCCCATGAGGCAACACAAACTGTCCCCAGGACCACCAGCAGCTGTGAAGACAGAGCATTGTGGGGAGGGCCCTGCTTTGACACCAGTCAGCTTGGTGGCTCCCAGGAAGTCCCTTACATATCCTGCCTCTTGGGCCAATCATTTCTTCCTTCATACAGTTGAAAGGCTGATGTGTCTATTTTTCTCATCTGCTTTTGTTTCATTATTATGCACTTGTGCAAGCAGTCACACAGCGTTCATGGACCAAGGCAGATCCCATATAAGGATAAAGATGCATGCATGTCTCCTATGGCACTCATATCCCTGGTCTGTTAGTAGTGATGGCGTGTTAAGTCTTTTGAGAAGATACTCAGAGCACACTTACTTTTGAGAATTAACAAGGTTTCTTATAGAACACAGATTAAATGGTGACTTTACGGTCAACATCTCTGTGAATGGATAGCCCGAGAATAGTTGTAAAAAAAAGGATTAGCTAATTTATTTATTTATACATGTATGCATGTCTGTGTCCATGCAGCAGGTACGCATGTTTTGATAGCATGCATGCTTGTGCATGTGGCAGCTAGAAGAGGTTTTAGGAGCTCTCAGAGCGGGCATTACTGCTAGTTTCTGGATGCCTGGCTTGTTAAGTGGATTCTAGAATCTGAACGTGGATCCTCATGATTTTGCCAGCAGCACTCTGATGAGCCATCTTTCTAGCCCTGTTGAGACATTTTGAATTTAGTTTTCCATCTGAAAATTATATGTAAGTGCAGATGTTGTGTGTGTGTGTGTGTGTGTGTCTGTGTGTTGGAGCCATGGATCATGGATACTGGAGGTATAACATTATGATGATCCTCAGAAAGTCTTGTATTAGTTGAGAGGACACCTGGAATGCTGGGCTCACACTCTTAAACATCAGCCTTGCCCATCCATTATCCTTAAGGGCTTAATGTTGCATTTCAAGTGGATGGTGTGATGATCCAGCTGGAGAGGTCTTTTCTGGATCACTGATAATTTATGGTATCTATAAGAACCTTTCCTCTGGGCTCCCAGGAGAAAGATTCATAATCTGTAACATTAGAAGGGACAAGAAGGAAATGTACCTTGCACAGTGGAGTTCCAGGTCACTGTCCATGAAGGAAATACGTTTTCCCACCAGCGTAAAGTCAGTTAGGTTGGGTATGTTTCGGGAAGGAAACTAATGAGCTGAAAAAGGAGCTGTGATTGCTAGCTAATCGGCTTAGCATATTTACTCCTTAATTTAATTGAGCCAAGGGGGTGGCTTCAGCCTCTAGGAAGGGCTTATCTCAGCCTCCGAAAGCGTTTAGTTCTCCAAAGCCGTGGTGCCCAAATCAATCTTATCAACTTAAAATCTCTCACCCCTTGAATTTCACAGATGCCTAATTTCCCCAGAGGAAGGGAAGTGTCTCAGATGGTCGCCACAGGAGGAGATGGCAACCCCCAGCCCAGCCCCCCCCCCCCACCCCAACCCCATCCCCAGCCGGCCTAGGGAAAAAACAAAAGCTACCTTTTATAGAACTAGCCCAGGGCTCCCGCACTAATGATTGGCTGTAGGTGTCCATGTCTAGCCAATCACAAGGATACTAATTTGCATATCCTTTCCCCCTGCCTCAGGCCTCCCTGTGGCTGTTTAGGTCCCCCTTATCAGTCAAAACTGGGCTTTTTGGGGGGAATTGGTGAAAAGAAAATTGTTATAGTTTATAAACTTTTGCTTTTAAACTTATTTTGTAGGGGCCTCGTTACTTTCAAAGATAAAACCTAAATGAGACAATGCACGGAGCACCGAACCCTTCTAAGAGACTCAGCATTCTGCTTGCTGTCTCCTCCCTAAGGAAGGATTTCTTTGACCACTTTTGGTACTCCGTCCTCACCACCTGTATTAGAATACGGACAGACCCTCCTTTTGTGAACTCAGGGATCATCTATTGCTAGCTTGGGATTCTGAGATGAGGCTCAGTCATCCTGTACTCATTTTGGTTATTCTCTCCATTGTGAACGCACTGCTGGGCAAGGTCGGAATGCTTCGAATTGACCTCAGACTCCGGCATCTCTCTGAGCTCTGGACACACAGTAGGCACTCAGCAGAGGCTCTTGAGTAGGACAAGGAAGTGATGGGACGGTGACCTCTGACAAACGTGAGAAGAGCAGAGGAACTGCCCAGCCATGCCCACTCATTTCCTGGATGCTGAGGAAGGTCTTGCTAATGTGCATGACTTGGGGGAAGGGTCCATCTCGCATCGCCACGGGCTGAATTTCAAGCGGCCTCCAGGGTGTTTGTCCTAGTGCCCCTTACCTGGGTACAGTACTGCTTCTCTAGCCGCTGGCTCTCCTTCTGCTTCTGGCAGGTCAGGGACACCACAGACACAATGGTGCTGTTGTAGTTCTCCTGCGAAGATGTCCACGACATCACCGCTGTGGTTGAGCTTAAGACGTGGACACTCACGTGCTGGGGCTTCTCGGTCAGCTCCTCCATCCACTCTCCTGTAGGGCCTGGACATCGCAAATCACAGTAAAAGGGAGGTTGTATGCTGAGCTAGTGGAGACAGAAGATTCTAGACTTAATGGTCATTATGTGCTCTATGTAATAGTGTCAGCAGCAGCAATGATAAAAACAGGTTCGATTTCAGTTGTCAGGTACGTCTGAGAATATTCCAGTGAAATCTTCATCAGAGGGCGTGATACTGTGGCATTTCATCAGTGTTTGTAATTCCTTCGCTAGGAGGGTCTTTCTAGAAATAATTGCTTTGAGCTGCAAAGCAGCCGCTACCATAATCTTATGCAAACAAATGAAATGTAGTAAAGTAACCAAGAGACAGGTTGTGGCTGCCTTAATGAAATGGGCAATAGGCTGGCGGGGTTCAAGAAGATGCCTAAATCCTGGGTGATATTTGAGGAATGGGGAGGGGTTGTATGATGACGTTCTCTGTGGAGGTACCACCTGGACCCTTTCAGCTGGCTCTGCCTATGCGCTTCCTCATATCTACGATAAACATTCTCCTCCACCACACCCACCTTTCCTGTATTTCCTTCATTCAGTTTGCAAAGTGACATGCAAGGAGCAGGCGGCTCCACTAAAGAGGATGGCGCAGACTCCCGTAAGTGGTGTGAGCCAAGTCATACTGTAAAAGTGATGTGAAGACGGAGAGATGAGCCCTTTACAATCAGGCTCTATTTCAAATGCTTCCCATTCTAGTTTGTTAATACTTATCCCAAATCAGGGAGAAAAGTACGGGTCTTAAATCTCAAGTTTAAATTAAGAAACTGCAGTGGATAGGATTTCTTTTTTAAAAATTCATGATTTACAAATGTGATGTCAGACTTTATCAATACATGTTTTTAGGGTCTGGGAGTTGGGTTTGAACAAAACATTTTATGCACACGCATGAAATTCTCAGACAATGAATTTTAAAACTCCGTGTTCTTAACCATGCATATGGCTTTCTGGATGGAGCGCCATGGACCCATGAAAAGTGTTGACCCAAGGTTCTTATTTTCTCATTGTCATTGGTACAGTTTTCTCCGAGTGGGTCAGCGACTCCGAAACTGGGTTACAGTGTGTGCAAATGGACCACGTGTAACACTAGAAAAGAAGAGATCCTGGGTGGACAAGGGGTGCTGTTCAATTGGTGGACTGTTTGCCTATACGGCACGCACGAAGCCCTGGGTGGGTTTGATACTGTCTTAGGGTTTCTCTGGCTACAACAAAATACCATGACCAAAAAGCAGGTTGGTTAGGGAAGGTTTTTTTTTTTTTTTTTTTTTTTTTTTTTTTTTTTTTTTTTTTTTTTTTTTTTTTTTTTGGCTTACATTTCCTGATCATAGTCCATAGTCCATCACTGGAGGAAGTCAGGACAGGAACTCAGACAGGACAGGATCCTAAAGCTGGAGCTGATGCAAAAGCCATGGAGGAGAGCTGCTTACTGGCTTGCTTCCCCTGTCTTACACAGCCTGCTTTCTTATAGAATCTAGGACTAGCCCAGGGATGGCACCATCCCCTATGGGCTGGGCCCTCCAGCATTGATCGCTAATTGAGAAAATGCCTTATAGCTGGGTCTCATGGAGGAATTTTCTCAACTGAGGCTCCTTCCTCTCTGATGACTCTAGCTTTTACAGAGCTAGACTCAGCCATTCCAGAGACCCAGCACCCCATAAGCCGGGTGTGATGTTGTATACCTGTAATCCCGGCACCCGAAGGCAAGAGGATCAGGTCTTCGAGATTCTCTTCAGCTGCATAGTGGGTTTGAGGTTAGCCTGAGTTAGGGGCACGAGACTCTTCTCAAAAATTAAATACATGCATAGATACATATGAATAAAAGATAAGAGATACAGCGCCTTAACTTTTTAATAAGGAAACTGGATCTCAGAGATTCAGATGCTCTGTCCAATGTCATGAAGACAGTGAGTGTTTGGATCTGGCAGCACAGTTGACTCTAAGGTAAGGGACACTGCCAGTGCCATGGAATACGACATCATCAGAGAACCTTCAACTCCAGTCTTGGTCTTGACACATGTGAAAGTCACAGTAAAATATGGGAACGGCAGATGTGTTCCTCCAAGCCAGGCATGGCGGAGCAAACTTGTGAATCCTAGCTATCTGGAAGGCCAGGCAGATGAGTGGTAGGATCAAGGCCTATCTGAACTCCATTAGGAGTCCAAAGCCAACTTAAGCAGCTGAGTGAGACCCTGTCTTAAAATACAAATATAATGAGGAATTGAGGATGCAGCACGGTGGTAGTGCTTGTCAATCATAAAGAGGCTCCGAGTTCAGTCCCCAGCACTGAAAACAAGCATGCTCTTGATAGGACCAGAGGGGGATGATGTAAGGATGTGTGTGCCAATATTCTCATGTTTGGGAAAGGCTTCAACTCTACACAAATGTGAATCGTGATGTAGTAACATGTACATACATCTTGATGTTATTAATCCCGTCAGCATGGACTGAAAGCACTATTTAGTTTGTGCTTACTCACCTCCCCAGTAAGTACAAGTATTTGTATCTACAGTCTGATACATTGTTTTAAACCAAAGGAGCAACTGTACTTGGCATCTGTGCACTTAAATAGACTATTTCAAGCACTTAAAATATCATCCTTTCATTGACAAAAGTTTTTCATGCATATACTAAAAGCAATCTCTTTACAATAATCCTGTTCACAGTGGCTCTACGGTCTGGTTAAGAAGTCATCTGAAGGCCGGAGAGGTGGCTCAGAAGGAAAGATACTTTTGGGAAAGTCCAAGGGCCTGAGTTTGATTTTTGATCCTGTGTGGTAGAAGTAGAGAACTGATTCCCGTGAGCTTGCCTCTGATTCCACAAGTGCATCGTGAGATGTATGTATGCCCCCACAGACACACAGAATGAGACAGGCACTGAAGGGAGAGGAGGGGAGGAAAATAGATAGCACAATAAAAAATTTAAAAAGAATATATGACCAAAAAAATCTAGCCAAATCTCCCATACCAAGTTCTATGCTTTGTGCTCTGTGCTGTGGAACGCACCTGAAGTGCGAAGAAAAGAAAGGCCAACGTGGCTGTCACCATGCACTGAGTTTTCATGGCAGCCATCAGCACTTGCTGTACACTTGAGCAAGGTGACCTCCTGGTTAGCAAAAGGTTTTCAGAATCGAGAGAAGACTGAAGGCTCACCTTGGTGCTCTGTCATGGGTGATCTCGTATAGAAACATCTTTTATATCTGATACACACCCCAGGTGATTCTCAATGTCCTTTGTCCCTTTGAAGACAGACCCTAGAGGCCTCTCTGTGGTGCTGGGCTTTGTTCCTTAAGTGTAAATGTTGTGTGGGAAGATTTTTAGTGTGTTGAAGCTGCTAAGTGAGCTGATCTCCTGCCTCTGACTACCTACCCTTTGAAGGTTATTTCAGGCAAGGTAGTATTTGGACCCTTTGGGGAGAGGACAGAAGTTATACAGACTATTGCCTTTGTAAAGCTACCTTTATTTAATCTGTTTTCTGACTTTGGTTTTTGTGAATGTAAAGGCACACTTAGCGTCCGGTAAGCTAAGTAACTGATTTTCAGCCTGTGGGCTTCCAGTGGCCAGCGTTTGTCTAAAGAGTTTCTGTAGCTCAGAGAGCCCCACTTTTGCTCTGTTGTCAAAGCTCCCAGGATACTTAGAAGCCTCCCCTTAACTCAGTACTGGGCCTTGAGGACTCCCTGTCTTCTCCTGCCAACTGTGGGGAGACCCGGAAGGCTTGAATCAGCTGGAGTTTTTCTCCCCCACATAATCCTATAAAGCTAAATTTCATTACAGCCTCAAACAAAAGTGATATTTCCCAAACTGTGTGTGCACATCCTTGGAGACATGGTTATAGCAGGTGTGGAAGGCCGGCTTAATAAATGTTCAATTATCACAACAGTGACCAAAAAAAATCCTGTGGTTAACTCCTGAGGCGGATTTGCTATTAAATATACATGTACTTCTTTTCCTGCACACCGTCCCCTGATCCGGAGGTACTCCAGCATCCCTGGGGCTGGTGGATCACTGACACCCAGGCATCACTGACCTCAGCAGTTCCATGCTTCCAGCTCCCCTGTAAGTGCAGGATCGTCCCTCGGCTACTCACTGATATAAAAGCTGAGCGACTTCGCTGACTGGCTTTTCCGAGGCTCACAGACTCCTGAGGAACTAAAGGTTGTCACCGAGAGTTTGTATTTCCCAGGCTCCTTCAGTTCTGCAACAAACTCGTGGGCTTCTTCATCCACTGTCAAATAGTCAGTAAAGTTCTCTAGATCAAATGCAAAAGAGCCACACAAAAAAAGGCAAAATTAGAAGACATGTGAATTGACACCTGGCAGGGCCCAGGATACAGATAAACTGGTTAGGTTTGTAAAATTTATTATTGCATTTCTTTCTTTTTTTCCCAAATTCAACCATACCTCTAAGACGAAGGCACTAGAAATGAGAAAAGTCAATTCAAGTTCAAGTTGTATTCATAATACTTTAAAATGTCAAACCTAAAATGTAGTGTCTCAGTCCATCACACGGGTGCATGGTATTAACACACACACCCCTAACACAATCGTGTACACAAGAGAAATGGGCTTTGAGGGAAAGACAGCGTTCACTACCCTCCCTGTATGACTTTGGAAAAGACAATACATAATTAGTTCTCACTAAATACCTCACTAAGTTTCTGCAGCATTAAATGTCTTTTAAATATTGGGTTACTTCTGATTCAAAGACACGCCAGCTCCCCCACCCTCCCCATCTATCTGCTCCAGCACCGCAGACGGTAAAGTTTATTCTAAGCGGCCTCTGTGTCTGCCTCCCGCAGTTTATAATTTCAGTTGAAGCTGTTACTATTATTTGGCAACAGCAGTCTCCAAAAAAGCACAGTACAGTCAGATAAATACATGATTTAATTGAACTTTCTTGAAAATAGGCTGTAAAAAAGTGCTTTGAGTTACAAAATACTCGGTTCCATAGAGTAAACTGAGAAACAAACAAACAAACAAAAAACATAAGATGAAAGGAACTTTAAGAACAAATAGGCAACTGGGGGTGGTGGCACATGCCTTTAATCCCAGTACTAGGGGGGCAGGGGCAGGGGCAGGGGCAGGGGCAGGGGCAGGGGCAGGGGCAGGGGCAGGGGCAGGGGCAGGGGCAGAGGCAGAGGCAGAGGCAGGTGGATCTCTGTGAGTTCGAGGCCAGCTTGGTCTACAAGAGCTAGTTCCAGGATAGGCTCCAAAACTAAAACCGCTGAGAAATCCTGTCTCAAAAGAAGGAGAAGGAGAAGGGGAAGGGGCAGGGGCAGGGGCAGGGGCAGGGGCAGGGGCAGGGGCAGGGGCAGGGGCAGGGGCAGAGGCAGAGGCAGAGGCAGAGGCAGGTGGATCTCTGTGAGTTCGAGGCCAGCTTGGTCTACAAGAGCTAGTTCCAGGATAGGCTCCAAAACTAAAACCGCTGAGAAATCCTGTCTCAAAAGAAGGAGAAGGAGAAGGGGAAGGGGAAGGGGAAGGGGAAGGGGAAGGGGAAGGGGAAGGGGAACGGGAAGGGGAAGGGGAAGGGGAAGGGGAAGGAGAAGGAGAAGGAGAAGGAGAAGGAGGAGAAGGAAGGAGCAAGGAGAAAGGAAGAAGGAAGAGGAAGAGGAAGAGGAAGAGGAAGAAGAAGAAGAAGAAGAAGAACAACAACAACAACAACAACAACAACAAATAGACAACTAGTAAATACCTATAGTGACCAACAATTTCAGGCGACATTAGAATGTTGCTGATTACTATTGTCTAGAATAAAGAATGATGAGTTATTTTGTCTCATTTTGTTAAATAAAAGTCAACCAGCTTTGACAATAAGGCAACATGATTCTAAAGTCCCACTGTAAAATAAAGGCTGCCATTTTAGCTCCAAACTTGGATGATTGCGCAACTTTTGCTCTCTAAATACTAGGCAGGAAAACAGAAATGGCATGAGCTCTTGCTAAACCCTAGCAAGCAGTAAACAACACAAAAAATCAACAGTGGAGCTATGCTATGGCTCTGCTTTTATAAATTCATATAGTATATACTATAATATGATATAATACAATGTATGAGTCTGGTGAGTGTGGCGGCACACACTTGTAATCATAGCACTTAGAGGTGAAGGCGTGAAGGCCAGAAGCCCAAGATAATCCTCAGCTACACATCAAATATGAGGCCAACCAAGGCGATACAAGGCCCTGTCTCAAAAAATAGCATGCGCGCACACACACATGCACACACACACATATGTACACACACATACATGTGTGCGCAAACATACAGACTTATAGGCACACATATAAACTCTTTCTCTTTTCTCTCTTGCACGCACATGCACACACAGACATACATGCACGCACGCATGCACACACATACATGTGCATGCAAGCACAGACTTACAGGCACACATAAACTCTCCCTCTCTTATCTTTTGCATGCACATACGCGCATACACACATACATAATTTCAAATGATGGATGTGTATCGACTATGGTGGGGATACTATCATCTCCTGCCTATTTTCCATTTACTATGAACTCGATGGGGCAAATTTGATCACCAGATCCAAAGGCCACATCCATTGTACTCAAGCTGGCCATGGAGCACAGACATCTGGAAGTAGTCACTTTGTAGAAGGACTCTTCATTGTAGCCTCAACTATGCACTTAAGTAAACAACATTTCTTAAGGGTAGGCTGTGTTATGTTTGGTGGTCCTGTTTCTAGTTCAAAGGATTTCTGAATATAAAGTCTTTAGAGGCCTGGGGTATGTGAAATGCTGGCCAGAGAAATGTGTAAAGTTTGCAATGGCTGTAACTTGAAAATCACCCAAATATTAAAATTCTGATCTAATCTGTGTATTTTGGTTTTCTGCCTTCAGGCCATATACAATAGTTAATTAAAGTCTCTCTTTGACCTCGCGTGTCCATCTCCCTCCCTGAGTTCAGGTTTCAAAATCACTTCAGTTCCCCTCCCTTGGTGCCATTTACGTCCTCCAACTCCCGGCTGCCTCACCTTCCCTCTCTATGAGGATATTGAACCCATCGAAGGCTGTGGGCGGTTTGGGCGGTAACCAGCTCAGCGTCATCTGCACCGGGAAGGCTGAGAAAGGGTCAGACGTGGGCTTCTCTGTCCGGCTGAGTGTGGTGTCGCTCTCATAGTCCACAGGCAGCACGCTGACGAAGTCCTCCTCGTTCTCGGGGGTCGCAGACGCGCTGTCCCACCAGTAGGGTTGAGATGTGCTTTCATAGTCCGTGCCGTTTAGGTCAGGCCAACCGGAAGACACATTGCTGGGTGGAGTCTCTGGAGTTTCTTCCGGGAAATGGAAGAGTCTGTCCCTTCCAGTTGTATCCTGCCGTTTGAGGAATGAGTCATCCGGGAAGCTCCCACTTGGCTCTTCCCAGTTCTTGTTCAAGTTGACAAAGCGAACGGAGATATTTCGCGGAGGATATGGAGCTGTGGAAGAGAGTTTTCATTTTCAAGTAGCTTTTTAACTGTGAACTGAATATTCATTTACTCTTGAGTCCAACATGCAGACTTATCAAGTACAGTTTAACTTTGCTTCTAATATACAGAAAAAAAATTAAAAACTTTTATGGGGGTTGTGTGTGTGCGCGCGCACGTGTATCCACATGCCACAACATATGGAGATCAGAGGATAATTTCAAAAAGTTGGGTCTGTCCTTCTTTCATGTGGGTCCCGGAGATTGACCTCTCAGATGGTTAGGCTGCATCTCTGGACAGCCACAGAGAAAGTGTTATGAATAATTGAGGTTTTAAAGCAAATCATATATAAACTTCTAACATTTTGTAATATATATATATATATATATATATATATATATATATATTTCTACCTCTCAGCATCTCACTCGTAACATTGTGAGACTGTACATGTTGATGTAGTAATTGGACTTCTCAAGCAGAGTTATGCAAAACAATCTGACTTTAAGAAAACGTGTCTCTGTCCCTGAGTATCTTAAAACGTCAATATGATTTGGTTTTAGCTATCAGAATACACAGTCCCATCTCTGAAATGAACCATATGAGCACAGAGGAACTATGTATTATGGAAACATGTTTTCTCTACAGATAGCAAGTCATAAAGACAACTGTTACATTCTCTGCCCACAACAGTTTCTAGACGCCTATCAAATGGCCCCTCCAATGCTCTCTCCATGGACATCTAGGCAGAGATCCATCCCCCTCCTTCATAGCTCTGCTGCGCTTCTGATCTCATTCTGCCCTGCTGCCCTTTGTGTCAGATGACACCCTTTCTGAGGACAGATTGCTTGCCTCATTGGTCTCTATATTTTCATCTTTCTTAGAATTAGGACCATGTCCAGATGAAAAAGAGTGGTCATAGATGTGTCTTTATCAGAACAGAATATGAAAAATGCAATTAGAATGGCCGGTGTCGATTTAAGAGGAATTACTTGTTAAGATCTTCCTGTCTTGATGGAATGAACTGGGAATCCTGACACAGAATTCCAGACAGAAAGGGGCCTGGGTGGTCTGTCCTGATGAATCCCATCCTCATGAGAATGGGCTCTCCAGCAGTACTGAACACACCAGGCACCCTCAATAATGGTTAAACGATAATATTTGGTAGTATGTGTGTAGTTTATGCATCCATTCCTCTAGCCATCAATTCATACCATAGTCTTTCTGCAGTATTTTTAGTGACTTGAGAATTTCATACAGGTGTGCAGCGTATTTTGATTATATCCACCCCCCCACTCCTTGCCTCCAAGTCTTCTCACGGTCCATAAGGGTTTTCCTTATTACCGATGCTACTAAGGTCAGTACTGAAAGCTTTAGGCATGCCTGAGTCCTAATATTTCCTCTCAATAATCAATTATCTGTACTAGGATGTCTGCCATCTGCTTTTATTCCACGTGGACACTGGTCAAGGTTAGAGAGTAAGCAAAACCTGCCAGATCCAGGTAAGTAACTTGGTTATAACTTTTAAGACTATCATCTGTAATTTTATTCAAAAACATAAAAACTAAGCTTCCATTGATTTACTTTAGATTTTTCTTCTTGAATATTTTGCTTAGATATCTTTAATATGGATACAAATTTTTCTTTGTTATAAAAAATAAGTTCTTTCTTAGCATTGTGACAAAATATTTCTTAGAAATATTATGAATTTTTCCCCTTAGAAACATTAAAAGTAAACACACAGCAGCACTTATTTTCTTGAGCTATTTTCTTATGAGGTTCAATTCCTCCGAAGACTTACCCGTTCTGTGTTGCTTGGGTTCATGGCCCACACCGCTGTACTCTACCAGAGTACTTTTGTTAAACGTTGCCTCAGATACCAACTGAAAGGTTATGTTGCTGTAACATATTCCTGGTAGCCAGTGGTTAAATACTGTTTTCCCCTTAAAGAAGTCTGTGAAGGGAAAGACCAGTTACTTTAAAGTTAGGAGCTTTGTAATGTCACATACTTGGAGAAAGTCCCAGTTAAATTTAAATATCTACAAAATGACTTTTCCCTTGATGCCTGGCACAGTCAGTAAAAATGAACTGGGAGGCTGGAGATGAAAAACTGAGCCTGAGCCGCTAATCCTGAAAAGTCTTTGTTTTTTAACTGTCAGCATTCCTAACACAATTTGACACAATTAAAATTAATTTTTTATCTTCTGAATGTTCTGTGTATATAGGAATTATGGATATTATATTAGCTCTCTATTAATAGGAAAAATAAGTGAGATAGCACTTTATAACAAAAGAAACAGCAAGTGTACAGGAAGGTTTTCTCCTGTAGAAAGGGAAAGTGTCTTATAGGGGCTGGAGAGATGGCTCAGATGGCTCTTCCAGAGGTTCTGAGTTCAATTCCCAGCAACCATAGATGGTAGCTCACAGCCATCTATGATGAGATCTGGTGCTCTCTTCTGGCACGCAAGCATACATGGAAGGAATGTTGTATACATATACATAAATAAATAAAAAAATCTTTTTTTTAAAAAAAAAGAAGAAAGTGTCTTATATAGAGCGTTCATTGGTTTACCTGAAGAGTGGTCACAAAATACCCAAAATACCACCTTTTGCTTTTGAGAATAATCTTGGACCCTCTCCAATGGAAGTGGGTGAAAGCTGCCCACTTGCTAGGAAGCCTAGAGCCATCCTGCCCAGAGGGAAGTGCTGTGGGTGTGGTTGTCTCTAAACTGTCTTGACTTTGTGTCCTGGAGCAGACATACCGCCTTTGGCAAGAATAACACAATTCAAACCAAAGTGAGAATTTCTCATTTTGTATTTATGACTTCCAATTCTCAGCAAATGAGCTGGATATAGTAAGACCCCTCACAACAAGGTTTTTCTTGAATCAATAACTTTTTCTTAATGGCTCATTTGTCAGTCAAGTAGTGAATTATACAGACTCCTTAGAATAAGCAAGATCATCTAGAAAAAGTCTGCAGAAAGTTAATAGCCATGTTTCTCCAGCCACCTCTTGCCTCTTACCTTTGTAGAGCATCGTCCTGAAGTCCCTGCCTTCCCAGTAGCTGATGTTTACTCTGCTGAACACGTTGTATTTTTCCGGATAGTGAATTTCAAACAGTACTCGTGTTTCAGGAGAAGGTTTGTAGTCGTATATGGAGACACTGGTTACAGGCAAAGGTTCTACAGGGGGAAAGAGAGGTGACAGAGAGAGGGATGGAGCCATCGTTAGTCCAAGAATGCACTGTTGCTCTGATATAATCTCACTCCCACTTTTACAATTGCCCTTCTTCCACGAAGACCTCCTCTGAGCCTTAGCAGTAATTAACAATGCATGCTTTTGATGATCTTTTCTGCTTTTCAAATAGCTCTCAACCTCGACTTCCAATTTCTCACTTGCAACAGCTTTGAAGGTTAGGAAGTACAAATATCAAATGTCTCAATTCACTAGACAAACATAATGCAAACCTGGAGTTTATAATGCTTGTCATATGCAATTTAATAGGTTTTATGGCAGCATCTGTCTGTATTAGCAGATTCTTCGTTCATTTTCCTTGTGCCAACAAAATTAGATATCAATAATAGACAGGTAACAAAAAGTAATTTTGGCTGTAGGCAATGATAAATATTTATGGGGTCATTTATTTCTTTGTGTGAATTTTGCGATTTTTCTGTTATGAATAAGAGTGCAAACACTCAGTGTTATGCATACGATCATTTATATCATGTATATTAAGCCCCTCTCTTTACAGAAGCTCAAGGATATTCTTAATTTGTTTGGTTTTGATTTATCATGAAACATTAGAAGTACATGCTCTAAAAAGCCCATGATTGTTTTTCATATGTCCTATGCACCCCATGCTTACAGAAACAGTTTCTCTACCCTTCCAAAAAGGGAAGTAGCTATATTTTATTTGAATAATTTTGTAATAAAATATTATAAGGGCTAAAGAGGTGTCTGAAGTAGACAGAATCCCACCCCTAACAAGAAGCTACTTGCAAATGATACTTGCTGGCAAAAGGGAACTCAGTTTTCTCCAATCATGTGTAACTGGGTATATCATTCATACTTAGGCAGGCCCCATACAAAGAAATAATTGGCCAACTGAAAACAGAACCTGTGTTTTTGTTTTTATCATATATTTTGGTATTTTTGTTCTGTTGTTTATTTTTGTTTGTTTTGATTTTTTTAGAAAGAAAGATAAAAGAACATAAATATGAGTGGGTAGTGAGGTGGGAAGGATCTGGAAGGAAAGGGAAAAACTATGATCAAAATATATTGTCTGAAAAATATTTTAAATAAAAACATCAACAAAGCAAACTTTTAATTTAGTCTAGATAATTATGTTTTTTATTTCAAAAGATTTCAATTCCACTGTATATATTCTACGTGCTTCATTTGTGCCATGTTTTGTTTGGTTGTTGCTGGAAATTAGTTTTATTCTGATCTTTATGTCTGTGAACATTGTGAATATACTGTATAAATAGCTATTTTAAATAGACTCTGACCTATTGTTCTTTTTGACAACTGTCACTGTGAGTGTAGGTTTTTTTATGTGACTTGAAGCATGGGCTCTAAGCTAATTGCTTGTTTTTTTTCACTTTTAATACAGTTCGGTCATTGTCCCCTCTCAACTGCGGTGGCCCGTCACTCATTCTGAGATCCTTCATATTGTGGATGCTATGGTGCTTGTTGCAGACTTTTACCAAGTCCTACGGGGAGGTTTTGTCTTGTCGTTCAGATTATCTATGTGCCCTTCTCTAGGTGGAAAGTCCAACTGTGCCTGCTGTAGCATGGCACATGTTGATTCTTTTGCTAACTGGAGTCCAAACTCAGGATTACCCTTCTTATACCTGGACTTCAGCAAGGCCCCTTCCTACTATACTAGAGTTTCAGTTTCCTTCATGACTTGGAGACAAGTGTGCCCTTGAACTTGGTCCTATGCCTCGCACTTCCTTTTGCCTTTATGGAAAGAGCAAAATGTAGACGACTGAGCAAGAATTTGCTGTCCTCTTTTGACTAGCAATCCCAATATTAATTGATCTTAGATTTGCTTTTAATAAATAATAAACATATGACACACAGTAATGATGTGGGAGGGTCTTCTGTTTTGTGTTGATTTCATTGGTTAATAAAGAAACTGCCTTGGCCATTTGATAGGCCAGCCCTTAGGTGGGTGGAGTAGACAGAACAGAATGCTGGGAGGAAGAGGGAAGTGAGGCAATCGCCATGACTCTCCTCTCTGGGTCAGTCGCCATGAAGCCAGCCACCAGGTCAGACATGCTGAATCTTTCCGGGTAAGCCACCACCTTGTGGTGCTAAACAGATTATTAGAAATGGGTTAAGCAAGATGTGAGAGTTAGCCAGTAAGAGGCTAGAGCTAATGGACCAGGCAGTGTTTAAATGAATACAATTTGTGTGTTGTTATTTCGGGTGTAAAGCTAGCCGTGCAGGAGCCAGGCGAGACAAAAAGCAGGCCCACTGCTCCTCACTACACAGTAAGGTCTTGTTTTTGTCTAATTACATGTTTGACATAATTTTTTTTGGAATTCTTTATTTTATTTATTTATTTTATTTTTGAAAAGAAAACAAACTGCCTTTTTTCCTTTTACATACCAATCCCAGTTCCCAGTCCCTCCCCTCCTCTCATTCCCTTTAACTACCCTCCACCCCACCCTCCTCCACTCCTCAGAGAGGATAAGACACATTGCTTTGGGGAAGGTCCAAGGCCCCCTCTACAATATCTAGACTGAGCAAGGTATCCATCCAAAGTGAATAGGTTCCCAAAAAGCCAGTACAAGCAGTAAGGATAAATCCTGGTGCCACTGCCAGTGGCCCCACAGCCTGCCTCAGCCATACAACTGTCACCCACATTCAGAGTGGCTAAGAGAAAGTGGGAAGTAGCCTTCAATGCATGGGCACAGAAGACCACTTCCTAAATATAACACCAGTAGCACAGACACTGAGAGCAATAATAAATACATGGGATCTCCTGAAACTGAGAAGTTTCTGTAAAGCAGAGGACACAGTCAATAAAGCAAAAAGGCAGCCTACTGGATGGGAAAAGATCTTCACCAACCCCATATCAGACAGAGGACTGATCTCCAAAATACATAAAGAACTCAAGAAATTAGACATCAAAAATTCAAATAATTTAATTAAAAACTGGGGTACAGAACTAAACAGAATTCTCAACAGAAGAACCTCAAATGGCCAAAAGACACCTAAGGAAATGTTCAACATCCTTAGTCATCGGGGAAATGCAAATCAAAACAACTCTGAGATACCATCTTACACTTGTCAGAATGGCTAAGATAAAAAACACCAATGATAGCTTATGCTGGAAAGGATGTGGAGTAGGGGAACACTCATCCATTATTTGACATAATCTTAAATCATGTTTAGATTTAGGATATTTCCTTTCCCTTAACTCTTCTCTTTGAACCATTCACCACAATCAGGAAGGAAGTTGGTGTGTGGAGGTGTGCAAGAGGTGTGTAAATTTTACTCTCCAATAGACAGCACCAGCATATACAACTATAGGACATTGCTGCAGACCACATTCATAGCTGTTTATGTCTCAGTGAGAACATCACAGGCCCAGTGTGTGTTCTCTGTAACCACACCCACTTCCCGCCAGAGGGCTCTGATACTGTGTCCAGTGTGAAAATCTGAAAGGTCTGCATGTGGTTACCAGACAGGACATGAACAAAGGGCAGGAAGACCAAGAAGCCCATGCTTGATAGTAACAGCTGACACTAGAGGCACTTCTGCTTGAGATGGCCTTGCTTTGCCTGATTAAAATCTAAGGAAGAATCCGGCCATCAATGGGAGAGACCTAAGCACCTGTTTCTCCTGGTGCAGTTCTCTTGAGCAATAAAGGAGCTATGATTATACCGTCCTTTCTGATGGTAGATGTGGGGAAAAGACTGATCCAAAATCCCAGCCCAAGCTCCTGCTTCATGTCTAGAAGATGATTAGAGATTGGACCTGCGTGTATCTAAATGGATCCCTGAGGTATGTGGGCCACAGTCACCCAGGACACAGGAGTGATGGCCACCATTCACAGCCACTGCTTTCATTCATGTCTGCACCAATTTCCCCTTAGAACATTTTAACGGCTTTCTGAGTTAATTCTTGCCTCTTATCTAGCCTTTATCTTTGTTTCTTCTCAACACATGTAAGTCCAGAAGCCACTTGATTCTCTCACATAAGTCAGTATCCCTGTCACAAACTAGCCACCCTTACATTAGTGACATTTCCTTTCTCAGTTTCAATTTTCCTTTGTTCCTGATGTTTCCAGTAGCTTTCTATCTAATGCCATTGGTAATGCTTTTATTTGTTCGTCACAGGTTATGTCTTAAATATTCACTTGATTTTATATTATCAGTCCGAGTGAGAAAGACACATAATTTTATATATTGCAAGAACATGTATATTTTTAAACAGTACCTAGTAGGCACTATTATTCTATAGGGTAACAATAGATTAGTCTGGACAACAACAGACTCCTAAACTAAATCTGAATTGCAACTTGCTTGGATGTCTCAGGAGACAGTAGTGGGGTTTTCATTTTTAAGAGATTAATGGGAATCAGAGAAATAGTAACTTGTGACACATGAAAATGTTTTGAAGTTTGGATTTTGGTTTCTATAAAGTAACAGAAGAACATGTTCATGCTACCTCATGTACATACTATTTGTGACGATAGCAAAGTTGAAGAGCTACAATACAGGGTGTGTGGCCTGTAGTGTTTCATGTCTATGTTATTCGGGGCTTTGTAGAAAAGGGTGACAGATCGGAAATGGACTTAGAGGGAATTCACTTCTGCTCAAGGCTACAACGGACGGCTTCTTGAAGACTTTGACAGTATGCTCAGTCTCTGAAACACAACTTTACACAGTGGCTTGGTAATTTGTCCATTGTCTAGGCAAGACTTGATGTCTTTCAGCCTGGGGGTTCTGCTGTGCGAGAGCTTTTCCCGGGGAAATCACCGCCTGTCGTTTCTTTGATCTGTCTTCATTCTTTATCATGTAAAGTCTCAACTCACTTGCAGGCCACTTAAAATCTCTCCCTATATTTCTGGCCATCTTTCCTGAATTATTTTGGAGAACTGGTCAGCAAAGAGCTACTGAACAATCTGGCCAGGCCTGGCTAAAGGTGTTTTTATGTATGACTATTTCTCTGGTATCCCGGCCATGACAGATAATATGCTCAATAAATAGAATTAAATAAATTGATTATTTATATCCATAACAGGAGTAGATGGCGAATAAACCCATGTGCTGTTTCCATGTGTCTCCTGCAACTTTGACATTCACCATTTCTACATCTTCCCTGACACAGGAACCAATTGCATGGTCTAGCATTTTCCCAGTTCTTAAGTGATTGTTTCCAGGTATTATGTTTTTCTGCCAAGAAACAGCTTCTTTCTCCTGAAATGCTCACACTGTACTAACCCATTGTCATCAGTTAAATATTAACTGGGCTAGAGCCTATGGCTGCAGGGCTCTTTTGAACTGGTCACATTAGTCCATTATGCCCAATTTATTCTTTGCCTCTCCACTCCATGCCCCCAACTTTCTCTAGACTCAGAGCAACTGTATCAAAAAATCCAAGTGCTGCCCAGAGCGTCCTGCTCTGTCATTGCTTGTTTCGTAGAGACAGGCTCCAGCACACGGCTGACGGCTGCAACAAATGCCCTTTCATCTTCGAGAGCAGTGGAATCTGAGGTGGGACACTTAAGCCTTTAAAACAGGACACAGTAATGCTGGGGAGATGGCTCTGTCAACTGTGTTTGATCCCTGGAACCCATAATAAGAGCCCGGAGTGGAGGCTGAGGAGATGACTCAGTGGGTAAAGGTGCTTGCTGCCAAGCTTGAGGACTTGAATTTAATCCCCGCATTTCACATAAAGGTGGAAAAAGAAAATATATTCTTGCATTCCTCTGATCTCCAGATATGTGGCCTCACATGTGTACCTCCATACACACACACACACACACACACACACACACACACACACACACACACACCATAGTCAGACGTGATAGTACAAGCTTGCCGTCTCAATGCTGGTGAGGTAGAGAAGGTTGATTCCCTAGAGTTTAGTGTCTAATTAGGCTAGTTGAGCAGACAAGCTGCAAGCCAACAATGAATATTGTCTCATCCCCTGTCTCAAAATAAAGATGAGTAGTGTCCCTGAAGACAACACTGAAGACAGCCCCCTGGTCTTCACAGATACACATGCAACCACATGTGGGGGTTGATTGTACCTCATTTGTGTGGCAGAGTATTTGTTTACATTGTGTGAAGATGTGTTGCTGTGACTGGTTTAATAAAGAGCTAAATGGCCAATAGCTAGGCAGGAGAGAATAGGTGGGACTTCCAGGGAGAGAGAGGAACTCTGGGAAGAAGAGAGGTGGGGAGACATTAGCAAGAGGCAGAAACAAGTCATAGGCACAGAATAGAAGAGAGGTAAAAGTCACGTAGATTAATAAAACCAGGTTAATTTAATTATAAAAGATAGTTGGGAACAAGCCTATGCTAAAAGGCCAAACTTTGATAATTATAAGTAATAAATCTTTGTGTCATTATTTGGGGCTGGTGGCAGAAAAGAAAGTCTAACTACACACTTGAATGTCTATCTTTCCTCCCTTCTTTCTGCTTCTTCTTTTTTTCTTTTTAAGAGCTAGGGTCTCATGTAGCCTAGGTTAGCCTTGAATTTGATATATAGCAGAGGTTAATGCGGAAATCCTTATCTCCCGCCCCACTGCCTCAAGTGTTGGGATACAGGAATTACAGGTGTGACTAACCACAGAGTCTTCAAATTCCTTTAATAACTGTCAGCTGAAGGGCTTCAGCTTCCAACTTTACTTCTTTGGAGTGGCTCTGTACTTGCTGATAAATGTAACAGAACAGGGTTTGTGTTTCTACATCCCCGTTTGCACAATACTTTAGTAGCTGCTCCCCTGACTCTCTCTTATTCATGCTGAACTAATCTGAGATAAGATAAAGGAACAGCTATTAAGTCTCAGGCCAGGTGTGAAGCGATGAAACTGTGTGAAGCAGGATGTTGACTTCAAAGGGTTGGTTGTAGTTATGATGCACCCACCGCTCCGGCCTGAGTCTCAGCCAGATTCATCTTTTCCTGGAACTTAAGATGGGATTTTACAGGTGAGATTTCATTTTAATTGAATTAATTTCCAGCTCTTTCCTTTAGCTCCATTAGCCTTGCAGGTCTTGGGTCTCTGCCATTGTTAATTTTCAGAATTTAATCATGACCCTGGGATTCTGCCAATGAGACTTTAATTAATTTTTGACACCCAGGTTGAAAATACGTCCCCTCGCTTGCTTTTGAGTCCATTCTTCTGATTGCTTCTCTTTTCTTTGTATCCTAACGGACACTGTCGGACTGTCCTTTCCCCTAATTATGTCCACAACAGTCACGAATAACTGACAGATTAATGATGGCAGCCATGAAAGCCCACCCAGAAGCACATGAACAAAGGGGACTTTGATGACGCTCTCCATTGTTTCACAGAGACAGCTCTTCCGTGTACTCTGTAACATGGTACATGTGTAACATATGTAAGCTTATGGCATGGTGCTGAAGCCAGAGAACATGGTAACATATGTAACCTTATGGCGTTATGCTAAAGTCAGAGAACATGGTAACATATGTAACATTATAATGTGATGCTAAAGCCAGAGAACATGGTAACATATGTAAGCTTATGGCGTGATGCTAAAGTCAGAGAACATGGTTAAAATCACCTGCAGTTAAAGCCACTGCTCAAAACTTCCCAGTGGCAGCACCAACTCTCTATTGCGCTTTATCTTTCAGCACTTTGCTTGGGCAGTGGAAGCCAAGGCTGTATTTAAGGTGCGATGAGGAATGGTGGCTGTTGCCTGTGTGTAACTCTAATTCCAGCATTTGGAAGGCTGGATCTGAAGACCTGGGAGGTTGAAGCCAGCCCAAGTTATACAACAAGACCCTGTTTAATAGCAAAGAACAAGCAAACAGCCATGTTTTTATGTCCTCAGCTGAGAATGTCCAGTTAAGGTCAAGTCAGCTGGCTATGAAGGCAAACTCACTCTCTCAAGGATCAGTTGCTTCATATAGGAAGATGTGTTCTGGGACTAAACACAACAATCTAAGATCATGCATTTAAGGTATGTGGGAGAAATTTGGGTGGTCCAGTCATTAACCTGAAATTATCATTCAGTCTCAAAATATATTGTCAATGAGGTTCACTTTTTTTTTAATATAAACCAGTTTTTTTTAAAAGTACTAGTGAATATGATCAAGCTTGGGCTTGGGTAAGGAACTATTTTCTAAATTTCAGGGAGGGGGTTGAGTTATGTCATTAGTCCCCACGCTAAACAGTCCTGCCATTCTGGTAGACCCTTTTTTCAGCTATAGGAGACATATGATGACACACCCGGAGGAGCACAGAGAATGTCAGTCCTGCCTTTCTGGTAGACCCTGTTTCAGCCATAGGAGACACACTCACGAGGACACACCCGGAGGAGCACAGAAAATGATGTCACAGGGTGCTTACTTGTCAACACGGTGATTGATCTGGAGGGTTTGGTGACCACGTTCCCGTTGACTACCACCAGAGTGATGATGTAATAAAGACCATGATAAGTGGCCTTGAAGACCACAGGAGGAGGCAGTGTGCTGTTGAATGGCTCAAATTCGAAGAAATAATTTTTGGACTCGCCAGCGACCCTCACAACATACACAGACGCTGGGCTGACGACATCGGAAGCTTCTAAAGACACAACAATGCTGTTGTCATCTTGAACAGTCACGTGGAACGTTGCAACAATCTGAGAAAGACAAGAGGTAGAAGTCAGAGTCAGATGATTTGCCGTAAAATTATACCAAGGTGATTTTCCTAAAGCAAACACTCGTGGTGAACGTAGTTACCTGTGGTAGCTATGTATATTTCAGTCACACAACAGAAGTCAGTTTGCCCATCTCATGAAATTTGATCTGAATTTTACTAAGAACATTTGATCTTCCATTGAAAATCCATCTTGAGCTCATGGCGTATTTCGTGTGAAAAGCATACAATACACATCAAATGGGCGAGCACATGACAAATGAAGTCACTGTCAAAGTTAATTTCCAGCGAAGCTCTGTGTTCTGAGAAGTGGGAGAAGTGTTTGAGCAAACACTATCTTAGAGGAAGTCTTTTCAAGGTAATTATTTCCTCTCTCTTTCTCACCTGTCAGTTCTGAAAGTGGGGAAGATGTCAGGACAGAATCCTGGGAAGATAATTCTCTTCATTACAAATTAGCCAGCCCTTAAGCAAAGAAGACATGGAATCTCTAGCCTTTTGGATCCCTGGTCCTTGTGCACAGTGAGTACAACCCTTGGATGGTGATGCTCATGCTCACCTGAAGGACAGGACAGTGCACAGCTGACCTTCCACCCTTGGAGTGAGGCCAACAGAAGCCTTCAGTCTTTCTGTGCCCTGAATCTACTCCACGCTGCTAAGTGCTGCTGTCCCTAACCAGACAACTGTTCGAACAGCTGCATTCTCTCGGCCTATCTTTTCCTTGCTGAGAAGGAGAACCTGAAACATGTCCCTTAGTCGTCTGAAGCAGCAGGGAGGTGTGCTGGGGACGAGGGAGGAAAGAAAATGAGGATTCAAACACAGAGAAGCCTCAGAACGAGGTCACGTTTGGTGATCTCCATGACTCTGTTTATGAAATGCCGAGTAAATCAGACACTCGGGTGATAGCGAAACCTTCAAATTAGCTGACAATTATTGAGAAAAACATTTAGATTTTAGTTTATTGAAATCATTGACAAAATGTGCTACCCTATCCATAATAGTTTTTATTGAAGTGTATTTCGTAGCTTATTTGGAATCTAAGAATATTTGTATCTTGGTCACCGAAAAGAGTCTTACTAGTTATCACTATTTTCCACAGATCATACATATAAGGATTTACAGTGGGTATTTGGCTCAACAGCTGTAAGTTACATTTGGGGAAAAGAAAAATAAAATTCACTCATTTAATTTTTTTATATTTCACTTCTTCCTTACACAAATAAAGTTTTTAGCACATAATAGCAACGAAAATGTCCTGTTAATCAAAATCTAGAACTGCGCCAAGCACTGAATAGTTGTCAAATCTGGCTTATGCGTCTCATTGACTATAGAAGTTGATTCACTTACTCAGAAAACATTTAAGTTTACAAACATCAAAGTCATAATTATAAAGAATTTTTTGCACCATGTCTCAGCCAGCCAGTAGCCAGGGTGGCTGCAGCGATAAGGAGGGGAAGCCAGGGGCGCAGTCTGTGTTTGAGTAGATGTCTAATGTGTCACCATGCTTTACAGACAGTGGCGTCTTCCAGAAAAGGGAGTAATCTTCCACATGCTAATGGCAGCTTTGGCGATGATTGTATCAGCTATGAAAATAAGTCTTGGCCCGTGCACTCCCCAGTTGCCAAAAATAAGTCAGAGTGGCTAATGAGATTCACTCGCTGGGACTAATGGGGACAGGCAGTGGGCCAAGTGAAAGCTAGGCACAGAGCCTGAAAGGAACCTGGCCTTGGCTGGTGCCTTCTTCCTGGTCCATTCTACCTCGAATTGTCCTGGGATCTATCTATGCTCAGAAGGAGGGTCGGACTGTATGCTTCAGGCATGAGTTCTATGCTAAGAGGAAGAAGGAATAGAAGGAACCATCCCTGATTTATATCCTGACTGTAAAAATACCTTTAGGAAAAAATTTTGAAGCTGGGCCCACCACTGTTGCTTGACTCTGTACTAAGATTTTCACCTTAATTTCTTTTACATAACACATTTAGAAAGATTTTTTTTATTGTTTAACAGTTTCATGCATTAATATGATGAATTTAGTAGTTCTCAGCCCCATCTCCCTCCTCTGGACCCCCACTCTCTTTGGCACACTTCTCCGCAACGCCTCCTTCTCTTCGCATGTCTTGGTTTCCTGCAGAGCCACTGAGGTTAAGTACAACTTCTTGCCAGAGCAGCGGTTGAAGGCTCTTTACTGGAGCAGGGAGAACTCACCAACAGTTACACGATGGAAAAAAGTGACAGCCCTCTCCCAACAACTGTTGATTGTCAAGCATCCATCTCAAGAGGTGGGATCTCATGGAGTGAAGTGATGGGACCAAGTTTATCTTCTCATGTCTATTGGGATTCGTGGTTCATGAACTAAAGATCAGCTCCTGGGGGCAGCAACTAGGGCCTGAGGTTTGGCTGTAGCAAGAAGTGGTAAATCAGGAGCTTGTGATTGGCCCATAACTATTCCTGAGAGGAAGGAGCTCCTGGAGACAGGGCGGGAAGCTTGACTACATAGGCTCTGGGGTATAGGATGAGGAAAGAGATTGACCAGAGACCACTTAGGTCCTGGTTAGCGGTTCACTGTCCCAAATAAAAACAGTAATAATGGCTACTATTTGACAAGCTTTTGTAATAAGCATTTTTACATATGATTTTTCTTTTACTCCTTAAAGCAGTCATCAGACATAAGTATTATTATCTCCAGTTAATACGGTGAGGTAAAATAATTTATTTACATCCATCGCCCAGGCTTGGTGTCAGATGGTCTGTGTTTATATTCCTGCTTGGCAATTTACTACCTATAAGTGCTCAGGAACATCCGAGGATCTCTGAACTTCATTTTTGTGATGTCTAGAATAAAGAAATATCACTTGTGAATTGTGTGCATGTGGAGAGAGTTCTATGGTATCCAAGCACAATGCAGAATGATAAATAATTCCATCACTCACTGTGTACTAGTACGAAACATAAATGACATTTTCTTATCAAGCTGTGCATGGAGGGATGAAATGGCAGTTTACTGTACTGAACAACATAGGGACTACTTCCTGACATTATGGAGATATGACACTTCTGAGGAAGAAGTCAAACCTGGCATTTTTAAACAAAAAGGAGACCACTGTGTTGAGAGATGTGCCAAGATTTTACATGACATGGAGGGATATCATAATAGCCATGTACCCAATTCTGCATTTCATAAATAACTTCAGATGCATCCTCTCATTGAGTCATCAAAACACCCAATTATGTTGTTATCTCAACTCACAGGTGATGTGGGAGAGTCCTGCCCGCCGAGCTCCACACTACACACAGGTGAAGTCACTGAGGATCAAAGATGATATGTAGATTTCTCAAGGCAACTCTTACTGTATGAAGGAATGGACACCATCCTAGTTAGCTTAGCAGTCAACTCGGCTCTGTGTAGAGTCGCTTGAGAAGGGGGCTCAGTTGAGGGGTTTCCCAGATTAGACTGAACTATGGAAGGGTGTCCTGATTGTTAATTGATGTTGGAAACCCACCCCAGCATGGGCAGCACCAGTCTCCAGACAGGCGGGTCTAGCTGTATAAGGAGAAGGTTTCTTCCATGGTGTCTGCTTGGGTTCTTGCCCTGATGTCCTCCCCCATGGTGGGCTGAGACCTTGACGTGGAAGTGGAAATAAACCCTTTCTTCCACTGAGTCCCCTTTTGTTGGAGTGTTTTATTGCAACAGTAGATTGAAACTAGAAGATAGACTCAGGGAAATTTGTGACTTTTTGTTATGCTACTGTCCCCACACTGTAAGACACGAAGAAAGAATGACTTCCCAAATGCCGCCTTCCATATCTGTGTGCAGTTGATGGGGAACTCCCTCCACACAGACCATCATTGATCCTTCAATATTATACCCGGTAGATGATTGGAAAGTGTGGTAGAAAAAAATTTAAAGATTAACCGACTTGAATTCAAATTCCACTTCATAGCTATTGTCTCATTTTAATTCTTCCCAGGTGTGTCCAACCTAGGGATGGTTATGAATTCAGCTCAACACATTTGTAGACGACAATGTCTTATTACCGTGCCAAAAGGTTGGACATCCTTTTGGCCTTTGTTGTCTCAAGTAAGTGACAGAGATACTAAAACCTGATGTGAGTATTTTTTTTTTTTTGGAGGGAGATTGAGTTTATAGCTGCACTTTGCCTACCTTCCTTGCAGCTAGGAATTTAGTAGATTCTCCCTAAGGACAAGAGCCTCCCACTACACTTCTATTTATTTTATTGAGAGAGAGAGAGAGAGAGAGAGAGAGAGAGAGAGAGAGAGAGAGAGAGAGAGAGAGAGAACACATGCCACAGCTTTGGGGATCTCAGAATGACTGGCAGGAATCACTTCTCTCTTTCCACCTTGTGGGTCAGAGGGATTGAACTCGGGTTGCTTGGTGGCAGGTACCTTCACCCTAAAGCCGCTAATACATTTCTGATCTATTTCCTCATTGATTTTCTTTAGCCTATGTAAATTTTAGAATCTGCATCTTTCCTATAGGACACAGAGTCTAAGAATAACAGGACCAGTAGTCCTGACTTTTAGACCGTTTGCTCACTCCTTAGTGCTAAGCTTCTGTGATGTCACGAACAGTAGAAGCCAGCATCTCTCCTTCTCTTAGCGCTGTGACAGCCTGAGCTCACCTGTTTGAGTGAGGTAACCACGGAAACAGTGTTAATACTAATGAGAAAACGGGAAACCTGAAATCTGTGCTTAGCTGATGATGATAGGTGGGGAGATGGGTTTTGAGCCAGGGACCCACAAATTCCAATCTTAGCAGGCAAGCAACTGGGCACATTCTAGACACCTGTGACTTTCTTCTGTCTTTATGTGCTATGAGAACTAGATGATGCTGGTCGCTTAATTTTGCCCCTTTGGAGTAAAATTTGAAAATGGCTTCCCCTTGCGAAGATGCTTGGGAAATGCTGCTGTTTCACTTGCTGGCAGCTACTGTTAGAGACAGCCGTGCGGAGCTCTTATTTTTGAAAGCCTGTGTGTAAATTTCCTCACAGCCGTGAAGTATCTTTCCAACAGTGACAGCAGTTAACTAAAGCCTGAAGATAGTTAACAAAGAGCTTAGCCTACTGCCCGAGATCACCACATGCTTGCTTATGTAAGGCCCAGGCGACACTGTGTAGTTCTGAACTTTAATGACACTTTCTTTTAAGTTGCTTAGGTTGGCAGCACCATGTGAGACCTTTAAAGAAAACAGTCTCATGTATCCATAACCAGTAGGGCCCTTTAAAACATTTCTATGTGCATGGGGAAAAGCCCAGAAGTTAGGGAAATGGAACACAGCACTTTACTGGCTTTGCTCAAGGTTTTCTTTCAGACAGTAATGGTCCCAGTCTGTGGAAAAAGAAGTTTCTCCCATGAGGCATGAGAGCCACATTTATCTGTGAGTATAAGGGTCTACATTTAAAATTAAGTTAGGTATTATTATGGTTTGATAAAGTGGTAGTAATAGGTTATTATTGAAGATTCCTGACCTAACCAGCCATGGTTGTTGGCTGTTTCTGGTACCAGGCATACTTCTCTCCTATTGCGTGGACCTTTAGTCCAGTTAGATTGCTGTTGGTTACTGCCAAGATGTAAGAATTAGCTTATAAGAAGCTAGAGCTAATGGGACAAGCAGTGATTTAAATAATACAGTTTCTATGTGATTATTTTGGGGCCAAAGGGCCAGGAACTAACTAGCAGCCTCCCTCCACACCAAGCCACCAGTGCCGCTGTTGAACCTTTAGGGATATCTTGCCATGCAGGTCATTGTCATTCTTCATAGGAGTCACATCGGGTTAGGATCAGCAAACATCACTGAAAAGGGACTGGAAAGATCATAAGCCAGGAGACCAAGAAACCTGCTGTGACATTTTTGTGTTCTACATATGACAGAGGAGCTACCCTGACAAAACCTGAACAATTCTAATACCAGTTGACACCCCAAAGGGTATGGGTAAATCTACCAGGGCCCCGTCCTTAGATGGAGAGCTGTGGACAAAGAATGCTGGAACAATGAGAATTAGTCTTTCCCAGGAATGAGCTCCCTAGTTGCTTATCTAATACCAAGTAGTCAGCTCTGAAACCATATACTTATAAACAATTTCGAATGACTCAGTATGTTTTTCTTATATATTTACCTACACATGTGTATTGCATGTGTGTGTGCACACACACATGTATATCAGAAATGATTAAGGAAAAAGAGGCCATGGATTTGAGAAGGGCTGGAGGAAGGAGAAGGAGAGGGGGAAATGTTGTAATTATATTTTAGTTAACATAAAAGTTTTCAAAAGTTAAGAATTAATGCTAAGGCAAAAGAAATACCTCCAGGTTGTGAAGTAGGAACTGGCCAGCTCCCATTCTAAAACAAAAGCAAAAGTTCCCCTACATTGCCCGATGATTCCAGAACGCCTATCGGGAAAATAGCTGCTTGGTAAAGAAGGGAACTATTGGGAAAATAGCTGCTTGGTAAAGAAGGGAACTATTGGGAAAATAGCTGCTTGGTAAAGAAGGGAACTATTGGGAAAATAGCTGCTTGGTAAAGAAGGGAACACTCTGAGGGTCTGAAGAGAAGGATCAGGGCAAATGAACAAAACCGTAAATAGCTAAGCTGGTATTCTACTTACAAACTCGAATGGCTTTATTCCAAATAGCACAGGAAGAAATGAGAGACAACGAGATAAGGAGACCAGTAAGAAAGGAGCCAGGAAGATGGTGAGATCCTGGGAAGTGGAAGGGGCAGGCAGCCAATGGAAACACAGATGGAGAGGGAGCCAAGGGTATTGTAAAGCTGGGAATGGCTAATGTTGTGTTTGAAGATAGCATTTTAATCAGCAAATGTTTTCCCTCTCCTGGGCTCCCAGTCTTCAGGAAGGTCTGTGGCACTCACGGCGCCTCTTCGGTGTGCCTGGAAAGCTTCTGGCGCTCCCTAAGAAGGCTGTTTTACCTCAGCATGGTAGGATGTAGAAATGGTCTCTGAAAGTTGGCACCTGACGGGAAAGGAATTGGTGAGAATGAGCATATCTACTAAGTTAGCAAAATATTTTGTGGGAGATTTGAAATTTTATCTGAGGGGAGGGGATTGAAAGCGCCCTCTTTCAGGCGTCTGTGAGAAGGAAGACATTCCTGACTCCAGCATGGAGTCCTGAGTGAGGAGAAGCGGGGGAGAAGCAGAGGTGAGGGGAATGATGAAATGGCTTAGGAGAGAAATCACAGGAGCACAAGTCTGCGCAGCCTCAAGAGACTCAGAATGCAGAGCCCTCCTAACCTAGAGAACTGGATGGGTGTATGTTGGTTGCACTATGGGTTTTATACACATACACACACACACACACACACACACACACACACACACACATACTGGCATACATGCATGCACACACCAATATGCATGATTCAAAAATAAATAGCAAAAAATCAATTATGAAGACTAACAGAGATTTAAATTAGCAGCCTCTATATGGAACAGTATTATAAAAAGAAAAGAATCATGAAGAAAACAATACCATTTGAAAAAATCCCCATGTCATGGTTTGAATGTTGGGGGTCTGTCTTCTGAGACTCATCTTGATGGCCCCTGCGGTGGCCTTGGGGTGGTGGTGGTTTAAGATGTGTTGGTTTTGTAAGAGGGCTTAGCTCTTCCTCACGGGTAGGTGCTTGCTGTCTTGTAACTGGGGTGCTTTGAGGAACAGACCACTTTAGAGTAGTTCTTCTCATCCTTCCTAAATGCTGCAACCCTTTAATATAATTCCTTATGTTGTGGCGACCCCCAACCATAAAATTATTTTCATCGATTATCTCATAACTGCACTTTTGCTATTGTTATGAATCATACTATTGACATCAGATATGCAGGATATCTGATGTGACCTCTGTGAAAGGGTAGTTTGACGGCCAAAGGGGTCATGACCCACAGATTGAGAACTGCTGCCCTACAGTAAGACTGCCTCCATGTCTCTCTCTCTCTCTCTCTCTCTCTCTCTCTCTCTCTCTCACATGTTTGCCTGCCCATATTATGAGCTAGCATGAGACTCTTATTAGATGCTTCCATCTGAACAGAGAACTACACTCCTTTCCTTGGTTAGTGAACCGGCCTCAGAAGGTTTTGCTATGGTACTGGGAAGACAGATGGTGACAACTACATTGGATGAAGGGTCTAGAGTAGGTAGCTCACGGGGTCCGTTCTAAGTGTCCAGCAAATAACAGCTCTGGTCATGAGAACTTAGGGATAAGAAAGGCTTGCTCTTCTTGTGCATCCCTAATCTGTTTCAGGATGTCAATCAGACCTTTCACAGTTTGCCCTCCTGGTCTCTCTACCACCACTACTCCAGCACAGTTTTCAAGAACTCGGCTAACAGCCAAAGCTTGACAGCATCCACCCGCCCCACGTGCCCCCTGCCTCTGTGGTCCTGCTCGCGTGTTCCTTCAGGGTTCAGATTTCCTCTCCTCCTCACTTTTGCTCTCTGACACTGCATCCCTATTTAAACAATCAGCCTTCTCAGAGGCCCTTGACAATTAGTCTATTTTTGTACTCTTACAGCCTGTATAAGGACCTCCTGGGACATGTCCCTCTAGATGCCAGACCATGTCTCTTCTCATCAGCCCCAGGTCCTCCCACCGTCAATTGTGCATTTGAAGCATCTCAAATGGATACAAAGGGGAATGATGCGCAGATTCTCGGTGGAACTGGGGCGGTTTTCCTGTGCATCTTTCTTTCCTAGTGTCAGCTTGAGTCACCAGTGCGTGAGTGGGTGCTCAGCCATCACTGATGCTGCTCAGAATCAGAAGACGAGGGGAACAACAATATGATATTTATGTTTTATAAATGAAACTCAGAAATACCCTTGTCTTTGAGAACAGCTGGAGAAAGACAGTCTGCAGTCTACCGTGCCGAGTGAAAGGCTCCATTCTTCTGAAGGTCGCACATGTGCATAAAGAAGCCTCTCAGGCTGGGTGTTGGGACATGTCATGACTTCTCTGTGACATATGGAACTTGTTCATTGCTATTTCACTGTTAAATATTTCTCATTATTGTATCTTTTTAAAAATGTGAGAAAACAGACATTTTTCATTACTACAGAAATAGTTTTAAAGGTAGTTTAACAGTTAGATAATTTCTATGGTACTGAGCCCATGGCAATGGTAAACTAGTCTGTAGGATTATTCAGGAATGTTCTAGTCTCTTCCACACATTTCCTTGTTTATACAGACAGTTGCTCTTGGTGGTCTGACCCAAGTCCAGTGTACACCAATCTACAGCAGTTAAGGTAAGATATTTCCACTTAGGAAGTTTTATTCATTCATAATAAAGTCACAACATGAACCACTTTCACTGACAGCTGAGGGGGAAAGGGTCACAGTTTGAAACCAATGCCAATGTGTTTGAACTTCTGAAACTTGCCTTTCCTATCTTGAATACCCTGAACAACAGCTTAAAATCAACATTTAGTTTTCATTTCTCAACCACTTGATCTCTACTTCCTCCTTCTATGTCTCCTATTTCCTTCCCTATGTCTCCTCTCTCGCCAGCCTTGTATCTGTTTGGTTAATTCTGTATATAAGTTTCCTGGTAGATTTTAGCCTCACAGGTATAAAAAGCTGGTTTGTTGTCTAACATAGTACTTTGCTATGCAGAGTTTAATAAATGTTTGCACAATTAAATCCACTTCCATATAGTCACTGCACCTTAGCCTTTAACCAGAGCCTTACTATGACTGTAGCGTATGTCTCATGTTTCAGAGTTTTGCTTAGGATATCTCAGTTTCTCTTTTGCTAAGGCAAAACACTATAATTGTTGTGGGTGGAAATGAAAAGAAAAAGACTTGGCCAAGCAGGGCAGACAGTAAGAGAGAGAAATGAAAGTGAATGGAGGGGAGGATGGGGTCCGACAGAGGAGAATAAGAAAGCAAACAGAGAAAGACAGGGAGCAGAAAGAATAAAGTTTCCGAATTAAGAATAAGCGCAAGTGATCAATGGGGGCTGTACACTGATATCTTGTGCCTTTGCCGCTATTATTGACTTGGGTTATTAATTTCTTGTGCTCTTATTGGGCAGTTAAACCTCAAGCTGAGCACCAGTGACATCTCGCTTGTCTTCCTTTCTGCTGCTGACTCTCCTCTTTTTATCCCATGACTAGGCTGCAACTGGTTTTTGATTATTCAGAGAATTATGTGTTCTTAACAACATGCAGACAAATCATCAATATATCATCTGTTGCTATGGAAACTATGGGACATCTGATCATCCGCCTTCCAGGAAATAGCCATCCATTCACTTGGGTAGGCTTGTGTATGAAGAGTCAGTCACAATCCCAGAGAACCCAGAGAACAATGAGGACCCTAAAAAAGACATACATAGATCGAATCTACATGGGAAGCAGAAAAAGACAAGATCTCCTGAGTAAATTGGGAGCATGGGGATCCTGGAAGAGGGTTGAAGGGGAGGGGATACGCAGGGAGCGGAGCAGAGAAAAATGTAGAGCTCAATAAAAATCAATAAAAATTAAAAAAAAAGAGTCAGATACTGGATGGGAGGCAGGACTCAAGGATTGCCTTCATTTAATAAGTTTTCAGAATTATGAATTAGTAAAAGTTGAGTTCATGAGTCATTTATAAGCAGTGAGAGACACACCTCAGATGCCCCTTTAGACAACTATGGGACTCATCTTCTACAGTCATTTCTCCTAGGCTTTCTCTATTAGCAAGCTTTCAGGAAATAAGTCGTAGACCCTTTGCTTACATAGTTTACTAGTATTTTATAATAATACAACAGACTATTTTCCATGCACAGTTGTGTCTAATTTGTGATTGGTAATAGGAATAATTACATATACCTAGTGAATAACAGGGAGATTCTTTCTTTCATTTCAAATATAAAATACCATTAATGTGATGCATTAGCTTAGTTGATTAATGGGTCTATTTTGGTGCAATCCATTTAGCATGCGAAGTGTGAGAGATTTTTACTTCTCAGGCAATTATAATCTAAGCCCAAACTGACTGCTGTAATAAAAAAGAGAAACAAATGACTTCAACAGCAAGAGTTGGCATACATTAAGTGCATAATGTATGCTGGGGGTGGGGGTTGTTCGAGATATTCCAGATGAGTTGTGCCTCTTTCTTGAAGCAATGTTTAGAAATTATTATTATTATTATTATTATTATTATTTTCCTGTAATCAATGAATAGGAAACAGGCAACAGGAATTCAAATGGAAATTCAAACAGTAATTTTATATTCTTACTTCATGCTCAATACATGAGCATGTTTGTGAGCAAAAGAGACAAAAATATCCTGCCATCATGAAAGTTAATTGGAAATAAATAGTAGCTGTAACAATCAGCAAGCAATATAAGGTCAGAGTGCTGTGGTAGAAAGAATGCTTTATTAGCAAAACTGAGCTTAGCAGTTGAACTGTGTGATCTAGGTAAAGTATGTGGTGCCGGGGAACTCAGATACAAGGTTTCCTGGGGACAGAGAATGAATACATCAACCTTCTAGGAGCAGATAGGACCTTGTAAATCATACTTAGATGGCAGAGAGATCTTCCATGGGTGTCAGTGCTCTGTGGAAGAGAAGCCACGAGCAGCCTTCTCTGATCACAGAGGCCTGAGTGGCCATGTGTAGCCTAGACTGGGATAAGTAGAATCCTCAGGTTTCATGAAGCCAAGGACACCTGAGGCCCATGACAAGGAACTGTTTTTTTTTTTTCCCCCAAAGGCGTTCATAGGAGGAGAGTGTTTCTCAAATGTGGGTCTTCTTGAATTCAAGCTAGTGAAATTTGTATTATAATGTTTCAAGTTCTTAAGCTTGTCCAAGCTGCTTGTTCTTCTCTGCCTCAAGAAACAAAGCTTGCTTAGTTAGGCTTTCTGCTCACTCTCTACAGACACGAAGGAAAATGGAAAGCTGTGTTATTGGTTGGGGTTAAAACTATTTCTGAAATTAGGTAATGATTTTCTAAGGGGAGGTCAAAACTGCTTTCAGTATTTCTCATTTTAGATAACAAAAAAATAAAAACAAAAGCAAGACACTAGGTGGTTTATCACTGGGTTTTCTCATAAATGTACTTAAAATTACATTGTCATAGAAAATGCCTACGTTAAACTATGCAGCAGAATAGGACTTTGGAACTTAAAAGTCACAGAAGCATAGGAAGCTTAAAAAGGGATCTGAGATTCTAAAGCTGTCAAAAGGCACCCTGGGGGTGATAACACTGCTGGACCAAAACAGATTTTGCCAGTAATGCCTTATTTTTCAAAGTTTTAAGTTTATATGCTGTAGGCATAAATCCCGTGGCTCCAGGTAACTCCCATATTTTTATCTACTTTTAAAAAAATGTTCTCTTGTCCAAGCCAATGTGACAAGAGTCATCCAGGCTAATGTCACTCTAAGAAATTCTTGCCAATAGTTGAGAGGTGTTTTCACTGTGAAAATGGAGGATTGACTGGGCAGGGTAATTTGCAGATAATCCAGTGTTAAATCTTCTTAGCTGGGTCTAGCTTTCAGCCACGAGGGAAGCACATGTATAAGCCTGAGAGATTTGAGTAGAATAGGCCAGTGCTTGTCACGTACAAATCACTGTTATCTATGTCCTTCACAGTATGAAAGTGAGTCCTCTACTTTGGTCATCTGAGACCAACTCATGTTACCAGCTTCATGATCTTATTAACCTTTTACTGACACTATGCTTTGTTGTCTATGCAGTTGTTCATGTCAAGTTTAGGTTTAGAAGAATTAACAAAAGGTAGATGGATAACATGTCCAGAAATTCTATGTGGAATAGAAAGAAGGTGGTGAAGAATTAGGTCACTTGATGTCAGCAGACTGGTAAATCTTCCTCCCAAAGATTCCAAAATTCAACAAGGAGCTCACCAAGTAATTTCTTTCTGTAAGAGATTTGAAACTTGTTGAGAAATTCCTTCATCCTGAGTAAATACAGAAACATCAATACCTGCGCAAGAACTTGAGATGTTCTTGATCCCCAAACCCTACTATTCCATGTGCTTGGGAAAGAACAGCCTAATGATACTTTTAAAAGGCTAGACCATTGTAGGCTGAGGCTGCTTACTTGTTTCCTGGCCTCCCAGACCTGAAATAACCGCAGATAAACTGTATTAATTAAAACACTGATTGGCCAATCACTTAAGCACATTTCTAGCTAGCTCTTACATCTTAAATTAACCCATTTCTGTTATTTTATATTTTACCACAATGCTCATGGCCTACAGGCAAGGTTCCAGTTGGTGGCTCTATGGTTTCTCACTGACTCTGCCTTCTTTCTTCCTCTATCTGCTTGGAATTCATACCTTGATCTATTCTGCCCTGTGATAAGTCCAAGCAGCTTCTTTATTCATTAACCAATAAAAGCAACACATATACAGAAGGACTTCCCATATTAGACCATACATTCAAAAATTCTGGTTTTCTTTGAGGTATTAGCCTAGAAAAAAATGTTCAAAATAAAGATTCAGGATTGAAATCAACCCTAATGAAATTGAAATATATGAATTACCTGATTCAAACTGACTTTTGAAAATACACTCAACAAGGTCAAGAGAAAAATAAATGAATGACATGACAATTCAAATGAGGTAGAAACTTTAGAAATTTGCCAGGAAATCAGAACAGATAAGACTTATCTTAAGAATAAATAACTGAAAATTTTACTGGAGGGGTCCAACAACATTTGAGCTTCACTGAAGGTAAGATCAGCACCCCAGACAAGCTATTGGATGTTGTTCAGTTAAAGGAACAAACAGAGAAAATGATGGAAAAAGTGATAGAATCTTAGGGGACTTCTACAATACAATCAGGTTGGTCAGCCAATGTACACTCTGTGATAAAAAGAAAGTTGGAAGGAGAAGGAAACTTAATCAAAGAAACAATGATGAAAAATGATCCATATTTGGAGGCAGAGATCCCAGTAGCCCTAGAATTCTAAACAAGATGAACAGAAAGATATCTACACTGAGGTAAATTACAGTCAAATATTCATTCCAGACAAAATTTGATAGCAGCAAGGAAAATATGACTACATACAATGGGGTTTCCAGAGGACTGCTAGGACATTCATCAGTCAATGCCTTGCAGCCAAGCCAAAACAGGATATCATATCACAATGTGACAAATGAAGCCCTCCAATCAAGCGTACTATAAGTGCCATATTGTTGAGGTGTCATAGGCAAAGCTTCACTGTCATTCCTAGGAGACAATCTCACAGCACATTTCCTGGTCCTCTGGTTCTTACAATCGTTCCACTAACCAAGATGTTCCCTGGATCTTGGATGCAGGTGTTGTTTTGTAGATGAATCAACAGACTGGCTGCCTAACAAGACCTGAACATTGACAATACCAATAGACCTGCTAACATGGAAGACCACCCACAGACACAGAACTACAGAAAATGAAAAGACACTGAGAGAGGTAAAATTAGTGTCCCCCAGGAATGAAGGTCTATTGCTTATCCAATACCAAGTATGAAGGCGTATGTCACAAACAATCCCACACCAGTTTGGAATTATGATTAATAGAATGGTTATTTACTTAAAAGGGAAAAAATTACAGATCATAGTCCCAGCCAACAGCCCTCTTCGCAATCAGGAAGGGAGTCTAGTCGCCGGACGCAGAGCCGGAAGTCAGAGAGAGAGTGGAGAGAAGTGGCCACATTTTTAAAGAGAGAGACCACACCCCAATGGGCTGGATCTCAGCGGCTATTGGCTGAAGGAGTGGAAAGAGCTCCCGCAACACAAGTAGTCATTCCTGAAATCATATACATGCAAAAACACTGAATGGGATGAGAATGCTATATTTACATATTTATGCATATATGTAATAATAGCAATTAAAGAGAAAGAGGCCACAAATTCAAGAGAGAGCAAGGGAAGCCATGAATGGTGATAGAGGGAGAAAAAGGAAGAGAGAATGATATAATTACACTTTAATTTCCAAGTCATTAAAATTTAAAATAAAAAGAATAAGAAGCAGTCCATACTAAAAATAAATAAATAAATAAAATGATACTATAGATGGCAACATTGGCCTTTAAAACTGAAGGTAAGCAGACTTTTTTGGGCAAACAAAAGTTAAAGCAATTCATTCCCTTGCTGATCTGCCTTACAAGCTCACATAACAAAAGCATATGAAGTACAGATCTTACTGAGCAATGTAGCCAATGAAGACAGAATATTATATAGAATGTTTTAATACTCTAATGATAGTGAATAAATCACTTTTAGGTCCAGTACAAAAACCAAAAAGCATGAAAAGCTATTGTCACTGTAAAATACTCTAATAGCTACACAATATGAAAGTGTAAATTGTGTAATCAGTAATGAATCAGTGTGGAGGGAAGCAAAAGATTATTCATTGAGGTGTGGTCTCACTCTGTAGTCATGCTGGCCTAGAACTCACTATGTAGCCCAGGGTAACCTCACATTAATCCCATCCCTCCTGTCTCAGCCTCCTGGAGTCTGAGATGACTGGTATGAGCTACCATACTGGATGGAAAGAAAGAGTAGATGACCTGGGTGTGGCAGTGCACACCTGTGATCCACATACCTGGGAGGTGGAGGAAGGAGGGTGGAGAGTTCAAGGTCTTATTGTGAGATCAAGAAAGAATTTTCCTCTTTAAGGCTAAATTATCTCCCCTACCATAACCACCACTCTCTCTATGTGTATACAGTTTACAATTTAGCCATTTATTCATCAACAGACACCCAGGCTGCTCTCATGCCATAACTGCTGAGAGTAACATTGGAATGCAATAGGAGTTCAGATAGCTCTCTGAGTTACTAATTCTATTTCCTCTGGGTGTAGATTCAGAAAAGAGTGTTCTAAATCATATAGTGCTTCCGTTTTTAATTTTTAGAGTCAACTCTACTGTCTTCCACACTGGTACTCTTTTACCTTCCTCCCACAATAGTGTACATGGATTCTGCTTTTCCCAACCATCCAACAAATATTTAATGAGAACCTACTGTGCACATCCCTTTTGTAAAGTGGTCAGCTCACTTTTGTGATCCTACCATCCTTTTTTCTAAGTAGGGAAGATGCTCTGGGGAAGAAAGCAAAATGGCGGCACTGCTAGGTTCATTATTTTGAATAAGATTTCATACTGCTCAGTAATATAAAAAAAAAGTACACTATAATTGGGTCTGTTGGAATAGCTCAGTGGCAGAGCATTTGACTGGCATGTGTGAGACACTGAATTTCATCAGTACAACCAAAAGGAATTAAAATTAGAAATACACTGTAATAAAAATGAATTGGGGTCTGCTAAACAGGGAATGTGCATTCGTGCATAGTGTTTTATGTTTCAATGTTATATGATGCATATGTTTGTGCATATAGGCTGGTGTGTTCATGTGTGTGCGAATACGTGTGTGTGTGTGTGTGTGTGTGTGTGTGCGTGCCAGAGTTTGAAGTTGGATGTCCTCCCGGTCACTCCATCATATTTTTAAAATTGTTGTTACAACTTCTATAACTCCTGGTGCATGTGTATATGCATGTGACTATAGAGTGCCTGGGAAGGGGCAGGAGAGGATGGTGGGTCTCCTTGAGATGGAGTTACAAGTGTTTTGCACTGTTCCATGTGGGTTCTGGGAACCAAACTCAGGTCCTCTTAGCCTCTGAGCTTCTGTTCAGAACTCCATCTTTTTTATTTGTTGAGACAGATCACTGACTCAATTTGGGGTTTACCAGATGGCTAGACCAGTTGTCTAGTGAGCACTAGGGACTCTACTGTACTGTGGTATACTGCTTTTTTAAAATTGATTTTTATTGAAATTTATATTTCTTCCTGCCTCTTCCCTTCCCCCTTCAGCCCTCTCCCAAGGTCCCCATGGTCCCAATTTACTAAAGCAAAGAAAACCAGCCTACAAATCCAACCCAAAAAAACTTAGACAACAATGAGGACACTAAAAGAGACTTACATAGATCTAATCTACATGGGAAGTAGAAAAAAATAAGATCTCTTGGGTATACTGCTTTTGTACACTGTAAAGATTTGTCATTTGTATTGGTTTACTAAAACACAGATTGGCCAGTATAAAGGCAGGAAGTATGAGAGGGGTGACCAGACTAGGAGAATTCTGGAAAGAGGAAAGGCTCAGTCTGCAGTTGACATCTAGATGCAGAGGAAGCAAGATGAAAAGGCCTTACTGATAAAAGGTACCAATCCACACAACTAAAAATAGATAAGAATTATGGGTTAATTTAAATTGTAAGAACTAGTTAATAAGAAGCCTGAACTAATAGGCCAAGTGGTTTATAATTAATATAAGCCTCAGTGTTTATTTGGTACTAAATGGTTGTAGAATCAGGTGAGACAGAAACTGTTGTGAGGAGGTCGCTTGTTGGTTCACAGCTGCTCAATTCCCAAATAATCACATAGAAACCATATTATTTAAATCACTGCTTGGCCCATTAGCTCTAGTTTCTTATTGGCTAACTCTTACATCTTAATTTAACCCATTTTCATTAATATGTGTATTGCCACATGGTTGTGGCTTAACAGGTAAAGTTCCCAGTGTCTGTCTCTGGTGGTAGCACCATGGCTTCTCTCTGACTCTGCCTCCTTTCTCCCAGCATTCAGTTCTATCTTCCCCACCTACCTCTGCTCCACCCTGCCATAGGCTCAAGCCAGCTTACTTTATTAACCAATTGTATTCACAGCATACAGAGGGGAATCCCACATCAATAAACTTCTGTCTATACCCTTGTACTACTCTTCCAATACTGTCCATGTGGGTACAAACTGATACAGTTCCTTTCATGGGTGCTGGAGTCTAATCTTTGTAAAGGGAGACTGCTCATTTGTTTGCTGGTGACCCAGACAAAAATGATCACACAGAAGCTATATTAATTACAACACCGCTTGACCAACAGCTTAGGTGTATTCCTAACTAGCTCTTACATCTTAAATTAATCCATTTCTATTAATCTATGTTTTACCACAAGGCTGTGGCCTACTGGTAATGTTCTGGAGTCTTTCTCTTTTGGCAGCTACATGGCATATCCTTGCTCTGCCTACTCCTTCTATATATTTCTGTTCAGATTTTTGGCCTGCCTTTATTCTGCCTTGCCTTAGGCCAAAACAGCTTTTTTATTAGTCAATAGTAATAAACATATTCACAGCATACAGAAGGGGCATCCCACATTAAATCTTGTGTTCTCATGCTTGTGTGGCAAACACTTTACTGACTAGACTATCTCCCAGCCTATATTTCAGTATTTTTTTGTTTTTTTAAAAGATTTATTTATTATATATAGTATTATGTCTACATATATGCCTCCTTCCAGAAGAGGGCACCAGACCTCACTTCAGATGGTTGTGAGTCACCATGTGGTTGCTGGGAATTGAACTCAGGACCTCTGGAAGAGCAGCCAGAAGCCAATGCTCTTAACCTCTGAGTCATCTCTCCAGCCCAATATATTTCAGTATTTTATAAGCTTAAGAAACCACACACACAGCTCATGTTTCTAAGCAGTTCTCTATTGCCATGACATGACTGCCAACTTGTTCCTCTGTTGTCATAGTCACATCAAGTAAAAACAATTTGAGAATTCTGGAAACCGAAATTACTGTGTCTCCATGACAAGGGAGCAATTTTCAGTTGTTTCTAATAGGCAGCTCGATTAGAATTATATTTCAAATCCAAGTGTACATTTTCCTGTAAAACAGACCTGAAATTCATGATTATTCTCTGAAAGAATACATACAACTTGGAACTATTCATTCTATGAAGAATAATATTGTCAGTTTCAAATGAACCAGCAAGTCTACAAACCAATCATTGTTCCTTAGATGGGGTCATGTCTGCTTTATTGATTATTGGTTGACATGGGTGTTGAAAGACACTGTGGGTGGCACTATCCCCAGGTGGGGAGGGTTCTCAAGCTGTATAAGAGTGCGGGAGTCAGACTGCAAGCATGAAGACAGTGTGATGTATTTCTCTCTACTTCTGATGTGGTGTGACTAGATGCCTACATTCCTATGAGTTCTCCCCCAAATTGGGCTGTAACCAAAATTGTAACCCTAAAAAAATCTCTTCCTCACTTAAACTCCTTTGGTTGGGTAATTTATCACAGTACAGAAGGAAGTGAGAGAAAGGCTGGGATCTGGGTAAATCTGGAGTCTTCTTTGGTTGCCTCCTTTAGACTTGCCCAGGAATTCATTATTGCCTTTAAAATGTGTTCTCCTTCTGGATCTGAGGTTCTGCCCCTTTGAAGGGGTCAATCTCAGCTTGCCTTGGTGAGGTCAGCAAAAGGTTAAGCTCTCTTTCTTGTAGGAGCAGCATTTAAACCCAAGGTAGCAGACCCATGCTAAGTTGGTGCCTCCTTTTTTCCCCTACCATTTGACTTTTTATTCTCTGCAAATGGGCTGGAATTGAGCAACAAGAACTGGCTGCGATCTTTTCTCCCAGATTTACTTATGTGCACTTTGGGAGCATTCTCTTATGACACTCAGACTTCCATGTCTCCTCCCTTGAAACTCAGCCACAAGGACAGAATCAAGGCCTTTTGTCTGTTTCTTGGGTCCACTTGTCATAACAGGCATATGGTGAAGACCTCTGATCAACCCACAGGTCTGTGCTTTAACTAGATTCCTCTTCTCTCAGGGACCTCAGGCTGAGACTTGATGATTCATGAACGTCAGAGGGCAAGATACAAAAGGAGTCACTGCAAAGTGGGTGTACTGACAGTGTGCCAGCAGCCAGGACAGAGAGGTCAGATGACATGTGGTAATTATCCCAAGCATGAGTAACACGGGCTTTTAGCAGGTGCCGTTTGCTCGACTTTCTTTTTTTTTTCCTGCTTGCTGTAACATTCAGTTAGATCCAGACAGAGAATAGCATGTTCCTCATATACTTCCTGTTCACAGTGGGATGGATCTCAGTGTCCTTCAGGGTACCTTTTGATGCATTCCTCTCAGGCCTGAGTTAATTAGGAAGAACTTGAGTGGCCCTCCTGTTACTTTCGCTGGCATAGGACAAGCTGCCCTGCTTACATTATAAAGACCTCTTTGTCCTCCTTCACTTTGACGGGCAGGAGGAACCTAAACGATTTTGAGAGATATCTTTCTGATTCTATTTCTTCTGATGGCTCCCCATACTCTGAGACTTGTTGAAGAGATGTTGGGAAATGGTCAAGTTTGAAATATAGAAGGGCTGGATGTACAAGCACAAGGACCCAAGTCCTGTCTCCAACACCCATGCCTGGAGAAGCGGCATGCAGCTCTAGTTCCAGTGCTGTGTAGAGACTGGAGGACCCTAGTGGTTTGCTGGGCAGAAAGTCAAGCCTAGTGAAACGCAGGTTGGCCAGGTTCAGTGGGAGACCCTGTCTTAAAAAGACAAGGAGTGGTAGAGGAAAACAAAGGATGTTGGCTTCTGAGCTCCACAAATGCACACCTAATTGTGTGCCTCCACACATATGTGAACATGCACACCACACACACACTCAAGCACACACACTGATTTAAAAACACAAAATAGAAACCCTAACGGTTGAAGGAAAGACCCAGGACTGTTCATTTCTCCTCAGACTGAAGCACAGAAGGATAATCTAATGGGAGGCAGCCTTCTCTCAGTCACTTCTCTAAGTTGGCCAATGCCTTCTCAATGAGGCCTTAGCACAGTAGAGCACTGCTTACAAAGCCAGGATCCTTAGGTTTTCCTTAGCATGGTAAAAGTCACACTTCACAATGGCAGTTTCAAGAGGACGTCCCCCTGCGGGTGTAAGTTCACCTGATTTGGATTTGCCTGAGCTGGTTCTGTCCTCTTGTTCTGATACATGCCCTCGTCTTCCTGCACATAGGCCTCAGGCCTGGTCTCAGAAATAAGGGTTGATTTATAGGTGGCATTTTATAATGTGAACCGAGGCAGAAATCTATGGAAACAAGTGTGCGCCGGTTCACACTGGTTAATTTGGTGCAATATTTCTTTTTCTAACCAGAGATAACAAGATACAATGATGATTATTTCATGATGAGCATATGCTGATTATAACTTCAAATGTGAGTCACAAGTCTTGCCTAAAAAGAATTAATTTTAATCTTTGGTTAGTTCTTATAAATTTAGTTGTATTCAACCAAAGAAATCTTTAAAAGCCTAACACTTTGAAACTAACCAAATAATTTTGCTTTCCTTAAATTAATGTTTTTTAGTGAGTATGTTGTTATGTGTTCTAAGACTGTTTAATTTTAGGGGTATCGTTATCAAACCACAAGTGGATTCGATGATATGTCCTGGATAACATGTTAACACATTGAATAAGCACCAACTAACATATTAATCTGTTTCATAGCTTCATGTTTTAAAAGGAGAACACGTAAGCACTGTACAAAATAAGGACAGAAATTATAAGACAGTAACAAAGGAAAAACATCTCATAGCCCCATTACCCAGAGGTGGCCACACACTATTATTCTTTAATAAAAATTGGATCCTTTTGTTTTCTAATCTTTCTCAGATAATGTATGGAGAAAAAAAATCCCTGTATATCAAGGTATAGTCTCTGCTTATATTTATTTTACATGACTGTGTTATATTCTACATCTTGAAATTTGCAGGCAAATGGATCTACCTAGAAAAAAAACATATTGAGTTAGGTAACCCAGACCCAGAAAGGCAGATATAGTATGTACTCACTCCTAAGTGGCTTCTAGACATAAAGCAAGGACAAACCAGCCTACAGTCCACGACCCCAGAGAAACTAGACAACAAAGAGAACTCTAAGAGAAACATTCATGGGTCTACATAGGAAGGTGAAAAAGACAAGATCTCCTGGGTAAATTGGGAGTGTGGAGATCATGGGAGAAGGTAGAAGGGAAGAGGAAAGGAAGGGAGGGGAGTGTAGAAAAAATGTATAGCTCAATTAAAACAATAAAAATGAAAAGAAATTTAAAAAGAGAGTTTTACTCTTTGGGGTCAAGAAGGATGATAGTCAACGGTTGATGTCTGGGTGTAACAGGTGTTACCCCTTCATCCAGGCAGCTGGGATTATCTACAGGGGCCTGACTCAGTAAGGCGTGGCTTGTTGACTTTTTCCAATAATAAGAAGAGTATGACAGGTCACTAAACCATCACTCAAGAGTCTAGCAACTCCATCCTGCACCTCTTCCCAGGTCTGACAGGACCCCAGCTGCGTGTGGTCTCAGGAGTGCCGGGTGGAAGGGTAGCTGAAATGGGCGTTTCCATTGCTTAAAAAAAGTTTTCATCCATGGTGAGTGGAACTCTGGTGATGTTGCTGCTTTGAAGTTACCCATGCTCCTGTAAGGACATCTGATAACTCACCGTTCACCACACAGACCATTGGTTCCTTATTCCTTTGCTCTGTGGGTAACACATCTGTGGAGAGCAGACATTTACGCATGTCTGCTCAGGAAGAATTAATGCAGCACACCAGGTTCAACTTGGGGTAAGGTCACTACCTGGGTCAGAGACATCTTTCTGTCCTGTGCTCACATGGGATGAAGAAGAAGCATCCCAATGGGTTCTCTTGCGAAACATGAATCTGGGGCTGGTGAGAGGATTCAATGGTAAAGTGATTGTCGCACAAGCATGAGAACCTGCAGCTGTATCTCCAGCACATACATACAAGTCAATCATACGTAGAGTGACTGGTTTCCCGGCACAGGAGATGGAAGAAGAAGGTCTCAGGTGCTCTTGGACTGCACAGTCCATCTGAAATGGCAAATTCTGGGCCCAGTAGGAGACATTGTCTCAGAAAATAAGGTGGAAAGCGACTGATAGGGAGGACATTGGGTTTTGATCTCTGGCCTTCATATGAGCACATGCAGACTGGTGAAGGTACACACATTTGCACACATGTATGAGAGAGAGACAGAGAGAGAGATGAATTCCATCTGTGAGGACCCAAATTTCATGACCTAATCCCTTCTTAAAGGTCCTACTTCCAACATTCTAGCACCGGGCCTTAGGGCTCAACACAGAAATGTGCCAGGCACACACTGTCCATGACTTCCTAAGTAGCAAGAGAGCCAATCAAATGTTAATATTTTGTGACAAATTCTCAAAGCAAGTTCTATTTGCTTTGTGGTAAAATAGAGTTTAGGTTTTGTGGGTTTTTATTGTTGAGATAGAGTCTCTCCATGTTTCCCAGGTTATCTTCAAAGTCTGTGTTTCAGTCTTTCTCAGTGTGAAATAATGAGCAGGCATCACCGTGCCCTCACCACCGCGCCCTCGCCACCACCATGGTGGGTCTTCCTTAATTTGACTTTACATTAATTCATTTTTGATGAGAGAATTGGTCCATTGATAAGTAAAAGCAGGGCTAGGGGATATGCTGGGTAATTTTCCAGATATGGTCCAAAAATCACACCCAACGTGGTGTGTGCCTGGAAATGTCTGGTCCAGATATCACAGCCTGAGTCAAGAACTGGATGGGCTAATGTTTCGAAGGACACAGCAACTGGAATTTGGAGCTCAGTGGATAGGGTTTGGATAAACAGGTGATCTGCTATCCGTGGTACTGAATGGTCTTTCTCTCTAGGTTGGTTTCCCCCCTACACTTTTGAATGAACACCCTGATCTCATAAATTCTGAAACTAAAAGGAGGGAAACCGTAATGATATAGAAGTGGAACAAATGAGAAAAGAGAAGAAAATTGTATACTAAAGGCCTTATATGGAGAGACAGGGAAGAGAGATGGGCTGCTAATTCGTTTCCTAAGCAACTACAGCCAACCTTGCTGAAAATACCAAAAGAACAACAGATTTCTATTCCCTGCCATGCACACAGCACCCATGCTGACATTAATAAACACAATCTTCTTGAAAGGTTGACAAAAGTTAGCCATGCAGGTGCATGAGTGACGCATCATGTCAGCCCGACTGCACAAACATTTTCGTGTTCCTTTGCCTTCATGTAAAAACATAGGTGAAAACTGAGGTTAAACTCTGCCAAACAATACGAAATCATGGCTCTTTTGTTAGTTAGTTTTTTCCTTTGCAATTTCACACATGCATTAAATACATCCTGACTGCCCTCAGCTCTACCCTCTCTTGTCTGCCTCCCACGCCTGTAAGCCCTCATCCCTTTGCTAAATTCATGTCCTTTTCTTTTGTTTTGTATCCAATGGAGTTTGGTCAGAGATGTCTGAGTGACCATGGGTTTTGAGCCTGGAGGGCTCATTAGTGGGCTTAACTGAAGAAAATTACTCCCCATCCCTCCGGAGCCATCGATAGTTAATAGTTCGCCAGGAAAGGGTATGGCACCATGCACCCCTCCCCTGACCATGACCGGTTGTTACTATGTCCATTCCTGTGCAAACCCAGTGCAGGTAGCCACGATTGCATCTGTTATTTCATGCCCAGAAGATGGTGAGTTTCCCTTCTCCTCATCTTTTGGTTCCTACAGTCTTTCTGGTCTCTCTTCTACAATGCTCTTTGAGCCTTAGGGTGGTGTAAATGTTCTGTTTAGAGTTGAGTAATCAAACATTGCTTCTCAATACCTGGATCACCCATGAGTCTGCATCTAAGGCCTTTTTTACTAAAGGAAGCTCCTCTGTGTAAGGCTGAGAGGAGCCCTTGTCTATGAGTGTATACACAGAAGGTAATTTGGCACCATACAATTTCACTACTCAATAGTGTAAGAGTCCCTAGAGCTTTGACCTCCCCACAGACATTTATTTTTGTTGTTTTTGGCTTATTTGTTTTCGAGTCAAAGTTTTACTATGTAGACCATTTGGTCTTGAACTCACAGAGATTCTCCTGGTTCTGCCTCCTGGTTTCTGGGAATAAAGGCATGCATCACTGCATGTGTCCCTAGACATAGGTCATTGACTGAGTTTACAGAACCAGTCACGAATTCCTACACATGGGACATCCATTTACACCCTAACAGCGGCGTCACTATGGCAACCGCAGGCACTATAGATTTTATGGTTCAAATCTGGGTGAAGCTGTTATTGTTTTCTTCCCAACATCCTTTATAGCATCTCTGGGCACTGTGAAATCTCTCCAGCAGGAAGAAAACTTCAGCTTGGGTCTAGATTGATCCTTCTGGAACTTACAATCAACTTTTCTGGTGTCTTTAGCAATAGAGTCTTACCTTGCTCTGGTGTGCAACCTAAAGGAATGGCAAGAGCCTATGGTTTGGGGAGGGCACCGAGGATCTCCCTAACTAACAACCTGCCAGGCGATATTCAGCAGTAGATGCTAGGGTTTCTGTAAAAAAAAAAAAAAAAACCCTGAATGAATAATTTCCAAACTTTTGAACGTGATTTAGAAGATAAATAAAACACTCTGGTCCTACTGACAAGCAAATTTATAACTCTGTCCTTCCCTTGCCCTCTTTTTATGAATAAGTGAAATATTTCACATTGGATGGTGAGAAAATAAGCTGAATGTATAACCTCCAACTACAAGTGAGTCCGAGGGAAATAACCACGGCCTCCTGAGAGGTGCCCTAGAGGATGCAGGTAAAACCCAGAGGCCCCTGACACATCATCTTGAACTTACATAACTGTGTGTGTGATTCTTACAACCTGAAATGATCAGTTTTTATGGATACATTACAGTTTGCTTAATAAAACTTCCATCTGTGTCTGTTCAGTTTGTTTCACACTTCCAGTCATACACCCATGCTACACTGGACCACTCTACCACCTAATTATCTCTGCCCCCACTACCCAGCTCATCTAAATGTCAACATCTCATGCACATTCTGTTGACTGAAGTTCTAGAGGCTGCTCGTGAAGATCAGCGACATTTGGTCAGTTCGGTAAACCTCCAAAAATTAATGGATGGTTGAATGGATCTTTGTCTGTTAAAGGCAGAACAGCACCTATAAAAATCAAGAAAAATGTCTTTATTTATGAGTGAAATACTTTTATATCATCTGTGGACAGGACTTGGTGCTGAAGTGGATTTCCAGATGATGGTGAAGAGAGCACATCTTGTCCTTTTATGAGAAGCGCCATCTTCGTGCCTCCCTGCCCACCCTACAGTGGAAAGTACTCATTTTGCGTCAGTCCCCTGATACCTTCCGACAAGGGCAAAGTGCACCAAAGCAAATCCAGTTCGTAGCTGCTGGAGAGGTAGTGGGGAAGAGTGAGTGCTTGAGATTTGGTGTGAAATAAGAATCCCTCATGTTGGTCTATGGTCATTTTTAAATAATAAATAGTTAAAAGTGCCAGACGTACTATAAAGAGCTGAGGATATTTGGTAGAATTTGTACCAGAAATGCAGGAGTTAGTTCTTAGAAGAATAAATTAGTCATTTGTTGTGAGCAACTTCAGAGCACACTAAAGGAGTCTAAGGTACAGGTATTCACACAGGAAGGGGCCTGAGATACAGGTGTTCACACAGACATGTAGCCTGAACTACAGGTGTTCACACAGGAAGGGGACTGAGATACAGGTGTTCACACAGACATGTGGCCTGAGCTACAGGTGTTCACACAAGAAGGGGCCTGAACTACAGGTGTTCACACAAGAAGGGGCCTGAGATACAGGTGTTCACACAGGAAAGGGCCTAAGCTACAGGTGCTCACACAGGAAGGAGCCTGAGCTACAGGTGTTCACACAGACAAGTGGCCTGAGCTACAGGTGTTCACACAGACAAGTGGCCTGAGCTACAGGTGTTCACACAGGAAGGGGCCTGAGCTACAGGTGTTCACACAGACAAGTGGCCTGATCTACAGGTATTCACACAGGCAAGTAGCCTGAGCTACAGGTATTCACACAGGAAGGGGCCTGAGTTACAGGTATTCACACAAGAAGGGGCCTGAGCTACAGGTGTTCACACAGGAAGGGGCCTGAGGGCAGATGTTATTACAGAAATAGACCTTCATTACAGGTGTCATCACAGATTCCAGAAGTTGTACTACTTTCTCAAAAGTAAATATGTATCTACCAACAGGACAATATGTTGAAGAATATTGAAAGTTGCCTCTAGATAAAGACAGATTTTTAAAAAATTAAATAAGGGTAGTAGACCGCTACTGGCATTGATCCATAACATGTCTGGGTGTTCCCAATCCAGCTCTATAAGCAGTATGCACTCAGAATCTACCAGTCCTTACCCCACAGAACTGGGATTCCAAAAACACACAGCCATGCCTGGCATCTTTGTTAAAAGGTGGATTCTGGGTATTGAAGTCAGGTTCTGAAAGGTCACACTGTCAAAAACAAACAAAAATCACACTGTAACCAACTGCAACCTGAGATCAGTTTTTTAAAACTTACAAATGGAAACGATGAGAACTGAATTTTACTTTTTTTGTGAAAATTGTCAATAATAAAATTAATGTGGCCGAGGAGAGCTCTAAAATTGGAGGTCCTGAAATAAAAGAATGCTCACATCGAGCAGAAACATCAGGAGAACAGAGAATGACATCAACGTGTACAATAACCCCCTTTCCAGCAAACAAGAATGGAAAGGGATCGGAGGAAGAAATATTGTTTTCCTTCATTCTATCTTATGAACATCTAAAAATAAACACAGCAGCAAAATGAGAATAGTTTGATTAGAGGCCGATGGGACCATGGAAGAGAAGTTACTAGAGAATGTTTCTCTGAGAAGAAACAGAATTTAGTTCAGAAGAGCTCTCTAATGACCACACATAACGACGACGGTGACTCCCATGCCACAGGTATCAGACTGAGGAAATGGGAAGAGAGCTATGAGGGACATCATTTTTACTTGTCCTCTGTCTGAAGTTACACCGAGTGAGGTACATTGGACTATTTAATCCTAAGCCAAATGTAGCAGCCACTCCTTAATGAGATGAATATGAAGCCTTTGAACTTCAAGGAGGAAACCAGCTTTAAACCCAACAAGGAAGAGAACAGAGGAAGCTAACAAGGTGCCAGACTGGGGATGACTCAGATGAGCAGCCGACGCCCCTCTGAAACCCAGGGCATGGGTTTCCACAGAGGTTACAGAGACCTGAGATGAAGGAATTGAGACTCTGGAGGTTTGTATAGTAGCCAAAGGGCCATCGAGTGTGAGGGTAAAATAATTACTTCCGACACAAAATCCAAACTCCCGAGAATAGTCAGTGATAAAATATAGGAAGAATTTCAATTAAAACCCAAGACTAGAAAATTAAGAATATTTTCATTCCAGGTACAGATATGTGGAAATGAGACAATATAATTAAAAAGTATAAACATTGCAAAGGTAGAGCTAGCAATTTTCATGGATATTAATGTATAAGAAAAAAATCTAAGATAACTAATTAAAAGCCACTGCTTAATGCAGAAGTTATATATGAGAACACGGAAACATTAATAGTTTTGCTGTTTATCAGCAGGATTCAATTAGAAACTTTAATGGGATTTGAGATCTCATTAAGTGTGGAAAAACAATGATAAAATACCTGGGAATACGCTTAGCAAATTACAGTGTAAGTTGGCAACCACATTTGGAAAGAAATGGAGCAGAGCACAAGAAACTCCTAAACAAACAGAGCACACAAAAGTGTGTAAAAGACAATTGTTTTTTAAATAATTTCAGCTTTACTTATATTAGTTCATAACCAGACTGCAGTCTAAGTCACAATTCACACCCTCGGACAGTTTTCACAGACCTGAAGGAGTTGAGTCCACCTTTCTCTGGGAAAGCAGGCACAGAAAGAGAATAGTGGCATATTTTTGAAGACACGTTACTTTATTGTGATCACCGCCAAAAAGCCCTGGGAACTGGAGAACTGAACCCCAGCGAAGGGTGAGCAAACTGGACAAGGAAATTGAATAGAGGTCCACAGAAACTACATGCAATACACGTGCATATGCAAATCTGTCTCAGAATACATGCAGCATTTCTAATCAACGAGACGATTCAGGGCCAGTACCGTGAGAGCTGGTGCAACACCCTAGGGGGCTCTTCAAGTCACCGATAAATGGCTCTTTATGAGATAAAACGGTGAAAGATTAAAGGAGGAAAATCAAGAACACCAAAGCCCCAGGGAGCCAGCCTTTGGCCTCCAGCATCTGAAGCAACACCTTTTCAGACCAGTGCCATTGCTACCACACTAGGAAAGAGGCAGCCAGTGGGGGTCAAGAGAGACCCATCCATGCCCATCCTTACGTCACCCCGAATGACCTGCACAGCTGGGCCCAACCTGTCTTCAGGATTGGCACTTGAGATGCCATGCTGGCAACTAGTTCCTGACCTTTCCACACAGCTTCTTAAAATCTGTTGGCATCTCTGCCCGATCCTCCTCCTGGAATTTCTGCTTCCTTCAAGTTTTCACTCAGACATTGTGTTCTGGAACACTTCTCCCCCATTTCTCAGAACAGATGAGGTCCTGAATTCAGGCTGTATATTACCAACTGTGGAAAATATCCCGTCCTGGCTTGTTTAACCTTTCTATATGCATTCCCCCTGCTCCCAAAATCAGAAACTCCTGGGGACCAAGACCATTGCTAGGATGGGAACATAACAGAGACTTAGTCTTTGTTAATTTGATGGCTTCTACTGTCAACTTGACTGGATTTTGTATCACCCAGGACACAAACCTCTACATGTCTGTGAGAGAGTTTCCATGTTGGGTCAAGTGACCTAGGAAGATCTACTTATTCTATAACATGACCTGAGATCTGGAGGGAATAAGAAGGGGAAAGGAAACTGAACCAAATATCCATCTCTCTCTCGGCTTCTCTACTGTGGATGCAGAGGGAAGAGATGCCTCTAGCTTCTGCCGCCATGGCCTCTGCACCATGACGTGAACCACGAGCAATGTAAAGCCTCCCATTCTGAAGCTGCTTATGTTAAATATTTTGTAATCAATGAATTCACAAAGTAATGAGTGATATTGGTTTTTAAAGGCTTCCCTCTTGGATTTCATAGTTAACTACAAATTGATTCTGTTACCTTTAATGATTCATTCTACTAAAATAAAATCATAAAGCTTTCTTTTCGCACATAGTGTGTGTGTGTGTGTGTGTATGTGTGTGTGTGTGTGTGTGTGTGTGTGTGTGTGTAAGCCATTGCACTCAGCCAGCATTTACATGGACTCTGGTAATCCTAACTCTCTTTCATGCTTGCATGGCAAGTGTTCCACTTGCTGAGCCAGCTCCTATGCCCAAGTCATGCAATTTTTAACTATTAAAGAAAAAGAGAAAGTGCTGTCAGACTTTTCGTCAAAACATTCTCCCTTCACAAGGAAAACGCCTCATCAGAAAAAGAAAATATTGTCAAATACTTATGGTGTGGTGGTCTATAAATACCAGACTTAAATGAGGCTGTTCACCCTCTGCAAAGAAAGATTTTCCTTCTTATAGGTGTATTTATTCACAGTATATACTTGATACAATAATGCCATCAAGTACCGGAAAGAGGCTGATCATTAGGAATGTCATCGTGCAAATCAGAGATGCTTCTTCTTCAGGCTGCCTGTATTCATTGCCTGTCATGTTTTAAGCGGCTAATGAATTCTCTTTTGATGACTGGGCTCTTCATGTGCCCTTTGATGCTTGAGACAGCAAAAGACAGGATGGAGTCACGGGAAGTTATCTCCCTTACTTCATCTATCATCATGAGTATCCGTGGCATTAACTCTGAGTCATAAAACTTGGTTAGGAAAGCAATTAGGATATTGACAGGAGAATCGATGGATGGAAGTGCGCATGTGCTTATCCCATTACTTGCCCTTCTCAGGGACATGGGGACCTTGGGCGTGGGATGGAAAACAACAGCTTCAACTCCGAGTGATCCTGAACCATCATTCCCCAAAAGCAACAAGACTCCAAAACACCTCCAAGGTTTCCCAAATTGGCTTGTAGATCTTGAGGGATAAAAGCATAAGCAACATGTATATGAGTGTTGAATACAGGAGTGTAAGCGATATTCCTCACATCCTAAAAGAAGCTATTCCTCGGGCTTAATAGTACATTTTGCTAAAAATACAATCATATCATTTTAATATTAAGGGAAAATGGGATTATATTAAAACTGATGTCATTTAAATTCCTATCTTCATAACAACTGTTTTCAGTTGTCCTTTATTCAAATTCTAGCTCCGCAGAGGTTTGTCCTCACTGAGATTATCCTTCTGTGAAACTATAATTCAACATGGAGACCATTTCTTGGGACAAACTGTCTCAAGTTTTTAACTGCTGTGCTTCTTCTGCCTTAATATTTGGCCACATACATTTAAAAGACAGCTAAAATAGTGTGGTTTCACAGGTTTAGTAAAAGTTTCAAATAAAAACGTTAGTGGCGTCAGAGAGATTCTTGTCCAGGCATCTTGTTTTATATGAGAGGAATGTGCAACTAAGGAGGGAAGAGAGGTCCACCCAACGTTCCCAGCAATTGGCGGGAAGCAGGCCGAGAGTTCAGATCTCTTCTCTGCCAGCCTGGGGATACCCGTTTTTCTTCCTGCAATTTCTAGGGGAAGAATTTCTCGCCTTCCTCTTACAAGTTAAAGAAATGGTTTCCATTTATATATCGAAACAGTGATAGGTTTTTAGAAATTTGGGGAAAATGTGTACACTGGGATGCAAAGGGATTGACCCACGCTGGTTACCCCACATATTACATAAGGAAAAGCAAGGCTCCCTGCTTTTATTAGATATGGGACTCCTGTCTTTAATCTGTATCTTTCCTTCCCACAGCCAATGCTTGGTGCACCTGTGATTAATTGCTCAGTGTTTACCCTCTTTTAAATGCTTGATTTCATCCTCCTCGGCTTTTGTTTATTAAGACAAGCCTCGTTTTCATTGTCTTGTTATTTATATGACCAGGAAATGCTAAAAGCGATGCTGGAATTCATGGCTAATGAGAGAGGCTTTCAAACTTGAGCCCTCCTCCTAAACTGTACCTTTGTAAACCCTGCCTGACCCAACTCATTCATCATTATAATCCCCAATTTCCTCTCTGAAAGATGAGTAGGCTATTATCTGGAGTGCTAGAAACAGGTCCTCTACCTGGACCTTATCCCACAGTGCTGGCTCCCATCAAAACCATCAAATAATTCAGTGTGATTTGGTTATATTAAACATTAGTCACGTAACCGACATTCAATTGTACATCGTTATTTAAAATTTCTCTTTTATTATTTCATTCAATTTAAAGCCACCTTTATCCAGTTTACTGATTATTCTATTACTACAGTATGGAGCATTGTTTTAATTTTTTATTTGTTTTTTTCTATTTCATTCGTTGTAATGAATTGTAAAGCCATCTTGATACTAAGTCACAGTGTTATTTATTTATGAAGCAGGGGTGTTCCTGTGCTTTCCTTTTACAGTATCATCTGATAAAGATGAAAGCCAGTTAATTTGACGAATGTTGCACCTGATTGAACTTCAGTGGAACAACAAAGTGCAATAATAATATGGGTGTCACAAACTGAACTTGATGGCTTGGAAATCAACAGAAGATGTGAAGTTGGGTGGGTAGTGAAGGGGAACAGGAGGAGTTGTGCCTTAGGGTGAATGAGATCAAAATACAGTGAAAGCAATTCTCAAAGTATTAATTAAAAAATCAATAAAAAAGAAAATAAAATACAACCCAAAAATGATCTTAAATTGCCATTCTCCTTGGGAAAATGTTTTGGTGTCTCCCCGACCCCTTCCCACAGAAATATATGCACACAGACACACACAGGCACACACACACACACACACACCCAGATAAAGAGAGAAAGAGAGAGAGAGAGAGAGAGAGAAGCTTGCATACACAGACACACACATGTAGACACAGACACAAACGCGTACACACACGCACATGTGCATACTCACATCAGAACACTTCAGACTAGTTTATCTCATTGTTCCTTTATAACTAGATGATAATAAAGATAATAATAGATAGGTTGTACTTTTTTCTTACACACTGACTATTATTCTAAGTATTTCACATGGTTAGAGTTTAGACAGACAGTGTCCTCCATTAGGATCCTGGGCTGAAGGCTTGGTGTCTGCTGGTGTCCTTACTGAGCAGTGATATTATCGTGAAGGCTGTGAGCTAACGAACTGATTAACTCCCTGGTGGTTGTAAGTGTTGGTGAATCCAAAGCCCAGGTACAGCCTGGGAGGGAGCATCTTGGCCCACACCTTCCTGCTTCCTCTGGTTCTCGATATCCTCTTTCAATGGCTGCTGCTCTTGTGATACTGTCTTGCCACAGACCCCAAAGCAATGGAGCCAGTCACCCTCAGACTGAGCTCTTGACACTCCTCCGTTAAGTTGTTCTTAAATGTGCTGTCATAAACACAGAAACTATACCCATTCACTGCCACCAAGTCGGTGACGTCATAGTAAAGGCTAAAGCACAGAGAGAAAGTCAATGACCCTGGTGACGAGTGGACAAGTGGCATCATCATAGATAAATGAGGAAACACCAGCCCCCTGCTGATAATCGGTTAAGCTTGGAATGTAGCAATCAGCATTCGCTCTATTCCTGTCTCTATGCAGTCCGTGGGCATTCGCTCTATTCCTGTCTCTACGCAGTCCGTGGGCATTCACTATATTGCTGGCTTTATGTTTACGTATCCTTCAAATTTTCCCTGAAATGTTTAGAAGGTGAAGAGCCGCTCACCAGACAGCAGGCCTGGATGGAGAGCCCTGAAGAGAATGAGCCAGGGAGTTTGCCTTCTGTGTAACTGAACGGCTTGGTTGTGATGAATGGGTACCTAAAGGGCATACCCATTAACCTTGCTCAGTCTCACCCCTTGCTGGATCACTTCTGTCTGAAAAAAAAATGAAAGTAACAACTATATTTTTTCCTTGCTCCTTCTCATGGGAACAGTGTCGACTTAAAGGTTGTGCCTTTAAAGGGGCGTTAAATAAACGCGCAGCAAGTGATTTTCTTCTTGGTACTAGGACAGACAGTTGAGGTACCTGTTTGACTTACCAAAACAGACCTGGCCTCCAGGGTCTCCCCACATTCCCCAAGCCCTACTTGTTATAGGGTATGACTGGCTTACCCCTCTGCCCTCTCTACCCTTCCCCCAGAGGCTTTTCTTTGCATAATCCAGACATTTTGTTTCCTGTCCCTTTCGGACTTTTAGGCTCCTGGCTGCTGCATCTGGTTCCCCTCTCTTCCTTCTCCGTTCCCCTCCCGCTCCCACATGGCCCAGAGCAGTCTGATTCTGTCCACTCTGGACTCTCCCAGATGTCCCTGCCTCTGGCTATGCTCTCCCACGTCTACAATAAGCTTTCTCCTCCACCACACCTAGGAGCAGTCATGGTCTCGTCTCCCCACCCCCCTCCGTCATCAACTTAATAATCTGAAGAAAAATTTCCACACGTCAGACTTCTGCGACTTAAGTGACTTGAAGTTATTGCGAACTATTGCAAAATTGGTGTAAGTCTGTGTGTGGGTACATATGCATATGCACACGTATGTACAGACATGCTCGCACATGTAGGTGCATGTGGAGTCCAGAGGCTGACACTGGGATATTATCAATCTCTCCACCTAATTTCAGAGACAGGGTATCATTAAACCAGGAGCTCTCCATTTTAGGAAGACTGGTGGGCCAGTGAGCCCCTGAGCTCCCCCTGTCTCCCCTTCTCAGTGCTGCAGTTACAGGTGTTTGTTGCCACACATGGCTTTTCAGGTGAGTGCTGGAGATCTAAACTCGGGCTCTCATGTGTGCACAGAAATCACTTTGCTTTCTAGAACATTCCCCCAGGCACCTGAATGATGTTGACTGCAGTCCTATATGTAAGAACACTATATCTAGGAATGTAAAAAAGGCAGTAAAGCCATCCGCATTGCTCCATTGTCTGCCACGTAGTCTTCCCGACAGTTTCTAGAAACCATCTTTAATGGGCGGTTTCCCTGGTGTAGCGACCTTTCTCTGAAACTCCTGAGTCTGAAAAATCAGATCCCATCAATTAGGGCCTTTCCTGATCATTACAAGAGCATTTGAAAGGGATAAATGAGCGGGCCGGCATCATAAGAAATCTTCTCAAGAAGCACGTGAGAACCTGCGAAACCCGGCCGCTGCGAAACCCGGCCGCTGAGAAACTCACCTTTGTTCTTTCCAAATTGCACCTTTAGTGTTTTGATCTTTTGTGTACTTGAACTTCAAAGACTGATTTCATATTGGATGCCTTGGCAACGCTCTGAACTCTATAATGTAGGAATTGTGCTAACGGCCGTGCAGCATCTTATTCTTGAAAGGCTTTTAGGATTATGACATTTTTCTTTATTAAGATATCAATTTTCATGGGTGCATATAGGACACAGGCAGCTTTAGGACGACATCCACTCTGAAGATCATTCAGTGGAAGAGAAGCATTTACGAGCATGTTAGGTTTTGAATACCGAAACATTAGAGTAAGAATTGGATTCAGCCACAATTCTCCTGCTTTCCCCCAGGGCTTCACTGCCTGTGCCTTTTGAAAGGACGTGAGATTCATTCTTTGGACCTCTCTGTGAGTCCTGATCTCATCAATAATCACTTCTTACCCCAAATTACAGAATATTCCCACTACATTCATTAAAACTTCCCCCTTCCCCATTCTTGTCTGATTGCTTCCCCACCTAAAACTTGTGGAAGACCCGTTAGTAAAACCAACCATATGCCAGAAAGTCTAGTAATCTCAACCCAATGCGGCCTTGAGATCCGAGACTAGAAATCTAGCAGTAGCCACGAGATATTACCGACTTAACGGACTGATCTAGAGCAGAAATGGACACTCTAACACGAAGATAAAACATGTGGATGATGACAATCCTGTCTCTTGGCTTGTGCTGTTCCACTTTCTAGTCCACAATCCATCAGGGACAAGCGGTGCCTGAAGAGCGATAAGCGCACTGCTTCCTTCATTGAAAGGGTTTCCCTGGGGCTGGAGAGATGGCTTAGTTGTTAAGAGCACTGGATGCGCTTCCAGGGGACTCAGGTTCAGCTCCCACACGGATGCTCGCACCCATCTGCAGCGCCAGCTCCAGGAAATCTGACCCTCTCTTCTGGCCTACGTCGACACCAGGCACCCAAACGATGCACCAACTTACATGCAGGTGAAATATACACATTTAAAATGAAAGCGGAGAACTCTTTCAAAGAAAGAGATTGATCTAGTAGTAGATTGGAGAGTGTGCCTACTGACACAGGTGACGTTCAGCCTCCGTATCCCAATGTGTGTTTCTGAGGAGGTTCTCATCTGTCCTGCAGATTAGCGGCGAGCAGTATGTGAAGGGGCACCCAGTCCTCTGATGTCACTGGGGGTTGCCGAGATTTAGGGCACGTTCTCAGCCTCCTTAACAGCAGACTTGGTTCACAAAGGCTGTGAATAATGAGGGCACACATGGAAAGGCTGCCACTTACGGTTGAAGGCTCTGAAGAGGCTGGCTTCCGAGTGGATGCTGGGAGCTGCCCGGACAGTGGCCAGAAGGCGGGACAGAGCCACACCAAGGCCATTCTCTTAACCACACTAGGTGTATCCCCTCATCTGTTCCTGCAGCAGGAAGTCACTAGCATCTGTTGTAAACTCAAGAGAACACAGTCCCGCAGATAGTATGCAGATGGAGTTCCCAGGGACCTTGTTTAAAATGCAGATTCTGCTTTAGCAAATCTGGGGCAAACCCTAGTTCTGTTTTGTTTTGCTTTCCAGTGTCAGGTGTGGTACCTAGCTAGCTTCTCTTGTGTACCAGGCAAGGACTCGGCTTCAAGGCTGCACTTCCAGCCTGAGTTTCTACTCTTCTAACAAACTTCCAGGTGTCTGAAGTGTTACAGGTCTGTGGATCACTCTGAGAAAAGCAGTGGTGTTCAGTGTGTTGAAAACATCACTAGGCCAAAAGTGTGTCAGTCATTTTAAGAACATTCTTTTTCTATTTTTAGGAATATAAACAAAAGATTCTGCACTCGACAATGTATTGAAGAGCATTGTATTCAGTGGCATTAATGGAGTCAACGGAGTATTTATAGCGCTTTTATGGTCTTGATATTTTCAATGTGCACAGCTATTAATTATGATTTTTAGCGGTGTGTGGGTAATGCTGGGCACAGCAACAGTGTGGTAATGAAAGAGCTGACGTTTCCACAGCGTTGTTTAAAGGTTCAACAGATGGTTCCAGAACCCTGTGCTTCTGAATATGAGCAAGTCTTTTAGGATCAGTGAGATGGCTCAGCGGGTAAAAGGGGCTTGCCACCGATGCTAATTCCTTGAGTTTGGTCTCTGGGCCTCACAAAGTACAAGGAAAGAAGTCATGCCCCTCCCCCCAGTCATCCGACCTCCACCGCACATGTTCCCACATACAAATACAAAATGAACAAACATATCACAAAGAGGCAACTCTTTCGATTGGTTCCAAGTTGCACATGTTTGTACAGATTAGAAGCTTAATGTAAGATGTCTACCCATGTCATTTTCCACTTAGTACATTGTATATTTATTCACCCTTACTATTTTCCTCTGTCCAACTGCCAACACAGTTAATAAACTGTGTTGTATAAATTCTCGAAAGTGATGGAAGAGGGGCTAGGAATATGGTCCAGTGTATAAAGAGCTTGTCATACAAGCACGAAGACCTGAATTCAAATCCCCAGAACCCAGGCAGCACGTGGTATGATAGCATGTATCTGTAATCCTAGGGTTCCTGTGCCTGTGACAGGAGAACTTCTGAAATACCAATTCCTGACCCGGGCATGTGCAGCAGCAAACAACAGACCCTGTCTCAGATGGGAGGACGGGAAGGATTGCAGACAGGCCTCCTTCTGACCTCTGTATGTGCACACATGGAAGGGGTATTCAGGGAACTTTACAACTTTCTACGAATTTTAGTACTTCTCTGAGTCTCGCCAACTTGGAGAGCAATCTCCACAATGAGAGCAGTGACTGAGAAGCGGCCAGGGAAGCAGGAAGTAGTGAGCTAATGCCAGGATACAAAGAAACCACTCCATCCTCACAGAGATGTCAATAAACATCCCAGGAAATTGGATTAGCAGAGAGGAGCTAAGATTAGTTTCCCCATTAATCATGGCATGGGGGGACATTCAGAAAGGCGGGAACTCATGATTCATTCATTCAGCGCAACAAGGGCATGGCACTGGGACCAGTTCCAAGGTGCAGTCCCTGTCTCCTAGAACCACTCAATACCGCGCCTTCTGATGAACTTGAGACAGCCCGTTTACTGGGGAGAAAGGGGTGCAAGGATAGGGAGGAAGCAGACCTTGGCCTCACCCAGTCCAGATGGATCACTAAGTTGGGTAACATAACATGTAACTTCTATTTGTTCCATGCCTGAGCTCTGCACTCCCTGAGTTCATGTGGAAGACTTTAGAAGTCTCAGGGTTGGTTCTTTATCACATAGAGCATAGCTGTCTGTCTTTGCAATAGTTAACTGATGATGACTATTGACTCTCTTATCTCTTAGTAAAAGGAAGAAGTATTTGTGCTTTTCTCCATAGCAGCTCTATTACTGTTCAACTGGCTGTCATACAATGGCAGAGACTCCAAATTAAATTAAACATGCAGTTCCTTTTTGCAAGGGCTCTCTCTCTCTCTCTCTCTCTCTCTCTCTCTCTCCCTCTCTGTGTATCTCTCTCTCTGTGTGTGTGTGTGTGCAAGTGCACACACATACACATTCTAATTTTATGATCAAGATAATGTATGATAAATGCATTTCACCATATGAAATCCCCGATTTCTGTAAGAGAAGGCAGAGTGAGGAAAGACATAGGAGCTAGGAGCAATTTGGAACTATGAATTTTATCTGCCTTTTCTTGGGCAATCTGCTGATTAACCCAAATATAGCAGAAGGGCTATTTATAATTTTCTGTTTTGTCAGCTAGGCATGGGAGCAAAGAGCGAACTTCTATTATTTGTAGATTTCACAAACTCTTTTGAGTATTTTCATGTGAACTGTGTATGGAGAGCTAATTTGGCCCCTTTCTCTCTCTCCCTCTCTCTCCCTCCCCCCCTCCCTCTCCCCCCCCTCTCTCTCTTTCCTCTCTCCCTCCCTCTCAGCCTTATGCATGCAGGCAAATGAAGCACATCTCAGCCACCCCCCCCCCCCCGCTTCAGTGCCTCTCTCTGTCTCTGCATCATCTCTCCCTGGAGTTCCTCACGTGCACAATGTTTCCTGTGGTCCAGTCCATCCTGGTGGAATGATGGAACTGGCCTCATATTTACCATGGTAACCTCCAAACAGCAAGTGGGTGGATTTAGACCAATTTAAAATAAAAATCAAGTAATGGTTTAGGAATGGTATTTTTCTAAGAGGCATCAGGTAATTAAATTCCTTTTTCCAAGAAACAAAAGTAATCACATCCATTTCTTCCTTCTCTGTGTTTTATTAAAATAAAACGTTCCACGGCATTTGCTCGGTCCCTTGACAAGCATCCAGATAATTAGTTTCTGGCCAAGATAAAGGATGAAGATGAGATATCTTCCTTAAAAGGTAACATAGTTGCAGTTGAGGCAGCAAAACAAATTAAAACTTGAAATAAATGCTGTTGGATGATGAATTAGATTACAACGAATTTCAGAAGAACAGTCAGCAGGAAGGGCAAATCTCCATAGAAAAATACAAGGCAAAAACCAGGAGGTTTCTAGGCCAAAAGCAGTCAGGACAAAGGAGTGAAGAGGGGAGGATGGAAAGAGAACAGGAGGAATTGGAAGGAGGAGGGGAGGAGGGGAGGAGGGAGGAAGAGAAGGGAGCACTTTCTGCAAGGGCTGCAAGTACTCAGATTGAGGATCTGCTAGAAGAGGTGTTCTATATTAGAAGCCTACATTCTTGTAGAATTTTCTGCCACTGAAAAGCAGCAGTGACATCAGAGGATATAAATCTGCACTTTATCAACTGAAAATTGTATAAACATTATTCATGTTAATCTACATCAGAGGGGCCTCGTCCAACATCAGTAGTGTTTTCTATTGGCACGGTAAGTCACTGTTCTGTTGGGGACCCAGGAGACTGATGGCTAAACAAGTCTGGAGACTGGCAGTTGTGTTGAGATCTTAGTAGCCCCTATTCTACTTGAGGTTTCTCTGTGGATAGACCCTCTTATGTTTTGTTTCGAAGGGTAGGGAATATGACCAGGAGAAACAAGGAAAGTGGATTGCTTAAGCTGAATCAAAAGCAAGTCTATTCTTGAAAACAAGTTTGAGAGTTGTTTCAAACAGAGTTGGAAATAATAAGAGTATAACTATTTCATTGTTATGTAGAGAAATGGTCTTCGTTCTATATGCAGACAACAGAAGCAAGTAATTAACTTGAACCCCATGCAGTGATTTGAATATAGTAACTTGGAGAATAGTGAGATAACGATCTAATAAGCAATTAATTGGATAACTACAACTGCTTCTTAAATTACCAAGCATGCCTCTTACTTTTTAAGTTAACCAGCTGTTAAAATATTGAATGACCCAAAAGCCATCCACTGTCTGTAAGACACAATTCAAATACCTTTTTAAAATGATAATTGATTTCATATTTCTCTTTACTTTCCCGGACTTTAATTTACTGAGCTAACATTTTGTCATTACCAAAGATGTTGCATAATTGCCTGTCTGATACCTTGGGAAGTTAATTATATAGCATCCTGTTCTTAGCTTGGAGAATTACCTGTCAAGGACATATGATTTCTATGTGCCAAAAATCAAGCAGGAACTTTCTCAATTTTATTGTCAAATATGAAGAGCTGTGGTAGACACAGAGGTCAATAATAAATCAGGGCTCCAGTAAGGAATTGTGGTTTCCTCCTCGTGAACAACTCCAACTCTGAATCTCCTGACTATTCACGGCAGGGTGCTTATAATCCCTCTGAGTTGAAAATGAGCACGTTCACACAGACACAGATAAAACTGCTTTTAATTGTCTTTGTGTGTTCATGGAGACACCTGCTATAAGGTATAAGTTTACATGGTTGTGGGTGCTAAGAGTTATCAAAATTTGCTGTTTTCATGTGGGAGACAGTGAGGCCATTAGTGGAATCTGAAGAGCTGAGAACTCACAGAGTATTTCCATTCTGAGTCTGAACTGAGAACCGGAAATACCAGGGGCAGGATGTTACAGTCACACAGTCAGGGACAGAGCAGGAGAGCCCAACTCTGTTTTCCTTTTAAAAAGAAATTCTCCTTCTTAAAATAAGGTATTTATTAAAAGTGTGTGCATGTGTGTGTGCATGCGTGTGTGTGTGTGTGCGTGTGTGTCCGTGTGCAAGCCACATTGTATGTATGGAGATCAAAAGGCACCCTTATGGAGTTCATTCAGGGCTTGAAAAGTTTGGCTGATGTCATCATCTTGGGAAGGATCTTCCCCTCATTCAGTTTCACAGAAAGCTCCTCTGGAAACATCCTTGCTTGATTTAGAATCAGATGACTGGACATCTTATAGGTCAGTTGCATCAGCATACAGAATGTACGGTGTACAAGTCAATAAACTACATTTAATCCTTTGGTATTTCTTGTGTTG